>NC_064304.1:89044808-89677573 GCF_023373825.1 Bactrocera dorsalis
CAATTAAAATTAGAAATTCGATTCTCAAAGTGGGGAGGGGCGGGAGCAATAGGAATATTACGGCTTGCTGAACTGTAATAATTGCATATTTATTAGTGTAATTAGTGATATATTTCAATTAGTACGATAGCGCAGCTCTATACTATCCGCCCAAATCGAAAGTGAGTGGCGAATCGCACAAATAATTAGCGCAAATCAAGTGGATTGGTTTAATTAAGTATATAGAAACGGAATAGCAAATACTTATATCGGTTCAATGGGATTCCAGATACAGTATTGTAATGTATTCGACTGGGTCAGCAAGAGATCAGATCTTAAAATTAGCGTCAGAGAAGTGTCAATTTGAAATCTCTCAACTTTTATCTTGGCGATCTATAGATTTTTTTTTTGGAGAAGACCTTTGATCACATTTTTTAAAGACTTCTTGTAGACCATTCCAAGCCAATAATAATTTTTCCACCATCTTTAGTAAAGGATAAATTTCAATAACCGATAAAATTCGTTGTTAGGCGGGAGCTAATGGATTGAAATGTTCTATGAGAAGGGTTTTGATGAAATTTTCTTTAAATTAGGGTTCAAAACGACTTACTATCAAAGGTAGTTAGTTTGACAAGCAGTTAAATGAAGATATACAAAAAATAAATATGTATTTTTGGTAAAAAAAATGAATAAAATTTCATTTCCCTTCAACTATAATCTTTTTTGGTACTTTTTCCCTAATACAAAGAATATGTATTTTCATTGTGATCCAGGAAACTATGAAATCCTTTCAGCCTTTTATTACAGAATGGTTTTATTCTGAATAGGTTAGACTATTCTCCAACGTTGAATCTGTACATCCATTATTATTCAATAGATTTTTCATCAAACTGCCAAACTTTAGTAATACCGATACAATTTTTGCTCTAAACATTCCTTCATACAATATTTATTTTTTCAAACACACCAATCAACATTCATGTTGCACCTTAAAAATTTCCCCAAAGAAATGCATGTGTTCAAATGTGTATCAAGGTGTCAACTTGGGTGGCATAGCAAGCAATTAGTATGCCCACAGCGTGGCTCTTTACACATTATTGTACATACACATATTCGCATAGAAATGTGAGTGGTGTTTGCTTACACTTAGACGCTAGCTTATTACGGTAGTCATTAGGCAAAATTAGTATCTAACAGCAAAAGTGAGTGATCAAACGAAATTCCGCTTATTTTACATACAAACAGACAAATGTAAGTACATACATGCATACATACAAGGAAACACATATGTAGATATGTATGTTTGTACCTACGGTAGCCGTGTTTTTCTATGCGTCTGTAGCTCTTGCCATTCTTTTTGCTTACTTCCTTATCTAACTGTTGGCTTTAAATTTAAGAATTTGAATGCCGCTCACGCACACACAAGCAACGTGTTCGTGCATTCGATCGCGCGCTCGCGCCTCGGTTATTGACACCCACGTATGGTCATAATCACAAATGTTGGCGATTATTTTTTAAAGCTAAAAACGAAAATAAATAAAACAGCTTATTTTGACAGCTAATTGACAGGTGATTGCTACATTTTTAACGCCCTCGGTTGTCGGAATTATTTATATTGTTTTTTGTTTGTTATTATTCATACATTTTTTCAAGTAGTTTGGCGTTAGATTTTTCAAACTAATCAAGAGTAGAAATATTTTGTGTACTTAATTTAAATGTTTCGTTTTTTTTAAGGAATTTTAAGGGATAATAAACTAGTATTTTTGGTTGACATTGAACTTGACCGAATTATATTTTTGCAGGCTATCTATCAACTCGACTTTAACATTTATACTAAACATTAACCTTAAATTTCCAATAAGCATTAAAGCACAGTGAAATGAAGAAGAAATCGCATATGATTTTATGATTGGCCGAGGGTGGCGATAAGGTTACATATGAAGTTTTTAGGCTTACTGCATTTATATTTTAAAATACATATGTATGTATCTGCCCAGTTTGCTTCCAGCTAATGTAAACGCCTTCTAAGGAGAACATGGTTGAAAAATGTATAGAGAGATAAAGGTAGTTTTGGAATAATCTGAGCATTGCAAAGCTGATGTTTAAGCAGCTCGGGACGCACTCTATTATAAAATTATTATAAGTACTATTACAATAGGTTAGGATAAAGAAGGCAGCTACAGCATTTTAGCCGCGTAATGGTGGGGCTCAAATAGGGCTTAACGCCTCGTGTAGGCTCTGAGGCTCTACACAGCAGTGATAAGACCGATTATGACTTACGGTATATTGGAATGGTGATCAATAGCGGAAAAAATGCGCGATTAAACGTATGGAAAGCATTCAAAGAGCGTTCCAAAGCACTTAACGTAATTTTACACTCACTGCCAACAGACTTGTTCTGTAAGCAAATGGCAACGAAATCGGCTCGTTGAATGAGAGTAAACTCCCTTTTAGTCGTCAGCAACAAAGGGGATTCCAAAATACTTAACAACTTTCCGTTTCTTCCCACTACCATTCAATGTAAATCCTGCCCCCTATATTGCTTTCCTTTCGTCTACCAGACCACTGTGGTGTCTTCCAAGCCGAGATCTAAGCAATTATAGGAAGACTTTTTCTTCCTAAAAGGAGTGCGCTCACAACAAGGACGCAAATAGACAGGCGGCTTTGAGACCACTAAAGTCTTTTAGGCTTTGGTCTAAGTTAGTGAAAGAATACCTTGATCTCTTAGTGGATCTAAGGTCTTATTTCACTATAAACCTGCAATGGGTTCCTGGACATAGTAATATCCTTGGAGCTGTGCAACAGATAAACGACTATTGTAGAATCTGTCGGGAGGTAGAAGAAGAGGAGACTATCAAAAATTTTCTATGCAGTTTTAAAGCTCTATAAAAGAAAATAAAAGCAACTATCGGTATTTAGCGAGTACTGCATAAACAATAACATAATATTTACTGTAGGAAAGTTAATAAATTAAGTATTGCCAGGCGCAATCTGACATTTCCATTGGAAAGTTTGACATTTTTTAGCATAACATCACTCAGAACGTTTTGTCATTTAATCGTGAATTGTTTTATTTACAGGGAATTAAAAAATTCATCTCGGCCAAAAAATGGAATTAACTCGTGAACATTTTCGTGCGATCATTTTTCACAACTCTCGACGTGGATTATCACGACAAGAGTGCATCGATGAACTAAAATCTTTATATGACTATGAAGCACCATGCTATAGCACTGTGAAAAACTGTTACAACGAATTCAATCGTGGCCGACGCTCGCTCAAAGACGAATTCCGTGAAGGTCGTCCAAAAACAGCCGTTGTGCCAGAAAACATCGATGCCGTACGTGAACTGATAATGCAAGACCGTCATGTAACATACCTTCAGATAGAGGCATGCCTATGCATTTCTCCCACCAGCATACATTTGATATTGCATGAACACCTGGCCGTAAAAAAGTTTTGTTCTCGTTGGATCCCGCACAATTTGACAATCGCTCAAAAAAAGGCTCGTGTGGATTGGTGTAAAGAAATGCTGAAAAAATACGATCGCGGTGCTTCAAAAGACGTTTATAAGATCGTCACAGGTGACGAATCATGGATCTATGCGTATGAGCTCGAAACAAAACAGCAATCGACCGTGTGGGTCTTCCAAGACGAGCAAAATCCAACAAAAAAAAAAGAAAAAAAGAAAAAACATTTTCGTTGATAAATATGCATATTTTCATTATTAGGCCAGAAATATACATAGCAGCCCTCGTATATAACTTAGAGCGTTTTCTATGCACAGAATAATCATTTGAGTAACATCAGAGCCCTCAAATCAAGTGTCATTTTGAGAAGAAAAATTTGCGCATCAAATTCGAAAGAAACATCTGTCATTTTGCAGCGGAGCCGTCTACAAAAACAAATGCTGCTAGTTGTCTAACCGCTAATTGCCGACTGTCAAGACAGTTGCAATGATAATCCAAGCGCTTAATTACCTGAAGGTCTCACAAGCAAAATACAAACAAAACCACAGACAAGGTAAAAATAATAAAATAAAAAGAGGTTACAAATAATAAGTACTCTAATAAACGCTTTCGCATTGCCAATGTAACGGTAAAAGTCTCAAAAGAGCTAACTGCATCTAAGCCATTTATGCCGACTGCAGCTGAACAAAAGTGAAACTTAATTCGCGCACAATGCAGCAGAGCAGTGCTGCAGACAGACAAAAAGGGAAAACTCCTATAAAACCACGACGGCGAAATGCACAACAACAACAAGTGCAACACAGTAACAATGAAAATTAACAACGAAACTGAATTGAGCAACGAAAATCTTCGCAGCTACTTAAAAACTTTCGGTCGTTAGATGAATTGTACGCGGTAAGGGCACTAACAACAGCAACAACAAGGTGCATAACAGAAATCGCATGCGATTAATTTATGCATGGGTAACAAGTGGCGGCGCGGCGGCAAATACGTACAAATTCGCACGGTATGCAGCAAGCGGCCAAGATACATACTCGTACATAGTGTGAGCAAAGAGTCTTGCATATTTTATTCAAGTGCTATGTCTGCCGATGTGTTTTTGTAGCAACAACATAAGTTATCTGACAGCAGTAAAACAGAAGCTTTATTTGCGGCAGCGGCATTCCGGCGAGCGTTGGAAGACACGCTCCGCGTATAAGTGATGCTGATTTGGCTGTTGTTGTTGTTGTTGTTGTTTGTTTTGTAATCTACATTTTTGCTTACTTCTTCATTCTTCATTGTTTATTTGCCTTGTTTATGTGTCAGTTTCGGCATGCACGCAAACGTTTGCCTTGCCAAATCCGCCAGACCCACCAGCTTTCTACTCACATTTTCACAAAGCCTGAGTGGAGGTTGCGGTATGTGCCATTTGCTGTTGTTATTGTTTATCTTGTCTAACTCTTTACTGTTTTTCAGTGGGAAAATGCGAAAATTTTTAGCATTTCTAAACCTTTTGGGTAGGTTTGGAATGTGCGGGCTTCAGGGCATACTTCGATCCTACTTGTGGTCTTCTTTTAAGTATTTCTTCAGGTACTACACCTTGACAACTCTTAAAGTATATTTCCATACATCAAGCCTGTGGCCCATTCTTTGCATAGCCTTAGCAGATTTTCAAACAAACTGCAGCTCTTCAGTTTCGTAACTGGGTTTTTTGGTACGGTTGAAAAAAGTCTTCTTAACATTGGGTTTAGTCTTAAGCTGTCGAAAGAACTCCATATTTTCCACGTTGGATCTGCGGACCTAGACTAGACGATGTGAATTCGGAAGTGAACCGAAATAATATTCGGTCAAAACTTCGCGTCACAACAGTATTAAGTAAAACTATGTGAGGAAATGATACTATCACAATAACAATAATTAAAAACCATTATAAGACCTCTCAAATATATAAGAAATGATTTGAAGTTCAGTAAAAAAAGATCTCTTCTCATATGTCATCTTATAAAAATATCTCGAAAGTTAGCATAAGCTAAAGTTTTAGTACTAAATGCCAATGTGAGCTTTTTTTATCTCTCATAAGGCAGCTTTCGCCTTCCAGAACTTTCTTTGCTCTCATGTTCTTGAATTTACATTCAAAGCGAACATTTTTTGCCTCGAAATAATAACCGAAAATATTAAAGTTTGACCTTGACTTAACCATCTTAATCCGCGTTTTGGTCAAAAAAAAAGCATAGCCTTTTATAAGCTCTTATATATTCCATACTCCAGCCTTAATTCATTATTTTGAGTACGTACACTGCACTCATAAACCGCTGCAACGGCATTTGCTGCTTTTATGATGTCAACTTTTACAGCTTCTGCAAACAAATTTTTGCTTTAAAATATTTCAAAACTTTTTTATGACAGAAATTTTTGCGAATATTTTATTACGCCTTTGTTGCTGCACTTTCTATTTAAATCTCTCATAATTTTAATGCTGAGCAAACGCAATTTAAAACGACAATCGTAAGGTGTGAACAACAACAATGCAGGCAGAAACGAATGCTTTTACATTTTTATTGCTTTAGCAGAAGCTGTGAAATTGAACACCTTGTCTATCTGCATACCTGAGACGCTAGACTGCTAGAAACTGTTGTATTTCCACATTAATTCTAAGCGGATTTTGCCAGCTTATCAACTTGTAAAGCTAAGCAAACGACAAGAACTGTCAGCGAGTAGGTGCGAATGTGCCGAGTAAGCGGCGCGCATGATGGATGCTGCAGACAAGTAACGGCTTCCAATTGCAGTGAAAAATAATAAAAAAGATGAAAAATTTGTTAAAGACAGCGAAACGATCAACTGTCTATTCTGGGGAGTGGAAAAGGAGAAGTTGAAGTTGAAGAAAACAATTGCAAATTAAGCGAGTACTGTTATGAGAGAACAGGTGATTGTTGTGTTGGAATGTTACTTAGATGTAAACTGATGCACGAACCAAAGAAATAAAATAAAAGGTTTTGCATCTCTTTTCCCCGTATTTACAAAGCTTTTGCATTGGCGTGGTAAATTCGAAACCGTAGATAGTGAGACGCGGATTCAAGTGGCTGACTACAGCAGTTTAGTAATCCCAGTTTCCGGTATACTAAGCCCTGGCAATAGTTTTTGGTGCAGTGATAATTAAACCTTCACTATTTGACTGAATTTGTCTTATAATTTCAGCCGAAAAGTATTTTGTTGTGGTGCCAAGATCGTCATAGAGGCTTTAGTCGAAATGATGAAAACCTGGACTTGAACTACATTTTAATGAAGTGAGATATTACGATACAATATAACGGATATATTACAATCAGGCTTTAGGGCGCCAAGCTCTATACTTGTAGTTGTTTTATGAAGACGCAGCGAAGTGAGAACTTCGGCACTGCCGTTAGACCATTTTTTGCGGATGTTGGAATGAATTAATATTTCTTAAACAACTCAGGGGTACTTAGTAGTCAAGAAGTGCATTCGGATATTCTATTGATGATTTCTCGGAATCAGTCAGATTGGACAACTATATCACATATCTCCCAAAAAAGCGATTAATCCGATTTTTATACTCTCGCAACAAAGTTGCTAAGAAGAGTATTATAGTTTTGTTCACATAACGGTTGTTTTTAAGTCCTAAAACTAAAAGAGTCAGATATAGGGTTATATATACCAAAGTGATCAGGGTGACGAGTGGAGTTGAAAGCCGGATGTCTGTCCGTCCGTGCAAGCTGTAACTTGAGTAAAAATTGAGATATCATGATGAAACTTGGTACACGTATTTCTTGGCTCCATAAGAAGGTTAAGTTCGAAGATGGGCAAAATCGGCCCACTGCCACGCCCACATATTTGGACGTAATTTTTTGGAAAAGTTGGCGTGGCCCCGCCCCCTTCTAAGTTTTTTGTACATATCTCGGAAACTACTATAGCTATGTCAACCAAACTCTATAGAGTCGTTTCCTTCAGGCATTTCCATATACAGCTCACAAATGGAAGAAATCGGATAATAACCACGCTCACCTCCCATACAAAGGTTATGTTGAAAATCACTAAAAGTGCGTTAACCGACTAACAAAAAACGTCAGAAACACTAAATTTTACGGAAGAAATGGCAGAAGGAAGCTGCACCCAGGCCTTTTTTAAAAATTGAAAATGAGCGTGGCGTCGCCCACTTATGGACCAAAAACCATATCTCAGTAACTACTAATCTAATAAATTTTACAGCAAAATAAAAAAAATATGTAAATGACGGATAATGAAATCTCGATTATCACTTTATCATGCGAGAGTATAAAATGTTCGGTGACACCCGAACTTAGCCCTTCCTTACTTGTTTAAACTTCGCCTTAAAAATCCCCAGTTCGAAACCGGTTTTAGACTCATAGTGCCTTAGGCAAAGTTGCTCAGAATGATCCATAGAACACTGCCTGCATACGAGATTTTATAGATAAAAAAATCGACCCGCCCTAATAGCTACATATATCAGGTCAAATACTGTCATCTCGATAACAATACCCAATACGACTTGAAAATATTTTAGGTCGCTACAAAGACAGCAATATTTGTTTTTAAAACTTATTGTTGTAAATATAACCTTAATATTATCCATTGAATTTATTTCTCTAAAATTTTTAAAGCAACATTTCCTAGCGGGTATTAAGCAAAGTCAATAAAACTAACTGGTTGGATAAAAAATAAATAAATATTATATTTTCACACTGATTAGTGTAAATTCTGTGTGCGTTTGACTCAGATCTGTTGTACTGGTTTTAATAAGAAATATATATGTATGCAAATCAAACTGTTATATAAAGTTTATTGGTAACATATCAATCACTTTATTGGCTAAACGAGTTTATAAAATGAACATGAATCGGACTGAAATCTAATACCAATCACCTTCAGCTGCATAAGAAGATTAACCGCAGCTTATACAAGAACAGACTCACGTGCATATATATATGTACTATTACATATATATAAGTTTCTTTTATATTCATATACATACTTTTTCCTGACCGTCTGTTGCATAAACATATTTCTATTGCATTGAAGTGCCATAACTCAGCCACGACGGCGACTTTTGCCGCTTACCAAGTAGTTGTGAAAAGAAAAATCGTATAAACAAACCTGACATCGGAAACCGGCTACTAAACAACGCTCAATTTAACAACAAATTGCTGCTTGCATTACAAATCCGCCATTGAGGCATCAATTTCATTTATGAGGGTATAAATCGACTAAACACCTTTTTAAATATTAACTTTTTATGGTGAATTGTTAACGAATGGCGATCATGTTGCAACAGCAGCAGCGGCAATGAGGCATGTCAATAGCAGTGGCGGCCATTAAATAAAGGGTGATTTTTTAAGAGCTTGATAACTTTTAAAAAAAAAAACGCATAAAATTTGCAAAATCTCATCGGTTCTTTATTTGAAACGTTAGATTGGTTCATGACATTTACTTTTTGAAGATAATTTCATTTAAATGTTGACCGCGGCTGCGTCTTAGGTGGTCCATTCGGAAAGTCCAATTTTGGGCAACTTTTTCGAGCATTTCGGCCGGAATAGCCCGAATTTCTTCGGAAATGTTGTCTTCCAAAGCTGGAATAGTTGCTGGCTTATTTCTGTAGACTTTAGACTTGACGTAGCCCCACAAAAAATAGTCTAAAGGCGTTAAATCGCTTGATCTTGGTGGCCAACTTACGGGTCCATTTCTTGAGATGAATTGTTGTCCGAAGTTTTCCCTCAAAATGGCCATAGAATCGCGAGCTGTGTGGCATGTAGCGCCATCTTGTTGAAACCACATGTCAACCAAGTTCAGTTCTTCCATTTTTGGCAACAAAAAGTTTGTTAGCATCGAACGATAGCGATCGCCATTCACCGTAACGTTGCGTCCAACAGCATCTTTGAAAAAATACGGTCCAATTATTCCACCAGCGTACAAACCACACCAAACAGTGCATTTTTCGGGATGCATGGGCAGTTCTTGAACGGCTTCTGGTTGCTCTTCACCCCAAATGCGGCAATTTTGCTTATTTACGTAGCCATTCAACCAGAAATGAGCCTCATCGCTGAACAAAATTAAAGCGCGAAACACATTTCGAACCGAACACTGATTTTGGTAATAAAATTCAATGATTTGCAAGCGTTGCTCGTTAGTAAGTCTATTCATGATGAAATGTCAAAGCATACTGAGCATCTTTCTCTTTGACACCATGTCTGAAATCCCACGTGATCTGTCAAATACTAATGCATGAAAATCCTAACCTCAAAAAAATCACCCGTTAGTAAGCGTTCTAAATGTGTGTGTATAAATGTATCAAGAAAATGTTATTTATTGCATTTTCGGCTCAAATGCTATTGTTAGTGTTGTTTTTGTGCCATTTTGAAATTTTTCACATTGCTATAACAATTTTTTCATGGACCGCAAGTTCAACATTTATGACGCTTCATATTGGCATGCTGTGCTATAAAAAATATACAACAACTGTGCTGTGAGATATGTGAGAATAGAAGCAGCGAAGATTATCAGGCATTTCAAACCACAATTGCCTTTTGTGTGTGAGTTTTGTAAATCATTTATAAATCAGCTAATATGTATATGCCTAAATATACAAATTAGGGTGAGCCCAAAAAAAAACTAACCCATCGAAATTATGGATTGAAAAGAACTTATGCTATATATACATAAATAACGCCATTGGCATTGCTTTCGGCATGAAAAGTTCTTTGCTTGCATTATAGCTACGCGCCTTCGCTTTACTGCCTGCAGCATACGGTGAGCATTGAGTAAAACTCTACTTCACAAAAATATATGTATGTATATTCTGATAAAATTTTACGCCTTTAAAGCGCGCGTGTGTTTGTGTTGGTGCCCGAGAAATGTAAACGTGCGCACGTGTTTATTTTATGAAATATAAAAGTGTACAAAAATTGTAGCATATGCCTGGGCGTGCATGACATCAAATAGGAGTTTAACAAATACTGACTGTATGCGCTTTGAACTTTCACCGGTATGTAGAAATATTATATTTTATGCTATTTTATATGGTTGTGCAACAGAATAATGAAAAAAAAATAAAAAACACAAAAAAAAAAATTATTTCCATTTTATTTTCGTCTGCTTTAAGCATGCCATGCCACTGGCAACTGAATGAAAAGCTCATCAATTATTAAATATAAGCGTTTAACTATAAAATGAGATATAGTTTTTGTTATTTATGTAAGCTGGCAACGTTATAAAATATTTTTTGCAAAAATACTTTATACAATTGAATAATGTTTTGAATATATTTACCATTTTTATTACTTATTTTACATTTATAGTTATACGAAATAAAAAATTAAATAAATATGGCAACTTTATACCGATTTTAATAGCAGTTTTTATATGTATTTTAATAAAATTATAAATTAAAATATTTATTTGTTGTTTTATTAAAATTCTCAGCATGTTATTTACTTTCTAACAATGTAGCTATTAAGTTGAAAAAGAATTGAAAAACTAAAACAAATCTTTATATATATAAATCTTCTGACCGTGTGTTTGCATTTGAACTGCTCCTAAACGGATGGACCGATTTTGATGAAATTTTGTGTGTATGTTCAAGGAGATTCGAGAATGGTTTAGATTTACAATTTGGTCCACTGGAAAATGTTTTTTAAATTATTTTTTCATTTTTAATCAATTGTTAATTTTGAAATGTTTGACCGATAGATGGCGCTACCATCGCAGTATCCAATATTCAAACCTTAAATTGGCGTAAACGTGCATTAAACAAAACGATGCCAAAGTAAAAGGCGACATCTGTGGATCAAGTTTTTATATTGTGGACAGAGTTGTTCGTTCTTAAGTAATAAATTGGGTGATTCAATACATCTATGGGTAGCTATAACATTTTTTTCATACGTGCTAACTATTGGAGGGGGTATCTTGACAGGCAATTTAAAATTGCAAAAGGTCTGGCATAAAAAATAGCGGCATAACTGAAGTGTTGATAAAAAATTTGAGATATACAGAAATCTTTTCGAAGCATTGCACAGAGCAATACAATATTTTAACCGGAACGATGAATACATATATGCGTACAATTTCAAACTGATCCTTCCTGAAAAATAATAAAATTGCTAAATATTGGGAATGGTAGAATAGAACTGCAATCAAATACACAATGCAATGAATTAAAACTGGCTCATTTATCATTCGATGAATAATATACCACGGGCATCCCAAAAGACTGATGCCATAACCTTGCCAACCGATTTTTTTGTCTTTCCACGCTTGAGAACCGTTTCTTAATATGCAGTCCACCAGGCTGACAATCGATCGGACTCGATTGATTTCACTGATGCACAGCCCAAATTCAATAGTATTTTTACCCCAAAAACCAATTCTTTCTTAACGCACGAAATGCTTTTTGATTCATTCTTGTTGCTTCAAAAATGCGATTATTCCTTAACTAATACTTATAATCTAACTAATAGAAATCATATAGATGGTATTAGAAGTACGACCTATGTATTAGCTACAGTAAAACGTAGATGGGTCCTCTAGTATTGTATAAGTTTCCAAATGAAAAGTCCTCAATAGCCTCCATTTTTTAGCGGCAGGCTCTAGTTGACTGAAATTATGCTATTTTTTCGTTATAATTGTTTGAAATCATACCTCAAGCACCTTCGCCAGCGCCTATACAAAATTCCGTTTGTTATTAATATGCATTTATTGCTCTTTTAGTATGAATATTTTCGATTTCCTCGCAGCTTTACACCTTCATTTAATTTTCTCTTCACTTTGGTGTTAATGTCTTTGCCATTTTATGGACAACCTTTATTTGCTGTCTTGTGGCTCCATGTGGCTATCCAAGTCGAAATATTTTATTTAATGCCAGCACATGGGCATGAATTTTGTACAAACATATTTACTCCTGTATTTATGTATTGATAAGCAATTTGGACTTTTACTGTAGCATTGCCTTTGTGTGGGTTTTCGCACGTTTACTGTAATTCGAGTCCATTTTTATTGGCAGCGAAGTAAAATAAACAAGCAGAAAGATGAAAACGAAAATTAAACTAAAGTATCAGATTTCCATCTGATCTGATCTATGTCAACGTCAAACCAGCACTGTGTCACAAATTAGGTTCTACTATATACATATGTACATATGTGTATGCATTAGGGTTGTCGACAATTTTTTTTTTTAATTTTTCTTTTCATTCAGGAAAGGTAATTCAATTGGATCTCAAAAAAACAAAAAATATTGGCAATAGATGGAAATTTGCATATTCCTGTATATGTTATCCTAAAATTTATAAAGGTCTATCACCTGAAAAACTAGAATCTGATTGAGATATTAGAGTTGAATAGTTATATACATATGTTAAAAAACTATTTATTATTAGACGTGGCTTAATCCCTAATATATAGATATTAAAGATTGAGGTAATGCACTAAGGCTTATGGTCTATTGTGCTTTATCCTATATCACATGTGGTCCCCATGGTCCAGCATCCTGAACAATTCTAGGAGCCTGCGACTGAGGTGTGCCTGTGTGATTCCTGTCCACATAGATGGAACCTAGTGTCTTTAGGCTGCTTCTTCAAATTGCTAGGCAATCCAGAATCAGGTGCTCTGGGGTTTCCTGTTTCATGTCCCAGAACCGGCAGTTTGCACAAGAGAATATGCCCATATTGGACAAGTGCTTACTAGGCCTGTAGTGCCCTGTGTAGAGCGGTAAAAGGAGTCTCTAGGGAGGTTGCGAGGTTTTAACCTCCTAGAAGCAGCTTGGCGTGGCGCACTCCTGCTGCCTGCTGCCAGTTCTGTTCTCTACCCACTCTCTTCTCCATGTGGAGCAGCTTTTTAAGAGTGTGAGGCCCAACTGTAATGCATTGTTCTGGCCCCGTCACCCAGACTAGGTGTACCCGGTTAAACACTTATAGGCGGTTTGTACGCTAAAGTAATAAAAATGGATGAAATTCCTATGCCTGCAACCAACCCCTAACTGAAAGTCTAAATCTTTCTTACCCAAAGTTAAGTGCATCTGCCTATAAATAAGAGAAAACTTGGTTTTACCCAAGTTATTCCATTGGTATCGGATTCACATATTTAAAAAAAAAATGTAACAATTTTAAACTCATACTAAGGAAATTAATAAAAATTGTAATTTCCCTTCGGTAATTAAGAGAGATTTTCTAGAGCTTCTTTCATTTCCGAATAAAAGAATAAAAAGTAAAATAATGAAAGCAAAAAAAGCGACTTTCGATATGTAAACTGTAAAAAAAAGATTACTTTTATGTTAAATCAAATAATTGAAAAAAAATTTCAACATTATAATAATTCAAGCAATATTACTTCATGCGGAGGACACTCGCTACTCCTCACGCGCAGACCACAAAGCAAATTAAGTCTCCAACCCACACGCTCGCTTCTGCCGCTACCTAATATGGTTTCACCCTCACGCTTTCAAAATAAATCCAATAAAGCGCGAATTACGTCACAAAAACACGTGATCACAGGGCCACCAGCGCCAGCGCTGAACGCTCTGCAACTTTAGCAGCTGACAAGATAGCTTCTACAGGAGTTGATATGCCGTGACGTTGGCGCTGACTGTCGCTCATAAAAAATATACTCACGGCATGTCCTGCAGTGTCCTGTCAGCAACAGTGGCGAGCAACTACCGAAAATCACGCTAATTTCGGACGAGGGAGCAGCTAGCTGTAAGCGGCGTGGTGAATGTAGAGGGAGCGTGAAGAATTTTGTGCTCGCCATCGATGAGGTTTTATAGCACTGAACATTTTTACAGTGTTACAAAAGGGCCTTGAGCTGTGGTGTGAGGGAAAAATTTGCAGGAAGCAAGCATACCAAGGCAGGAAGTTAGCTTGGCGGGTGAGGAAGCAACGAGTGGAAGTTGAAGGAAACCAAGTCAGCGGTTGTTGCTGGTGTACGCTGCAGAGCTCAAGGTGTGGAGGGGTGTTTCGTGCAACCCACGAAGTGAGCAAAAGCAATTTAGCGCAATTGGCCACCCAAGTAAGATAAATGAAAGAATATGGAGCAGTATAGCAGCGCAAAAGTGGAGTAGAGAAATAAAAACAAGAGAAAAACAAAGAAATGAGAATATAAAAGATACAAAAGTGAAACCTCAATGCTAAACGGAAGCACGAAAATTGCGGCTAAAAGTTGTTGTTAACGAAATAACATAAAAACAAAAGCAAAAAAAGGCACACTGTCGACGCCAATGAGTCTGTGTGTCCGTCAGTTGATGTTTGGAGTGTTGCAAAAGAAACCTAGATAAACACGCAAGACAGGCAACAACCGCTAGATAAATATTCTGAAAGGACGGCAAACAGCGCGAACGTGCCACAGACACTCGGCGCAGCGCTAATGGTGCGCACATACACGTGTATCTACATATATACACCATATATGTATGTATATGTATGGGTGTGTGTGAATGATCGAATATGCTTAGATAGTCATTGGGACACTGTTGCCAGTCATAAAATGCCATTAAATATCACAATAAAAGTCGCTATAAAAATGGCTGAAAATGAAATGGAGTGCTGACAGCTAATAGCCACCTACGTGGGTAGCTCATTGCATTTCTAATCACACATATGAAAGCTCGAAATGAACTAAACAACTCTGCTATGAGTTTTTTATAGACTATTTTCATCGAAAATCTTGACATTATTCGAGAAATGGCAAGTCTCAGGCCGATAGAGGTTAGTAACGAACTTTGACGAGGTCGTTAAAAAATATAAGATATAAAAAAAGCATATCTCTAATATAATACGCACATTACCTCTAGTATACTTAGTACAGCTTTCATACAAATTGGACATTGCAGCTTTGAAATCATAACTAGCGACCATTTGAAAGCTCTCAGGTGAAAGCTTTTGATCCAAGTAATGTGCGAAAGCTCTTTTACGAGTTTGAAATTATACATTTTTCACTACCAAAGTAATACTTATCAGGAGGAAAAAAAGCTTACACAACTGTAACCATCAAAACGTCATTATGCTAAATCAAAATTCAAAAACCTACTGAGATTATTAACTCTCATCTCTCCTACGCTCCGAATGCTCATGAAATTCTGACGCAAATACGTATACTTTGTGAAAGGCATCGCATTATACTTTTCCAATTCATTAACAGGATTTAAGCAACGCACCCAAAATGAATATATAAGTCGATTTGGCGTTCAAAGGTGTTCTCCCAGCCCCCACAGCAGAAAAACGCAAAATGAATTTGAATCACATAACACATGTCTTTATAGCGGAAAGCACGCAATATCATTAGTTAAGTCTATAATATGTGCGAATATAATAATTCCATTTTTTCTTTCTTTTTTTTGGAAAAATGTATATCGATAGAAGCAGAGCTTTGTGAGGCTTAATGTAGCGTGTAGACACGCATAACCTGACCTCGGTAAAGCCTACGCTATTGGCAACCAAATGATTTCCTTGTGAAATTGAAAAAAAAAAAATAACACAACAAGGTACAACAATAAAAACGGTGAGTAAGATGGCAGTGAATAAAATGACACTGCCAAATCGGCAACGAAAATATATTTGCAGCAAGAAAAGTGAACAGAAAGCAGCGGGAAAAAATTAAATAAAATATGTAAGGCGCAAATCCATGCACGATAAAGCCATTTGTCAGGAAAAATCGCAAAAAACAAGAACAAATCGTCGGCATGAAAATGAAATAGCGAGGCTGCTTGCCGTCTGGCACAAGGCAAAAGAGTAAAAGAGTGAGTGCGCAAATATGAAGCAGCATATAAATGTATGTTTGTATGTCAAAAGATAGATAATACAGCTGCAGAGAGCAACAAGAAAATCGATACTTAAAGAAAAGCAGCATAAAGTTAAGCTGCGTCATACGTGCGCGAAGCGCGCTTTTAGGCGCATAAACTGAAAAGTACAGAAAATTCAATCAACACTCGTGTTTTAACACCTTACCAGCAACGTATGTGGATTTATTTCCTTTACGAACTCACACCTGGGATTAATGCTAACCACGTAGGTATTCTTACAGTACATATGTATGTATGTAAGCGCAAAATATCTACAACAAATGGGTATATTCCGGTTTGTTATAGAGGATGGTTCATAAGGCGATGGAAATTTAGTTGTTAAAAGAAAAAATATAAAAAATATTATTAAAATTGGATTGATAACAACACTGAAAAGCATGAACTGACTTATAGTTTAGAGCAGAGAATTTTCGGAAAGCCAAAGAACTTAAAAATTGAAGATTCAGCATTAGGTTTCACCTTTCCACTACTGAGAAAACGCGGTTTTACTAGAATCTCATCAAAGAATACCCTTATCTTTATATATATAAATCTTCTGACCGTGTGTTTGCATTTAAACTGCTCCTAAACGGATGGGCCGATTTTGATGAAATTTTGTGTGTATGTTCAAGGAGATTCGAGAATGGTTTAGATTTACAATTTGGTCCACTGGAAAATGTTTTTTTAATTATTTTTTCCTTTTTAATCAATTGTTAATTTTGGAATGTTGACCGATAGATGGCGCTACCATCGCAGTATCCAATATTCAAACCTTAAATTGGCGTAAACGTGTATTAAAGAAAACAATGCCAAAGTAAAAGGCGACATCTGTGGATCAAGTTTTTATATTGAGGACAGAGTTCGTTTTTAAGTAATAAATTGGGTGACTCAATACATCTATGGGTAGCTATAATATTTTTTTCACACCTGCTAACTATTGGAGGGGTATCTTGACAGGCAATTTACAATTGCAAAAGGTCTGGCATAAAAAAATAGCGGCATAACTGAAGTGTTGATAAAAAATTTGAGATATACAGAAATCTTTTCGAAGCATTGCACAGAGCAATGCAATATTTAAACGGGAACGATGAATACATATATGCGTACAATTTCAAACTGATCCTTCCTGAAAAATAATAAAATTGCTAAATATTGGGAATGGTAGAATAGAACTGCAATCAAATACACAATGCAATGAATTAAAACTGGCTCATTTATCATTCGATGAATAATATACTACGGGCATCCCAAACGACTGATGCCATAACCTTGCCAACCGATTTTTTTGTCTTTCCATGCTTGAGAACCGTTTCTTAATATGCAGTCCACCAGGCTGACAATCGATTGGACTCGATTGATTTCACTGATACACAGCTCAAATTCAATAGTATTTTTACCCCAAAAACCAATTCTTTCTTAACGCACGAAATGCTTTTTGATTCATTTTTGTTGCTTCATCAAAAATGCGATTATTCGTTAACTAATACTTATAATCTAACCAATAGAAATCATATAGATGGTATTAGTAGTACTATCTATGTATCAGCCACAGTAAAACGTAAGCGGGTCCTCTAATACCTCTTTATATTTTTTTGAAGAGCATTGTTGAGAGCGAGCTTGGATTGTGCTAACCGCAAACCAATAAGTTCCAAGTATTAAAAAATATCGACTAATATCTGTCCGATATCTTTCAAATAAATGACCAGCTTCGCTGTGAGAAACAAACTTGTGCAACATTTCTCGAAAACACAGAGACTATTTCGCTTATATACAGACGGACGGATAGACAGTCGAACATGGCTAAATCAACTTAGCACGTCAGGCTGATTACTTAAATAATACTTTGAATGGCCTGCGACTTTACTTTTGATTTTTGCAAACATTGTGGCAAACTTAGTAAGGGGTATACTGGTTATAAAAACAAACTATTGAGCAAATTATTTACAACAATAAATGTTAAGCGCCTATTTAATACGCAAATGCGAAGCAACATGCACCTGATCCTACATATGCGTTAGTATGTCACACTTTCACTGCTCTTTTACGCAATTCTCTGCTGTTTCGCCTTCATTTACTGCCACTTGTTGTTTCTGTATATTCATATTGTAAAAAATTGTCAGAGCGACAGAAAAATGCCAGGCCACTCAAAAGCTGTTCATCCAACTCTCCAACTCGTTGCGACAGCAGCGCCAAAGGTCACAGCAAACAGGAGCTTAAGCTTGAACCTCGGTCGACTAAAGAGGCCGAAACAGCAGGATTTCGGCATTATGAGCGAAGTAAAAAATACCATATTTCACGGAATTTCTTAAGGGATTCCAACGAAAATGCCGAATTCATGAGTGGCAAGTGAACAAAGAGCCGTTACTTATACGTAGAAGTGTGGGTAGTTACAGTATCTATGTAAGAGAAAATATACAAATTTTTGCCAAATAAAAGTGTACTGTAATGTGGCTCTATAGGCAAACACGTAAATTCATGCCTAATATATAAATATGTGCCTGTATGCTTATGTAATGCCTACTTCCTTTTTATGTGCGTGCTTATTTGGGCTTTTTTTTTGCCTGCTCGAGTTCCCTCATGAATTTTGTGGCTTAATTTTGTTTCAATAAAATATCATACAATAATGTGGGCCCAAACAACTCGCAGGAAGTGAGAAAAATTCCAAAAATATGATTATACAAAATGAAATGCTTGTACGTGACATACCATACTAACTATAGACGCACACATACACACACACAGACAAGGAGCGAGGGAGAGAGGTCGACAAGAAAAATACGCTACTTGAAAGTGAAAAGGAAATGTAATTGGGGAATGGATTGTGTGAAGATTGGAAATAAAATGGAAATAATGAATTTATATGTTTTCATGCGATAAAGTCATATACATATGTATGTGCATAAAACTGATTTTTTATTTTCTTGCCTCAAGTTAACCATGTTAATTTTCTATAATAACATACCACATACACATGATTTAAATATATTATATAAACATCACTATTACCATTCAAAGTAAATCTAGTACAGCAGTTTACTGACGTCACAGGAGCAAATATTTCAGAAATAAGTTGTTAGTGCCTACTGCTATTTAAAAAAAAAGAGCACAAGTCGTGCGAAATGCAGCTTCTTTTCACCTTCTCTTTTTCATTACATTTGCTTTCTGATGTCATTAATAATGTGTTAGAAGAAAAATACATCCAGCATATATACATAAATACATATTTACGTGCCGTCATACCTATGTATGAGTAAATGCACCAAGTGCCTGCACAAAAGTCCACTTCAACACTACTAATGGATTTTCGAGTACGGCCTTTGGCGGAAACACCTGCAAAAGGATAACAACTTCCACATACACACATACTCATACAAGCACACAAAGAGGAACATAAAAGCCATCTAACTTAACCTACTTTAAAATATTTTTATACTATACATACATATGTATCTATGTGTATTGGTGAAAACTCATTTAAGTTTTAGTGCTGCATTTCGGCCTCAAAAACGGCTAAAAGACGCTTTTAACGGTAAAGTGAGTACACCACACAAGTATTACAACCATTTAAAGGCATTTTATAGAAAATATCGAAGGCTTTCATAAGTGAAGTGTACATAGGCCGTAAATTTGCAGTAATTTATAAGAAATCGCACAAACGCTATTGTTGCTGGCGCAATAGTAGCAATGCATGTGGGAAATAACTGATAACTTGTGGGAAAATGTTGCACCATTTCACACCAGCCAACCATAAAAGCGCTACAAAGTGCGCAAATGTTGCAAAAAATATGTTTAAACAATAACAACAAAGGCGCAATAAAATGTATGTTAAGTTGTGTCGGAAGAGGGTGTTTCGCTAGGGACTGTTAAGTAAACCGATAGTGTTTTCAAGATGTTGTGCTCGAAAATAATAACATAAGAGTACAGGCTTCATAAGCAACTAATTAATGAGCTTAAGATAAAAAAAGAAACAAGCTTTGCTTGACTCCTTGAAATCGTGCGTGTTAAAAAATACTTTTGGGAGTTCTGAAGTGGGGAAATTTTGGCATATAAAGTGCCATTACAAAAAGTCCGAAAGCTTAATTTAGCATATAGGTGCTGTTTCATACCCTCTTTAGTTAACGAATACAAAATATTTTTTTCACTGCAAAAACACAATCACACCCTATGGAAGAACCCTTTGTTATAGCTGCAAGTTACCACATAAAATATGTAGCTTTATCCACATTCATTCACACCAACAATCGGTACAATAGCAACGAGCTTAGATATTTTCTCACCCATTTGCAATTGTAAGTGGTTTACATAAGACTAACAGCGAAAACTCGTGCATTCCTGTTCACCGTTACTGCAACTGCCGCAATCCAGATTGTTAAAAGCTGGTGTTTCGTGGTGAGAAATGCAAACATGGAATTATGCAAACCTTGTTTTTCTGAACTATTTGTTAATAATAAAGCATAATTTTGCATTTAATCACTTAACAGTTGTTGCTTAATCAATTATTTAAAGTTTTTCTATGTGAGTATTGAAAAATTGGGTACTCGTTAAAGAAAAAGCCAAAACAGAGTTAAAATGGCACTCCGTTTCTAGTTAAAAACTGAACAGGGTGTAACTAGCTTGCCACGATCCGTTCGTCCGTTTGTCAGTTTGTATACTTGTAAAGAGATATCGCTCTGATATTTTGCCCACGTGCTTTTCTTCTCAACGATATAGGATATAGCTGCCATATAAACAGACCGATCGGAGTGTATGTATGTATATGTATGTGTATGTATGTATTGTATGTATAGCTTTTTCATTTGACGAGATATTGCCAGGAAATTATTCGCAGGCAACTTCACCAAAATGTTTTCGGCAAAAATCCTCTTAGCTATACCCTTCGCGCGGGTGTCGACTGGACAATGTGTGTCGCTGCTTACAATGTTATGATGTCAAGCTGGGTTCTGGGTTAAGTCATTACATTGCAGACAGTCGACACCTTATTACGAATGCATCCTCAGAAGTTGGTAAATGGGGAAAACAACGGCCATTGCTAATGAGGTACCTGGCGGTAGGTTTAAAATAGGGGAGGTCAAAAAAGGAACGAAGCCGACTGGAGTATCGGTCCAAACGTCGATGGGAGAGGAATCTGCTACCACAGGCGGGCGCAGCAATCTTAGAAGCTGTTTCACTACCGGCCACACCCCCATCCCAACGGGAGCAGGTTGTGGTGGTTGTAGCCAAGCCAGCTTTACAGCGCACAGATGCCACAGTCCATCAAGACTCGGACCAAGAAAGCGCTGTAAGCACTAACGCGGAAGGCAAGTTTCTTCGCTCTCCAGTGCAGAGGACCGAGGGTTCCAACTCTAACAACTCTTTCCGGAAGAAGCCAAGCCCTCTACCCCTCCTGAAAGCAAAAGGCGGCGGTCGGAATATGCAACAGTCTCGAGGGCAAGTCCAATCTGAAAGAAGAGGACGTGAAACGGATGGTTTGGGCTAAAAAAGAGGTAAAGAACGTCCGGCAAAGATGCAGCCTTCGACGGAATGCGAAATGAAGGCGCCCACGAAAAAGAGGAAATGCAAAGACGTAGCCAGGAAGCTAGACTTAAAGCACGCGCTAAACCGACAACGTCCAAGGCAGCGGCGGCAGCCAATAAAATTGCAAAACGGTACTTTACCGTCGCGCTCAAAGTTCTCAGTAACACGTTGGGACAAATGTCACAGGAATGGTGGAGAATAGTGGAAATGAAGCCACTGAAAGCCCTCTTCTCGAGAATGAACGTCAAACCGAGTGCACCCGTGCCGTCATTTGATGGAGCAGGTTGGCTTAGTAGTATCAAAATTGTATAATGTAACGACGAACCGACGCTAATATGGGTAAGGGAAACGGTCAGAACGCTTCTAAACCTGTGATAAGGAGCGAAACTAGAGGTGGTAGACCGCAGCAGTATCTCAACGGTGCTCAAGGCGAAGGTCGATCTTCTTTCTGTAAGTTAGTGATAGATGTAGAGAAGCATATTATCCATGAAATCATAAAAGGATAAATGAAAGGTATTTAAAATATAGTAAAATAAGAGCTGCTTCCAAACAAAAATACATATATGAAAGTCAATTTAATGCTTTGAAATAAGCTCGTATTGTACTGAATTAGCAGTCCACGCTTACATATAAGTTCTTGCCAGAAATTGTTATTTTTTCAAATAGTTGACTAACAGAGATTTATCGCGTGCTCATAACTTTCAACTGAACTCGTCATCAATCGTTTGTAATTAACGCTTGTAAATATTATGCTTAATTACTAATTTTACGCTTCTATTTCTATGCCTCCAATTGATGCCTATATACATATGTACATATGTATGTTTCTACCAGTCAGTACAACTCATTATAGTGCAGCTACCAGACAGTAGAACTAATAACATCTTTGTACTCATACAACCTGTGGATAAGCGATGGACTGCGACGCGGTGAGAGGAGTGACGGACTAAAATTGTTGTTGACCGCGTAAATAAACACGCGCGATGCTTAAATGTAAGCAAATAACAAGTCGAGAATTGACAGCTAGATAAACAGCTGAAAAATATACACTGTCAAACAATAGGACAAACATACAATTAGGCGTACAAATGCTACAAGCAAATATGGTTGTATGCACTGGTACATAGATGGACAGTTGGACAGATGCAAACGGCGGCATTTCGGCAGATCAGCCGACTTCATCGCAAACAAATGGATAGTATGTGCGCACAGTGTTGCGACTAAATACATATGTACATACATATGTATATACAAGCTGGCATACAGATGTGAATATGTATAACTATCTATGAATGTATATATTCACATATAGGTACAAATATATTTACTAAAATTTTTTCGTATGTCAGTCGTGTATTTTCAACCAATCGCCAGCTCAGTGCCAATTGGTCGCGCGCCGGCAAAATTCAATTTTATTCATTTATTATTATGAGTAGTTGGCAATGCGGCAAGTTGCCGGCACTACTGGCTGTGATGCTGCTGACGATAATGCTCTCGAAATTCTGCTGCTGCTGTTGTTGGTGGCTAATGATTGCCATTGCATTTTGCTTGCGTATTGCTATTGTTCTTTGGCATGCAGTTTCAGGGCAAATACAATAAATACATATGGGTTTGCAGGAATATTTGCATCTATGTATGTACATATACGTATACATACGTTGGCATGTAATCGTCAATGTAATTATGCTCGTTTTCGGAATGAATTTGGGCGATATTGCTCAATTCAACAGAATTTGTAACGAAATATCACTACATGCTATCCCGTGAACCCCCCCTGAAGAAATGTTAGCTTTTCGTACTAATGGTATATTAGATTTTTAAAAATAGCATAATTGAAATAAGGAATGAAGAGCGTAGAGAAAATCACAAAATACTCAACATATTAACAGTAATGATATTAAGGAGCACTGTGTAGTGTGAAGTTTCCAAAAAAAAAACAGCTTTTTTATATTTCGATAGTTTTTACCTTTGAAAATAACATACTAAAATTTGTTATCGATAATATACTTATCGATATAATAGTTAATTAAACATTACTAATGGTTCACCTACTGAAAGCCCAATTCAATCTCAACATATTCGCTTTCAATTGTTGATTCAACACAAAGCGTATTTTGTATTTTCTTTCACCTTCGTCATAATTGCATTGAACTTCAGTCAGCTTTTGTTGACTGACAGCTGTAAACACGTTTAGCCAATAAGAAAAAACACAAAATGCAACACAGAGTTGCATGAGTATAAATGTGCAAGGAGTTATTAGCAGCAACCTTTTGTTTACGAAAACAAAGCAGCACAAATACTTACTGTAGACCGCTTTTATTAGTTGAAAGTCATTATCGATTGAATGAGATCTTGACACATACCTGAAAGAGAGAAGGGATTTTTCAATTATTAAGTGATAATTTTTCAACGAAATTGATGCATACTATATACAATACAATATAAAAGTAATACTAATATACATATGTATAAATTTTAGTAATACTAAAATTGAAAAAAAATGTCACATTAAATATATTTTTTATTATTTACATATGTCTTTCATTCGTTCTCAGAAAAAGCAGACACGCTGAGGGACATCCATCTTTCTCCCAATCTGGCGCAAAAATGAGCGCAAACTTGGACTAACAAAGGTACCTCGTTACTGCAGTTGATGTTGCTCTCTTGGTTAAAGGAAAACTTCTAGATAGTCCAGTCATTTAAGCTTTAATTAGGTAAGAATCTCGGAATTCGATATACCCATTTATATGTCTGTAAATACTTGTATATTGAACCCCAAAGTTGTCTCAAAACCTACATATGGTAGGGTATACCTACCTTACTATAATGACTGGACTAAGATGCCGTTTACGAGTTAACACAAAGTAGTTAGCTGGGTTGCCTAGATACCAACAAAAATACAACTGAACTGGTTTTATATACCAGGAAGTATAAAATCCCGGATGTATCCCGTCCCTCATTGGGGAGTTCTCGGTTTCACCCTATCGTGAAGTTTTTGGCCTTATCCTTGATAGAAAGCTCATGGCAGCCGAAAGTTGAGTCGAGGGTGAGTGAGGAAGACTTTGATTGCCTTATGTTGTCGTAAAGGAACTATTGTGAAGCGGTGGGGACTATCACCAAGAGTTCTGGTTTGTCTTTACGATATCGTAGTTAAGCCAACACTGTTGTATAGTGTATTCGTCTGAAAGAGAGCGCTAAGTAAGGCAACTTTCGGTAGAAATGTTTAACGAGCGGCTCTCATTGATGATCTGCACAAAACACAAACAATGCACACGTGGACAAAGCATTGCTGCGAAGATTCCTATCAAACTTCGGAAAACCGGACACATTAAGAGAGCCAGAGTGGGGAATTGGGAAATTGGGAACATGCCGCGGTCCATCCATCCAGCTGCATTTTCTCCGTGCACATTCCTCTGAGGGATATGTGGGTGGACATTTGAAAGGTTGGAAGGGGGTTATCTTTCCTGAACTCTCAATCAACTCATATTTCAGACTGTCACACCACTGTAGTGTCTTTCAAGCAGAAGTGGCAGTTATTAGGGTAGCAGCAGATGTACTTCAACGAAGTGCGGACAAAAAGAAAACCATACAGGCTTTGAGCTCGTTGTCCCATTGGCACTCACACGAAGAGGCTAAAGATTTTGGAGGACATAACTTGTCGAAGTTGCATAGAGGAAAATCCTTTACTGTCCAGCTTTCGTCAGACTAAGCTTGAAATACTTCAGTTGTCATACTTTTTACTTTTAATAAATTTATGGCAAGCTCTAAGCGCTTTGTATATAGACGACGGTCCTTTTGATCGCTAATTTGGAGTTCTGGACATCACAACGTACAAGCGTCTCAGGCAGTCCAAATGGGATTATTATTTGTGGTCTTTTGAAAATCAGCCTATTTACGTAATATAACCTAACCTAAAGCCAATATTGATTTAAAAATACTCCATATAAAATTATGATGGAAATGGGGAAGAAAAGTGAGAATGTCGTTATCTTTTTAAAGAAATTTATCATACGGAAGCTGATCATGATTTCATGGTAAAAATATTGTAAGTCCACCGCATAGAACCCGAGTTTCGAAACTCGAAGTGGATTTCCACGATTTTAATGAATCAATATTCTTAAGAGATCTGTATACAAATCATTTTCTAACGAACAAAGACAAAGTTTCATATGTACATATATAAAGTTATATCTATGAAATAATATTCGTTTTAGAAATCCGATACGCTTTTCAAACCACAATTTTGATATTCTATTTTTATTCTAGAAGAAACTTGCTTTTCTATTTCATTGATACAATTTTATATGCCTTTGTCTTTGTTAGAAAGAAAATGATTTAAAAGCTTTAGCAAATCTAAAACAACACCAACACGTGTGTTTATTTATAACTGAAGGTTCAATGTTGTAATTGCATATGTATTATGCAATTAAACATTATTGCGATTACTGGAAGCTCAAACACACAACTGTACTTACGTAAGGGCATTACTCAATTACAAATGAATCTCAGCAATTATTGATTAAAATTTGAAATGTGCTATTGGCTTAATTTGCATATTGCTGCAACAGCTGTAAGCGCACTGCGGCAAGCTGACTCACCTACGAGTCTGGCAGAACGCTTACGGGCGTGTGTGAGTGTGAACCACATATTTAAGCATCTTACGATTCTAAACCCAAAACAAAGCAACTGCTGCAACAATTTGGTCACTCACTGCCTGATCGAACACTGGCAGTCAATCTCACGTGGCACAAACACACACACATATGTATTTACAATTTGCCTGACAATCGTGCCACAGTAATTCGTGTGCCATTATTCTAATTACTTGCGAGCGAGCGCAAGGCGAAGGCACGAAATTGTGTCGCAATACAATAGAATCGTAGTACAACTACAACACATGTGAGCATATGGCACGTAGTAATACAATAAGCGCATTAAAGCAACAACAAGAATAGCGATTACCAGCGTTTGCAGCACGGCAGTCATTTCAGTTTCAAATTGAGTTGTGCCAAAAGTTATTGGCGTCGAATTCAGCCAAAGACTGAGCTATATCGACAATTGATTGTTGCATTACTAATAACAGCAACAACAACAAACATAAATACTGTTGCATACATTTTTATTTTGAACTTACAGAAATTACACGGAAGAGGAAGCGAAAGAGGAAGGAAAAGCTATGCACACACACACATCCACATAGGCAAGCATAACGCACCTGAGAGTGCCATATTTTGCATGACACACTGTTAAGCTGATTAAACTGCCAAGCAAACAAAGTGCATGAGGTCGTAAGTAGCTGTTCATTCCTCGGTAGGTATGTATGTATGTGTGTCTATGAAAGCAGGAATTGTTGCAATTTCTCATGCAATTCATATTTGCAAGTACATACATACATACTTATGTCTGGCATGCTATTATGAGAAAATTGCATGCGATTTGCTTTGTCTGTGTGTGTGTGTGTGCGAGAGAGAATGAGTTAAATGATGGTCGTAATTGCGTTGCGATTGCACAACAATTGGATTTTCGTAAGTGAGTTGTGCTTGATTAACTGACTGACCCAGTGCTTCCACGTCTCAAGTGATTGACTGACATATATTTATGGGTGATTGCAATAAAAAGTGCAACACAAGTTATAGTTTTACAGAGAATAAGAACGCCTGCTGCTGTAAAATTTATATTAGTAAATATGTTAATAAAAATAATTGAACCGAAAACAGTAACCCTGGTATTCATAAAGTTAAAGAACTATTTGTAAGCTGCTAGCTGAACCCATTCTTTGCACATATTAACCAAAACGCCGAATTTATTTCCAGGTGAAGTTGGGTTAAAATGGCTGATTTCTTAACCTTGCGCGCGAGATCATACTTAGACTGTTTTGTATAGCCCTTTGTGATAACAAACTAAAACGCTTCTGAGGTTGGATATAAGGTATCGGCAAAAAGGGTCAGAACCTATCACAAATCGATTTAGGTGATTTATTGCTATTGTCGCTACTTCACGGAACTCCAAAGGTATGACATCCGAGGTGGTTTTTCTTTGATCTGGCAAAGCGTGGAATTCCAGGAGGAGGTCCACTGAAAGGTGGTCCCTGCTGAGAGCGAAAAGTTGCCCCAACCTCCTGGAACTTACCCTATATGAGAAGGACGTTGCGATTGCACAGCTGCGACCAGCACTTACTGATTTGATCTAAGGCCCAACAGGCCAGTAGTGAGCTACAGGAAGCCAAAGGTGCTTCCACCCATTTCATTTTCGCTCTTATTGATACTTACATAAGTGCGATTTCTGGTAATTTTTCTAAAAAACAGTCGTGGGTGGCTGTAATAGGTCAGACTCTACGTCTTTGAGTAAATTTCTTTTTTTTTGATACACATTGCCTTATCACTCTATAATTTAAGGGCAATTCTAAGCGGTTTTGTTTTTGTTGTTATACTTATAGAAACATTTCTTTGTTGAAGAATACTGCTGAATTAAAAATTTTTGGCCTGTAAAAAATCTGGGTCTATCCAGACTATTTTAAAATGCCCAGCGTTAGAACGGATTTTGAAGATATACATCGACTCATTGAGAACGAGGTTAGGTTAGGTCGCATGGTTTATTCAAGGTCAAGTTATTCTTCGTTTGTGTTACTCATAACTACCCAAAAAGTGGATTCCCAAAGCCTCATCGTTCGACAAATCGTTGTTTGTTTACTACAGATTTATTAAGGCGATTAATATCAATACCAGCACCTTTGCTAGGTTCGCTAAGGTGTGTCTCTCGAGTTATTTCCATCACAGTCTGCCAAAAATTGGGGTATAGACAAGGAAGTGACAAGATGATTCCACCTGGCCTTCCCTCCTACAGCTTTGGCAATGAGCGTTCGACAAAATATTTAGCCGAATCACGTGTGAGTCTATTGGATAGTACCCAGTTAGAACAACTGTAGCGAGATTGTCTTTGCTAAGGCCCAGGAGTTCGGCGATTTGACCTCTTACGGTTCACGGCCAGAAGGATTACACAGTCGCACAAGTTCTGGTCGTTGACCAGCGCCTGCTTAGTTTATTGGCGGTCCAATGAAACGGCCAGACCGCAAACAGACAGCGGAGCACCGACTCCTCTCCAAACCGATGAAAATGGGGAAAGGTGCCCTCTTAGCTTCGGCTTAACGGTTTCCAGTGAACCTGCTGTGACTGGATACCCTTACGATTCTAATATGGAAGCGGTTTGAAGCTATCGCTAATGAGGCCCAACTGTCTTTGACTAGTTTTCAGCGCAAATTAAGCGAACTTAAAGCCAGTGTAGCCGCACGGCTATCGGAGTGAATGCATAACACTCTGAAGGTAGCTCCACTTCAGAGATTCTTGGTTTTAATGTTTCTTTGACCAGCTGGTGGATTTATATTATTTCATTCTGTCCTACCGATGAGAAGATATATTTTATGCCAGGTGAAAATTCGAAGCAGTGACTAACACATCTCTCTCCGTACCCAAAAAGAACACAATCATTATGTACATTTGATATTCACATTCAAATAACGGTTATGTAAGCTCGCTTACATGTGTAAACACTGGCAGATGCCGAAACTACTCGAATATGCACATAAAGACATATGTTAATAACAAAATACTTGGTAAGAAATATTAAATATTTATATATGTACATACATATGTATTTACAACACTACTTAGGCACACTTATGCATGCATGTAGTGTGGCTACATAACTGTAAAGCATATGCGCAGAATTTTATGAAAATCCATTTTGCGCCAGAAGCACGAGAGAATTTGCGCCCTGCGCTCATTAATTATGAATCAGTTGAAAAGTAGATATATGCAAATTAACCGATACACATACATACATACATACATATATGTATATGTGTGTTTTGCGCCTAACAACAACCACCGGGCGCCGGAAACCTAAATCAAACAACAGAAATCGACCCAAATACTGGCGTAAGTTAGTTGAATGCAAAACTTTCTACTCAGCATTGTATCTAATAGTGTGTATATACAAGTATGTGTTAGTGAATAGCAATATATATTTAAGTATAACAGTGTTTCGAGTCTATTTTAGGTTAGATTCATTAAGGTTTGCGTGTGAGCGCTTGCATGACCTCTTAGTAGGGTGTGCAATGTGATTTGTGTGTGGCAATTTTTTATCGGCCCTTTATGATTGAATGTTTCGTAAAACCTTTAGGTTGGAATGCGAAATAGATCTATCAGAAACTGAAAATCTTTATCTACACAATATATTTTGTTTACATATTATAAGCGTCTTCGGTAGGTCAAATTTCTGCTCCCTGGCATCAGACGATATCATTGCTTAAATTGATGTGAGGATATACATACATATGTATGTACATAAGTATGTATATATTTATCCGGCAAGCAGTGGTTAGCGATCATACGCTATTCCACAATTCATTCGAGGTTAAAAATCACCGATAACGAAAGGTAAGAAATTATAAGAACACACCTCCGACAGTGTCATAACTACTGATGAAATCTCAGTCTTTCTCAGCTTCATTAGTCCAACTAACTCTCTTGAGAATAATTGTATCATCGATAAATACTCGCACAAAGTAATTCTATTAGCAGCGTTAAATTATAAATATCACTCTTAGAGAATTACTATTACGAACTGCTGAGTCAACGAATAACGAGCGAAAACAGAGAAGGAAAACAAATTATAAATAATTTTCTTGCCCTAAGCGGCGCAAATCAATTTCACTTTAATTACAACAAATCTTGATGGACTTTTATTAATCGAAGGCACACGAACACACACTCACTAGCACACATACATGCATAATACATACAGAAGAGCACATGAGCGGAGCGGCAGCCGAACAATCGTCACGGTAAAACAATTATGAAACAACAAACAACAACAACAAACAACATCAAACAGCAAATCGCCAGCCAAGTTTACTTAGAAGCCTTGCCACACTTTCAACACTGGAGAATAATGAACTCGGCAATGAGCAGCACGAGCAGCAACGACTGGCAATCGCCAGCTACACTATAGGCTGGTCTAGTGTAACGGTATTTCTCTTCGCGAAACACATCATCATCAGCGTCATCATCATCAGCGTCATCCTCATCATCACCATCACTGACAGCGCCGCACATTGGTTTCTGCTAGTGCATACTGCGGCTAAAAATATAAGGAGTTGTCGCAGGACAATGACATTTGGTACATCATTGTTTTGGATTCCAATTAAGAAAAAAATGAAAAAATTTTTTTAAAAAATTTTATTTTACACCCACCTCCCATATAAGGTGAAACTTAATTTTTGACCTACAGCACTGATTTTTGGTGCATAGCATTTTTATGACATTATATATGTTGGTGTTAAATTTCAATAATATCCGCCCACTTTTACGCCCACCTCCCATACAACTAAATTCTCTTTTATCAAGTCTCTTTTAGCAAATTTCTTACATCTTCGTGACATCTTCGTTTTTATCGTTTAGCTGAGACTTCAGGCTTTAATTCGGTATATGTATGTCGACAGCGGTAGACAGCGCTAAAAAGATGCACCACTTTGAATTTGAAGAAAATTGAAATTTTGACGTCCAAATTATGTTGTTCCACAAAATTTTTTATGCATTATTTTTTTCAGTGGATTTTGATGCAAATTTTTTCTTTGATACATATTATAAATGAAAAATAATAACAAAGTTGAATTTCAATAGTTGTTTTATTGTATCAATGATTTGACTTTTGAGTAAATTTTTTGCTAATTTTGATGTTCTCTACATTCACCAACTTTGGGCATTTCTGGACAAAAAACTAATGCAGATAGAATCCTAATACTTTGGGAAAATAATGTATAGATAGTTGGTAACAAACTGTGAAATTTTCATTCAAATCAGACAACATGAAATTTTTGAATTTCGGCCACAGATATACCAATGTGTGCCGTCACCAGCGGTGAGGCCGCCCACGAGATTTTGTAATTACAATGACAGTAACGCGTTACATTAATGACAGCAACAACAACAACAACAACATTGGCAACAAGACGAAAGTTGCCATTTATGAAACTGAAACAAAAGCAGCAGCAACAACAACAACAATAACAGCTGAATGATGAAAGTAAATGCGCATAGCCATCTTTTTAAACAACAAAAACAATAACAACGGCAAACAATTATAAGTAGGTAAGTCCAAAAGCAGCAAGCCCATAGTTTTTTGCACTCACAACGGTCGGAACTTAATGAGCAGCAACACTTTTGTCCAAAGTTGAATAACTTGACTATGTAATTAAGGTCAATTCCGTTTGAAAAAACAGTCAGTGGGGATATTTGGTGTGCAGAAACACTTGACTTGTATGCACATATGGGAGTTTGTGGCATGCAAACACGCCCGAAATAGAAATCGAAAGAGCAAAGAAATAGTTCAATCGGGTTAGAAATGCTTTCGCAGTTCAAATTACTTTTCGATAAAAAATGCAAAAAAGAAAATATTGAAAGTGCAGATAGTTTTTTGTTGTTGTTGTGAAAAGAAATATTTTAGTTTTGGGAAATGCTTCCGAGTTGGCTGTTTTTGTGACGATTTAAAACCATGTTCGGATTGTGAGGACCGCACTTCGTAACGGTTCTTGTTGCTCCAAAGGGTTTATTTGGACGTGGACAGCAACGAGTGTTTCTACGACTCATTGTGAAGATCGTATAATTATCTTTAGAAATTGTTCGAAGAGGTTGTATATTTGTAACCTCAAAAAATTATCGAAACTTTCAATACACCCTCGCTGGTCCCTATCAAGTCACAAATAATAGCTCAAATTAGATTGTTCTATGAAAAATGGAAATTTATATGTATTTAATTTCCAGTAGTTAACTTGGTAAGACTCGATTTCGGATGCTCTCTCCCATTACCATTTCGAAATTACTGCAGAAGAAAGCCTGAAGGCACCAATTCTGCCGGTTTTTCACCAAATGTCTACAACAACATTAATTTCACCTACCATATGCTTATAGGCAATTGAAAATCTAACAATAATAGCAATAACGGTACTTAGACAATAGAGGCTATCTGTGGGCAGGCGGCTCCACCTGCCATAAATAAGTTACTTTTAATGCCTCAAAAGTCAAACTCAATGAAGTTTTAAATTTTTGTTGTAATTTTTTTTTTATTTACAACGCATGTTAGCGTGGGTCCAGCGCAGTAAAGTCTTAAAAAAGGTACACGTGAAAAGGTTGTCATAGACGTATTATTCAATTTCAATGTTGCTCACTTTATTGTGCTTGTTATTGTAAAAACAATATAAAAAAAACACTTTTTTTTGCGAAATTCGTCATTGTGCAGTATTATACCATACATTCATATGTATATACTAGTATATGCAGTTTTATGTGTGTATGTATGTAAATTCATAAAATTTGTTTCGTGCTATCATTTCGATTTATGAGTGTTGTTTGTTGTTGTGTCTTTTTTCGCGCCTTCTTTTTTTTCAAGTGTCTTGCGAATTTACTGACAATATCCGACACGTTGCAGTGAAGTGTGAATAATAACGACGGCAACCAACCACAACAGCAACAACATCAATATGCTCATGCAGCAACTTTGTTTAGCCACAACAACGGCAACAACAACCAAACAGTTTGATATATATTCGTACAAGTATGTCCACAGATATGTGGCAGTAGCTACACCAGTAACAGTAACAGTAACAGATAAAATGCAAAAGCTGTAACATATTCATAGATGTTGTTGTACTCTCCTGCTGTGCGAATAATTTTGAATATTTTTTATTTGCACCGAGCAATGAATGGTTCGTTGACTATATGCTACACGTTGTAGGTTCTGGTGCGCATGCGACTAGTTTGAAACTAGTTGCAAAGTGTAAAAAAAAAAATACTGAATTTTTAAAATAGAATATTTTATAGACTCTCTCTCTCTCTCTCTGTCTCTCTTGCTTACATATATGCAATCCTCGCTCTTCACTCAATCAGGCACAAAAATCTGAAAGCTTAGAGATTCCATATAGAATTCTAGATAGTATTTGGCGGTTTTGATATCAAAGCGGGGGGGAAATAATTATATTATCGATACTCATCAGCAAACATCTTTAGGGCTACGAGTGTGATATTTTTAGCACGAAAACGGCTTTTCATATGGATGTCAAAGATTTTCCAAAGTGCCGTCGAACTATAATATAACATTTCACTTATGAGAAACCAGCAATAGAACACTCGTATTAGGATCTTCAAATATCCTTCAAAGTGTAATTTATGTAATAGAACATTCATACAAGTTTTTTGAGACAGAAGTTCTTTCGGGGCCTAACTTATCGAGCAATCAACACCATTACAAGAATGAAGAACTGGAGAGCTAAGAGCAACTTCTTCTATGGTACATACTGGGTTTATACCGAAAGTAACAGAACTGATTTTCCTCAGCCGCGACTGTACTCTGGAGCGTGCGCGCGAAGGGCCGGGAAAAGGTCGCCGATGACGACCGAAAGAATGAGCAAATCCAAAGTGAAAACAATTCTCATTGTCTTTTTTGACATCAAAGGCATTGTCCACCATGAATTAGCTCCTCCTGGACAAACTGTCAATGCCAAGTTTTACGTGGGAGTCGTCAATATACTCAAACGAAGGGTCAATCGGGTCCGACTAGACCGCAAGCCGATTGAAAGTTGTTCTTGTGAAAAGCTACCTAACCAAGGCCAGCATCCCAGTGCTTCCGCAGCCGCCCTATATCACAGATGTAATCCCCCAGTCTTTTTTTTTTCCTTGCCTGAAAAAGCCGATGAAAGGGGATCCAAGTAGCATGCACCTCGGCTCTGAAAGCTATTCCGGAGAATGACTTCCGTGACGCCTTGAATGCTTGGAAATCGCTCTGGAAGGGCTGCATCATCCAGACAAACCCTGGAGTTGAGGGGGTCATCCATGCTCTATCAATAATCTAGATTTGATTTATGCAAAAAACTTGATGTTTTAAAACCGTCGCACGGGATGAGCCCTTTAAGAAGTTATCTGTAACTCCAGACTAATATCGTACGATTGCGGGATTACATCTCGTTTCAATGATTAACTTCGAAATTTTAGTTTTGTATCCGTAATGGTCGCTAGTTATGTTTTCTTAAAGAAATTTGCCGCACAGATTCTCGACCACAACTTATCCATAATTAAGAATGTTGGCCAACATAAAGTTAACCAAAAAAAGAATTTAAAACCTTTTTCTTCAAATAAAATTTTGCTTAAAAACTCCTTCCTTCAAACTTAAACCTCACTTAAATTCCAGCGCTCAATCAGCAAGTTCAAATTTCATCCCAGCATCAGTGGATTCTCTTTGATCGCAATCGGGGAGTGGCCCATCGTGAACATTCATCTACAAAAATAAATATAATTATATCCAGCTGGTAACCTTGTTCTGCTGTTCTGCTTACTTTACATTATGCAGTGTCGCATATGCAAGCTTTGCAGAACTTAAGTGAGTTGAAGGTAAATGGCGCTGAAATGAAATACTCTCCGTGCTCGCGCGTATAATCGCACGTCGCAGATGCATTATGCGAGCACGAATAGTGGGATGATGCCACAAAAAAATTAACGCAGCTCGAGGATGCAGAGTAAGTTGAGTTTACCGGTATCACTTACAGCTATAAATGATACTTGCTATTTACAAATGATTGCACGTATCTTTTGCGCAGGGATAACCTAAGCTTTTGGGAATTATTAATTTTTTGCTGAAAATTTATAACGCAAAAAAATGCATATATGATATCATATTCAATTCCTTGGACTAAGCAACACGAAAAAATATACACATATTTCTATATTCAGTTGAAAAAAAGCAAGTAAATATCAAATGAATCTTATAAAAATATATCAGAGACCGACACTTTGGATGACAGCTTTGAAAAAGGGATCACTACTGCAGCGCTTGGCAGAGACTTTCCTATATATTCCCACTATCGCTTTTGGCTGAATCGAACAAGCAACTAGCATAAATACAATACGCTGGCCCGAATATAGAACGATATATTGAAGGTCTCTTTAATGAAGATACTAACTTGTAATGAAAATAATATATTCTATTGGAAAACTAAAAGTTTTGGATTCATTGAAGCCAAGAGCTCTAACACACGCTTTAACTCTCTTTCTCTCTCTCTCACTCTGCCTCTCTTTAAGTGGCAAAATAAAATTCGCCAGCACATTCCACCTTCAACTCCACAACCCAAAACACAAGCAAGCATAAATTTCATTTCCACGCTTTTTTTTTATATTATTTTGTTGCAATTTATATGCCAATTTCGCGTCACTGCAACCGACAATGCAATTTTATGTGTCTATCACTGCAACTACTGCCACGTTTATTCGCATTTACATTTCACTGTCGCATTCACGGAGTCGCGCAATTCGCTAGTTTTTAGGATTTTCGTTCGCATCTGCATGTGCATATGTACATATGTGTGTATGTTGGAGTGCGGCAAGGTGCCGCTTGATATGCGCATTGCTGCGTCGTTATCCATCTATCTTTATGTGTTGTCATCAATTTTCGCAACTGCAATTCGCATTTAGACGGCGATGCTGCGTTGCTGTAGTTGGAGAAACTACAATTTTCGTGCATATTTTATTTTTAGTATGGGAAAGTCGCTGTTTCGCCATTTCTGTGATTGTGTGCGAAATAGTGATGTTGCAAGTGTAACTCTGCTCTTTTTACTCTTTTTTTACGTTGCCTACAGTGCTGCTCATCGCTCTCGATTTTGTTACAATTGCCGGTTTTCGCGTGATCTTGCTTTATGCGTAAGCGATTTGTTGTTGTTGGGTTTTCTAGGCTGCTACTCGCCAGTCTTTGCTGCTTTGCAAGTTGTATGCGTTTAGCACCTTTTATTGTTGTGGTTTCTAAGCCTGCTGGCTTTTGCTTTTATTGCTGTAAAAGCAAATAACCGGTTTTGGCACTTTTGCTGTTTTGTTTCGAATATTTTTACCTTTTCTGCTTTCAGTAATGTTAAATTTGCACGGACTTGTCTTAGTAAAATTTTATCACAAAGTTACTTCATAAAAGGGGGGCCACACATACATATATGTATGTTGATATATGTATACTTTGCATGCCGAGGTCTACTCTACATACTTCTATGCCTAGATGTATGTACATACATATATGCTTAACGAGTATCAGTATCAGTTCGTGTAGCACAACATTGGTTCTCTCGCCTCCGTTCTGGAAATTTCGATGTGAAAGATGCACCTCGCTCTGGTCGACCTATCGCTAAAAAAAGATCATGATCCTAGCATTATGAAGCTCAACAAACCGTCGCAAAGCCTGTATTGACCCCTCGTTTGGTGGGATTAGAAAGGTATCGTCCACAATGAGCTGCAACATCCCGGTCAAACGATTGATTCTATATTTTACTGTCAACAACTGTTGAGATTGAAGCAACCAACCGAAAAAAACGGCCAGCAATGATCATCAGAAAGGACTTCGTTTTCCATAAGGACACACACATCTTTGATGTCTCGGCAAAAACTGGTAGAACTTGACTGGGAAGTTTTGATGCATCCACCATATAGCCCTGACCTTGCACCATCGGACTACCATTTGTTTCGGTCAATGCAGAACTCCCTTAATGTAGTAAAGTTGGCTTCAAGCGAAGCCAGTGAAAATTACTTGTCGCAGAAACCAGAAAAGTTTTACACTGATGGAATAATGTCTCTAACGTAAAAATTGCAAAAAGTGCTCGACCAATATGGTACATATTTGGTGCATTTAAGTTCATTATAAATATAAAAAAATAAGTTGAAGTTTGATTAGAAATACAAAAAGACCCAATATTTGCAAAATGCTTCTAAACATACTTACTTATTGAGTGAAATTAAATTACTCAGAATCTTTCATTAAATACATGCACTTTTGAAAATGTTCCAAAAAATATTTTTTTTTTTTATTTTTTATTCTTATTCTAGTTAGTTAGTTTTATTATAGACATTGCTTTCACTAAACTGTTTTAAGCTCTACGAATAAAATTCATTAATTTGCCTAAAAACTTGACTACCCATAGAGCTTAGTGCATCGCGACCCAACCGAAACCATATTTCGAATATTCAAAATCATGTATAATTAAAATAAAGCATTAAACAACGCTCCGATTTCATTTAAACCGTAAATTATTTTGCCACTAAAACGACTGGTGACCACTTCTCGGAATTTTAACCTTCGCGCTAGGCAAGCTTGAGTGCCATTAAATATTGTTATTCTCGAAACTATTTATGTGAAATATATGCAACTTTTATTGTTTTTTTCAGGATTTCACTTAGTTTTTAATCTCTATTTATGTATTTGCATTTCAAGTTGGCTTTTTTATGACGCTTCAACACTGTTTCGCTACTGGAAATTAATTACCAGCGTTTGCATATGTGTAGGATTTGATAAACTTTTTCTTCTGTTTGTCGCTAAAATATTTCGGCTAGCTCTAAAATTTCAAAGCGCTTCAACTTCAGCCGTATTATTGTATTTGTTGTAATTTTTGCAGCATGTAACATGCTGCCAAATCAACTGAAAACCATTTATGGTTACATTATTTGCCATTAGTGGCAATGGTCAAAGGAAAATAAATCAAAAACCGCTCAAAGTGCTCAACTCGTGGTTAACCAGCCGATTACATACATATGTATGTACTTATGAAGACAAACTTGTATATATAAAGTGCTGGCTATTTTCGTACTTGCGTCCACTTTCAACATATTTTTGGGCAAATACACTTGAAAATTGTTATTAAATCACTTTCGCTTGGTTTTAATCTCCAAGAGTGTTATTTTACTCGCTTTTATGCGACTAAGTATGTATACATAGATATGACTATATATGGAATATATACAAGTATTTAGGTATGTACATATACATATATACTTATAAGTATGTATGCACATACATCAAGCCTTCAAAAATCAATGCAATAGATGACCATGTTCAAATACACTTAAAATATGAAAATTTTTTTGCTTCAATGGTTTTAATATATATTTCTATATGTACCTATAAAATATTAGAGGTATTTTGGGCAGTTTTAATATTATATGATTACAACGTGAGGTTTTCCAGGAAACAGATTTGACAAATTATTAACCTTATTAAAACTTTTCTGTTCATTTAAAGAATTATGTAATATGAGTAATTGTACGAGGTTTGACAATTAAGTAATGAGACTGATTTTATTGCCGCGCTTGTGGTAAACCTGTGGCCTTACTCTTCCCTTTTTTTATTTCGGCATCCCTCCCCTCTCCATTGATATATGTACCATCGCTCTAGCTTGTTTAGTTCGCCTGCTGCGTCAAGTTGAGTAGACGTGTGTTTGTAGTGCTCGTCACGAAAATGGAAAAACGAAATCAAGAGCAACGCGTCGCGATAAAATTTTGCGCCAGATTGGGCAAAACAGCTTCGGAAACGTACGCTAAAATTGTAAGAGTGTATGGTAATAGTGCTCTTAGTCGTGCCCAGGTGTTTCTGGTTGTCTCCGCTCGCTCGCCGCTCGAATAAAGCTCGCATGAGCAAGTCGAAGGTGAAAACGATGATTATTGCCTTTTTTTGGTAGCCGTGGAATCGTCCAAAAAGAATTCGTTCCACCGGAGAAAACTGTGAATCAAGTCTACTATTGCCAAGTACTCGAAAGATTGTGAAAACGAGTCAACATGGTGCGGTCAGACATCGCTCGTAACTGGATCCTTCATCACGACAACGCGCCGTGCCACACCGCTATTAGCGTGTCCCAATATTTGGCCTCTAAAAGGATCGCCGTGTTGCAAAAGCTGCCTTATTCGCCCGACATGTCACCCTGTGACGTTTTTTGTTTCCTAAAATAAAATCGGTGGTCAAAGGAACCCATTTTAAGTCGATTACGGACATCCAGGCGGCCGTGACGAAGGTACTCGCGGACATCTCAGTCGAAGCGTTCCAGAAATGTTACGAAGCATGGAAAACGCGCTAGAATCGCTGTATAGCTGCCCAAGAGGACTACTTTGAAGGGGATGGCATATTGTAGAATAATTTTCAAATATACGGTTTTTATGGAATCAGTCTCAATACTTAATTGTCATACCTCGTATATTGTAGTTATTGACTAGTTAGAGTCCTTCCCTCACCCTCATCAGGGTAAATTTTTTAGATATGTGGTTTAATAGAGGAAAGCAAATGTATATAATTTAATGTTATGGCCAAGAAATTTGCCTTTTTATAATGGTAAGGGTTTGTTATTATGTTTTGAAATTGATTTAATGAAAATATCCAGCCAGCTGAGGCCGTCGAATATATTCCAGTCGAGAGGCTCAATTTTGGAGGCCATGCCATATGCCCACAGCACGAGATAATGCGAACACCACTAGCATCCTTCAATAGATAGATAGTATTATGAGGTAATGCACCGCGACCTAGGGTCTAATGTGTCCTCTCCTGTATCACATGTCTTCCCAGAGTCCCAGCAGCCTGAATAGTGCCAGCAGTTTGCCGGGCGCTACTGAGGTGATGTGATACCTGCTGATATAAATGGAATCCAGGGAGTTAAGCCTTTTCCACAGATTGCTGTGTAATCCAGGATTAGGTGTGCTGGTGTTTCCTGTTCCAGGTCGCAGAACCGGCAGTTAGTACAGGAGACTATGCCCATGTTGGACAGGTGTTTCCTGAGCCTGCAGTGCCCCGTGTAGATCGCGACGAGGAAACGGAATTTGTCACGCGGGACGCGAATTAGTTCCTTGAACCTGGAGAGATTGTACCCTCCTAGAAGCAGCTTGGCGTGGCACATACTTGCTGCCTGTTGCCAATGCCGTTCTCTCTCTCCATTCTCTCCCTCGTGCGGAGCAGCTCCTAAAAAGTGTGCCATCCTACCGCTATGTATGGTTCTGGTCCCATCACCTTGGACGCTGCCGCAGCGTGGGCCAGTTCGTCGGCGTTCTCGTTTTCTTCTATTCTCTTGTGCCGTGGCACCCAAATTAGGTGCACCCGGTTGCACAAGGATAGGCGGTTTAGCCTTTCTATGCATTCCTCGACTAAAAGCGATTTGGTCTCATATGATGAGATCGCCTTTAGGGCCGCTTGACTATCGCTGACAATTCAGCCATCCCTTCACCTGAAACATTATTATCAGTTAAATTTTTGATAAAATCTTAACAATCTCACTACCCCTAGAGCACACCGAACAGTGGCTTTTTGAGGATGTAACGACAAAGTAATAATGGCTTGTGGATTATCATTACTCAAAATCCGATAAATATTGTTTATTAACGTACCCGTTCAGCCAACAGTGAGCTTCGTGGTTTTAAAAAAGTTTTTTTTTTTTGTGGAAAATCGGCATCGAGCCATTTCATTTTGGGTCAATTCACCGAACTTGCGACGCTCTTAATGAGCGTTCGGCATCAACTTTTACACGAGTTGAATTTTGTAAGCCCACAAACCAATATTCTTCCGCAAAATCTTCCATAAAGTCTAATCGCTGCATGCTATGGCAGTTGCACTCATTCTGGTCTTCTTCGTGACTCCGCTCTCTAGCAGCAATAGCACCTTATGTGCACACTTTACAGCGTCTCGAGGGATGCGTATTTTCCGGTAGAGTAAAGGTGGCCGGAACCGATTCATTGTTGCTCAAATTACCGACTCTGCTGGGATCTTGACCGAATATTGAAGGCAGCGCACGATGCTTACATGACTCAAGGATTCTGTTTATAATATTATGTATTGAGACAATTTTTTTTAACTCAGAATACAACTTAACTACAGGAAGTTACAGAAATGGAAATACTACAGAATACTACCAACTATAAGAATATATAAATGACATATTTGTAGCATATATTTGATATATACATACAGACTATATTTGTATGTATGTACATAAAAATTTAATGAAATTTAATTTATTCTACTTTGTAGAGCGGATGTCATCAGTATCGAAATAAATGCAAATATTTGTAATACAATTTGCTTTCAGCTGCTAATGACAACACTTTTGCATAAATTATTTCACTTGATTTTCATTTCTAAGCGATGAACTACTCGAGGGCGATGTTATACAAGTCAGTGTAATTGCAATTGATCAAGACAAAATAAATATCTGCGGTTGTGTATGTGTGTATGAATGTATTTGTGTAATTTACTGTCTCGTCAGTAATTTCCGGCAATAAACAACCACATAAATGGTAAATTCGGCCGATATTTGTACATATGAACTTATATAGATTTGTGTTCATGTTGGAAGAAATGTTTGCTTAGAAAAGAGCCGTAGAAATGTTAAAATTTAATTATATAAATATTTGAATTATAATCATTTTATTTCAAATACAAACAACTGAAAGTTTGGATCGGCAACTTTTGGTCATTTGCGAGCCTAGTAAGTTGTAAACCTTTTTGGGCGTTCCGACAAATGAGCGGCTTCTTGAGGAAGAAAGTCTCTTCTTCTTCTTTACTGGCGTAGACACCGCTTACGCGATTATAGCCGAGTCAACAACAGCGCGCCAGTCGTTTCTTCAAACGGAAGAAAGTACGTGAGCAAAATCCCATAACGACATTTTAAAAACTGAGGGACTAGTTCGCGTATAGACAGACGGTATAGATTTCATTTAAATTTCATTTAAATGTTGACCGCGGCTGCGTCTTAGGTGGTCCATTCGGAAAGTCCAATTTTGGGCAACTTTTTCGAGCATTTCGGCCGGAATAGCCCGAATTTCTTCGGAAATGTTGTCTTCCAAAGCTGGAATAGTTGCTGGCTTATTTCTGTAGACTTTAGACTTGACGTAGCCCCACAAAAAATAGTCTAAAGGCGTTAAATCGCATGATCTTGGTGGCCAACTTACGGGTCCATTTCTTGAGATGAATTGTTGTCCGAAGTTTTCCCTCAAAATGGCCATAGAATCGCGAGCTGTGTGGCATGTAGCGCCATCTTGTTGAAACCACATGTCAACCAAGTTCAGTTCTTCCATTTTTGGCAACAAAAAGTTTGTTAGCATCGAACGATAGCGATCGCCATTCACCGTAACGTTGCGTCCAACAGCATCTTTGAAAAAATACGGTCCAATGATTCCACCAGCGTACAAACCACACCAAACAGTGCATTTTTCGGGATGCATGGGCAGTTCTTGAACGGCTTCTGGTTGCTCTTCACCCCAAATGCGGCAATTTTGCTTATTTACGTAGCCATTCAACCAGAAATGAGCCTCATCGCTGAACAAAACACGCGCGCGAAACACATTTCGAACCGAACACTGATTTTGGTAATAAAATTCAATGATTTGCAAGCGTTGCTCGTTAGTAAGTCTATTCATGATGAAATGTCAAAGCATACTGAGCATCTTTCTCTTTGACACCATATCTGAAATCCCACGTGATCTGTCAAATACTAATGCATGAAAATCCTAACCTCAAAAAAATCACCCGTTATATATACATATATAAATCTTCTGACCGTGTGTTTGCATTTGAACTGCTCCTAAACGGATGGACCGATTTTGATAAAATTTTGTGTATATGTTCAAGGAGATTCGAGAATGGTATAGATTTACAATTTGGTCCACTGGAGAATATTTTTTAAATTATTTTTTCATTTTTAATCAATTTTTAATTTTGGAATGTTTGGCCGATAGATGGCGCTACCATCGCAGTATCCAATATTCAAACCTTAAACTGACGTAAACGTGTATCAGACAAAACGATGCCAAAGTAAAAGGCGACATCTGTAGATCAAGTTTTCATATTGTAGACAGAGTTGTTCATTCTTAAGTAAAAAATTGGGTGATTCAATACATCTATGGGTAGCTATAACATTTTTTTCATACCTGCTAACTATTGGAGAGGGTATCTTCGCAGGCAATTTAAAATTGCAAAAGGTCTGGCATAAAAAAATAGCGGCATAACTGAAGTGTTGATAAAAAATTTGAGATATACAGAAATCTTTTCGAAGCATTGCACAGAGCAATACAATATTTAAACGGGAACGATGAATACATATATGCGTACAATTTCAAACTGATCCTTCCTGAAAAATAATAAAATTGCTAAATATTGGGAATGGTAGAATAGAACTGCAATCAAATACACAATGCAATGAATTAAAACTGGCTCATTTATCATTCGATGAATAATATACCACGGGCATCCCAAAAGACTGATGCCATAACCTTGCCAACCGATTTTTTTGTCTTTCCACGCTTGAGAACCGTTTCTTAATATGCAGTCCACCAGGCTGACAATCGATTGGACTCGATTGATTTCACTGATGCACAGCCTAAATTCAATAGTATTTTTACCCCAAAACCAATTCTTTCTTAACGCACGAAATGCTTTTTGATTCATTTTTGTTGCTTCATCAAAAATGCGATTATTCCTTAACTAATACTTATAATCTAACTAATAGAAATCATATAGATGGTATTAGTAGTACTACCTATGTATCAGCCACAGTAAAACGTATGCGGGTCCTCTAGTACTTTAGTATAAGATCTCCAACGTTTCCTTTTGGGGGGTTACAAATATTGTGAAACTTTTGGTTATAAAAGGTTGAGGAAAATAATTCGTCAATCGGATAAATGCTGATAGCCGTGAGAACAAAGTTATCGTCTTCAACCCATATACCAGAATGAAGATCCTTAACTGTAAAAAGGTCGGATGGTTACGGTGTTATGTGTCCGACTGCCGTAGTAGCGCTAGGCAGGAGACTCTGAAAGAAATATTGAAAGAAATATTTCTCAGTTTGCTGGCTGACTAACTCTTGTCGACTCATTACGATTGAATCGCTTTATTCCAATCGGAGCGGCTGCATATAGTAAATCCTTCGTTGCACAGCAAGGATTTTAACTGCTGGATTTTATAAACTGCTTCGAAGTAGCATTTAATTAACAATAAATTTATTTTAAGCGCACAGCTTACACTCGTATTTTTTCTTCAAGTATAAAAGCAGATTGATTTTAATGCACTCATAAAAATTCTACACACACGCTTGCAAAGCGTACACCAACCCACATCCCGACGACCACGCACGACCAGCTGCAACATGTTGCGGCGCCAACGCACTGCCACCACCCGGCAGCACAGCTGGCTGGCCGAGCAAATGGCAAAACCAGTTCTAAGTTGCATTTTTCACTTTCTAAGCGCATTTGCACACAGCCAGCTAATCGGAAATCGACAGGCCAACAACACAAACAAAAATTGCAAAAATAATATAGAAAAAATGCAGGAAAAAAAAAATGCATGCAAAACACACACACTTTTAATGAAAATGAATTGCGCGCAATGTAGGCGATCGGCGTGTTTTCGTTAGTGAAACAGAGAAAAATGTGAAAAAAGTGAAAAATTATCATTTCTGCGCGGCAGCATTTGCGCAAGACAAGTAAATCCTGTCAGCGTATAAGTCGAAACTATGCGGACCGTATACTGTATCGGGCAGACCGGTTTCACGGCGGCCACTGCACCGCAGCTGCTTCGATAGAAAAATCGCCAGTTTGCCATTGCAGTGAGCATTAAGCCAAAAGCGGCAGCAACATAGACAACAACATGATCAACAACAACAACAACAAAACTATGTGAATGTGAAACAAATAGCGCAAGAAGGCATTTAATACAACGCTAAAATTTAGCCAATTCGTCCACAATTGTCTGCCGCATATTGCATGCCCCAAACAATTTGGTGAGCTATGCTATTAACTGGAGGCTATTTATTGGCTGCAATTGCAGCTACTTAAATTGCCAACAAGTTCACTTAAGCGTCAACGTCATTTGATGGTGTATGGCATCCACAACACACCCAACCGCTGCCACAAAAGCGCCACCACACCATGCAAATGCCACGTACACGGTTAAAGGTACGCCTGCACTTCGACGAGGATAACAAAAATGGCAGTTGTTTGCTGTTATGTCCATATAACTACATATATACCTATGTAAGTACATGTATGTAAGTATATAGTGCGTGCATCCTGCCTCTTTGGCAGTGTTGCCACTGTGTTGCATATGCGCGTGTACATCGTTCATCAATTAGCAATTAAGTCAGCATGCGAAAGTGAAAATTTCGCAATTATACCACCAACTGTGGTCCAAGCTGCGGTCGCACAAACACTGCCAGGCTCGCCCACATGCGCGGAGTCCGTACTTATGTACGCCAGCATAGCCTGCAGGGGCGTTAGTTGTTGCCAAGTTGCAAGTGACTCGAGTGCGTTGGCGGTGCATGCATACACGCATGTTTACATACATGCGTGATTACTTATGGTAAGTTGCCACACACTATTGTAAATTGACTTAATTCAGCAGCGTTGATGTTGTTGTTTTCATCCCATTTGACACATTGTTGTTGCGCAAAGAAAGTGAAATTGAAAAGTACGAAGTTCGGTCGATAATGTGGCAGAAAAACACCTTGAATTTTATAAAGCTGGCAAAGGGCCTTCGATAAATTATCGGCAACTGCCACAAAAACTTCAAATTTTATGAATGTCACAAGTCTTAGAGAATCTACCAAATCTACATAGTACGCGGGTGAGCTAGTATTGAAAAATTTAACTTAGGTGAAAATTTTATTATCTAAAAGATATGGTGAAAAGACAGAAATTTGTTTATCCACCCTCAGTGCTGAGTATAGAAACATTTATTTTTATCTAGAGCGTTTGTTATGTAACTTAAAATCAACGAAGGTCCACTTTCATGCGTATATGTTAAGAAGATTCTATTCTACAGACTACTGTGGTGAATTTTGACAAACAAAGTTGGCTTTAACTATTTTAAATATATTAACCCTCTAACCGGCCAATTTTTGTTTGAGCTGAAAAAATTACCATACACTAATTTTTATACAAGGAACAAGAATCTGAAGTCAGATTTAAAAAAAATTCAATAGGTCACCTTCCAGGTTGGAAAAAGTGAGGTCTGCCTTAAGGCATACTTGCCTGTTGGCATGTAAAAAAATACGGATTAATTTATTGCAAATTATTTAAAAGAAAAATGTTTATTTCAATAATTTAAAGTAAAACGTATCAAATTCAAGTTTAGTTATATTATTTCATAAACAATATTAAATAAAATAAAAGATAAAGTAAACATATATATTGCATAGCAGTAAAAATTCAAATTTAGTTATAATATAATACATCGATGTCCTTTGAGAGCTTACCATTTGGAAGTCTATTGGCACGAACCGTACCAAGTGCATAAATTCCTCTGCTTCGTAAATAAACAAGCAATGGCAATGACGTATAGAAATTATCAAAGTATACTATGTGATTTTTAAAGTTGGGCACGGTTTGTGTTAAGCGGACGACAACGTTTCCGGTTGCTCCCAAGTCAGGTACATCTGCTACAACATCATTATCACCAGCACCTCTGTAGACTTCAAAATTATGCGAAAACCCATATGAGTCACATAACACAGAGGTTTATCTGGCATATATTGACGTAAGTTTGTTATAATCTTTGTGGGACACATTTACTCGTCAATACATAGCCTTGGTGATTTGGGTACAGAATTAAAGCGTTCATTTAATGTATCTATGAGTGGACGAACTTTGTAGAGCTGATCGTACCCTTCCTCACCCTTTTTCTTCATATACGAACTGTCATTGAAGTGCAGGTATTTCTTGATTTCATAAAATCGTTTTGATGGCATCGCAACTCTAACACATTCAAGTGAGTGTTTCGACAAATAACTTTCAATATTTGGATAGCGAAACACAGACATATATAATATTATACCAATGTAAATTTTCAAATCTTGTCTGGTCAAATTGAAATCAGAGTTTATGTTTTGCTGATGAGCGGAGAGATTTGTTTGGCTGACAATATCGTCCAGCAATTTATTTGTAAAAAATATGTAAAGCATTTAAAAGGAGTATTCAATTCATTAAATGCTTGTGGTAATTTCTGTTCACCATTGAATACAATTTCTTTCCGATGTAGCTGCAAGTTTTTTTTTTTTCAAACTATATTTTTGAACGTTGAAGATTGTGGTGTACAATGCTTCACAGAACCAAAAAATCCACCAGAGTTAGATGGAATAGAAACTTCACCTTCTTCAATTTGTGGTATCGGTGATCGAGCTCTTTTCCTCCTTGGTGGCTGTTTTGTTGTTTTATTCATTGCGTTACTGCTGGTACTTGGTTGCTCGGAAGAAGGTGGAGTAGACTCATTGGGTTCATCTACACTTATATTAATTGCCAATGACAAAAGATCTATTGCACTTGCATTATATAAATGCTCAATATAATGATCGATTTCTTCAAAATCTTCATTTGCTAATTGCATGTTAACTTCTTGAGCGCTATCATCGCTGTCAAAGTCTTCTTCATTCACGCTTTTATCATCTTCTGAATCATCATCATCAACAACAGAATTCATTAATTGTTGGATAGCTTCTTCGCTCATAAGCGACAAACTGTAACGCTTCCGATTATTTGACATGCTTACGACTACGAAACACAATACAAATTATTAAAAAAAAAATTATAATGTATAAAATATGTTATAATAGTTACATGTTTTGCTTTCAACTACAAAACATAATTTTATAAATTACTATTTACTTTTAAACATCTTAAAATAATTACGAATAGAATTTACATACTTACAACGAAATAATTTTTTTGAGCGGGCGCCGGCAAGTGTGCCTTTAGGAGTAGTGAACTTTTAGCTTGCTAGAAGCTTGTCTGTACAAATTTTTTCACAAAAAACTTTAACTAGTAAACCAAAATATTGTATCTATACCGTGATATTTTTTTAAGAACAATTGTAGTACAATTATTATTTTTTTACATTTTCTGAAAATGCGCTTTGCATTAAAATAATTTTTTGCTGATCTTCACACCAACTTTTGACACTGATCACTGGCGCCTGAACTCATAAGCAAAGAGCATGCAAATGCTTGTTTTATGCAGCTGTGACATTTTACAACAGAAATTTACAAAGGTAACGGTAAAAACTTTTCGGGCTGTTGCGCTATTGCAATTGTGCTTAACTATACCTTTTGGTAGCATTGCCGGATAGAGGGTTAATAATATATGTAATGAAATACAATATAATAAGAGATATATTAAAGCAATAGTTCTGAGACATAAATCAATAGAATGTTAACAAATTTTCTGGTCTCATGTGTATGGTGAGTATTAAAAATCAGCTTATTGGAAGCCAATATTAAACACAATGAAACCATTTTGTCTGAATTTTGTGCAGGATACAGAGAAAATAATAAGACTTATAGCCTGTTGAGATATAGACTGAAATGAGCTCATTTATAGACCATATTTTGTATCTTAAGGCAGTGGTGAATATTCATAAAAAACATGTAATTTTTGCGTTAATGGTGATTCTAGCGAATTTAGTTTATGTCTACTGTGACTTTATAAAAATAAACGTAATTAAAGTATCTCTTAAGTAATATGAAGCTTATGTTATATGTATGTATACAGCGAACTCTAAATCGATGTCTTTTGCAGTGTATAGTGAGTATATAAAAAAAACGCAAGCTGAAAGTCGATATTTATCAAAATTTATCAATTTATCTAAATCTAACTAGTTTTAGATCAACATCTTTCCAAATACTTCGCCAGCTTTCCGTTGTGCCACACAATCTCAGACGGATTTAAACGAAATCGGAAACTTGATGGCTGCCAGCATTTACAGTTTAGTGAATTGTGATCTGCGTTGATGAATATTATCTTTAAGCAGCGTTTCTGTGATAAAATTGTGCATGCAACTTAAGCTTCACACAGTTCGCGGTTGATTTGCCTTTGCATAAACTTTATTGCTAAAGATCCCCAGACGAAGCACATCCTTATTTATGTTTCACTTTAAAGTCAATTCTGTGTATTGCCCGCTTGAGCTGCCAAATATGTTAAATTTGACATTGAGCACCTGAAATATTACGCGCTGCTCCGCTTAATTTTAGCGAATTTCGCAGAATTCCAAACTTAACCGTTGCAAAGATGCCGAGAAGTTTGTGAAAGAGGAAGTTCATAATTGATATTTAACAAACTACCAATGAAGTTTGTATTGACGTGAAATAAGCTGTATGGTTGTGGATGGAAGATGAAGTGTGGCAAGTTTGCGAAGAGAGAAGGGATATACTATATAGATACATATTTTTGAGATTACTATTATATACAGTGTTAATGCGCTGGCATATTTATTCTGCGTGGCTTACGCTCTTTAGTTACTCATCCAAACATATACATACATAAACATACATATGGTTGGATGTGTTTATTTACATTTTAATAAATCCCTACAAAGTTTAATCCTATTTTAATACTCACATTATGCCAGCAAAAACTCTACGAAAAGCTCATTTAATAATAACGCTGCCAATAACTAAAAATTGCTTTTATAAACACATATACATACATACATATATGTATGTTTATATATTGTTAAGCCTTTTTTTTTGATATTGCAACAGCGTCAATGCCATGATGTGTGGAGACCTAATGGTTGCAACTGGCCAACAAAATGCAGTTATTGCTCTTATGTTTTGTTGGTTGACTGTTTTACACCGCTGGTTGCATTGGTGCGCCGTTTGATTTGAACTGATGTGTGGCATGCCACATATTCACGATTTTGTTTACTTTAATTAACAATTTGCATAAAATTTAATCAAACTCTTTTGTTGAACGTCATAAAAAGAGGAATATACATACATATATATAAACATATACTGTATATATATGTATATTTAAATATGTAAGTATATTCAACAAATATTACGAAAATAGGTTTGGCGCAAAATAAAACGATTAAGTCAAACTCGTAAAAATTGATGTTATTCTATTATGATATTTCACTGGAAATCGTGCTGTTAGCAATTTTGGCGACCGGAGCTACGCAGCTGTACATTACGTAGCTTACATGAATATACATAGCTATTTATACTCTTGCAACATGTTGCTACAGAGTATAATAGTTTTGTTCACCTAACGGGGTATATCTTTATATATGTATATAAATCTTCTGACCGTGTGTTTGCATTTGAACTGCTCCTAAACGGATGGACCGATTTTGATGAAATTTTGTGTGTATGTTCAAGGAGATTCGAGAATGGTTTAGATTTACAATTTGGTCCACTGGAAAATGTTTTTTTAAATTAATTTTTCATTTGTAATTAATTGCTAATTTTAAATGTTTGACCGATGGATGGCGCTACCATCGCAGTATTCAATATTCAAACCTTAAATTGGCGTAAACGTGCATTAAACAAAACGATGCCAAAGTAAAAGGCGACATCTGTAGATCAAGTTTTCATATTGTAGACAGAGTTGTTCGTTCTTAAGTAATAAATTGGGTCATTCAATACATCTATGGGTAGCTATAACATTTTTTTCATACCTGCTAACTATTGGAGGGGGTATCTTGACAGGCAATTTACAATTGCAAAAGGTCTGGCATAAAAAATAGTGGCATAACTGAAGTGTTGATAAAAAGGTCTATTAAAATTTGAGAAAATCTTTTCGAAGCATTGCACAGAGCAATGCAATATTTAAACGGGAACGATGAATACATATGTATATGCGTACAATTTCAAACTGATCCTTTCTGAAAAATAATAAAATTGCTAAATATTAGGAATGGTAGAATAGAACTGCAATCAAATACACAATGCAATGAATTAAAACTGGTTCACTTATCATTCGATGAATAATATACCACGGGCATCCCAAAAGACTGATGCCATAACCTTGCCAGCCGATTTTTTTGTCTTTTCACACTTGAGAACCATTTCTTAATATGCAGTCCACTAGGCTGACAATCGATTGGACTCGATTGATTTCACTGATGCACAGCCCAAATTCAATAGTATTTTTACCCCAAAAACCAATTCTTTCTTAACGCACGAAATTCTTTATGATTCATTTTTTTGTAAACTAACACAAGTTGCTTCACCAAAAATGCGATTATTTCTTAAATAATATTTATAATCTAACTAATAGAAATCATATAGATGGTATTAGTAGTACTACCTATGTAACAGCCACAGTAAAACTTGGGCGGGTCCTCTAGTAGATATATATATATATATATAGATGATAAGGATGACGAGAAAAGTTGAAATCCTTGTGGCTGTCTGTCTGTCCGCCCGTCCGTCCACCTGTGTAAGCGATAACTTGAGTAAAAATTAAGATATCTAATGAGCCTGGCAAAAATTTGAGAACAAGTTCGCAGATGGACGTAATTGGACCACTGCCACAAATACCATTAATAGAAAGCCTATAAAGTGCCATAATACGATAAATCAATAGATAAATATGCCAGAAGTATGAAATTTTACACCTGGAATCATAGAAGAGCCCTTTTTGGAGCTTGGGTGAAAAATTCTCTTCGCACATTTAAGATTAAAGATTAAATTAAAGATATTTCAGGACCTACTCGACCGATATCGAACAAATTTCGTATAAACTGTCACTTTGACATTCCCATATTCAGGTGCGAAAACAAACCAAATCGGACAACAGCCATGCCTACTTCCCATGCAACCCAATTTTAAGTTCCATCCGATTCGGGATAAAACATTGACCGAATAATGTATTTAAAGTATGCCACCTAATGTACAAAAATTATTGAAAATGGTCCTAAACTATTCAAGTTACCAGATACGGAATATTCGCACAACTGATCACACATATGATGAAAAAGGTTTGATCAAACTTATTGCTTCCAGAATCAATTATAGCCCAAATTTCGTTACTCTGCTTATAATAGCATTTAAGGCACAACAGAAATTATCTCCGGAGCTTGGATGCAGAAGGACTAGCAGATAGTCGTCGAAAAGTAATTACTTGTTCATGCTACGATCTATATACCTAAGAACCTTTACATGTCATCTAGCGCTAAATCGATGTCGTTCTCTTCACCTGCCACTCATCAGCCTAACTGTAGGCATGAAATGAGTCATATAAATTTAGTTCATAGCCTATAAATAAGCTGCCATTCCTGCTGAAAACACCTTTGCCTTGGCCTCTTCATTGTAAAAGGACTCACCTTCAGATAGCACAAGTCCCTAAACATAGGCCACGAGTTCATTTTCCTTAAATTGTTAGGCAGTATAAAACGTTGCCTACATTTAGGCACATTTTGTAAATTGACTATATATTAAAACTTTGCAGTTTTGAAATTATTCAATCAATAACTCAAATCAAATAGATTTAAAATTTAATTGATATCACCCTTTTGGCTTCGAACGTCACTCTGAATATATATGCACGAGTATTCCTTCTTAAGAGTTTTTGGTGCATTTTTTAACTCAGAACATAATCATGTCGGTGGTTGTTTACCTTTTCATCATCTAAGTGCCGCGAATGAAAGTTTCGAAAAATGAATTGGCCGCCCTAATTCTCCGCTAATGGTAAAAAGTTCAAAATAAGACATAGTACCGTCTTCGATGCACCGAATCTTACAAAATAGCAAATCGATCAAACAACTGGTATAAAAAAAGCGAGTTGGGTATTTCCATATCATCGAACAACTCTGGAAATGCAATGCCAATTGGAAACGTGAGTTTGTCATTTCCAGTATATAATATAATTCATTATATAGACACATATACATATATGTATATAAAAGTATACACGAATTTATTATAAATATACATGTGTATGCTTTGCACCCAAATAGCCTAAATATTTGTACTTTATTGATTTTGATAGGCTTTTACCATAAATCAGGCAAGTCATAAACCAAATTTGTCAACCACATTTATTGCTTTTCAATATTTACGCAGTATAGATCATGCAACAGAACGTGGCATGAGAATCAGTGAAAACTTTTCTGTCACATAAAGTTCGTTCAAAGCCAAAAATACGCCAATATGTCCTACTAAGTAGATATATATTTTAAGTTCGCATGCATACACAAACACATTAACACAGGCAAATGCAGTGCATATAGACATTGGCGCTGTTGGTGACACGGTGAAAACGTCATGTTGAAAATCGCAATGAATTATTGCCATCAAGCTGTGTGTTGGCGCACCATTAAAGACACGCCAATAAAAGCGGTGAACGAAATTTTGGCAAAACCGAAAATTAATAATACGAAAGCAATAAAAGGAACCAAACCAAACCTAAAAATAGTAAAAAAAACACAAAAAATGTACACCCCCACACATAATGCAATGCTAGAGGCAGAGGAACCTGGCTAAAGCGTCGAGGACGGCGACGGCAAAGAAGCAAAGCGAAGAGGAAGCGGAAATGTTCGCAATCGATTGGAGCGATTTGCATAAATTTCCAATAATTCTTGTGGCAATCAAAGCAATGCATTTCAAGCGTTCAATTTTTATTTGCGTAAAAGTGAATATGTGAGTGAAGAGATAAACGCTGCTCATGATGTTTGTAGGTGTGTGTGTGTGTGTGTGAATATGCTCAACTAGAACGGAACTAATTGCATTTTTGCCAATAAATTCCATTTTTTTAATATTGAGGCACGCACACAGTCACATTCCTACGTAGCACTGCATATTTGCGATTGACGCACGTACACACACCCACACACACATATGTATGTATGTATATTTCGTTTTCGGCAGCTGTCTTAGCATTTCCCTCAATAGCTGACAATTGCTACGCTTTTCATGCTCGCCTCGCAGCGATCGACAGCCATTCAATAAACTGCAAATTTCTTTGGCGCTTAGACCAAACAACAACAACAACGGCAACAAAAATTTACATAAGCAACTTCATTCTGACCAATGAGTTCACGCGCACCTTACGGCCCCTCATCAGCGGCATTAAAAGCGTCGCAAAAACATGCAAATCAATTTCAGTTGTTTTTGTTGTTAATCTTGCCACCGTTGCTGCCATTATTTATCCGCTTCTTCGTGATTTATATGAATTTGTTGCACCTCTCCATGTTTGCAAAAAAAAATGTGGGGCGAAAGAGCGTGCAAACCGCGCAATGAGCAAAACTAAGGACGAAATTCACTCACAAACACACACACAAATACATCCATACGTACATATGTATGTACGCACAGCAGTGCACGAGTATATTTAGCTCTCGGGGTGCCACTTAAAAGTGCAAGATTGGTGGCCGCAAAGGGAAATAGCATTTTGGACGCTTCATTAAGCGCGCAAAAAGCTGAAAGTTTATTTTTGAAGAACTTTTCGTGACTGCGAAGACGCTTTAAAGATAACGAAATTTGCAGACACTTGGCTGGCTCTAATAAATTGCGGAGGTTGGAAAGAATTATTTGGCTTCGAATAATTTTAATTTAATAAATACTTATGTACATATATAAAATAATTGCAAAAAGCTTTAAAATTTTCTTTGCTTTCATAATTTAAAGAAATTTATTGAGGACTAATAGCTAGGGCATTTAAAACGATCTTCTTTTGATACCTATAATGTAAAAATTTGTTTGCCCAAAAAATTTTGTAAACAAAAAAAAAAGATATTTTAAACAGCTGGCAACCCTGCTAACTTAAAGTGTGTATGTTCAACTGTAAGCTTCCTTAACTTCCTTCATATAACTTTTCAGTAATTCTTTAACTTTAGGCGAAAAGAATATTTCTATAGTTAATTTTAGAGACCCTTTTCAACATTTGCTATATCAAATTGTATAAAAAAGGTGATCTAAAAAAAAAGAAAATAATATTGAGTAGTCGAAAAAGTCGCAAAAAATGTCGTTATCCGATTTGGAAATTTGGATGCGAAAGATACACCTCGCTCTGGTCAAACTATAGTTGAAAAGTCGACGAAATTATGGAAAGGAGTGACCAGGATTTAAAAATGGCTAGCTACAAAAAAAAGATCGATGTTTGGGTACCACATGAATTGTCTGTGAAAAATTTAATGGACCGAATTAACATCTGCGAATCCTTACTGAAACGAAATGAAATCGAACCATTTTTGAAGAGAATGGTAACAGGAGACAAAAAGTGGATCAAAAACGACAATAATGTGCCAATAAGATCATGGTCCAAGTGTGGTGAAGCTCAACAAATGATCACAAAGCCAGGATTGACGCCTCGAACAGATATGCAGGGTCTTTGATGCGATTGGAAAGGAATCATCCACTATAAGCTGCTCCAGCCTTGTCAAACGGTTGATTCTACATTTTACTGTGAACAACTGATGAGATTGAAGCAAGCAATCGAAAAAAAAATGGCCAGAACTGATCAACAGAAAAGGCTTCGTCTTTCATTAGGACAACGCTGGACCACACACATCTTTGACGACTGGGCCTACTATTTGTTTATTTTAAATCTTTTTCTTCTTCTGTACTGGCGTAGACACCGCTTACGCGATTATAGTCGAGTCAACAACAGCGTGCCAGTCGTTTCTTCTCTTCGCTACGTGGCGCCAATTGGATATTCCAAGCGAAGACAGGTCCTTCTCCACTTGGTCCTTCCAACGGAGTGGAGATCTTCCTCTTCCTCTGCTTCCCGCGGCGGGTACTGCGTTGAATACTTTCAGAGCTGGAGTGTTTTCATCCATCCGGACAACATGACCTAGCCAGCGTAGCCGCTGTCTTTTAATTCGCTGAACTTTGTCAATGTCGTCGTATATCTCGTACAGCTCATCGTTCCATCGAATGCGATATTCGCCGTGGCCAATGTGCAAAGGATCATAAATCTTTCGCAGAATTTTTCTCTCGAAAACTCGCAACGTCAACTCATCCGCTGTTGACATCGTCCAAGCCTCTGCACCATATAGCAGGACGGGAATTATGAGAGACTTATAGAGTTTGGTTTTTGTCTGTCGCGAGAGGACTTTGCTTCTCAATTGCCTACTCAGTCCGAAGTAGCACCTGTTGGCAAGAGTTATCCTGCGTTGGATTTCTAGGCTGACATTGTTGGTGGTGTTTACGCTGGTTCCTAAGTAGACGAAATTATCTACTCGTACAACTTCAAAGTTATGACTGTCAACAGTGGCGTGAGTGCCAAGTCGCGAGTGCGACGACTGTTTGTTTGATGACAGGAGATATTTCGTCTTGCCCTCGTTCACTGCCAGACCCATTTGCGTTGCTTCCTTGTTCAGTCTGGAGAAAGCAGAACTAACGGCGCGGGTGTTGAGGCCGATGATATCAAAATCATCGGCATACGCCAGCAGCTGTACACTCTTATAAAAGATTGTACCTGCTCGATTAAGTTCTGCAGCTCGAATAATTTTCTCTAGCAGCAGATTGAAGAAGTCGCACGATAGGGAGTCGCCTTGTCTGAAACCTCGTTTGGTATCGAACGGCTCGGAGAGGTCCTTCCCGATCCTGACGGAGCTTTTGGTGCTGCTCAACGTCAGTTTACACAGCCGTATTAGTTTTGCGGGGATACCAAATTCAGACATCGCGGCATAGAGGCAGCTCCTTTTCGTACTGTCGAAAGCAGCTTTGAAATCAACGAATAGGTGGTGCATGTCGATTATCCTTTTACAGGTCTTTTCCAAAATTTGGCGCATGGTGAATATATAGTCGGTTGTTCTAAAGCCACACTGATAAGGTCCAATCAGTTTGTTGACGGTGGGCTTTAATCTTTCACACAATACGCGCGATAGAACCTTGTACGCGATGTTGAGGAGGCTTATCCCACGGTAGTTGGCGCAGATTGTAGGGTCTCCTTTTTTATGGATTGGGCATAGCACACTTAAATTCCAATCGTTGGGCATACTTTCGTCCGAATATATTTTGCAAAGAAGCTGATGCATGCTCCTTATCAGTTCTTCGCCGCCGTGTTTGAATAGCTCGGCCGGCAATCCATCGGCCCCTGCCGCTTTGTTGTTCTTCAGGCGGGTGATTGCTATTCGAACTTCTTCATGGTCGGGCAATGGAACGTCTGCTCTATCGCCATCGATTGGGGAATCAGCCATTCAGCAGACTGGAGAAGTGTTCCCTCCATAATTTAAGTCATTTTAAATATACAAAAAAAAAAAAAACAACTTGAAATTTGATTAGAAATACGAACCAACTTTTTCGACCACCCTATATTTTGATGTTGAAAGCCAGCTTTGCCGTTTCTCAGTTGAATCCCAAAATTTGGTTTATTTTTAAGTTCCGTGGACAATGTCGTCCTTCAAATCCTCGGCGGAAATCACCGAAAATGTTTCATAAGTATTGAAACAAAAGCATTGAAAATAAATGATTACAATATGATCCAACGAAAAATATAACATATGCTTATCGCTTAAGAGATGTTTGTCAAAGGTGCTCTGGATCATACCAAACCACATACGAGTATGAGAACAGCTAAGAGATTGGTAAAACGAGTCCTTAAGGAGTGATCTTCAATATTTGTAATGCAAACGTGTAGTGGTTTCCTCTAGAAAATGAACAGAAATAATAATAATAACCAATAAACTTGCGAAAATTTTACGCCAAACGATGTACATATTTTTAAAGGGGAAGTGTGTTAGAACGAAAATGCTTCGGTTATTATAAGTAAATATATATGTACATATATAAGTGTTTCGATGGGGTATTTACACAAATAAGAAAAACATATGTATATATTTAGATCCACATTTACATGTACTTGTATGTATGTAGCTACAGCGTATCGAGTAAAAATTTCAGAAAATACTCTGTTTATAAAACAAGCACCGCAAAAGTTGCGCTCACCGCACGAGCATGTGTCAAACGGATAAATGTTCAAATGCGAAAGGGAGCAACTATAAATTATTGAAAATATTTAGTGCACGCTGCAAGTTCTGTACCACACGTATGCGGCATGTTTATACATACAAATAAAAACAAACACTTATGTGACTAGAGACATGCTGGAAATTAATATTTTGATATTGCGGTGCGGTGCATCAAACGACACTAAGCTTTGGAAGAAATGAAAAATTTAGTTGAGTCTAATGCCAATATGTTAAAGTCCATTATTTTAACTTTGCAACGGGAAAGCCTGAGCTCTTAATGAAAGATATGCTGATCAGCTGGTTAAGCCCTGAGAAATGAAAATGGTTGGTATCATCATTCAGATAATAGAAATGTATACTGGGTACCCTCCTTTCCCTATCGGGTTCAAACTGATGAATTTAGGGATTTCAAGTTTTCAGGGCGGACGTGCGTTTCTATAACGATATTTTTCAGGAGTATCCAGCGTTAGTGGTATTTTATATGTCATGATAAAGAGATCAAAAGACATCGAATCAACTTCATAGTAGTATAATAGACGGAAAGTAAGCTTTCAGTGTCATCGTCTTCTCGATAACCAACGCACATTTCTAGATATCTACTAGAAAATTGAGAAGATGAAACCGCAATAGCTGACCAAGATATAACTAACATGTCCATTTCTCTCTCTTTCTTTGGGTGAAATATATAAAATATTAACCCACTGTTGCTTATATACAGATATACTGACAAATAGAGTTACGCACATACAAATATGTATAAGTATGTATATATGGTATAGCATTATACATATATAATATATGGTATATAAATATTCCGTATGGTGTAAGGAGTAAAGACAGAAATATTACACAGAGTTATAAAGCGAAATAGCTACTAATATGTATGTATATGCATAGCCATTATAAACTTTAAAATGTGCACATCATATTTGATCTTCAAGTGTATGTACCCTGCAGGAAAAACGACGATAATCAGCATTAGTCAATAAAGTCAAAAGGCGGTCTCAGCAAATTTGTGATTGGCTCCAGGCGATTTGTCGATCAGTAAGGGACCCTATATAGAAGTTTTTAGGTACCACAACGGACCGTTCAAAGCTGTGCAAGTGAGATCCCTCTTAAGATCAAGCTCTTCACGTAACCTAACCTAAGCAAATCTTACCTAGCCTCACCTAACCTAACCATAACCAATACCAGATCGATGGTTCAAATCATGACAAAAACTCACACATTACAGCAGTCTACGATACGCTAAACTTGAAGAGCTGAAAAGAGAAACGTTTACATAAATATTGCCACAACCAAGTAAGAATAGAAGAATGGTCGAATCGCTAGTCGCTTTAAGAAAGTTATCTTCTCATATTGAATCGTTGCAGTTTTCACATGCAAATTTATTTGACGAGACTCTGTTCTAACGCGGACTTTGTTCTAACCTAACATAAGTTGCGAATAGAAGACTGTAATGAGGTGCGATGAACTAGTTCCAGATCAATGAAAAAATTTATACATTTTTTTGTGTTCCCTGCAGGCTAAAAATTCAAAAATAAATGCACTATCATACAAGGTCTGTCGCAAGAGAAACAGAACTTTTTAAATATAACTGTTTCTGGTGGCGCCACCTACTGGTGGGTATATGAAATAAAAAGCTGGATCTCTTGTTGACATTTCGTAAAAATTTTAAGACAATTGGATAACTACAATCGATGTTATCAATCAAAAAGGGACAGCAGCTTTTGGTCATCGGTCGTAAAATGCATTTTGAACAAAGAGCAAATATTAAATTTTCTTTCTTAAACTTGGGAAAACGTTTACTGAAACATTTCAAATGATGAAAAAAGTTTATAGTGATCAGTGCCTATCCTGTAGTAATGTGCATGAATGGTTTAAGCGATTCCAAGAAGGTCGTGAGGACCTCTGTGACGATCAGAAGTCGGGCCGGCCAAAATCAGTGATTACCCAAAACAATATTGAAAAAGTGCAGGAATTTATTAAGATTGAGCCGAAATCTTCTTTGCGTTACATGGAAATGGAGTTAAATATCACCAAAGACTCCATTCATCGCATTTTGATAGATAAATTGTGTCTACGGAAGGTGTGCTCCATGTCCAAGGTCCTGGCGCGTGTTGCACGATAATGCGCCGTGTCATCGGTCGACGCTTGTCACTGATTTCTTGACAAAAAACTCCTTATTAACCATGAATCACTCACCCTACTCACCAGATCTGGCACCCTGTGATTTTTACCTATTTGGAAAACTTCATTTGCCCATGAAAGGACACTGGTTTCAGGACATTTCAGGTATTCAAAAGGTGACGACCAATATTCTCAAGAGCATTCCGAAAAATAATCATAAACACTCATTTGAAATGCTAATTGACCGGGCTAAATGCTGTATCGAAGCACAAGGAAATTGCTTTGAATAAAAAAATATAACTTTTGAAAAATATAATTTTTTTGTTGTTTTCTTTTTAACAGTCCTGTTTCTTTTGCGACAAACCTTGTATATGTACATAGTTCCAAGTATATTGTAACAGTGAATCTGCTGCACTTGGCATAAATATTGTCAACGGATGTTTGAGTTATGTGAAACGAAACTATATGCTTGTGTAAATGTGTGTGTGCAGTGTATCAGCCTGCAGCCTCAAATTTCCGTTATTAACGTTCAGCAAATCAATACGAAATGCATAAATATTTATATGAAAATTGACATTCTATTTGAGTTGCTTCATGCTGTGCTCTTTTATTAGCTGCATATAAATATCAGAAGTTATATAAGTACGTTAGTAGATACAAAGGTACATATATACGAAGATAAATGTAGATTGCTTATTTTTCGAAGCAAGACTTCATTTGCGGTCGTTTATTGCAGTAAAAATATATTTCCTAGTTTAATAATTCAGGCTACAAAAGTGCAAGAAAATTATTAGTTGGATTAAAAAACCTTTAGAGGATAGGCAAGATTCGGGCAATTTGGGTAGTCGAAAAAATCTTTTCGTATTTTGTCCATAGATGTCGTGAGTAACGATACTCATAGTTAATGCAAGCTAGCACTCTAACAAACTGTAACGAAAAGACTCTGAAGAGATTTCTACCACGAACTCATTCGGCCGCGGAGACTTCCTTTTCCAACATAAAATATAGTTGCAGGCCAAAACTAAGAGAAGAAGTTGGGCTAAGCTTCTAAAAAAGGTATGAGCAACAAAACATAAAATCGTTGAATAATGCAACTGCCTTACGTAACTTCAGCGCAACATCATGACATACATGACGCTCAAATTGTGGCACGTTACAATTCCATGTACAACTGTAAATAGTTTGATCAACTAAATACGTATGTACTTAGTTTTCTTTGCTACGCATCGCATGTACGCAACATTTGCGGCATAATGCCTTTTTCAGTTGCACGTAGCATGCAACATGCGGCTTCTTAACCAATATAAGCTGTCTGTTTTCACACACATACATCTGTATATTTGTAGCTATACTTATAATTTTCCTAGAATTTGCAATCATTTCAATTGCTATGTCAATTGCCTTGCCATTTCTTGCTTGTTGCATCAGTTGCGACCTGCTTCAGTGTATTGCCGCTTTCTTAAATGGCAGCAAAAATATACTATCAATGCGACATATGTACATATGTATATGAAAACATATCCATGTATATATGTAAGTATATATATGTGTATAATAACTACTAACAGCCCATCAAACGCCCTGTCACCTTTTCATTGCCACATTGAGGTGCCAACTAAGGGCATATTGCTGCGATGACATTTCATTTTTCCTCACTCCTTTTGATTGCTACATTCATTTTGTACGCTTGCTTACAATTTCATTTGTCTTGCATTACGTTTTAATTCGATTCGAAAAGTTGCTTGTGGGTCTGCAGCAAAATGTTTCACTAAAACGGTGAACATTAGGGTGAGTAAAAAAAATGAGTATTTTTTGGTTAGTACCCTGAAAACTTGGTTCTTAGGCATTTCTACGAAATTAAATGTTTTCAAACAAAATCTTTAAAAGGAGAATATTTTTTCAAATGGAAGTGAGATAGGAACTTTTCTATCTGATAGTAAGCAAATAAATAGAAAACTATAAGGCAGAAGAGCTTGCCGTTACAATTAAAAGCTCATACTTGGAGAACTTTTTGTAGAGGTGTCTAAGAACCCAGTTTTCGGGCAACCCAACGAATAAAAATATTAGAATTTTTGGGTCCACCCTAATATACATAGATTTATGTACTTTTATTTCTTATTTGTTGTTTGTTTATTGTCGATTTTAACAGAGCCTTTTGGAGTCAATGCGTCTGCAATGGCTTCTGTTTGCAAGAAAAGCTTTCAAAGCTTGTATAAAATGTACTTATGTATGTAAAAAGAAGGTTTGTTACAGTTATTCTGGTTTATAAAATTATAAATTACCCTTTTTAAGCCGGAATTGAAATATCATCAAAGACTGCTTACCTGTAAAAGAAAAAAATAATGAGTTTGTATATTGAATGGCATTTATATAAAATAATTTTTAATAAATCTTAAGTTAAACACTTGCAATTAATTTACTGAATTTCTTTCGAGAAATTAAAAAATTACAAATTAATATTGATAATAAGAAGAATTTAAAATTCTAAGAGATAGACCCTGCGGAAATTCCGCCCGCCACGTCGGTGTAACTTTAAAGTTTAAATTCGTTTTTCGCAAAACTCAATTTTTGAAGTCGGTGGATACAATTTCTCGAAAATTTATGGTGGACTTAGTTCGAACTGTGTGCACATCTTTAAAATAACATTATCTAGTTAAAAATGAGATGTTTAAATTCTGAAAAAAATTTAAAATTTTAATATTTTTTCCTTCGTTCAAACATGAGATTTATATACCATATGTGCTAACTTAATATTTTTGGTTTTTTTTTTTAATATTAGATGAATCAATAATAAGTAATGCTGTCCACGGCGAGAGCACTTTTTTTATGAGACATCCAGGGAGATGATATCTCAACGGCTGCATTTTCAACATTTTCATATCAAAATTTCAGGAGACATTGTTCAAATATATACTTATAATACCTTTGATAAGCCACATTACATTTTTGAAATATATAATTGTTTATATTAAAATAAAAATCGTAAAAATACCTTTTCGGTACCTCTGAAACCCACCTAAACCCTTAAGTCATATTTGCTATTCCTGAACAGTTATACTATATATCTTAGGTTTGTTCGAGTCATCACATTGCTGAGAGAGTCGTCTCTCAGTTTTAAAGATATCAATCTAAAATAATCACGAGTGATTTTCTTGAGTTGACAATCCTTGGCCGGATAAAAATTCGGGTCCGTCCGGATGCGTGGACCGTAGACTGCCGTGGGAACCGATTTTTGCCTAAAGCAACGCTAAAATATCTGAAGAAATTTTCCATATCGGACTACTATAGCTTGGAGCTGCCATATAAAATGAATAATCTTAATCAAGTTCTTATATGGACAACTTTTTTTATTTGTGAATGACTTCGTTGCAAGCGAAATTAACGTTTTTTTTCGCTTTCGATAGTTACAAACATAGATTTGAAGTACCATCGAACAACACCCGCCCGTTAACTAATTTCACTAGAAAAATCAATATTATTTCTTTTTGCAAATACTAAAGGCATTAAATAACTTTAAAATTTTATATATGATATGATAACCTTGTTATCATTAGTTATAGCTTCTTCTCGTCTTCAATAATGGACTTAATTGGAAGAATTAATATGCTGTATATCACTCGCATACGAGAGAGTAGTTGCTTAAGTAAATTCGGAGTTCATTAAATTCTTGTTAAAGCTTATTAAATTGATAAAAAAAAATACCGCTGATTTCTTATCTCTAATTTTAATTACTACTATGGTAGGTAGTGACAGCTGTGTTATTAATTTAGTTGGCCAGGTGTCAGGGTATCAATAAATTGTGTCTTGTATGTATTGTCACACGTCAACTTTTTCACGTTCTTTTATATGTGTCTACATATGCATACATACATATAGTATATGCTTATTTACATACATACGTATGTTTTATTTTTTTTATACGTGCCTTAGGCAATACTGACATTCTTGGAAAATACTTTGATGTTTGAACTTATCAATGTGTAAACGACTCTAGTAACATTTCTATTGACACAGTGTAAGTGATTTAATCGATATTGCTTCAGTTCAGTTCAATATATATACATATGTATATATATAAATGTATGAAACAAGGTACTATTACTAATGAAGATAGTCATTTACGAGTACTATGCGCGGTCGAATTGAGTGTAAATAAAGATAAGAGAAATATAAATAAAGTAAATAGTGATACAACTTACAGGCTCTTTGACATTTTAACACTCAAAAATCATTTCAGGTTTATTTATTTTAAAAATTGTGGCTTATTTAATGAAAGCTCTTATCAATTGGACATTTTCAATATCAGACAAAGGCAAACATTAAAAACTCAGCAATTTGCAAAAAAAAAATTACAAAAAAATAACTGTTTTCGGAATTTAATTAAAGCCTGAAATCCCCCTTTGCAAAAAAAATGTGCGCATTAATATTAACTGGAATATTCGGTTTTGAAACCAAAATTTGTAGGTCTACGGCTATACCAATCACTTGTCATCATACGAAAGTAAGAAACGCTCTCCTTGTAATTTCTAAGCAAGGCTAATAGTTTAGGGGTTACATGGGATTTTTATTAACTTTTTGTATTATACAAAATCTCTAGAATCTTGTTCTAATTTTTAAATTGATCTTAACAGTTTGGAGTTACAGCCTTGAGAACTTGTGCGCTCGAGGCTAGCTAAGCTAAGTGCGGCGTCATTAAGCCCGTTTTTCTGGGAAATGTGGTTTTGAAGTCGTTTGTCAAGATTTTGCTGCTGCTCAACTGCTCAACCGACCTTCTTGCATTTTTACAAAGGCTTTTGAGATACAATTCTAAAAACTTTTACCAAGGAATTTTTTTTATTAGAAATTTTAATATTTTTTTTTTTTATGACTGCCGAAAATCAAATTTTCAGTTTTTTTCCTTCGTCCTAGTCCTGAGTTAAGGTTTCCACGAAAACACGTATTTTTCTTCACTTTAGATGATTCTGTAAGGAGTTATGCGGCCAACGCGGGCGCATCTCTTTTCCGAGCAATCACCGAAAATGGCGTCACAATGGCGAATTTAAAATATTTTTTTCCAAAATTTCAGAATTTCTTCGTTAATAGTGTATGTTTATAACAATAAAACATTCTAATAAAATATTTCATTTCTATATGAGAAAAAATTGTTGAAAAAGGTTGTTTAACCCCGAGGAAACCCTTAATCCCTTAAGGGGTTACATGGGTTTCATAGTTTCAAAAAAATCGAAACATTTTTTTTTATCTTATTAAATTCTATAGCATCTCTAGAATATTGTCCTAAATTTTCAAGTTGATCTGATCAATACTTTCGGAGATACAACCCTGAGAACTTGTGCGCTCGAGGCTAAGTGCGTCGTCTTTAAACGCGTTTTTCTCGAAACTGTGTTTTCAAAATCGGTTGTCAAGATTTCTCGCGATGAAATTTTACACAAGTCTTCAAGATATCATTTACAAGGTCTTGAACGAAGGATTTTCCTTTAATTATAACTATTAAAAAAAAATGAGAAATTTTCATCGAAATTTGCATTTTTTTATAAAACGTCTGCTAAAAATCCAATTTTCATTTTTTCTGTTTCCTTCGTCCAATACCTAGTTTATTGTCTTCACTAAAACACGTACATATATTTCATTTTTATTTCTGATGATCCTGAAAGAAGTTCTGCTGACAACGCAGATGCACCTTTTTCCGAGGGACTGCCAGAAATGGCGTCGTAATGACTGCCATTTTGATATTTTTTTTTGAAAATTTTACGAAATGTTTACTAAATATGAGTCTTTTAAATGAAAAAAAATTCATTAAAATATTTTATTTTTTATATGTAAAAAAAAAATTATTGAAAAAAGGCCGTTTTTTGCCCGAGGAAACCCTTAATCCCTTAAAAGATAATGTCTCAGCGATTAACAAATTTCAAAATATCCTACGAGTATATACATATATGTACATCAATTCGATCTCAACTGGGGTTTCGAAGCTCAGTGTTTTTGATTGACTGTGTATGCTTTCTAGGCTACCTGAACGCGGGTTTATCTTAGCCGAAAATGGAATCATTGCCTTTTCAGATCTCTAAAATATTTTTCATGCCAAATTTGAGAATCGCTTTACCAGCCGGTTTACTTATCAACAATTTATATCATTACACAGTGAATGTGTTCTATGAGAAATCAACTATGATAATTATGTACTTGTCGCTAACTCTCAACTCAAATAAAACCGGAAATATCTACTATTAGGCATGCGTTTCATAAAAATAAAGAAACCGAACAAAAAAATCAAAAATTATTTCTAAACTAAAGTAACTTTCTAGTATACATCTACACACATCCGCTTTCGTAGCAGCTTCGTAAAACCACTTCAGCATAAAATCCATGCAAATTATATATTTTCTATCGATCTGTTATAATTCATTTTTGGCACGAAACCAACAACGTGAAGTCCTAAGACAGCACGTGAAATGAATAAAATGAATTCTCTAAGAATGAGGTGAATGTTTTTGATAAAGAGTGAAACAACAACTAGTACTATACAATCTATATGTATACATTACACAACAACAATCACCTTGAAACAACAAATGACCAATCAGCGGAGGTTTATATGGCATAAATAAACATTTTATTAGAACAAGTGCAAATTACGCCGGCGGCCATTTAATGTGGAAACGTATACAAATGCACATACATACATATGTGTTCGAACTCGTGCTCTATAAATAAAAATTCACACCAAACAGCAACATTCATAAATGAAAATAAAAAATATATCAGGATATAGCATTTTCAGAAATTATTTTTGTAAAAAACAATGAATTTAAAATATATATTTTCATTTGCATTAATACTTGTTAACATGTATTTATTGAAATTTGAAAATTTTTCAAAATATTTTTTTACATTTTCAATGGCGCAATTATGCTGTTGACGAGTGTAAATCTGATTTTCTCCCGCGCAAGCCATGCAAGTGACACTGAAACTTATTTGCGCTGTCATTAGTCGGAAACTGTGTGGAGTAAAATTGAGAAAATTTAAATAAACAAAATGCGGAAAATTATGGGCTTGGGCATCTCAGCAAACGCCATTTTTAATAATAAATATAAAAACGCAGTATTTACGTAAATATAACGAAATGTACATAGCCGATACATACGAGTATGTGTGCGTGTGTATATAATTTCTTTTATTATTTTTTTTTTTTTATGAACACGCAACAGCAAGAAAGTTGATCAATAACTATAAGATGCGCTCAGAACACTGCGCCGTACCTCTTTTTGGACTAAAAGTTGCTTATTGTTACAACTTTTCTGACAATGTGCCAAAGTAATGCCTCTACTCTAATTACTCAAGGCAAGAAACAAAGATGTGTGACAAGTGTTGGTCATTTAATGAAAATTAAACAAAAACAAGAGAACATTAACTTCAATTGCACCGAAGCTATAATAAAAATTCGTTATAAGCACTTGATTTCGATCGTTCAGTTTATATGACAGCTATATCCCATAGTGGTCCGATATCGACGTTTCTGATATAGAAGAAACTTCTTGGGAAGAGATGAACGTCTATAATCTTGATAAAAATTGGTGCAAAGCACACAGCACAATTTTTCAAACCTCCTTACGATATTCTGAAAATAGGCGAAATCGGATGATAATGGTGTCCACTCCCCATATAACGGTTCTCTTAAACTATTGGTAATCGATTTTTTTATATTTTGTCAATAGATGTCGTTGTCGTATATCCAATCGCATTGTGTCATACGATACAGTGTTAAAAAGGTGAGATTTTAAGCTTCATTTAACCAAACAACAAACAAACAACAATAAATTCGGGGAAGGAGAAAAAAGTTACAGCTGCTCAAAAATGAGTGAAAATAATGAAGAAATTTTCTATATTTTGGAATGTTTGTATAAAAAATGGAAGAATGCCACGCAAGCCACCAATGAAATTTGTGAAGTTTACGAAGACGATGCTGTATCAGTTCGTGTAGTCCAACAAAGGTTTGACTTTCGACTCCCAAATTTAGAACTTCCCAATATTAGAAGCGCGATAAATCAATAACTAAATTCGTTAGAAGCATTAATTTTTTTTTATTTTATTTTTTTTTTTATTTTTTTTTTAAATTGAACTAGAAGGGCTCTTATGAACCAAAGTCAAATTTGGACGACGGTGTGTCACCGCCCACATTTAGGTATACATCCATATCTTCCACCCTCCTCGACCAAGAACAACTAAATGTGATGCTCCAAATCAAACCGAAATTGTTCAAGCTTCTAGGTACCGAATATGAAGGTTCCAATGCTTCTAGTTGGCTATTTATTGAAAATACCGGTGAATGTGTGAGATATTTATTTGAAATTCGATGGAAGTTCTTTCCTAATTATAGTATGTCGAAATATCAACAATCAATACTGCCCTCAGCCCCTTAACCCTTACACGAGGGCTGCTATATATATTTCTGGCCTAGGCAACACTAAGTTTTGCCAGGTGCAATCTGACATTTCCATTGGAAAGTTTGACATTTTTTAGCAAAACATCACTCAGAACGTTTTGTCATTTAATCGTGAATTGTTTTATTTACAAGGAATTAGAAAATTCAACTCGGCCAAAAAATGGAATTAACTCGTGAACATTTTCGTGCGATCATTTTTCACAACTTTCGACGTGGATTATCACGACAAGAGTGCATCGATGAACTAAAATCTTTGTATGGCTATGAAGCACCATCCTATAGCACTGTGAAAAACTGGTACAACGAATTCAATCATGGCCGACGCTCGCTCAAAGACGAATTCCGTGAAGGTCGTCCAAAAACAGCCGTTGTGCCAGAAAACATCGATGCCGTACGTGAACTGATAATGCAAGACCGTCATGTAACATACCTTCAGATAGAGGCATGCCTATGCATTTCTCCCACCAGCATACATTCGATATTGCATGAACACCTGGCCGTAAAAAAGGTTTGTTCTCGTTGGATCCCGCACAATTTGACAATCGCTCAAAAAAAGGCTCGTGTGGATTGGTGTAAAGAAATGCTGAAAAAATACGATCGCGGTGCTTCAAAAGACGTTTATAAGATCGTCACAGGTGACGAATCATGGATCTATGCGTATGAGCCCGAAACAAAACAGCAATCGACCGGGTGGGTCTTCCAAGACGAGCCAAATCCAACGAAAGTTGTTCGTGGAAGAAGCACTTCGAAGCAAATGGTCGCCTGTTTCTTCGGCAAAACTGGTCATGTGGCGACTGTTCCGCTTGAGCAACGTAGGACGGTCAATTCTGAGTGGTACACCACCATTTGTTTGCCTGAAGTCTTCGGAGAAGTTCGAAAAACGAACAAGAGAAGACGAATCATTGTGCACCATGACAATGCGAGCTCTCACACATCGGCTCAAACCAGCGCCTTTTTGACCGGCCAAAACGTCGAATTGATGGGTCATCCGCCGTACAGCCCTGACTTGGCACCCAATGACTTCTTTTTATTCCCACACATCAAGAAAATAATGCGTGGTCAACGATTTTCGTCGCCATTCAAAAACCATGTTTTGGAGGTGTCTCCATCGGAGTGAAAAAAATGCTTCGAAAATTAGTTGGAGCGCATGCAAAAGTGTATAAATCTTGATGGAGAATATTTTGAAAAACAATAAAACCATTTTCGTTGATAAATATTCCTATTTTCATTATTAGGCCAGAAATATATATAGCATCCCTCGTATCCTGTCCAGGATATACAAATAAGAATGGTAATCATAGTTTTTGGCTCAATGTTAAAATAAATTAATTTTACGCTCGGTGGATCTAGAAGAAGCCAAGACAGTTTATTAAATGTCCAAAACATCGCAAGTTTGTTAAATAACAACTCAAAATTTAATCACATTAAATGCTAATAGTTTTTTTTTTTTTTTAATATTTCACTATAGCATTTATACAATATTCACAGTCTTCAAGTTAGTTATTGATTTCAATATTTAAAAATAGCTATGTGCGAGTGTTCTTCAAAGCGAGTGCCGGTATCGCGTCAAACAATTGATTGGTGATTGAAAAGCACAAATGACAACGTTGACAACTGACAACTGTTTGACAGCTGGTTATGTAGTATGTTCATGAGGTGCGGCATGGGTAAACAGAAAAGTTTGCAAAATACTAAAGCTGTGACAACTAAAGAGCACACAAAATCAATATCATTATTGGTGATGTGTTGAAAGTGATATACTTTTAGTCTGAGTGTACAGACAAAGCAAACAAATATATAAATAAGTAATGGACTGTAAATTTGAAAAACATATTATCTTATTTTTTAGCCATTATCAATTTAATTGCATATTTTTTTAGAAATTTAACTTTCATTACAAAATTTGTTATATAGTATGTGTCAAAATTAAAAATCAGGGCAAAAATTTCTTACGTTTTACTGCAATAAATTTACTATTATTAATTACGTGATAATTTCCTTTCATATTTATCTCATTTTAAACACGAAATGGGAAAATAAAAAATGCATACGAGTACCTTTTTTATTTAGTGAACATTTTCCTATGGCATAATTACACTAATCAACAAATCTGAAGGAAAAATTTGCGACTGATGTGTTAAGAGCTCTGTGGGGTATTTGAGTCATCTTGATTACGAATTGGAGTTCAAAAGTTTTCGATGGCATACAGCTAAGTATGTTTGTCGTTTTAGTAAATGCTGGTGGTTTGACCCCTACACCATTTGACGAGAACACAAAAAATCGGTTATAGTAACCCAAAATTAGCCAGCAACAGCCTCCAATATCACAGCCGATAAACGACTGTAAACTAGTGTTATTTAGCAAACACAACGCTTAATCATATGCCTGCCTACACCACAATTTATCGGCGATTTCCCCCACGTCAATGGCAAAATAAGCACACTTTGGCGTATTAATGCGCGTGTTATACAATAAAATAATTTCTATTCATTGCGATTTAATGCAAATAATTTCGCATTTATCACACACACTCAGCCACGCACACACACACGACTACGTTTGTATGTACTATATATGTATGTATGTGGGTATGTTTCCCACAAACGTCAAGACGCGCCCAACCCAAGGCATTGCAGTTGCAATGAGTACGGAATAAATAAAATTTGCGGTTATGCTTTAGAATAAAATACTTGTGTGTAATGATTACTAAATCTTAGAAGTAAATAAGTACTTTATGCACGTATAAGCTATTTCTAGCAGAAATTATACTATTTTAAATCATTGCCTGTAAAACGGAAACTGGCCGCACAAACGAAATTAGTTAAATGCACAATGTGAGCATTTTTGTGGCCAAAAATAACAACAACGACGAAAAAATTTGATGTGCATTTGCCGCAGCATCCACTTGCGGTTGCTGAGCTGTCTATTTTTAGAGATGCCAAAATTAGCTAATTATTAAATTGAGTGTGTAGCATGCTAATGATTTATTGCACCCGAATGACTCGACAAATTGTACGCTGTAAGAGGAAGTAATACGGTACTTCTTTGATTTATTCAATAAATTTTGATTTTTATAGCAAAATTTCTTATGGCAAATTTATTGGTCTAAGAAACACAAAAATTATTATTTTTATAGCAAAAATTATAGTCTAAAAAATAGAAAAAAAAAATACTAGAAGTATATAATTATAAGAAATCAAATAATAATTAATTTTTTTATGTAATTAAAAAATTTTAACATTGAAATATTTAGATACAGTATTTTATATGGTTTTGGTTAAATATTTTAATTAGCTATAATTTTAAATACTGCATATCACAGATCATGTCATTATCTTAAATAAAATAATTATATTTTATTTTATTTTATGCAAATTTTCCCATATTTTTATAGGACAACGTTCTCGAAGTCATAACACATTTTTATAGGACAATTGGATTGCATGGAAATAATACGATTAGATTTTATTTTATAGAAATATTTTATAGCATACACATTTTTCAATATACAAAAGAAAAAAATTATAGCACGCAATTTTTATAGCAATAAAGGAACTACCAGTATAAGGAATTATAAAAACTGTTATGTAAATTTTTTTATTGAATTTTAAAATTAAAAAATTATAGCACACAATTTTTATAGCAATAAAGGAACTACCACTACAAGCAATTATATAAACTGTTATGTAAATTTTTTTATTTAATTTTAAATTTAAAAAATTATAGCACACAATTTTCATAGCAAAAAGCGTACTTCTACTACGGAAAATTTTATCAATTGTTGAGTTAATTATTAGATTTAATTTTAAAATTAAAAAATTTCTCTGTATCAAATTATAAGAAATTTTCGCATAATTTTAGTAATTATAATATTTTATAGCATTTAAAATGCGTAAAATTTTCTATTTACATACATATGTATATGTACATATATGTACATATATTATATTCATGATATATCATGATTGTTTATGTGTATATGTATGTTTATTCCAAGATATGTTTATGAAATATCCGTAAAATTAATATATTGTATAGCAAAGGTTGCCACCTATGCAGAAAATATATTCATTTATTTTAGCACACCATTTTATAGTAACTCTTTTTTACATGCCTTTAAGAATAGTTTTTATAAATTTTACTTAAGCACTGTTTTTACTGCAAAATATCTATTGAAAAGTGTACACAAACTAAAAACCTTCGACTTAGGGAGTGACGTTCTTGAACTCCCCCTCAGTGTGGTTACCGCTTTACAGTCAGTAAAAATTTCACTAAAAGTGCCACATGTACATACATATGTGTGTATGTACATATGTATGCATGCCAACATATTTTCAGATGTGAATTACGTTGTAATTACTCACATACATCGTATACTCGTACATAATAATGTGGAATACAAATAGCTAACCACAAATCGATATAATAATGTTACGGCATGTAGAATATAAAAGCCGAATCAATCATTTAACTACAAATGTATGGATGTATGTATGAGTTGTAAGACAACCACAAACCACTAATGAAACCACTAATTTAATTTAAGGATGGCACAGTTGCTCATCACCCAAATACATGACGCCACAACATAATGTGATTTTAAGTACGAAGTTTTCAATTTTCAGATCTTTTCGAAATTCTCGGAATTTCATTATTCTACTGTAGACTTGAGTCCGTCATAATGATGAAACAACAAAGTAGCAGTAATCAATCATTTTATTTCAAAACCAACTTGTTTCGAATTATTTATGTATTACATATACAAGTATGTATGTAGCGAGTTTCGACAACAGAAACCTCAAACTCAGTACAGATATTTGTAAATGCGCGGCCTTTTATATTTCAGGATTAGAGAACAAAACCAAATTTTAATCATCATAAATCGCTTTTTTGTTTTTCAAGATTTTCTCCATTAAGACCTCTTGAAGCAGTTATGCCTCTTTAATTAAGGTATCTCTAAAACATGAGTTCGAACTTGAGTTCGAAAAACCTTGACATCTTAGTTTATTTTTACGTACTGGTCATACGGTGACCAGTCAAGACTATACGGTGATGCCTCATCAAATAGATGTTTTGAGCGCTCAAAAATGCAGTTGTTTTAGTCGATGGTCGATGTGAGTTTGCATTGTCGTGGTCGGTCTTCGATGGTTGATTATACTTAGAATTTACTGTTCTATTTTGTTCTAGTGCCATGGTTGCCACATGTGCATTTAAAAGATGAAATAAAATACAGAAAACCATTTGCTCGAAAGTGTTTCGGGGCGAACAGCTTTTTTTGGATTCGGCTCATTTTGAAACACGCATACAATCGACTGTAATAATCATGCAATATCCCAGCCAACCACGGCTACCTGCTTATGACAAATATTTCAATACAACTACACATTTTTTCTCTATGCACTAACACCAACGCACATTTTCGGGTTATTTTTTGTTGTATGATCACATGTATACGTACGTGAGTGGGTTAAATATTCGCTCGGCCTAAGACAAACTCCACATGTTTACCCCCACGTTTAACCCCATGTTACCCACTGATTATCTAGTTTTTTACCCGCTGATGGTTGGCAGGGATTGAATGTAAGCTGATCCTACTAATACCTATAGTTAAAAGTTCACTCTGGCTCCTCTTCAGTTGTCGAATAAAACCTATAGTTATCTCAATCTCACGACAGGTCACACGAGGATCTTATAATATCAGTTTGCGCACAGCATTAATAGTTTCCGAAACAAGAATGAATTTTGGGTGACCTCCTCGAAATTCGTCTTAAGAGTGATATACAAGCTGGCTTGAATTCACCATACCATCGATAAATACTGGTCGTCTTTCATTCAAATTCATCGCCAAAAATTGAGATAAGTTCATCGATGGTCTCAGCAACGATAAACCACTTTGAAAGTATGTATTAAAAAATAATCGCGGGAGAGATGAATATTTTAAGTTACGGTAAACAACGCAAATAGCGCTCGTATGTCAAAAAGTTCTAAGTATGTATAATTTCAAAAAGGTCAAACTTTAGGTTAAAATTGTGAGTTTTCAGCTTGCAATGCCAGGATTGCCAGATTCCGAAATATAAACGACAACCTACGGATAAAGTATTACAAATTAATTATATGATAAGATAATAAATATTTATACAGGTTTGTATCAAATTAAACTAATTGTAACATGATTTTTTTATACAAACGTATGTACATACATATATACTTATGTACATTTGACAATACCTCATTGAACTAAGTATATAGTGCGGCACATAAAGCCGTCAAACCGCAAACCACTAACATTCAGCGAGTATTTTTCAGTACGCCTTTAATAATGCAATTTTATTTTTCTATAAATTCTGAAGTATCGTGAAATTGAATTGCGACCATAACTATAGCATACATTCCATTTGATGCCATTTAATTAATGCCAAGTACAATTGCGATACAATATAGATATATCTACATACATATGTATATATGTACATGTGTGTATATACCAGCCTACACGCCAACAAATGCAGCTAGTTGAGGCACAATAGCGAATATGCTTGTAAATGCATGAACAATTTAACAATAACTGAATGATAGAATAAATAGACGACTTCAATTCAATACATATATACATATGTATGTATAAATAAATATATACAATTGTCCAAACATGTACATATATATTTGAAATAATGGCTCGAGCTTTTAAATTACCACGCATGTGGGCAAGTGTTGGTAAACCGCACAACAAACAATGTCAATCAACAACAATAAGCATGGCGTACGGCGCTCATAGGTGAGCAAACTAGTACGAGTATTGTATGTAGATGCTTACAGCTACTACTCACATACATACATACATTTATTCATGTCGATATAAAAATTATCAACTTAGATATACATACATATATACTCGTATATATTGTACATAGGTACTCGTATACGCATATTTGTGGTGAGCGCTCCATTTATGATTATCTCTCGAGATCTAGCTCTGTGACTTGGCATGAATATCACAGATTTACCTCCAGGCATCATACTTTGAACTGTCAATTCACAGCGTTTTGATTGACGCTAATGTCAAGTGCATTCATAGAAATACAAATAATTCATATGTACATAAGTATGTATGCATGTGTGTGTATACTCATGTGTATCGCAAAGTACTTAAACCTTTAGGGTCTACGGATTCAAAAATATGAATTTTAATAACTTTTATTACTCTTCATTCACTTTTACTAAAAAATTTATAGGACTTTATATACATGTATATATAAGTATTTATAGTTATATATAAATCAATATACGTGTGTACATATGTACATATTAAGTCGCTTAACTCTCCACTCATTGTAAAAATTCAAATGTAATTGCGTAAATGGTAATAATTGAAATACGACGCCAGTCCCCACTGATTTACGATATATGTATATAATACATACATACATACAATCTTTATGTATATAAAACCGCAATTGTCATATTACATAAGCTCTAATATTTATACGAGGGCTGCTATGTATATTTCTGGCCTAATAATGAAAATAGGCATATTTATCAAAGAAAATGTTTTTGTTTTCGTTGGATTTGGCTCGTCTTGGAAGACCCACACGGTCGATTGCTGTTTTGTTTCGGGCTCATACGCATAGATCCATGATTTGTCACCTGTGACGATCTTATAAATGTCTTTTGAAGCACCGCGATCGTATTTTTTCAGCATTTCTTTACACCAATCCACACGAGCCTTTTTTTGAACGATTGTCAAATTGTGCGGGATCCAACGTGAACAAACATTTTTTACGACCAGGTGTTTATGCAATATCGAATGTATGCTGGTGGGAGAAATGCATAGGCATGCCTCTATCTGAAGGTATGTTACATGACGGTCTTGAATTATCAGTGCACGTACGGCATCGATGTTTTCTGGCACAACGGCTGTTTTTGGACGACCTTCACGGAATTCGTCTTTGAGCGAGCGTCGGCCACGATTGAATTCGTTGTAACAGTTTTTCACAGTGCTATAGGATGGTGCTTCATAGCCATACAAATATTTTAGTTCATCGATGTACTCTTGTCGTGATAATCCACATCGAAAGTTGTGAAAAATGATCGCACGAAAATGTTCACGAGTTAATTCCATTTTTTGGCCGAGATGAATTTTTTAATTCCCTGTAAATAAAAGAATTCACGATTAAATGACAAAACGTTCTGAGTGATGTTATGCTAAAAAATGTCAAACTTTCCAATGGAAATGTCAGTGTCCACACACTTAGTGTTGCCTAGTCCAGAAATATATATAGCAGCCTATGTACGCGGTATTGAGCAATGTTTTACGACAATTCTAAAGTTTTCAGTGAGCTCAAAGAGGTGGTGGTGATGGGCGGGTTAAGTTTGTGGTTTGAAAGGTTCCAGTGACAGCTATCAGCCAATCTCAGACACATTACAGCTGTAGGCTTAACTGAGAAATTATTTGACACAATATGAAAGCATTGATCAGTTTTGGCATTGCATTTTCATTTGAATTACACAATGTTAGTTGTTCAATTAACTGCGTATGTATAAAACAGGGTGGTTCAATGCCAATTAAGTTTTACAATTATGTGTCATAAAAAAATATAGAATTTTAATATAATTTTCAGTTTGACTCCATTATGATGACAATATTAGAACGCAAGCAACACTCGATTTCATTTTTCTTCCTAAATATTACTTTTTCACAATCTTTTTTTTTTTTGGTGTTACGCCATGCCTTAAAACCCAAGCCAGAATCGCGCTTTTGCAGACCAAAGTTGACAAAAGCCTCATCAAGAACTATGATGAATGATGAATTTTGTGTGGAGTCGTAAAGATTTGATGTTGTACGAAAAAAAAACAGTAAGAAACCAGAACCCAACCATTTATTGAGCACGTTACTCGTGGAATAGAACTAAAAAGCAATACTCGTATCATAGAACAAAAGTTAAGCTGCCAGAGAGCTTATCTTATCAATCACGACTTTCGCAGAGACTTTTTTCTTTCATAACTCTTTCGAGAGAGAGTACAAGAAAGAAACACTTTCTTTAAAGCAGTTCTTTGACGCAAAGAACATAGATTTTGATACTCAGAATCATGAGTTGTGAACGTGGTTATATTTCCCATTATTTTTTCAGGACTCAATAACGGAAAAGCGTACTTTTCATATTTTTAGAAATTTCAAGGAGAAACTGCAGTATGGATCACTCTATATACCATATGTACTATATACGCATATGTTTTTACCAGATTGCGTACGTGTTGTTCTGCCATTAATTGTGTTTCAGAAATATAGGTATGTGGACTTTTATATACACGTGTATATTTATATGAATATATGTAAGTTTGTGTTTGTAAATCAAAATTTATTAGTAAATGGGTGCTTTATTGCCAGCTGCACAATACTTGATGTAAGTATGTAAGCTTGTATATGCCACGGAAATTCGAAAACAATAACAGAACTCTAGACCCCATATAAAAATTTTGCATCCACAACAAATCAAATGGAAGAAAATGATATCAATAAAATTCGCTGAAATAAAATCATATTGCAAAAGCTCGCTGAAGTCTAAGTGGCGCAGCTTTGAATAGTCGAGACGACAGAGGAAAGCATTTATATTTGTATATGTACATATACGAGTATACAGACGTACGTACCTATCAGTATACATATGTACCACGTACGTTTTTGAGTGTATATGTACATATATCTTATCTAAAATATTCAACTGTTAACGGTAATTGATTTTTCATTTGAAGGCAGAAGTATAATTAACGAGTATTGAGTATTGAGGTACGATAGATTCGATAAGACCGCTTCTTCAGTTAGAAGAATAGTCGCACGTTAGACAATTTCAGCGCAGTTCGTCAAACCAAAAAAAAGTCGAAATGTCCAAAGACTCAATCTATTGTTTATGTCTAGAATTAACAGATATATGCTTAAGCAATTATAATGTGTGGGATACATCAAAGGTCAATAAAAAGTCTTCAAGCTTCGGGATTTCTGACTCACAAAGTTTTGTGTGTTTATGCGTGGAGAAAACTAAAAATGAAAAAACCTTTCAAAGCATCCCGAAAATATCGCGATCCTACTATACTATAATTTTGAGACCCCAAAATTTTGGCACCAAATTAAAGAGCCTTCAAGCTTCGGGATTTCTGACTCAAAATTTTTTTTTTATTTGTATGAAAAATCATAAAAACAAAAAAATTTCAAAGCCTCCCGAAAATGCCGGGATCCCGAAATTATAATTTTGAAATCCCGAAATTTCGGTATTGAATAAACTAATCGGGATTAAAAACAAAAAACAACACAAAAATACAAAAAGTGCATAATAAAAAACAGCATAATTCAAAACAAATGAAAAGCTTACATTGACAACCAGTCTGCAACCGGCGTGAAGAATGGAGGTGGTGTGGCAAAAAAAGTGTAGACAACAGATATGTCATAAAAAACTCTGCATAGCGCACCGGATGTAAATTCTGCGTCAGCTTATAGGGGGCGATGTCAGTGTAACACGCGATCATGGCTTCACGCTTTTTGTAGGCAGCAGAACTAGCAAAGCTTTTAATACAAAGACGCGATTGTGTGAGTAAAAGTAGCAAAATGCATAACATAGCGTTAGATAAGGGCGGAGGGTATAGCTGCACGTATACACATATGTATGTATGTGTATGAAACGCTTTAAAGAATTGTGTTAGGATTGCTTCATCACAGACTTAGTTACATAAATACATGTTTATATATGTATGTATTTATAATACATAATTTATATATGCATGTATGTAAAGATATACCATGAGCAAACAATAGCAAGACTTTATAATTTCATAATTTTAAAATTCCTGATTTATTCTTCAAAATCTATATCGTCCCCTCAAAATAATCCCCCTTGGCCCGAATACACTTCGGCCAATGTTTTTTCCAATCCTTGAAACAGTTGTTAAAGTCAATTTCCGAAATAGCCTGCCATGTGCGTAACGGTTCATGTTTAATATCTGCAATTGACTGAAAACGGTTTCCCCGAAGCAGTCCTTTGAGTTCGCTGAATAGCCACAAGTCACACGGAGCTACATAAATCAGGCGAATACGATGGTTGCGGCACGATATTGGTTGAAATTTCTGCGAAAAACTAACGACGGCCATTATCGTGGTGCAAAAACCAAGAATTATTGGCTCATAATTCCGCCTTTTCTTTACAAATAGCTTCGAGCAAACATACCAATGATATAGTAAGCCTTGTTGTCAGTTTAGTCGGTCGGAAGAAATTCGGACTGCACCACACCTCGATAATCGAAGCAAACTATCAAGATAATCTTGATTTTTGACCTGCTTTGACGTGTTTTTTTCGGCTTCGGCTCACCTTTGCCACGATATTCGGCTGATAGATCGTCTGTTTTCGGGTCATAAGCATAGATCCAAGACTCATCGAGAGTAATAAAACGTTTCATGATATCCCTGCAAAAAGCACTCTTTCACAAATATTAACGGAAAAATGTTGTGATTTTAGAACTAATCGTTTGTTCTCCCACTCTTTTTAAGCACGAATAATCTTTCAAAATGGTTTTCACTGATGCTTTCGATATTCCACAGATGTCAGTAAGATTTTCAAGCACCAATTCTTGTATCTTATTAACGTGTTGCTCATCGGTTGATGTTGATGGCCGTTCTGGAAGTGGTTCGTCGTCAACATGTTCTCGACCCTCTTTGAATAATTAGTACCTATCAAACAAATTTGCATGCGACAAAACATTAACACCGAAGACTCTTTCCAACATTTTGAGCTTTTCGAAAATTTATTCCGCACACAAAATTTATTGAAACTTCTTTATTGAATAATTTCACTCATAGTAAAAATCGCGGAATTCGTTTTATGTACTTCAGAAAGTCAAGCGTTTACTAAACACTAATGATTATATTGATGTGAAAGTTGGCAGAGATGTCACTGACAGTCATACCAACCTAGAAAAACATATTTCGACGAATGGGTTCTTGCGCAATATTTAAATTAAAAGATCTTACTATTTTCTGACCACAGTAGTAAGTATATATAGTTTTATTATTCATGTGGCATAAGCAGGCACAGGAATTTCATTTTACTTACATACCCGTATACACGTTGGTTTGTATGTTTTTATGTAATATTTACTTTTCTAATTTTTTAACACTTTACTTCAATTTGTATTATGGAAAATTAATAATATTCATAGAAATATATGAAAACACATACATATGTGGATTTATCATATGGATATATTAATATTGGTCATATTTTTATTATTATATCGTTCAATTGACTAAAACCCAATGAATCAGAATTGCAAATAATTACAGATAAAGAACAGCAATAGCAGAGTTTACTCACGATCACGCGCCAATATATTGTAAGGCTATGACTCTATTGAAGCTTAGTGAGCATATCGAAGAGAGGAGAGTAAAACACAGATATTTGCTGTGTAAATGGAAATTTATGTATTTTATAAGTAAAAAAAATCATTAAAAATTATAATGAGCTCTCGAAAATCTGCATTTCATAGAACTAAATGAACATCTAAACTTATAATCAGGAATAAATAATCATGAGGTTGAGATCATATGATTGATATGAGAAAGAATTATAGAAAAAAAGTTAGTTTACTTCAATGGTGAATGAGATCATAAGGGAATTTGCCATTTTAACGGAGGGACCAGGGTTTCAAGGCAAAAAAGGCTTTAAAATACCGCCGCGTTTAGTGAATTTTTTGAAATTTACATTAAGCGTGTTTTCCACCCACGAAATGGCGGAATTTTTAGTAGAAAAAAACATTTACCCATTAAATGGCTACCAAAATTTTTAAATAAAAAAAAATGTCTCAGAGATCGTTGGGGGGAAGATTTGATTATCATTTGCCTAATTTTTCTTGGTGTTTTTTTCGGATAATTTCCAACCGAGTTATAGTGAACACCGCAAATGGTTTTTTTTTCAAGACATTATGGAGGGAGCTCTGTTATCGGCTTATAACTGTAAAATTTTTTCAATTTTGAACAAAATAAAAAACACATATCCTAATAAAGTGTTGCCCAAAAAAATATTGAATGAAATTTTTTGGTGGAATGATCCATACATAATTATATAGTATATCTTTAATAAGCAGATTTGTATTAAAAATTAGCATATGACTACAAAAAATTGCAAATAATATTGACATATATATATATACGAGACTGTATATACGAGACTTTCATCCATATCCCTTTTGACAATCACTTTTTTACAGCATTTTTCTGTACCCACATTTTATTGGCCTTTTGTTTTCCACCTTACGACCCTTGCTATGTCCTTTTTACTTCCATCAGACAGGAATTTGAGTTCACGCCACCAGCAATAAAGAAAGTCAAGTCAATTCTTTAGGCTTTATTTTGCATTTTTATTACTTTTACAGTTTTGGTGTCGAAAATCTCGGGGACTGTGGAAAAATCTTGCAAGTGTAAATGATTGATTTGACAGCGAATTGACAGTGTTGTTTAACATTCGAAAAGTTTGCTTCTGAATGAAATTTAAGTGTAACACCTTTAAGTGCTGTTTGTTAAGGTTGAGTGACTTTAACTCTTTCTACACAAAAGTAGAAGAAGAAGAACCTACACCAAGATTAGCAGAAGAAATTCTTAAAAGGCAATGAAGCACAAAGGAGGTGGAGGTCACGTGTAAATACATTTTTTATAATACAATTTGTATAAGTATGCAAGGAAATGTAATGATGACGTTAGTTGACTGAATTACGCCTGATTTGATATAAATAGCTTAACAATTATTCTAAAGGTTTTAATTTTTTTCCCAAAAGGAAAAGTTACATTAAATGTTAATTCTTAAAAATAAAAAAAATACCACGAAGGTCTCAAAAAGCAAAAAAAAAACAGAAATTTTACCGACCTTACAGTTTATTTGGAGTTTTTCGAATTCTAAAGAGTAACTATACAATTATGTTAGTGTTCAACTTTACTTTACTATTTAACTTTTTTTACTATGTATGTACTTTTGTTTCAATACTTTTATATATTTAAGTAGTAGAATCAATTAATTATAAGGAATCTGCAATCTACAAAAATAAAAATAATTATAATCTCTTCTTCTTTTGAGTTAAGCCCCACAAGCGTTTGCAGAAATATTCCACAATTATTAAAGTCAAAAAACTGTGGAGTATATTCACACACTTTTATGTATGTATATTTAAATCCACGTATATATATATACATATACACATATATATTATATATTTCTTTGTTGTTATGATATATTCATATGTGTATGAATGAATATACATAGTTAAGTACAAAATAAGGCATAGCTAAATAGGTAAAAGCTTAAGTATGTTTATGTATTTTCACAAAGGAATGTTAAGCGTATTGTCAAAGCTTATACATATGTACAAACAAACTTACATGACAAGCTTACATACATTGCAAAGCAAGTCCAACAAGCCAAGAAATTGAATAACCGAGCTACGGGATTCTTTGCTTCATATATGTATACGGATACCTACATATATAGGTATATGGTATATAAATATGTACTATACATATAGACTGGTGTATAAAAGTAATTCGCTTCTTAAGTGAGCATGAAAAATGGTACTTGGCATTATTACCGTTGCAAATAGCCATAAATAGGCAACATAGATACCAGCATACAAACATACAAACATAATGACATATATGGAAAAAGAGTACGGAATAAAGATAAATAGGAAGGTAAAAAAGTAGCAATTGGTTTGCCATAAATGTAGCGGTTGACAGAGGAGATAGCGAGAAATTCAAGTAAGGCCAATAATTGTAAGTCATGCCCACACCAAATGTCAACTACCTAACTGTATGTCTAAGCACGTATGTAACTATGTATATACATAGGTACATATATGCAGTAATCTAAGGCGCTGAAATTGCCATAGAATATGGCACCAGAAAAGGAGTTGACGGAATAACATGTCAATGCGTAATGAGATAATGGCGGCGATATGGAGGTTAGAAGAATTAATCATGTGGCAAGAAATAGAACATAATAGGAACAAGGCTTTTGACAGTGAAGTGGAGTTATATTATATATATGATGCATTCATGATTAATAAAATACAACTAAGAGATGTTGTGGGATAGCTCAGATATCGGACTCTATGAATTGCATAGATCGGCGTTTGTTTATATAAATATGTTCATACACAAGTAATATCATAGAAATAAATACGAAAAGATCAATCCTACGGGTAAAAATGAAATATGCATACATAAGTAAGAATTTATGCATGGTTTTTATGCTTTATAATCTAGGTATTAAATCCTTACAAACAATAAATGTTCTAAAACTCTAGTAAAGAAGTAATCCTGTAAGCCATAAGTTGCAATGCTCTTTAAATGTTCAGAAATAGATATTTAAATAACAATTAAACCAGATCAAAATTCAGTTAAAATATCGTCCCGCAACTGCTTTAATTCAAAATTGAACTTGTGGAACACCAAACACAATGGGCATCACTGTTTATCATCGTTTCGGGTTTGGTCGCAGGATTTCGCAGTCCTTTTCACTTGCTTAAAGGTTTAGTTTATGGATCAGTAAAGCAGTAACACAGTTGTAGTTTCTTTATTTGAATTTATAATACATTACAGCATCACATTTGAAGCAAGTTGTATAAAATTTTCAAAAAGAAATATATTACATTACGTTAATGGCAGCAATTATTCGAATGTGTCTCGGAAATAAGTAAGATTGCGGTGCTTCTCATAACTTGGTGCTGGATCATGCCAAATCTAAAAGTCAAGGTTTATTCATTAAGTTATAGTTTTCCTCCGCTGACGTAGAAGAGGTTTTTTGAAAATTCAATTTGTAATTATTCTGCAACACATTGAAAGGAAATATCATATTTTACGAAAATATTCTAAGTGAATAATCATTTTTTTATTTTCAAATTGAATTATATGTACGAAATATTTTTAAAATATTTTATTATTTAATATTTTTGTATACAAAAAAATCAAAAATTTTTTTTGAATTCAAAAATTGTTTTTTTTTTACAAAACTCATTTATTAAATGCCACAAAATATATATTTCCATAGCAGTGACCTTAAAATTGGTTTGTAAAATATACAAAGCGCAATTAAAAGCTTGCAATTATGGCTGACTCATGTCATTTTGTGGCTTTTTCACGCATTTATAAAAAGTTTCAAGATTTATGCCTCTTTCGTTGCCGCGCCGAAATGAGTTCTCTGTTATTGTGGGTGTAAGAAAGTAATGGTACTTAGAAACACCAAATGCCGCATTACATTCGGCGAAATCTGCGGCGTGCTTACAAAAAAAGAGCAGAAAGCAATAGCTGTGTATGTTTGTACGCATTCACTCGTAAAGGGTGATTTTTTAAGAGCTTGATAACTTTTTTTTAAAAAAAAACGCATAATGCAAAATCTCATCGGTTCTTTATTTGAAACGTTAGATTGGTTCATGACATTTACTTTTTGAAGATAATTTCATTTAAATGTTGACCGCGGCTGCGTCTTAGGTGGTCCATTCGGAAAGTCCAATTTTGGGCAACTTTTTCGAGCATTTCGGCCGGAATAGCCCGAATTTCTTCGGAAATGTTGTCTTCCAAAGCTGGAATAGTTGCTGGCTTATTTCTGTAGACTTTAGACTTGACGTAGCCCCACAAAAAATAGTCTAAAGGCGTTAAATCGCATGATCTTGGTGGCCAACTTACGGCTCCATTTCTTGAGATGAATTGTTGTCCGAAGTTTTCCCTCAAAATGGCCATAGAATCGCGAGCTGTGTGGCATGTAGCGCCATCTTGTTGAAACCACATGTCAACCAAGTTCAGTTCTTCCATTTTTGGCAACAAAAAGTTTGTTAGCATCGAACGATAGCGATCGCCATTCACCGTAACGTTGCGTCCAACAGCATCTTTGAAAAAATACGGTCCAATGATTCCACCAGCGTACAAACCACACCAAACAGTGCATTTTTCGGGATGCATGGGCAGTTCTTGAACGGCTTCTGGTTGCTCTTCACCCCAAATGCGGCAATTTTGCTTATTTACGTAGCCATTCAACCAGAAATGAGCCTCATCGCTGAACAAAATTTGTCGATAAAAAATTTTCGAACCGAACACTGATTTTGGTAATAAAATTCAATGATTTGCAAGCGTTGCTCGTTAGTAAGTCTATTCATGATGAAATGTCAAAGCATACTGAGCATCTTTCTCTTTGACACCATGTCTGAAATCCCACGTGATCTGTCAAATACTAATGCATGAAAATCCTAACCTCAAAAAAATCACCCGTTATATACTTGTAGCTTGTAGGCTGCAGTTGTATGTACAGTTTTTTACTAGCGAACTCATTGTGGTTCGTTAAACTGAAACCACAATACAAACACACTTCAACAATGTGAGATCCCAATAGGTGAAAAACAAACTTCCTTTCTTCAATTATTCGTTGCTGTATTTTTAAGAGTCTTAACAATGAGCCCGCGTTACTTTTAAGCACATGCGTTGTTGTTACGCGTCTGGTAACTCATTTCTACTATTCTTGTGAACTTTTAAAGAAATATAAGAATAATGAAAAACAACAACAAACAATGTTTGACTAACACTTTGAGCAACGATGCCAACAATAAAGCAAATATTAATAATTACTTATAGTTGTATATGTACGTATGTATATATGTATATACATATGCATGTAATAGTACATAGAAGATGTGGCTTGCCTTAACTGCCTCGAAATATATCAAATTGTAAAGAAGTTGGTAGAAATGATGTTGTTTGAACGGACAAGTGCAAGAGATCAGTTGTTAAAATATTATTTTCCATTTAAGAAAGCACACACACATACAACGCTTGTGTTTGTATGTATATAAAAATATTTCTTTTTACAAAAAAGTTTGCTGCTTACTTTAAGTACCCTTTTTATTTGTCCATTGTGTACTACAGCAACAACATTTGCTGCTCAGCATAACTGTTTATTATTACTTCTTTTGCTTACAAAGGTGTAGCCAACTATGAACTTAAGTCTCACAAATGTACTTAAATGAAAATAATATATTTTTAGAACCAACTCCGTAGTATTATACCTGGCATAAGACTCTAAGACTATTTACATCTTGCACCTAAGTTATGAGTCAGCTGCTGTGGCATTGTAATATTACATGCAAATACTATGTAAAAACGTTTATGTAAATGTACCGTAATTATGTGTATTTAGAGTCAGGCATAAAAGTGGGGCAATCAGCAAAATAGATATGACATTGAAGCATTTATGCCGTTTTTCTTTCTGAGTTATTTACGCTGCCTTTCAAATAAAATAAATAATATAAAAATATGGAAAAAGTTAAGAACTGTAGATAAATTAAAAAAATATATGTATAAAAGTTATTTAAAATAAATAATAAATAAAAATAATAATAAACATTAAAAGTTACTTAATAATGAAAGGAATAATATAAATTATTTATTTCAAAAGTCGTTGAAAAAAATGTTTTCAATAACAAATTATGGAATAAAAAACTATTTTTTAATAACAGAAAATTTTTAATTTTTTAATTTAATTGAAAACGCTTACAATTGCCAAAAAAAAAATTATTGAAATATTTTTAAAACATATAAATTTTTAATATAAGTTTTTTCAAGTCCTTCTTATATTAATTATATTATTTGTATTTATTGTATTTGATTGAATTTTAATTAATTATTGTACAGATTCAAAATTTTCACTTCGTAATTTTTGAAAAAACAACAATGAACTCAAAACATGCTACAAAAGCTACCAAATTGCAATAAAAGCTACAAATAATTACATATTCGCCTAAATATAGGCAACGTTTTTAAAAACAGAACGCGTATATAAAAGTGTTGCCTACATTTAAGATTATATGCATTAACAGAACACCATTTATACTCGTATTTTAAAGTAAAGACATCAAAATAAGAAAAGAGACAAGGACTTAAAATTAAATAATTTATTCCTCGAATATTTTTTTTAACTCATACCACAAAAGATAATATATTACTGGCAAATAATAGTGTTAAAAATATACTTCGCAGACAAAGATAAAAATATAGTAAAATGTGAATAAACATTTGTCGACTTTTAATATTTACGGATGTTGGCTTAATTATAAACCGCCTAAATGTAGGCAAAATTTGAAAATCTATATGGCAATACAAAATATGTTGCCTACATTTGGGGTGTCATTAATTCAAAAACACAGTTGATAGGATAGGGTAAAAGCAGGGATAAATAAACACCATTTAATTTAAAAGAAGTATGAAAAATCACGAGTGGAACGTATTTAAGCATGGTCTGTTGATTTTTCGCAATAACAATTTTTTAATAACACTTTTAAGTAGTTATTGGATAAAACATAAATGAACTCTTTGCTCGTGAATTGGGGTATAGAATTTCGGGCGAAAATATGTGAAAATATACCCGGTACGCTTTATAATTAATTTATATCAATAATTAATCTAGATGTGTATGAACATATAGTATATACATGTGTTGTTCAACCTTTGTAATTTTTCCCGTTTTGATTTTATAAAACTTGAGCAGCTTTATTTTCAATTTTACTTCGTTGAAGTTTCATTAAAACTCTTATACAGTATTTTCCTACTTATGTAACTTTGTACTGATATTCTATATGTGTCGCTTAAGCTGCTAAAGATGTGTCGCTAATACAGCGCTAACTTTCCAAAGGATATAGTGACTCAATTGTTCAATGAAAGCACACACATACTAATGCACATACGTGTGTATATACATATGAAAAGACACTTCTTCTTTGGTATAATACAAGACTCACTCCTTACCAGTTCATTACTTGGTAAAACCGGGATGGAAAGAAGAGCAAATCGGTAAAAAGAAATGCGAGGAAGTGAGCTTAAGCTTGAAAGCGGCATTAAACTGCACTCCATTTTCTAGTACACACACAGCTACAGTTACACATAGTATATACACACCTACTATATGTATGTATATGTATGAACCGCTGAAGTAGCCGAGTCAAGAATCTTTGGCATCTCCTTGGCATTCAGAGGTTTTCATTTCAGTTTAATAACAGTGCAGCAGATTGAAGTCGTAGCGACCTTTCCACATATGTATGCGTATTTGTTTTGTTTTCGTTTTTCGTTTTTTCTCTTTTTGTTGTTCTGAAAACTCATCACGGCAGTCGTGCTGTCAGGCTTTACTTTGCTGCAGGCTGCAGCTGTATAGACGCCATATATTGCATATAGGCATTCACACACACAGACGCGGATTTACAAGTGTAAGCATGGTGCACATGTTGCACTCGTTTTGGCCCCTATATTGCAAATCGGCGCGCCACTGCAAGACTCTTTAGCTTTCATTTTGTTCCAACTTGTAGTGGTTTTGTCACTATTTTTCCATTTTTTTCTCAATCTCTCCTTTTTTATAGCCATATACATATGTACATATGTATGTAGGATGCAATGCGAGTTTTACTTATCTCATGCAAGCGCATGGAAAATGTAGCATACTTGTTGGCGTTACATGTATTACATGTTGCATTTTGTGCATTCTTCGTGCGCGTTTCGCCATTAATGCTCTTCCAGAGCACAAAAGCGGCTGAGTGTGAGTGAGGCGATGTCGAGTGGTCACAAAAGGCGAACCAGCCAACTCCATACGTAGCAAGTCAGTTGAAAAGTTCCCGGTCTGACACGATGAACCTGCTACAAAGTGTGGAAAAACCCCAACAGTCGGCAGGCAAGGTTATGGTGTCTGTATTTTGGAATGCGCATGGAATAACTTTTATTAAATACTCTGAAAAAGCAAGGACTATTAACAGGGACTTAGCACCATTGGATCATTTGAGGCTGAAATCGTCGAAAAACGAGGCACAAGTCAGTGAAAATGGTAGCAAAAATGTATGGATTGGGCTTTGAATTGCTTTCGTATCCACTATATTCTCCAGATCTTATTCCCAGCGTCTACTTCCTCTTCTCAAACACCAAAACAATGGTCGCTGGGAAGAAATTTTCGTCTAATGAAAAAGCGCTCGCCGAAACTGAGGTAAAAATGGTATCGAAAGGTTGGGTCGCTATAATCAGTGTATCATCCACGAAGGGAACTATGTTGAATAAAAAAAGGTAAGCCGAGGACTTTTCAACTGACCTGTTACTATAACATAGCGGTGCATTCAACTTCATTTAACGTTGTATTGCTTGGATTGTTCGGCGTACTGCGCTACAGTTTGAAGTGTGCAGTTAGCATTCAAGTAGCTTGCTCCATAGTGGGATGAACAGTAACGACTTGCTGCTTGCTGAATAAATCTTATAACACTAGAGACAACGGGTGGCCAGTGATTTAAAGCCAAGAGCCTTTTTCGGTTTAGTTGTGGAAGAATCTGTTTGCTGTATTCTACAAATCAACCCTGAATAAGAAACTGCTCTGTCTAATCTCGATATGCGTCAACGAAGTTGCAAATTTCTTATACTTGATGAAATGTAGAATGCTTTATGAGAAAATTCTTATTTCAGGAGAACATTTAGAGATTTTATATAACGAGAGGAAACACGAACTCACATGGTGTACTAAGTAATTTAAACCTTTTTTATAACAAAGAACAAACCATACATAAAAGCGCGAATACCTTTTAGAATACCTATAATTTCTACTTCTAGTGCTGTGGCATCTCTGGGATCTCCTAGAACTGGTATTCAAAATGCTTTAGTGATAGAGTTCAGCTTTGAAAAGTGGACTACCAGACATTAAGCTTACGCTTCGGGTTTCTCTCGACTGATTTCAGAACAATCTATGTATGTCGTCTATCATCTACGTGACATACTTAGCAATTTGCCGAGTCTTTTATGTTGCGCAGCTTATTTCAAATTTTAGAACAGTCAGCTACACTAAAGCCATGTTTTATTTTAATCAGAATGGCTTGGACTTACTGGACACTGATATTATTCAAACTTCAAGGTACGGATTCTAAACTGCTTTTTTCAAGGTGTTCAAATGTCAAAATATTTGTTTTTATAAGTTCTTATATAAATCACATTAGTTCCATATTAATTTATCTTTTAACGGTAATAAAACCTAATATTGTGCTTAAAGCCATACAAACGCCACTATCTGCATATTCTGTCTGTAAGATTGAGCAAAAAGCCAACCTTCACGCACTTTAGTCATTCATTAAAGAAGCCAAATATTAATTTATATATTTGTAGGTATTAACACACACACAGACATATGGCTATTTTCTATTTTCGGCCATTTACTAATTTACACTTAATCTGCCACTTCGTGACACAATCCTATTTATGCCTGTCAACGAATGTATAAAATTTATTGCCGTCCGCATTTCTCGCTATCTCTTCACTCTCTCGCCTCTTGCCAATATTGTGGGTATATCTATGTATAGTTGTATATAAAACATAACTTTTGAACGAAATAATTTTTTATCGCTTTTTTTAATCTCCTCACGAAATAATAGCAAATTAGTCAACTAATATTGATTAACTGTATAAATCACACGAAAAGTATGCGCATGCCAAATTGTGATTGCATAAATTATTTGCCTATCACAATAAGGCACTCGCAGCACTACCGAAAAAGCTGCTTCTTTCTTGCAATTTCAAACGTGCTGCAGGCGAATTGACATTCAAATTAGTTGCGGACATTTCTTATGCTTCTTAAGTGGATTAAAAAATAATAATCGGTATTTTTGTTTTTGTTTTTGTGCATAACTAGTTATTTGACTGAACGCGCACTGCGGCGGTAGCGAAAAAAAACAAAATAATTAACATTAAATACAAACCATATGCACAATAGGGTGGTTCTAAAACATGAAAAAGTTACTTTTTTCTAACATTCGCGAGAATTAAGCGGAATAGTACTCAAATGCATGTGCTGTATATTAGGGTAGTCCTTAATAAATAATCTATAATCATTTTTCGATTCATAGCCTTTTTACAGCCGAGAATAATGCTGCCATTACCGTAAGTATAATAAATGTCGGCGCTCGTTCATAACTCAATTCTTAAGGACAGTAAATCAGGATCAAGTTTTATGTGATAATTTCCATAATACTTTATTTCTCAAATCAGCCCAAAAACTACCTCTACATGTTGAGCCTCCATAGACATAACATTATCCCCAGTGCGACTAGTCTAAACCGGCTTATATAAGATTCAAAATTTATGCGTAATATCTCTAACAGTTGAACTATCGCTTATTAGCAAATAATCAAATACAAGTCGACTTAAGCATCCGCTTAATACATCAAATTAATAAAAATTGTCATTTCAGAACCACCCTAATATGAATAATTATATACAAAATATTGGTCATGCAAAGCACTTAAGCGCCGAGCAATCAAATTTATTTAAATTTAAAGCGTTTTAATATTTGCAGCTCGTGAAAGTCTCTTATTTAGTCTCTTTTGCTGGTGAGCCATATTAAATTGTTGCTAAATTAATGTCGAGCAACACTATATACAAATACACCTTTATTGAGTCGAACTATTAAACCCACTTTACTTCCATTATGTGGTCGGTATATTTAAGCTGCATTAAGCTGATTGTTTTAAGTACATAGATAACCGAGCGCGGAAGTGATACTTTAAACCCTTTATTAATATGCTATTTCAGTCAGGAAGAGCTGTTTTTGGGTTTTGAAATTAATACTTTTGAAATATATATAAAACACTGGGTATTTTGATTGATAAAGAAGTAGAGGTAATCAGTAAATTATTATCCTAAACTAGAGCATTAGATAAGTAATGAGAAGTATTAGATTAGATTGATGAGCGAGGAATGCACCGCGACCTTAGGTCTATTGTACCCTCTCATAAATTACAAATACTCTCATGCCCCAGCATATTAATAAAATCCAATGTACGGCTGGGTGCTAGCGCAGCGATGTAATGGGGAGTATACTTTGACCTCAAAAGATGAGCGACGATGTCAAATTATGTCACGAACTGTGGTCTTAAGACGAAATCTTGAGGGTTACCACACTCTGAAGCGTATAGCGTAAGTAATTTAACTTTTCTTAAGTTTGCAGGCCAAGGAAAAACGAAAATAATACAGGGTCCGGCACTCGAAGTGTAACCAATTAAAAACCCATAAATTCGAATTGGCATATTATTTTTATATATTTTAAAGTACAAAATGTGTGAAAATAATCATAAATTCAGGACCAATTCACTTTTGCTCGATATGACCACCTTTTGCCTTAACTATGGCCTTGAGACGGTCAAAAAACGAATCGCAAGCTGCCCGAATGTGACTTGGCGGTGCAATGGCTCACGGACAATGGCTTTTTTCAGCATCTCGAGACTGTTATATTTTATACTTCGGACCTTACTCTCCAAAATAGCCCAGAGACAATAATCCATTGGATTCGTATCTGGTGAATTCGAGAACCATTGTGTGGTCGTAATGAAGTTCGAAACGTTGTTTTTCAGCCATTCTTGGTTCACTCGCGCTTTGTAAGACGGTGCTGAGTCTTGTTGAAACGTTCATCGTTTGTGACCGAAATGTTTGTTTGCCCACGGCTTTAAAGCAGCCTCCAGAACACTTTCCGGATAATATATCTCATTTACTTTGACGCCAGGCTCGATGAAAACAATTGGAGAGCGCCCATCTGCGGCCACAGCGGCCCAAACCATTACTTTTGGCCGGTGCTGCCTCCTGATGGCCAACCGATGACTTAGATTCTCGTATGAACGGTCTGTCAAGTAAATCCTATCGTTTTGAGAATTTACGAATTGCTCAATTGGAAACATTTTTTCGTCAGAAAACACAATGTGCGGAATTTGACCGCTTTCGGCCAAGCGAAGCAACTGCTTCGCTCTCTTAAGTTTTACTTGTTGCTACTTCAGTGTGAGATCATGGGCCTTTTGGAACTTGTAAGGCTTAACCTTGAGCTCATTTTTCAATATGTGTCGGATGCTGCGGTCGGATATTTTCAGTTCTTTAGCCATTTGATTGGCACTTCGTCGTATATTTCGCTCAAGTCGCTTCTTCACTTTCCGCACCATCTCACGTGACGTTGCAGTCTTTTGATAACCACTTCCATGGCGTTTTGCGTTGCTACCAGTATCATTGTAACGAGTGATGGTGTGATAAACAAAAACTTTATTTACATTTAAGCTGTTTGAGCTCACGAAGAAATGCTGGCTGTGATTTTCAAGCTAAATATAAAGCAATCACACTATTACGTTTGAATTCCATCGCTGATCACTTTTTTTTTGCGTTCACTTTTGGCAAAACGCTTCTGTACACTTGGTAACAGTACTCCGAACTATCATTCAGCAAATTTATAAACAGCTGATTTCAGAGCGACATCTGCGCGAACGGTGTGAAGTTGGTTACGCTTCGAGTGTCGGACCCGTAGAAACCACTAATATTGAATTAAAATTAAAGTTTTGGTTGTAAAATGGTTATATAATGGTTATGTATTGGTTATCATACACTGATATTGAATAAAAAAATTTGCGTTTTGGTTATAAAATGGTTATATATTGGTTATTATATCTGATAATGTTTTTCAATATCTTTTTTTTTTGATGATACTTGGTTTAGCATTTTAGATGACGATATTCTGTATAAAATGAAACACATTCGCATATTCGGTTCACCCATTTAGAGCTAAATATTGCATAATATAAGAAATAAACGTGTAAGTCAAGTACACACATACATACATTTAAACAGAAAATGTACAGCCGCTATGCATTTTCTCTTTCATTTCCAAATATGCCAGCCTGTCACATGCAATATTAGCCGTTATTTATCACAAACGCCCCACGCGCCTTTGAAGGTCTACACTCTTGTCTGACCAAAGCGCATACTTACAAGATTTCTTTGCAAAAACCAAAAGCAAATATATTCATAAAATTTATGCCATGTTGTCGTCACTTAAGCGTTTGCGAATTAATCAAACGAAAATAAATATAAAACAACAAAAAAATTGCACGCCCACCACAAGAGAGAAAAAAATTTTGCTAATTTCTGTTACATGCGACAAATTTTGCGTTTTTTTTTTCTTTCACTTTGATATTTTTTGCTTGCTTGCTAAAATGTGTAGTTATGGGCCGATTTAGGGACTTACGGGCTAACAGAGGCTGCACTGTTTGTACTCGTACTAACTAGCGCGTACATACATGTATGTTTGTATGTATGTAGGTAAGTCTATATGTTTTGGCAATTTTATTAATTATGATTGGCAGCATAATGTTCATGTATAATATTTGGCGACTAATACAAACTCAATACATACATACATGTAAATATACACTCGTACATGCATATATAAGTATGTGATTTTCAATAACAGCTACAGCATTCATCAATATGGACGCGACCGAAGATGATTAATTATAATGGATAATTATCGAATCGTTAGGAGGTTGACGACTAAGTGAAAAGCCGATTATTGACTGTGAACATAAATAAATTGGTGGATTTAGCCTTGGCAATTAATAATTATTATACTATACGCTCCAATTAGAGAAACGTAGTTAGGTAGGCTTGCTTATGTAAGGAATGACGTATCAAGGAAAGAAGCTTCAACAAAATATTAACGCTAGCAATATTGCTAATAGATTTAAGAGATGAGAGGCATGAATTGAATGGTAAGAAAGTCAGAGATCAATAATGAAGCTTTTATTATGCCTGTGATGCGAAGAAGAAACGATACTATTGGATTCCAAACAGTTACTATGGCGAGAACTAAGAAATATACATCTTTAATCTTTAATAAGTCAAAAAGCCAATGTCCGTTTAAAGTCATGATGAAAGCACAACACAAAAGTTTGTCGGAAGTACGCCATCTTCTTAATTAAGCAATATCGATAACCAAATATTATAACCGACCCACTTTTATTTAATGAAGTTATTCGGAGAACGCACTTGAAGGCACTGCGAAATCAAGCCAATTATGCGCACCGCTAGCATGCAAAGAGCGGGAAGATTGATTAGTAATGCTCACTTACATTATCTTCTCCCATTCAGCGCGTTCAGCTCTATAGAAGTAACGATACAAGTACTCTGTTGTCTCCGCCAAAATATTGCTGAACCAATGATTTCTGCCGACCGAACAACCGCCTTATACATATGACACCCTAATCTGCTGTAACCTAAGTATACCAAGTCTCCCAGAAATAACTAAGTTTAACGAAGGGTAGACGAATTTAGTCAATCATTTTCCTGCACATTCTTGCTACTTTTAATGGTGGGGTTCGACAGTGAAAATTAGCTTTGATGCTATCGTCATAGTGACCGACAAATACTAGGGATGGTTAATCTTAAAGAAGCAGCTTTAAACCTACAAAGGTCTTGGTTTAAAAAAGCTCCCATTAGGAAACCAGTAAGTGCACCTCCCAGCAAGGATCCAAAACTTCAATTGAAGCTTTCTTCAAGAGTTAACGTGACCATAAGAAGCAAGAAAGGTGCATATATACAAGGTGTGTTCCAAAGTAAACAGGACTTTTTGAATCTAAGACCCCCCTGGTGGCATCATCTATATGTCGACTGGTGCGTTAGAATCTGTTATCTTTATCGATTGTTTAGTGAGTATTTCATGACATTTCATTGATTGGAAGTGAAGTTATTGCGTTTTAAGTGTTAGTATCTTTGTGGTATCGGTGCGAAAATGAGCTTCAAACAAAGAGCCAATATTAAATTTTGTTTGAAAATTGGCAAAACTTTTACCGAAACGTTTCAATTGATAAAACAAATATATGGCGATGATTGCTTATCCCGTAGCAGAGTGCACGACTGGTTTAAACGTTTTGAAAGTGGTCGTGAGGACATAAATGACGATCAACATGTGGGCCAATTAAAATCCGTGATCACCGGAAATTCCATCGAAACTGTGCGTGAATTCATCAAAAATCAGCCGAAATCATCATTGAAATTCATGGAAATAGAATTGAACATCTCCAAAACATCGATTATCGCACTTTCACCTTTAACATTTGGGCTTACGATAGGCTTGTGCACGGTTTCGACTGACGACCAAAAATTGCGCAGAATCCAACATTCGAAGGACCGATTGTGACCGATTATGTGACCAAAAAAAAAATTTTAACTATTAACCACTCCCCGTATTCACCTGATATGGCACCGTGCGACTTCTTTCTTTTCGGAAAAATACATTTGCCCATGAAAGGAAAGCGTTATGCAGACGTAGAGGCCATTCAAAAGGCTTGCACCGGCATACCGGCCAACGAGCTAAAACACTCATTCGACATGCTTTTGAATCATGCAAAAAAGCTGTATTGAAGCAGAGGGAGCGTTCTTTTTTGAATAAAATAAATTGATTTTGCGGAAAAAGCCATTTTTTCTGTTTTTTTTTTAAGTCCTGTTTACTTTGGAACTCACCTTGCAAATAGTTCGCTTCACAAATGCATTTCAGCAAACAAAATAAGCATCAGCTGACAATAGTTCACATAAAAATAGCAGTAAATTAAAAATCAATAAACTTACGAAATGTTCTACAGTTGCCGATCATGGTTTCTATGGAGGTTCGGACCAGCTGCCCTTATTTATAACAAATTTCCCAAAAATTAGTGTTCTTTCAAGTATTAAGACACCTACCAACGCCTAAGGACTAGATGCAAACACTTTACCTCGTAAGAAAAATATTATCAAAGGTTTGACATAGTCGAGCAGTAGTAGCGTTTTTTAGATGTTGGTTAGACCAAAGGAATTTATTTCCCACCCCACTCGTCCACAATGGCAGTCTGTCGCGAGATTTAAAATAACTTAAACGCTACACTTGTTTATACAACTATGTAGAACTAGGTATCAGCACATAAATACGCCTTTCAGATACCGAAGCTTAACACATAACCTCAAATGAGATATGAATAAAGTTGCCAGCTCAATAAAGCTCAACAACATGTGACTCTGAACTGTATTGAAATGCAAATTCACTAAATAATAAATTACATTTTAGCTGTACAGGATTTAACGGTACTTTAGTTGACCTCAACAACACGCTGAGTTTAAACCTCGTAACGGCGATTAGTTTTACCTCGTCACATATCTAAGTACATGGCAGCGACAGTTGACGCCGACAGCGACAGCAGCTGGCATTAACTGGATTTCCTCTTTGAGCTGCATTTTGCTTTGAAATTTTCTATGGTTTTAAGTTTTTTTTTTCGCAGAAACGAAGCAAATCCCGCCATGCACATGCATTTAGTTAAGCATATAAGAATGCGCATAATTTTAATTGCAAATAAATAAACGATAACGTTAACTATGCGCCTGTTATAACGCTTATTAATAATGTCAGCACCGAACAGCGCGGCACGGAGCAACTTAACAACGATAACAACAACACATTGCCAATGAAATCCCACAAGCGCATGCTTTGTTTGAGCGTGTATGGATGAGTGTGTGTATGTACGTGTGACTAATTAATATGCAAATCGCATGCAAGCAAATAAAATTGTTTACACACACACATACATTGACATGCATACATGATGTAAAGAGATTTTTCCGCTATAAGTATAACTTGTCACATATTTACATATAATATACTTATATATACATATGTATGTAAGTATATAGGCGCCTTTGTGTGCGCATATAAAATGTTACAGACCTTCAACATTGTAAATCGAATAAATCAAGAACACTTGCCACAGCTGATATAGTTAATTTTCCAAGCTTTCATTTATTTTTAAAACAGCGCGCCCACATAAAGCGCAGATACAGCTGCAGCACTGCAAGCTTGCACAATACGGGCATATACATTGTAGATATGTATGAATAGAGATATGTAAGTGTATATAACGGGTGATTTTTTTGAGGTTAGGATTTTCATGCATTAGTATTTGACAGATCACGTGGGATTTCAGACATGGTGTCAAAGAGAAAGATGCTCAGTATGCTTTGACATTTCATCATGAATAGACTTACTAACGAGCAACGCTTGCAAATCATTGAATTTTATTACCAAAATCAGTGTTCGGTTCGAAATGCTTTTTTATCGACAAATTTTGTTCAGCGATGAGGCTCATTTCTGGTTGAATGGCTACGTAAATAAGCAAAATTGCCGCATTTGGGGTGAAGAGCAACCAGAAGCCGTTCAAGAACTGCCCATGCATCCCGAAAAATGCACTGTTTGGTGTGGTTTGTACGCTGGTGGAATCATTGGACCGTATTTTTCAAAAATGGAAGAACTGAACTTGGTTGACATGTGGTTTCAACAAGATGGCGCTACATGCCACACAGCTCGCGATTCTATGGCCATTTTGAGGGAAAACTTCGGACAACAATTCATCTCAAGAAATGGACCCGTAAGTTGGCCACCAAGATCATGCGATTTAACGCCTTTAGACTATTTTTTGTGGGGCTACGTCAAGTCTAAAGTCTACAGAAATAAGCCAGCAACTATTCCAGCTTTGGAAGACAACATTTCCGAAGAAATTCGGGCTATTCCGGCCGAAATGCTCGAAAAAGTTGCCCAAAATTGGACTTTCCGAATGGACCACCTCAGACGCAGCCGCGGTCAACATTTAAATGAAATTATCTTCAAAAAGTAAATGTCATGAACCAATCTAACGTTTCAAATAAAGAACCGATGAGATTTTGCAAATTTTATGCGTTTTTTTTAAAAAAAAGTTATCAAGCTCTTAAAAAATCACCCTTATATATATACGAGTACATACATACAATTAGCTTGAAGGTGGAATATGTGCATATGGCGGCAAAATAATATTTCTCATTTTTATGTATTTGCAAAAATATTTTCTTATAATTATATTAGGCGTTTTTACAATATCCCACTTGCAATAAAACACCAGATAGCACAAAAGCAAAACAGCAACCCAAACTACACAAGAACTGTGGACAGGGAGCGCGCGTGGCTAATAAAATATTTCACTTCAAAAAAATGCTGTAAAAATGTTGAATGAGACAAGTACAACAACAACAATAAAATACCGATAGACAATATACTCTTCGGAATACTACGATCGCACAACCTGGCTCAAATAAACTGGCTTGAGTGAATAGCGGTAGTATTGTACATAATCAACCAAATAACTGTATATTATTCTCCGACTTTTATATGAAAATTGCTTGATGAAACAACAAAGTTCCAGCGCAGCCTTTTGTTAAATGGCAAAAACCAAATTAAGGGACGGAATTATTTTTATTGTGCAATAAAGTAGAGCTGAATCTAATATGACCCCAAACTAAAAGAAAAATGTCACAAAAACTTGTAGTAAAGTAAAATTAAATTTAAAATTCGACTTTTATCGCTTAATTATGGCTTAAAATCAACAAATATTTATTAAATTAAGACAAAGTTGTTTCGCAGTCTGAAAAAAATGTTAAATGAGCTTTAGGCCTAGAGCTCTGTAGATTATTTCTGACGTATAGACATACATAGGCACAGAAAAACACTCGGAAATTGTTTTTAAATTCTACGGGTAATTGACATTTCCATAAATACATATGTATATATTTTACTACGTTGATAGAATTGTTCTTAATTACTTTGCCAAATATGAGCGCGATCTGCCAGCAAGTTTATTTACAGCAGCTTGCTTAAATCGGTACACCTCAGCAGTGTGCTGCGATTTTTACAAAGGATTAAAATATCGAACACAGAATTTGTCTCCAATTATGTATTTTTAACCAAATTTGGTATGTGGAATCGTTAAGAATGTTGGAAAAGGCTTAGGGTGATTCAAAAACAAAAGCCTACGAGTACAAAGCCTCCAGAGGTGTGCCTTGTTCTGGACGACCTCAACTGATGAAAATATTAAAGAAGTGAAGGAAATGGTGCTTAAAAATCGTCAGGCAAGTGTTGGCATTAGTGCTCAACATCTCTCGCGAATCCGTTCGAATGTTTTCGCTGGATATTTTGGGTATGAAATGCGTTCTTGCTTGACTCGCCCCAACAAAGCTGAATTTGTTTCAAAAAGAGTACGATTGTGATCGAATTAGCAAATACAGAACTTTTTTTCTTTTTTGTTATTCTTATTTTATGGTATAAAAGCAACAAAAAATAAGCAAGTATAACCGGTGCGTAAAATGCTGTTGACCGGTGTAATGAGTTTGCATGTAATAGTTAGATTGCATAAATCGTGATATTTAACGCTTTGAAATTTTGCAAATAAAGGTTTCATGATGATTAACGCCTATAAAACCAGCTTTGCCAAACAGTCAACTATAAAATAAGGAATTTTGCAATTGAAAATATTTAAACATAATATTTTTTTGTTTAAAAAAATTTATAATCGCAGCGTTTGATAATATTTTAATATATGAATATATAATATATAGTACAAATACTATATAATGTGTACAGTAGTAGCCAATAAAATGTTACCGCGGCTGAATTTTATACTCCTGTTTTTTTTTTTAATTCATTTTTTAATTTTCCAACTTTGGTTCCTTTTATGTGTTGAGCCCTATCTTTGGAACTCTTCTAAGCAACTCTCAGCAATTTCGTTAATTACTGTTGCTTGCGATTTTTCGTTTCATTTATGATGTATATAAGATATGACTTATTACTGAAACTATGAAGAAACTGACAAGTATTCAAAAAAGTGTGATTCTTCCTTTAAAAGAAAATTACAGACCGAGGGCGATTGCAAAAAGCATAGGACGTAGTCAAGTGTCCATTCTAAAGTTTTATAAAACGCATGACGCAACTAAATCTTTGGACAGCGCTCATGGAAGTGGATTTGCAAGGAATAAAACATGAACTAAAATGGATCAAAATTTAAGGAACCTAAGCCTGCGCAACCGACTTTTGACTTCAGCGGAGCTAAGCTCAGAGTTAAAGAAGCAATATTCGGTGAATGTAAGTGCGCACAGGCTCTGTAAGATGGTCTTAAGGCGAGAAGGCCAAGAAAATGTCTTCTCTAAATGCAAAAATTAGCACGGCACGCCTCATTCTTGCACGAGAATATCGAAATTGTACTCTAGAACATTGGAAAAGGGTTATCATCATTGATAAGTCGAAAATAAATTTGAATCAATGCGATTAAATCCAGTAGGTTCGATCACATCCCACAAGTGGAATTGCTTCCAAGTACTGTGATAACCGGAAACCAATTTCCAGCGAGTTACATGGCTTGGGGTGGAATTTGCTACTATGGTTGCAGTGAATTGGTTCCTTAATTGTTTCTGGATACATTGACATTATTAAGCACTTTTTGTAGCCAGCAGTGGATGCCTTGTTTCCTATAATCATTGACTTAATACAAGGTCTGTCGCAAAAGAAACAGAACTTTTTAAATATAACTGTTTCTGGTCTGGCAGGTTCTGGCTACCTATTGGTGGGTATATGAAATAAAAAGTTTGATCTGTTGTTGACATTTTGTAAAAATTTTAAATCAATTGGATAACTACAAACGATGTCATTGACAAAAAGTGACAGCAGCTTTTGGTCATTGGTTGTAAAATGCATTTTGAACAAAGAGCAAATATTAAATTTTGTTTTAAACTTGGGAAAACGTTTACTGAAACATTTCAAATGATTAAAAAAGTTTATGATGATCAGAGCCTATCCTGTAGTAATGTGCATGAGTGGTTTAAGCGATTCCAAGAAGGAGGACCTCTGTGACGATCAGAAGTCGGGCCGGCCAAAATCAGTGATTACCCAAAACAATATTGAAAAAGTGCAGGAATTTATTAAGAATGAGCCGATAACTTCTATGCGTTACATGGAAATGGAAAATGTCACCAAAGACTCCATTCATCGCATTTTGATAGATAAACTGTGTCTACGGAAGGTGTGCTCCATGTCCAAGGCGCCTGGCGCCTGTTGAACGATAATGCGCCATGTCGTCGGTCGACGTTTGTCACTGATTTTTTGACAAAAAACTCCATATTAACCATTAATCACTCACCGTACTCACCTGATCTCCCACCCTGTGATTTTTACTTATTTGGAAAATTTCATTTGCCCATAAAAGAACACTGGTTTCAGGACATTTCAGGTATTCAAAAGGCGACGACCGATATTCTCAACAGAATTCCGAAAAATGACCTTAAACACTCATTTGAAATGCTAATTGACCGGGCTAAATGCTGTATCGAAGCACAAGGAAACTACTTCGAATAGAAAAATATAACTTTTGAAAAATATTAATTATTTGTTGTTTTTTTTTAACAGTCCTGTTTCTTTTGCGACAGACCTTGTATTACAGCATGACTTTGCGCAGTGCCATAGGACAAAAAGGGTAATAATAAGTATTATATTTGTTATAGCCATTCTTAATAAACAATAAAAAAATCTTTTTGAAATACACATCTTATATTAAAAGAATATTTGGAGCGAGACGGTATAAGAACTGTGAAATGGCTGGGAAATAGCTTAGATTTAAATCCTATCGAGAATTGCTGGGCTATTTCGAGAAAACAAAAAAATCTATGATAAAGCAGAGTTAAAATTAGCTCGGAATACCGACAAATTTTTGCAATTTGATTGGTACTTCAAAATTCCGAGGGTAGTAACATTTTATTCACCACTAAGAAAATATAAATTTACGTAATTTATGCTAAAATGAGAACACAGGTTAAAGGAGTGGCTGTCATATCAAGGCATTTAAATCCATTATTTAAAATTATTTTGAAGAATAAGTTCATAGTTTTTCTTCAGAGATATTCAGTTTTCAGATCAAAATTTACTTCGCGTTCGAATAATTAATCGATCACGTGTGGCTTTTTTGATATAAAAACAAATAAATTAATATTAAGTTCATATTTGTTTACCTAATTAAAGGCAAAGTTATTATTTTAATAAAATTTGAATATGAAAATATTTGTAAAAGTAAAAAATCAAATAAAGTTTAAGGAATGTGCATGAAAACAAAATATTGCTATAAATCATTTTTTAATTGTAGAAAACACATTATAAGTGCAAAAATTATTATTTTTATTTTCTTTTCCTTTTGAAGTTAGTTCAAAAAATGCAAAAAACGTAGCGGGTGGAGGCACATGCACACGAACACGTAGTATATTCGTGCGATTTCAAGCGGCGTTATGGTAATTTTTCAACGCTCTGCGCCAATACGTTAATTGTAATTAATATCTTTCGATAAAATTAGCAAATGCGAGACGACACACAAAGCCGCGTTGTAAATTTGCGACCAAAAGAAAATATTTAATGCAGAAAAATTAAAACAAAAACACAATTTATTCATGTTGCATTATGTAGCAAGATACAAATCGAGTTCATTATCTGCAAGGTTGCTCTACTTTCCCAGCAAGGCGGCATAAATACCAAAATACGCTGAGGCAATGAGAAAAACAACAGCAATAAATCCAAAAAATATGCAATAAACGTTTAATAAATTTTTGCTCGTGGCTGTGAGTACGATTATAACAAATTGTAAAGCTTATGAAATGAAAATCAAGATATATAGTAGCTATGCCTAGATTTATATACTAATATGTAGTATACATATACATATGTATATATGTACATATGTAAATGCTATATATATATATAGAAGCAAGCAAACAATATTAAGGCGAACTGCAAGTAAATGTCGATAACAGGCGTATGAGTAGTACACACAACAACAAAAACAATAAAAGCAAATAAAAAACAAGGCAACAAAAATCATAAAAAGAAAGGCAAACAAATCACAAGCCATTCCTTATGTAAAATAGGGTATTTGGAGCACTCGAGACCGGCGCCCAAGACAACAAGGAAATAGACGAAACGTTGATTGGATTTAAAGTGACAGTAATAAATGGCAACAAATGCGCGCGGCCAAAACGTCAGTGCTACGAGTATTTTGCTTTGCTTGCTGCGCCAACGTCAACGCTCAAAGTCAGCACACAACAACACGCGGCGTTGCGCATCGCTACGTTTAATTTACATTTTCATTTTCCTTTTCATTTCATTTGTGTGTGCGCGAGTGTATTGGTGTATTCATGTATGTGTGTGTGTGTTTTGCCTATTCGTCTGCTTCATTTCAATGGCACACAAAAAGCTTGAGCGCGTGCGGCGGAAAAGTTGCCGCGTTTAAATGTGTGTGTGTGTGCATGCTGAGTAGTCGTTGGCAGCGTTTGCCATGCCGCATGACCATTCGTCACGCAGCGATTTCGTTGTTGTCGTTTGGGATTATCAACACTCTGCTAGTTCATTTGCTTTTGTTTTCCCGAACGCTTGAGCACTTCAGACCAGCTGTTCTTCCACTCAGGTGTTTGTGTGTGCGTGTGTGGACTTAGGCGCGGCGTAGGAAAGGAAATTCATCAAATTTTGCTAGAACTTATTCATACGCAATTTCGTGCAGTTGTTCGTTCACTTAATTTTATTTTAAGTATTGTCAAACTATTTTCGTTTCGAAATAATTTTAAAAATAATATTTCCTTAGGCAAATGTCGACGAAATTCCATAACTAGAGTGCGAGAAACATGCCGTTATAATTGGGTCATTATTCTTAAGAAATCAACGCGAAAGATTCTGAGATTTTAATACTCTTGCAACATGTTGCTACAGTGTATACTAGTTTTGTTCACCTTAACGGTTGGCAAAATTACGAGTTTGTAGATGGTCGTAATCGGACCACCGCCACGCATACAAACCGCCATGAACCGAAAATGTATAAAGTGTCAAAGTTAAAAACTGAATTAAGATATAAAACTGTAAATTGCAGCATAAGATCGGAGTAGCAAATGACACCTGTGGGCAAAAAATTTAACAAAATAAGCGAGGCCTGCCCTCTAAGTTTAAGTTAAGTTTAATGTACATCTTTATATACATATATGTATATAAATCTTCTGACCGTGTGTTTGCATTTGAACTGCTCCTAAACGGATGGACCGATTTTGATGAAATTTTGTGTGTATGTTCAAGGAGATTCGAGAATGGTTTAGATTTACAATTTGGTCCACTGGAAAATGTTTTTTAAATTATTTTTTCATTTTTAATCAATCGTTAATTTTGGAATGGTTGACCGATAGGTGGCGCTACCATCGCAGTATCCAATATTCAAACCTTAAATTGGCGTAAACGTGCATTAAACAAAACGATGCCAAAGTAAAAGGCGACATCTGTAGATCAAGTTTTCATATTGTGGACAGAGTTGTTCGTTTTTAAGTAATAAATTGGGTCATTCAATACATCTATGGGTAGCTATAATATTTTTTTCATACCTGCTAACTATTGGAGGGGGTATCTTGGCAGGCAATTTACAATTGCAGAAGATCTTTCATAAAAAATAGTAGCATAACTGAAGTGTTGATAAAAATGCAAAGAATTAAAACTGGCTCATTTATCATTCGATGAATAATATACCACGGGCATCCCAAAAGACTGATGCCATAACCTTGCCAGCCGATTTTTTTTGTCTTTTCACGCTTGAGAACCGTTTCTTAATATGCAGTCCACTAGGCTGACAAACGATTGGACTCGATTGATTTCACTGATGCACAGCCCAAATTCAATAGTATTTTTATCCCAAAAACCAATTCTTTCTTAACGCACGAAATTCTTTATGATTCATTTTTTTGTAAACTAACACAAGTTGCTTCACCAAAAATGCGATTATTCCTTAAATAATATTTATAATCTAACTAATAGGAATCATATAGATGGTATTAGTAGTACTACCTATGTAACAGCCACAGTAAAACTTGGGCGGATCCTCTAGTATATGTATAGGAACTTTTACCGACATTGTTATAATGGATGGAATCTGATGATAACCCGGCTCACTTTACATGCCATGTAACAGTACTGTTAAAAGCTAAAGCAGAAACTACTCAAGCACCTAGGTACTGAATATATGTACCCAATGCTTCTAGTTGACTTTTTACCGAAAATATCGATCAATCTGTGAGATATATAATTGAAATGCAAAGAGAATCCTTTCCTGACTGTAATATGTCTGTGTACTACAAATGGGTTGAATCGGTTTAATACTTCGCTTAGTCCCCATATACTTAATATAAAGGTTTTCGAACTTCCGTGTGACTTTATACCGCTTACATCGGGCAATATGTGAGTTGTCTAAATAAAATTGAGAAAAGAAGATCACGCATTTTCCTATAATGGTGCATAATTGTGCTTAGAATGAGTAAAATCGGGTGAAAACTCGTCATAAACACCATATAACTAGCAAGCCTTATATACATGAACTTAGTTCCCTGGCTTTAATCCTTGCAAGTGTCAAAAGTATGAAATTTTCGGTTACGCTAGAACTTAGCTCTTCCTTACTTGTTGCTTTCAAAATTCACTCAACGATGGATGTGATAGAAAAATAGAGCCTGTTACGACAAGGACAATCTGGTCTATACTATCTTTGCCTGGATGTCTGGGGTTGTATGGCTTCACAAAGAAAGAGTGAGAAACATTCACTAAGTACATTATCGGCCCTGTCTGGACCTTCAGTTAAATACTAACTCTCTCTGAACTGAGTGCCACTGGACTCATTTCTCTGATGCCTTTTATAAACTTAACGTGCGATATGCATTTATATTCGATCGGAATGATTTATATTGAGAACAGAGGCGGCACTGATGCACTCCGAAGCCCCTTTCAATCTCGAAATGGAATTCCCAGTGATACGTTCCTTGAGCCACTTATTTGCCATCAACGCAGAGGCTCCACTCAGCGGAGCAATCATCGCAACTACTCCTCATTTATCAAAACATTAGAGCGACAAACAACGTAAAAACAAAAACAACGACACAACCGTCAATCATCAGCAGCAATAACATATAATATGTAAAGCTGTTGCTAACAACGACGACGGCACGCCCCACCAACCCCCATGTCGCATACGCCCAACGCTAACTAAATTGTATGCAGCAAAGCCAAACAGCAAATCGTTAGCGTAATTAGTTTAATTGTGCTGGCAATTTGCGGATGTCAAGGAGAAGGCAGCAACTGGCAGAAGTGCCAAGCAAAGATACTACGGTCTACGAAATCGGGCGAAGCAAATATTTTTCTAGCTGGATATGTAGATACATAGATGCCTTGAAGTGTAAATAGTTTTTGTTTATATTTATTATTAAATTTTGCTTATTTATTATAACATACATGGGTATGTGTGTAGGATTAGATGTAAGTATGTATTAAGGACTTGCTAGGAATACCATTTCAGTTGTTCGTATTTCCGTGAAATATGATTAGATACTATTCATTTATTTCCTTTACTGAGCTTTGGATGGTATCGAGTACCTATGCACAATCAAAGGAAATTTCGAAATTATTTCAATTTAGAGACTTCAGCATAATTTACTTTCATATACAGATTTTCTGTTTTTTCAGTTTTCTACTTTAATACGAGGACGATTGAATAGGTGAGTGATTTATCTGTCATTGCTCTAAAGCATTTTAAATAAAATTTATGGGGAAATGTCCTTGAAATATTGCCATGAAATACTGAAATCGAAAAATTTCTGAAACGAATGGTAACAGGAGATGAAAAGTGGATCAAATACGACACCAATGTGTGAAAAAGATCATGGTTCAAGCGTGGTGAAGCCCAATAAATGGTCAGGATTAAAACCACGAAAGGTTATGCTAAGTGTTTGGTGAGATTGGAAGGGAATCATTCACTATTAGCTGCTCCAACCTGGTCGAACCATTGATTCTACATTTTACTATCAACAACTGATGAGATTGAAGCTAGCAATCGTAAAAACTGGCCAGAACTGATCAACAGAAAGGGCTTCGTCTTCCATCAGGACAGCTCTAGAAGCAACTTATCTTTGATGACTCGTCGAAAACTGGGAGAGCTTAGCTAGGAAGTTTTAATGCATTCACCCTATAGCTCTGACCTTGCACCATCGGCCTACCATTTGTTTCGGTTAATGTAGAACTCCCTTGATGGAGTAAAGAGTCAAGAGAAGCCGGTGAAAATTACTTGTTGCAGTTTTTCGCCGAGAAACCAGAAAATGGAGAAATGTCTCTAACGGAAAAATAGCAAAAAGTGGTCGATCAAAATGGTACATACGAGTATTTGATTAATTAAAGTTCATTATATATATATAAAAAAAAGTATGTTGAAGTTTGATTAGAAATGCGAAAAGACTTTTTCGACTACCCTATTTTATACAAAGTTATATGGAATGATGTACTAGTATTCGAGGTCATGAAGGTTTTTTTCCAGCAAAAAAATTAAAAAAAAAAATGTAAGGCTGACAAAACATTTCCGAATTGAAATTAACAACTTTTGAGAATCACTCTTCTTCTGTTATAAACTTAAAACAAAAATACGACAAAAATTACAGATCTAACAAACAACTCTAAAAGTATAAAAAATCAGATTGCATAAACCATCGTCAAATGAGTAATTGAAAAAGTGAGCAATTTTTTGCATTCTAATGCGCGGCTTTTGTATATTTTAATTAAAATATTTCGACAGAAGCTTGTCGGTGCGTTATTTGTTTTATTTTCGTTGCCGACTTTAACTTTCGATCTCGATGCTGTTAATGACGCGTGTGCACTGCACACACACATACGCACATATAACTGATTTTATGATTTTAACAGCGCATTTTTGCGGGTTTCTCTTTTAATAAACATACATATGTTTACGAACATACATACATACATATGTGGAATATATACAAACGTACACACATGCAAATCCACCAAAATATGTTAATTCTACGAATTTCAACCGCTGAAGTTAGAAACAAAGCTTAAATGAAAACAAACGCGTGATTTTGAGCGAATTGATAATTCGTCAGCGGCGTTTTTACAACTTGATTTTGCTTTTTATTTCTCTTTAACTTTTCGTTATTGTTTTTTTTTCTATTTTTTCGTATTTTATGCTTGTGTAAGTTTTTATATAAACGCATATATTTCGATTTTATTGCTGTGGCAATAAAATTAGTGTGTTTAAATGTGCGCATGCGTAGAGATTTTTATCACTGCGCGAGGGATTTGTCGAAGCGCGTCAATGCACAGCCGTTGATTAGCGTGTTTTTGCAGAGAAGACAAATACACGCGGCGTATTTCAGCTTCTGTTCTTGTAGATTTGTTGATTTTACGAACGCTGTTGGCCCTGTGCGAAACACACTAGCGTTAAGCCATGTCGATTAACAATGTCAGCTTCACCAGCAAGGAAACAACTTTTAGCTTACAAGTTCAAAATTCAGCACCCAAACACAGAGTATGTGCTTAATTTTATCATTTCATCGCGTAAAACCCTCACCTCAACATATGCCTAGTCAAATTTATCTTATATAATTATCAAATAAGACACAAATAAGTGACCTTGAAAAGTCCAAACAATGCTGCTGTTCGCTCCAATTTGTCAGACGCGTCGTTGTTATTGCTTTCTTACTAATTGAATATTTTTCAAGCCACTATCAACACAAAATACATACAGACACTTAGTCATACACATATTAACTGACACAAAAATTTATGTATCTGTATAAAGGGTGTTCCAAAATTAAAGCAAGTTTTAAATCAGCAGCCATTTATGTAGTAAAATCTTGATAACCATAAAAAACTAAGCGACAGCTGACAGTTTAGGCTTAGTAAAAGTGGAGCGTTACACGATAGAACAACGTGTCTTCATTATTGAACAATATTACCAAAATAATGAAAGCTTGGCGCCCGCAGTTCCACAATTTCATACAAAATATGTTCGAACTAGTGTTTTAATTTCATCAACTGAGAAGATTAATTGAAATGGCGGCAAATTTAAAGCTTGTGTTAATTTTGGGAAACCCTGTATATACGAGGTGTGTACAAAAAGTATCGCGAATTTTGTGTTTTTTCAAAAATTATTTATTTATTCATGAATATCTATTTTGTCCCCTTCAAATAATCCCCATGAGATATTATACACTTGTGCCAACGGTTTTTCCAATCTTCGAAGCACTTCAAAAAATCATTTTTTTTATCTTCTTCAGCTCCTCCTTCGATGCCGTCTTTATCTCGTCAAGAAAAGCGTAACGTCGTCCTTTCATGGGCCTCTTCAGTTTAGGGAACAAGAAAAAGTCACAGGGGGCCAGATCTGGGGAATACGGTGGCTACGGCATCATTAGTTGTTTTTGAAAAGTCGCGTTTCTGGCGGACTGATTCGCGCAAATTGCGCATAACTTGTAGGTAATATTCCTTATTGACCGTTCTTCCCTGTGGCAAGAACTCATGATGCACCACGCCCCTGCAATCGAAGAAAACTGTCAGTTACGATTCGCGATACTTTTTGAACACACCTCGTACATATATATATTTTATCTGTACCTTCAATCAATTCAGAGAAGAAGCAATTAAGCTTAGAATTGGACCTTTGTATGAAATTGACTAGCACACACAAACTTAAACAAATGCCATTTAAATAATACATAAAACTGTAGATTTTATACTTATTTGACCTCTATTCAGCATCCTTTTCTTACGCACACATACCGATATACAGGGTTTTGCAATAGGCGCGATATGATTTCTAAGTGTCGCTTCGGCATTTTTTCCATTGTATTTAATAATATTTACAATTTCATCATGGAAATATATATGCAAGAACAAAGTTTACAATTTATTCAATTTTATTATCAAAATAATAATAAATAATTATAAAAAACCATCTCCTCCAATGAGGCTCACTTTAATCTGAGTGCTGCGATAAATAAACAAAACCGTCAATTCTGTTGCAAATAAAATCCAAAAATTATTCATGAACAACCATTACATGCTCCTTAATTGACAGTTTGGTGGGGTTTTTGGCCTGGTGGAATCATCGATCTGTATTTCGTACGAAATGACGCTGATTACACCGTCACCGTCAATGGAGAGCGGTATAGATAGATGATAACCAATTTTTTTTTGACCTCAAGTGGAAGCAGTTGATCTGGACAATATCTTATTCGAAGAAAGCGGGGTTGCGTGCTTTACAGCACTTGCAACAATCGAATTATTACGAGAAAAGTTTGGTGATTCGTTTATTTCAAGGAATTCTGACATTGCATGGCCTCCAAGAAGTTGTGATTTAAGCCATTGAACGAGTTCTTGTGAGGTTATTTGAAGTTATTGATCTTTAGCAATAAACCAGACTGTTTCCAAGCTTTAGAAGTAAGTATAGAATGTGCTATTCATGGAATACGACTTGAATTAGTGGAAAAAGTACTCGAAAATTGGGTTCATCAAATTCGTGTCTGCAAAAGAAGTCGTTGAGGCCATTTTGAATGATGTCACGAGGACGATTCAGAACTTAATTCTGTCGATTGCATTTGCCATTAAATAATAAAAAACATTTGAATTACAATTAGTGTATTTTTTTTAAGAAATCGAAACACACTTATTGGAAAGCTCTGTATATAATTGAGGTAAATGAATGAACTTTGAAGCAACACCATTCACTACTAAATCTATTTATAGAGAAGTTAAAAAAATTATTTAGAGATCAAAAAACTAGAAGCGAGCATACTCTAGTACTTGTGCATACACATTTACATACATATGTACATATATAATAAGAGAGAGTTATATTTCTATTAAACAAAGTAAAATGACTTGTCGGCTGGATAAGTTTACACACATTTCTGATAAGACACTGTAGGAAAATGTTAGCTTGTAACTTTTATTACGCTTTCTCCTTAAGCTAAAGGTTAAACGTTGAAGTTAGATTAAAATTCCGCTCAATTCGTCGACAACTTAAATATGTTTTCTTTTTAGGTATAAAAAAGATGAAATATTTAAATACCAAACCCTTAAACGCTCTTTTCTAAAATAAATGCTCGACGTAAATATCCCAAATCCAAAACTCCAACATTTTATATTGTTTTGAAAGCGAAGCAAAATTATGGTCATATAATTGTCGTCTAGGGTCTTAAATATTGAATAAAATCGGAGGTAATATTCACTACTGTCAAAAACTAACTAGGCTACACAAAATTCAGACAAAAACAAAAAACAATTATAAGTATAGCAACATGGAAATATCTTAGTAAAATATCATGTGACTTATGAAAGATTCTGCAACTTCTTGGTGTAGTTTTATGAGTACTAAAGTGTCTTCTGTTCCCAAACTATTCATCGGAGGGTTTACTTTTATGATGCTCAATATGAAATCTATCTTACTAAATATTTTACAAAAGACATAAGGTGAGAAGAAGTTATTTTCCAACTATCTAAGTTCTTACAAAAAAAACTGTCTTATAATCATTTTGATAACTCCTGTAAGTAATCCTCAACTCAATCATACAAAGGAAGTAGTTTTATGGAGAAGAAAATTGAAAATTTGTTCGGCTATATTTTCGGTGACGTAGTCAATTGATATTGCCCTTCGCATGAGAAAGCCTATCTGAAGATTTTCCTGATAATTTAATCGTAACTTCTATTAAACTTCAACTCGAAGATATGATTTGTTTTTCTGACCTGAAACACCCAATAAAATATAACCCCTGAGGCAGACAGTGTAACTGAAACAGTTCAACTTAGAAGAGCAGAACCATGTGCAAAAATCCTCAAATTTGAGATTTACTTGAATGTGCTTTACGAAACATTTCTTGCAGAACCCTCTCCAGTGGTTATATAGTAATTTAAGCTCTGCATTTTCATTGAACATTTTTAAGAGGAACGACAGACACAGGGTTGACATTTTCGCATTTAAAGTGTCAGCCAGTCCAAGAAATAGCCAACCGACCCAACTTCGTAAGCGCCACAGTCAGCCTCAACAGCAGCCAAGCAAAGCAAGTAGAAAACAGCAACAATTTTATTAAAGAACAGCAAGTCGTATAAATGCTGGGAGGTCGGGTGAAGAATGATTTGCTTTAAGTGATACCAATTTGCATATTAAAATCGCGTCGAAGCGAGCGAATATAAATAAAAACAGAGCATAAGGAGTAGTAGCCGTAGTAGAGGGAAATGGAAGAATGGTATAAAATGACAGAAGGTGCTTACTAGTGAGAGGAAAGCGCGCGAAGAGCTCCGACAAGGAGGTTGCCAGCAGTAAAATGAAGAGTAACAGAAAACAAGTGGTGGAAAAAGCAAAATGAAACGTAGAGCAGTGAACCATGCTCAACTCATGCCACATGCCGCACGCCACATGGCACTTGCTACTTGCTACTTGCCACATGCCAGCACATGGCACACGCAAAGTAAGGTGGTTTTACGACTAGAATGTTTCGTGACATTTTCGGTGCTTTCAACGACGTTAGCCACTGAGTTCGCACAAAAACTTAACTTTAAGCGCGCATGTTTGGAAATTCGCACTGCTAAAATCGCTGGACCATGTAGTTAATTGTAGTTGAAATAAATGTAATGTTGATTTTTCCCCTATGGACTTATAAAATTTGCGTAATGGCAGCTCTGCTCTTTAGACAGCAATTGTAACATACATTTTCAAAGCTGTCAATCTTGCAATACCAGAACTGAACCATACATATTTTTGTTTATGCTATCAAGACGACAAATTGGTGCTATATAACGAATTGTGGAACCGAAATCCCGTATATTTGGCTAATATTTCTCAAAATCTAACATACCATATTCCGAAAAGAGTATTTTCTTATGAGAAATCTATAAAATATAACGAGTTTCACGGAATAAGTCCTCTACGGGAATCGAGAGAACAAAGGTTACTCTAAATACTGGAGCGATAGTTCGAGTTTTTCTCTGGACAAGTTGTATTATAGATAATTTTTTGAATTTAAGATATCTATATTGGGCATACGCCGAAAAAAGAAGTGGTTGAATTGGTATTTCCAGAAAAGCATCAAAATCAGACATTCTAGGTTTAAAGTGCTCACTTTTCTAATATGGCACTTATTAGATTAAATTTTAGAATATGAAGAATATACGATTAAATGTTGAAATTGGAGATTATGAGCTATGTGTACAAGGTCTAACAAATTTAAGCAACGATTAAGATTCCAGATGTTGATTATACACACTCACACAAAATATGACGTACAAACATACACATACTTGTACTTCGTAGGTGCCTGGCACACTTGTAGCCAAGTGAGTTTGACATACACATACGTGTACACGTCAAAACTTTGCGCCGAACAAAAGGTGAAAGAAAAAACTGCAAAGTTGCAAATTTATTATGAATAAAGCTTAAATACTGAATAATTGAAAGAGTTGTCAAGAAGAAGTGTGCGTATGACTGTATGAAAGTATGAAAGTACGAAAATGCAAAAAGATGAAAGAATGTGTAATTATATAAGTATGTACGTAAGTGTATAAGTAAGTACGTAAGTGTGTAAGTAATTGCAATAAGTGCGAAAGTAGGTAAGTAAGCCGCTGTGCTTACCTTAGATTTGGAACCGCTGCTGCTGCGGCGGCCGCCTGTAACGGTGGTGGCACATTGTACGGGAATGGTAGTTTGGCGGCTAATGCGGGATTCTCGAAAAGCATCTTGACTGATTTGGCTGCTTACTGCTGCTGCTGTTAATTGAATGCTGTTGAATGAATAAAAAACACTGACGCACAATATAATGCGATTATTTTATAATTATTTTTGCTTCGCTCAGTGGCAACAGATAATTTAATTTTGTTATATTTATAAAATTTCTCTTCACTGAATTTGCACTGCGCGCGATTATTAAAATTTTCTTTCACTTATATCCACTTAATTACAATTTCTTTTTTTAACCCAAACACTTTATGTTGCTTTCTGCTATATATTTTTGATATATAATTTTAAATATTTTTTATTGGTAACTTAAGCTTGGTAGTAACTTAAGCACTTTCATTAAGTACTTGAGTTGGAAAAATGCTTTAGAATTCATGCGTGAAAAATCTTTTTTTTTTTATTTAATAATTTTATTTTTTTATATTTATTTTCAATTTTTTTATATTATTATTCTTATTATTATATGAAAGTTGTGTGGTTTGAGAAAACCAATTAAATTTATTACAAATTTGTTGCTTTACACTTTTTTTACTAGCAGTTTTGTTGCTTACAGTTAAACAAGTGAATTCGCTTGCTATTTAGTTGTTGAAAATTCTACGATTTTACAGAAATCAATTTATATTTTTTTAACTTTCACTTAATTTGTATTTTAATTTGTATTTTCAGATAATTATTGCTAGCCCAGCTAGGATATTTTTTTGCAGTTTACTTTTATTTTACTTAAAAAAATCTTTGTATTTCACAATTTTTGAAAATTCCATGGATTTTAATATATTTTATAAATATACTGAGTTTGCTATTATATATTTTTGTTTATGTAGCTGTATTAAATCCACTTTTCTCAATTTATTATTTATATGCAGAAATTTTTTGTTGTTGTTCCAGTGTTTTAAATTATATATTTAATTTTAAAAGTAGTTTTTTGTAATTATTTATTTTTTTTTTTTATTAGTTGATGTGTTTTTATTGGATTCAATTGAAAATATTATCTTTTTATTTGTTATTTCACTTAACTTTTATTAAATTTTTTGTGGTTTGTAACACCTTAGTTGTTATTTATGATTTATAACTTTTTTATATTTTTTTTACATATGTATATTCAAATTCTTCCTTTACACTACGCACATTTGTATATTTTTTACACACAATATTTGAAATTCTGAAATAAATATTTTGCAGAATGTTGTTGTAATTTGTTGCTTATAAACAGGAAACTTTACTGCTTTGGTGTTGACTGGGTTGTGCTGGAATGAAGTAAAAAAAAAAAAATATTTTATATTATAACACATTAAAAGTTACTTTTTTTAATAAAAGTAGAAAACACAATAACAATAAAATTTTAATATAAATAAATTGTAAAAAAAAAAATTTAAGGAAATGTCGCTCTTTAAAAAGTACATATGTACAGATAAAAAATATTGTTTTGTTGTTTTATGAAGACAAAAATTAAAAAAATAAATATGTATATAATAAATAATAAGAAAAAAATTAAAAAAAAATTCATTAAAAAATATTTAAATTAAATTAAATAACAAAAGCCAATATGCGATTTCCTCTACTTTAAAACAACATTGATTCCCTACTATTTTTCTTAGTACTATATTCATAAATGCACCTGCGAAACTATAACAAACATTACCTAATTGCCTCGAGCACAATGCTGGGCGTGAGGACGGCTGTGGAGCGCCACGGGAAACGCACATGAACGGTATGTCGCCAGCTGACTTGTTTGCTGATTACATTTTAATTAAAAATCTTTGTTTTTCACTTAGCAATACGAACAATAAAACACACTCCAAAAAGAAGAAGTGATTGCGGCAACAACAAAAATTAGTTGAAATTTCCAACTAATCAACCAAAACACTTGCGTTCATGATAAAAGAAATTAAAGTCGTCAAACTGCGATGTGTGCCAACGACGCGACGCCGTGAAATCAAAACTCTCCGCCTGTTTTCACGCACACACTTAATTGCCTCAGGAGGGCGGAGCGGGCGTGTAGGTGCAAAGAAAACGAGAAGGTGGCACTAGCACACAGCCGCACACTTGAATTGCTGCTTTTGCGCTTATTTTTTTTTTTTTGTTTTTGCTCCCCAACCCTTTTCCATTTTCATTTGTATTAATATTACCTTTTTAGTGCTTTAATACTACGCTTTTGTAGCTTTTTTTTGCCACTTTTGCGGACAATCTTTTATGGTACTTCATTAAGAATTTAGGGTGACCTTTACCGTCTGCATGGCAACAATTATGCTCTTGATTTTTAGGTTATGATTTTTCATGTTTGTTATGCCGTTAGGCTGAAATTAACTTTCGGTTGTTGGGTTGTTGCCCACGAATGGCACGAGAAGATTCATGAATCGCAAATAAATTGTCTACAGAGAATCAGCGAAGCTATGTATATGACTGAAAAAATTAGCTTCGTCTATCATTCAAAATTTAGGACTTCACAGTTGCTGGCAACAAATCGCTCAGCTCGCAAAATACAAAAATGCATAAAGCGTTAGAATAAAGCATTAGAAATATATTATCATTATTTCCTTAAGGTGGAAGAAGAACAATCAATATACGATATCTTTAGATGCTGATCCATTTGATTTTCAAATCATTGTACTTTGTATAGCATCTTAGTCATGTTTTGAAAATTTAATGGAAAAACCTTGACTTTGCAAAAATTAAGAGAAATCGAGCATTTTAAGGCACTGTTGTTTATTTATATATATCCCCATAAATGAGTGTTCCATTTAAAATTTCCAATTGAAGTCAAAGAACAACTAAAAAATGTTTTTGTTTCATTTTGACCCACTTTTAAAATTTTGACAATTCTACCTATGTTGAGTGAAGGCCGTTTCTAGGACTATTGTTGACTTCCACAACACATTTGTGTAGCTTAATTGTGCATTTAAATATTCCATACCTGTGGAGCTTAGGAAAATAATCTGCAAAAGTTTAAGCTTATTTGCCACTAAATGAATAAAACGGAAGGAGGTTAAAAACTTTATTGACGGAAAATATTATATAAGCTTACCATGTGTACACATAGATACATATGTATATACATATATGTATGCATACGGATATATCAATTTATACAGGTATATAAAACTAGAACGACGAAAAGGCAAACTTTTATAGCAAAAACGCGGCAGAGTAATCAAAAATTTATGCTCACAGATATACGGGCATAAATGCATACGTATCCTTGGGTATAAAAGTGAGTACATGCAATAATACGTAATGAGTACAATGAAGTCACCAGTCGCGATGCGGGAGCAATATTTAGTACAAACAAGATAGGCTTGGATATGACTCAATTCAAGTGAGAAAGTATTTTCTTCAATATTCTTTAATTAATTTTCAAAGAGATGCTATTGTTTAAGAAACTCTTGAATTTTTTAAAAATTATTTTAATATTTACTCAATAAAAAAAGAAAAAAGTTCAACTTCTATTGCTCTGAAGCTTTAACACCCTTCGCAAATATTAAAGTTTACTTACAAGAACTTTCATCAGATTGTTTGGAAGTTATACTACTTATAATAGGGACTCGATCACTACAATTCCTTTGGAGATTGCACCGTTCCCTTGCCAAATTTGATATCCCAACATTTAAAACGGATTCCCTACAAGTTTTGGATTACGATTGTTCAGTTCGTAAGGCAAATATATGCTATAGTGAACCGATCAAAACCATTTCTTCGGAGTTTACACCAGTGCTTTAGGCAATATATCATGTCAACTTTCTTGAAGATATTTAGTCAATTGAAATAGTTTTTTTTTCATAAAAATATCGGACGTTCCGACAAACGAGCAGTTTTAGATCTATTGCCATATACATACACAAACTGACGGCCGACGAAACAGATGGACATGGCTAAATTGACTTAGCGCATCCCACTGATAATTTATATAAATTCTATATAGGATCTCTGACTTTTTCTTGTGGGTGTTATTAACTACATGGCTTAATATACACTGTTCAGGGTATAAGTATTATAGGCACGTTTAAATTTGAAAGAGTTTCCACTACCGTATTCGGGAAACTAGCATTATGTTCTATAACAGCTTCTTCAATTTTCGGAACCAGTTAATGGTAGGATATTTTTCAGATAAAATAGTAGTTTTCACCATTGATTATCTAAGAAATGTTCCCTATCATGAACTACGAAAAAATATGTAATAAGCATTTTCAAGCAAAAAGTCATGAAATCTGCTTTATTTGTGTTGGGCTGTCGTTACTATTATTTTTTTAAGCACTACTGTATGCATGCATATAATATAATATGTATGTAAGCCGCTAAGGTGAAACTTTCTGAGGAGCGGCTGCTTAAAAGGACATAAAGCATGCTTATATACATACACCTATGCATACATACATACATATGTACATATATGCATCCAGATAGTCAATAACAATCGAAATCGTAACCTTCTACCACGGCATCACGCACCAACCTAACTGCCTACGTGGTCGCAGATATACAATATACATATATTTACAATTCTACATACATGCACATACATATGTATTTACATTGTTTATTTTTGCATTAACCTTAGCATGCGCCTTTTGTAATTTTTTATCTCTGTTTATATTATATAAATCACTTTGTTTGATCAATAATCAAAAGAAACTTGCACCACATAACTCAGCTACCGGCTATTATAGTTATTGCTTTTGTTATTTTTATTGTTCTTAGTCACAAATTATTAATATTTTTTATTGGCAACTTCAACCTCTAATTTGCGTGGCATGCAGCGCTTTGCTGTCAGTTGCCAACGCCACTTGCTCCACGCAAATAAACCCAACTTACAAACACACGCATACATTTACATACAAACGTACATAAAAACTGCCAAACAGTAACCGCCAACAGCGTCAAGTACACTTTTTGTGATGTTATTACGATTTTTTTGTTTTTGTTATTGAATAGCCGCGCGCAGCATACAATAGGCAAGCAAAATAAATCACTCGTTAGCAAACGCTCGAACTGGTACAACCGCCCGCATGAGGCGACTTTTGTCAACTGAATTCGAAATTCATTCGAGTCGTGCGGCGACCGCGATGGAGATGGCCACACTTTGGAGCATATTCAGCGCCAAAACCCCTAAAACCAAAATTGAACAAAAACAAAACCGAAACAACAACAACATGCGCAAAAGTTGTACAAACGCCGTAGTAGCAATGTGTTGACACGAGCGTCCGATGACGCATAATCGGCAGCATTGCTTTGCCCACAGTTGTTGTTCTTGTTTTTGTTGCTGTTGTTGTTGCGGTGGTGGTAGTGCTGGTAGTGGTGGCGTTTAAGCTGTTTGTGGAGTTGGAGTGTTGGAGCGCGCTCGAGTCTGCCATGTGACACTAGTAGGCCGTTGACGTAGATAGCAGCAAAAATTTCCACCCGCTCATTGTTGCAAGAAGTAGTGGTCGTTGCTGTTGTTGTGCGTTTCAAATTTGTGTTACCATTATAGCCATTTGTTTGTGTGTGTGTGTGTTGTGTTTGATTCTTTTTGAAATTTCTATGCAATTACGCTCTCTACCATTTCCAAAATACTCGCTCTCTCTCTCTCGAAGGAAGTCTCTCCTCATTTGAAAGCAACTTTGTGTTGAGCCACGTTTTGGCAAAATTTCGTCAGTGTCCATTTATCCTTGCCGTTGAAAGAGATAGCATGCTTGCGAAATTGTTACACGTCAGGATGGCGCTCTGTGAGAGCGCGGTGATAAGAGAGTGCGTGCGCTGGCAGGTAACTTATTGGCAGTAATGAATGTCGATATTTAAGCAATATTATAGGCACACATACATATACATACATATATTTGTGTATATAAATATTTACATACAAACATATCAATATTTATAGTAACAATAACCTCAAAAAAGTTACGTGCAACAACAAGCACATTATTGCAGCCTCGCATTATATGGCCAAGAGGATTCACACACATGGCCATACACATACACACACACACAGACTCAAACTCAAACCCACAAATGTAAACTGAGAACGTGTCTTTATCTGCCTTTAGCGTCTGCAGCGTGCTTGGAGTTTTGGCAGTAGAGTGACGCGCGATATGCGGCGGAAGTGCACATCAACAATGCGGCTGCCAATATTCGATAAACACCGAAATGGCCAAAAAGTAATAACAGCGTAATAGGCCTCACTCGTGAGTAGTTTCTGACCGAATGCTTGTGTGCATGGGGGGATGTAAGGAGACGGTTGTGCGTTTAATAGAAAACTGTAAACAAGAGTGTAGCGAATTTTTTCTCTATTTGACTTTAAGGTGTTTTGATATTGTATTAGGTTTATGTGTCATAACTTACTTAAACGATTTAATTGCTTTCATTTAGATTTTCTCTGTTAACACCTTTGCGTGGAATTGACCTTAGAGTAAAATATACATATGTATGTATTATTATTTCCACCTTATTTGCGGTTATGGAGTTAAAAATCCTTGACTGAAGCCCAGAATTACCATTGATTCTTACAAATATCCAACCAAAGGACACTTCACTGCGAATCCGTTTGACGAAACTATAAATACGAGTATTGCTTCTTTGGATTTAGCGATCACTTCATAAGAACTCGCGCATTTTGTCTGCCATAGCTTGCCATTAACTCCACGGACAAAATTCTTGAAATGGCCACCATTCACTCCATCTCCTTTTGCGCTTATTCATCCTTTTTGTTTGCCTTCTTGCCATATGCATATACATACATATATATATATGTATGTACGTATGTAGATATGTGTGTAAAAGTACAGTGATGGCAGAATTTTTATTTCATTTATTTATTTTCAATTGTAACTTTATTTGTCATAGCTAATTTTAGCGAGTATTCGTTGGACGATGGCTTCCAAGAGAACCCGGATTCTTTTATTTTAGTTTTCTCAACTGCCATTTTAATTGAAAATATTTTTTTCTTTACAATCTTCACTTTTCGCCTTAAAAATCATTCTTAAAAGTTTAATCACATTTTTAATTTTTTATTATTTATTATTTTTTATAAATTCTGCTATATTTTTGAGTCTAAATATAGTTTTAATACAATATATTTTCTTACTGTATAAATTTTTTATGTTGTTTTTAACTTATTTCGTTTATCTTAATTTTAGTTTTATCTTCCATTTTATTCTATATCTTTTTTTTCAAATATATTTGTACTTTTATTACGTTTGATTCTAAATTTCATTTATATAAGTATTTATTTTTTATATTTTTCCTATTCCTTTAACCAAACACTAACTTGCCTACAGTAATTTAATGAACCCTTATCCGTTCGCTATCTGAAGTTTGCCAAGTATATACATATCTACATACATTATACTCTACTTTCTTATGCTTACTAATATGACAACTTTGCAAATTTCCTGCACTCCAATCCAACTCTTATCATTAATTATGTATTTATTTAGTTTGCATGTGACGTATGTATTTATATATATTTTTCTAAATAAACATTCCATTTCCTCCGATTTCTTGTATTGTATTGGCCATTTTATCGTTGCCCCAATCGCCAAGTGGCGACTTTGTGAGTTGCTCTGCATTCCACATTGTTTATTGACTCAGAACTTTACCGTCTCGCCATTACATGCCGTTTATCTACCTTCTTTTTCTTTAACCGACTCTTGTCTCGGCGACATTCGTTTCAAAATTAGTTGTTTGTTTGCATTGGAGTCGAGATTATATGCTTCTATATGCACATATGTACGAATGTGTACATATACTATGTACAAAGCTTATGTGCGAGCATAATGCATACATGTAAGTGTGTATATGTCAGCATGCTCCATTACATTTGCGAACCCCTTTCGCATAGCTCGCTGAGGGACTAACATTTTGCTTTGTGTGCTTTGCTTTGCTTTTCGCTTTGATGGATACCAAGTTCTGGCGTTGTGTTTACTTGTTTTCACTACAGTCTACGGTTTGTTTTTATGATTTTTTCTTCTCCAGTCGTCTTTGTAATAGTTTTTGGTCTTCTACTTTCGCTTCTCATTCGTTTGGTTGTTGCCTTTATCTTTTATTTCCTTGTAATTCTTAAATTGCTATTCTCTTTTGCTCTGTTTTATTTATTACCAAGCTGCACTTTTTTATTGTTGTTTTGTTTTTTATATAGAATATGCTTGTATGTATGGTATTATAAATCTTTAAGGCAAATGTTATCGTCGTTGCTTTTAAGTCGCCACGATGATCTTGAGCGTGCTTCTCTGAAAAATGATCCAGCCGTTTTATAATCGCGGTTACGGGTGGTTATATGTTTGTATTTGCGTTTCTATGTAGTTATGTATGCAAGTATATGGGTGTATGATTGGGTTTCTTCAAGACTTGTGGTTTTTCTAAAAGTACTCATACAAACGTACACATTTATTTACGATTACATAAATACTGATATATGGATTTTTTGTGAGAAAAATGCTCCTTATCCTACTTAGTTGGCGCGGAAGGTACCCTGCCTTTGTCAAAATAAAAGAGTCTTACGCTGTTTAATGGTATCATTTCATTTTCGGTATGAAAACAAAGTCAATTTGATCTGGAAGAACGGCATATTTACCAAAAAACCAACTTTATAGAGTATAATTAGTAAGCTCATTGGTAAAAACACTATTCTCTAATATTTCGAAACTTGATATTTTCACATTTTATATCGGTTTTTGGAAATTAGTTTTCTGAGACAAAGAGTCAACACAAGATAATATTTTTTACTTATTATTAGTATTAATCACTGCTAACACCATGAGATAAATATTAAAGAATGCAGATTTTTTACTTTATGCCAATCTTCAATGTATAATTCATTATACTGTCCATTGCAATGCTTAATAAAAATGAGATTTTATAGTACCATACTTGCAGAGAAACACTCTGTTAACTTAAAAATCACTTACTTATGATATAAAGCAACAACATGAAATGCGAAAGGGGGGTTAGAAGAGTATAATTATAGCCGGTGTTTTCAATTATTCAGTTCGTTTCTTTGTTCGGTTAGAACTGATATTAATTGTAGTTTGATTAAGCAGCAGTACATATGTATATCTAAAGTTACATATGTTTATCACACCAATGTTAAATGTTCGTGAAGTTTTTCTATTTATTTATATTGCATTAATATTTTATTTTTATTTTACTATAATATCATAATTTTCAATATTTTTTATGCAATATTAAACCGGTTTAACTTAAAAACAACTTTATATAACAAAAATAAATGTTTACGTATTTCATGTTCGCAAACTATAAAACTATTTTATATAAGACAACAGCTTTATTTTCATATTTTAAAATTTTTCTGTATTAACTATTTTTTAAAATATATTTTTCTTTTCGAATTTTGTTATTATTAACGACAAATATATTTAAACTTTATATTATTGCTATTAGTTTTGCTTAAGTTTGTCCACCAAAATGTACTCCCTTATTACAAAAATTAAATGTTTATGTATTTTATATTCCTTATATTTGCTTAATCACAATATTCTTTCGATATTGGACAACTGCCTTTATTTACATATTTTTTCTACTTTATAAGTATTGTGGTTTGGTTTTCTATTTTAAACCTTATCGCTTACTTCGCAGCTTTTAAATCACAAAAACAAAAACCCATTTGCTTGTCTTGATTTATTTCAAAATTTTAGTTCAATGCGCTGTTTTCTTAAATTAGTTATTAATCATGTACCCAGTATCATATTTTTATCATGTTCGTTAAATAATTTATTTGCTATTTCCATAGTCGTTTATCACATTTGACGGAAAAACTGATTAACAATGACCAACGCCAATATCCCACTTCGATATCGCTAATCAGGCGTTATCAGCCGTCGAGTATGTTTTTGTAGTGCCGTGTCTATGGTCATCGGAATCGTTCGACCGTTGGTTAAGTTGCGAAGATATTGCTCATACATACATACAGACATAAGCAGGTAAAGCTGGTCAAAAAAACGAAATAGCACGTGACAAAAAGTTGTTTAGTGTCGCATTTCACACAAATTCTTGGTTTTTAATGGAATTCACAACAAAAAAGATTATTTTCAATATTTCAAATACAGGAAAACTCAATTTAAATTTACAAAATCATAATATAAGCAGATTGTGTGAAATTGCTATTTATTTTACACACTATTTCGCAAGAAAGTAAAACACACACATATTCGTACATACACAATAACACAGAGTAACTTTTCGTACGTTTGCATAGCACAAAATGTCGTTAATAAAATATTTCGACAGTCAGTTGTAGCAAAAATTAAGAGAAATTATATTTTGTTGTTGTTAATGGGTTACATGCATTGATACTTCATTCTGTCACCATGCTTACGATGGAAGCACGCGAAACTTTGGTTTTCGTTGTCTAATGTTTAACTTTTTGACACTTTACCACTTCCACATCCTTCACAACACTTGCTCACACACACACATAAATATGCGTGCAAATATATATATGTAAATATGTATTCATTTAGTTATTCAACCTTATTTTGCCACAGCATTTATACCTTTTTGTTTTGCTTGTCTCGACCTTACGATGTCACTTCATCAAATTTCATTTACTGCTATTCAATATGACGTTTCAAAGCAAGCACACACAACAAATTATGCCGAACGGAAGCAACGTTTAAGCGAATTTCACACGCACTAACAACTTGTCGAAATAACGGTCACAATTGTACTGAGAAGAGTTGGACGCCAACAAATACGCCAAAGCAAAGCCGTCCGCCAGCGGCAGCACATGAAGCGAAGTCAGAATCAACGGCGAATAAGTCGAGTAAATTCCCACCAACAAATTGACCAGTTGACGGCAGCGAACAAGAAATGACGCTTTTTCAGCATGCTGTAAAGGCAAACAAAAACAATTTCAGCAACAACAACGTGCTCAGATGCACGCTCAATATTATTTTCTTATTTAAGTGCGAGTATTTCTTATTGGTGGGGGAGCAAACAAGGTGACAGTGCTCTCCATTTGCGTTTCTCTAAAAATGCGCGTTTCCGCTCATGTAGCTGATATTCGCTGGAGAGCGCACGTTTGTTACTTGGGGAGCATGGGAGAGCAACTTCTGCGTTGCTTTTTGTTCTGTGAGCAGCTGTGAGTGCTGCGTGGATGCCGCCTGCGCATTGTTTCAAATGTTTTTTGCCGATTTAGCTTCAAAATTTCAATTTCTGCAAAAGCTAAAACAAAAACAAACAATTGTGCCGTCATAATAAGGACAAAGGCGCACAGTTCGAAACCAATATAAATCATTGCACAAAAAGAATGAAAACTTCAGTTCAATACAAAAGCAAATACACACATTCATATACATAGATATTTGCGTACTTGAAGATAAACTTACACTCCATGCTTCGAAAAGATAAAATTCTTGCTCAAGCCGCGCTGAGAACACTTTGCGGTGGGCCAGTCAAGCGTAAACGAGAAGCGGCAAGTAATCAGAAAGCCGCCTAGACGTGTTTTGTTCACACACATTCAGCCACATTGGGTATGTTGTTTTATATCTGGCCGACGAAGCGTCACCTACACATGTTTAAACACATACACTAAAACGTGGAGCCAGACTTTGGTGAAGTTTGTAGTAGTCGTCAATTCGCCCTGCTCTCCATTTCCACTGCTGCTTCAATTATGAATGTGTGTATGCATGTGATTTCCCTCGAACCACTTCCGCTCTACTTCATGTCACCAAGAAGACCAGTCGCAGCTACTTACAACACCGACTAACGAACTCATTATGACTGTCGCACTGTGGGTTTGATTGCCAGTCAAAATAATTAAATATTTTGAGTGCTAAACTAATTCAATACACAAAATAAACGATTTCAGTAATTTTTAGATAGTTTGGTGTAATACACGAACGGCTTAAAGGTAGTTATAAAATTGCCACCAGTTTGATATGACGCAGTTAAAAAAACTTTAAAACGAAGGTACAACTCTAAAAAATAACGAGGTCTATTACTTTGGCTCACTAAATTTTTAAGGCGTTACCACCTTTTTATAAATTTGAAAAAAATATAAAGAAAAGTGTTATTACAGGGTCTCCCAAAATTAATTAAGATTTAAATTTGCAGCCATTTTAATTAATATGCATAATTAACGAAGTTAAAACACTATTCCGAAAAAATTTTGTATGAAATTTTCGAACTGCGAAGCTTTCATTAATTTAGAAATATTGTTCGGTAATGAAGACACGTTGTAACGCTGCATTTTTACTAAGCCTGTTGGAACTGATTCGAGCTAAAGCATATATTTTTGATAGTTCCAGAAATATCTATTTTTCTACTTCGATATTTTTGAAAGAATTTCGAGACAAACTTTTGCTTAGACTTTCTTGTACTATCCTCCAATCATTTCTGAAATCCTTTTGGAGGCTTTACATACAGAGCGGTGACTTTTATATTCTGAGATTCATTGCAGTCGAATTCCGGGCTTCGCCTTAACTTCATTTGGGTCTCCAAATTATTCCACAGTATTTGAAACCATCAAGCCATTCTTTTTAAATTTGCTTGTCATTGTTCTTTTCACGTCGCTGCTATTGTCTACTTTTAACATACAAATACATAAACGCACCAATGTAGATTACATATTTGATCCTCAATTCAACGCGCCTCTATGTTAAATATGTACATATATTTGTTTTTCTTGTAAATTATGTTTTTTCTGTTGTTGTTAGTTTTTAATGCACAGCCATGCGGCATTTGGCGGCATCGGACACACAGTGGTTGCGAATGCTGAGAAACGAAACGAAACGAAAACGAAATAAACAAAACACACACAGCTTTAAATGAGAGCCATCTCACCGTCAGCTGTAGAGAGCAAAGTACCTTCGCTGAGATTGCTCCATAAAATCCAAATTTACCCCAAAATTCTCACGTACTCAGTTGGAGTTTTCAATGCTCCAATAACTTGGCCCTCAATCAAGATTTTTGCTCTCTATCTTCTCCAACGAAATGCATATCTTCTCCATTCTACTCACTTGTTTTACTTGCCTTCATTTAATTTAATATTGCGTGACTGAAAGAGCTGTAGCTAGCAGCCACAAGAGAGCTCTGCCAGAGTGCCAAGTGAGATAACCATTTAGCTGGGCCTCAAACAATAGTCGTTTTCTTCTCGCAACTTGCCTCATATCTCCGATTCATTTGTAATTGCAAATGGCATTTAATGGAGAAACAGAGATGTTAAATATATGTGTAGGGTGTGTGAATTGTTTAAATTGAAGCATATAATTTAATTTAATTTTAATATATAAAAATATGAAAACTTAAAAGTTCTCATCAGAACTGGGAGTAACTTAATCATATTATTTGGGATAAACAAATATTTTAGCAAAGCAACAATATTTCTTTTCCCAATTTTATATAAATTTTTCAAGGATTCCTCTCCAGAAGGCATCTACATTCACCAGAAAACGAAGCTACAAAGTCAGAATTGGTAATTAAACTTAAAGTAAATCGACGGATTAAATCTTGCGAAACATCAAATAAATAGTTTGGGGGAAAAAAATTAATATTTTAACTTAGGACTAAACCGACCAAGTTACCATGAAAACTTTGTAAATAATTTGAAAAATAAACAAATTCAAAATTCTGGTTAGATAGATCCTAATGATGGCTTAGTGCCAGTCACTTGCGATCAGGTGTTTTTTCAGGCTCCACAATCAAGCAACCAACAATTTATTCCTCCTTTATGCACCTTATCTGACCTTGTACCTCATAAGAATTGCAATTAAAAGACCGGCCTCAAGAAGTGTTCCAATGTGAAAAATATCCCTAGTAGAGCAATTGTCAACGCTCGCATTGACTTACTGATTCGATTTATGATTCAAGAGAACCCAATTTAGATACAATATTTTTGGGATAAACGCTCTGGGAGAGATCCCTTTTAAGTGCAGTTTGAGTGCGCAATTCTTTAAGAACAACGATATTAACTTACGGAATTACACAATACATTTTTAAAAATTCCTTAAATAATCCAATTTTAAATAGAACTTAGCCGGAAGCGCCTATAACACCAAAAACCTGAAGTGGGTTTCAAATAGCCTGCCGTTCATACATATAACGCTCATTTATTTTCCTGCATAACAATTTACTTCTTGTTCGATCACTTGGCGCCTCATTATTTTTTAAAGCCATTAAAAAACGCAATTGGTCATAAAACACGAATCAGCAAAAAAGAATGCCAATTGGCAGCAGTCGGCCATCTAACAAAAGTATCAATATTACAATAAATTGGTCGGCAGAGAAAATGCAAACAAATTCCAATCATTGCCTCGAACACATCTACAAGGATTACTGTGCAGTGCTTTTCACGAGGCAAGTACGTAAATAACAAAGTCTGGTGGCAGAGGTGGGCCAAACAGTTCGCTGCAGGCTGAGGCAGTTAAGGTGAAATCGTGCACTTTATTGCCAAATATGTATGGCAATTTGAGTGAATAGGCAAACCAGAAAGGGGATTATTTAAGGAGCCGAAACATTTAAGAAGTTCACGTTGCAATGCCGCATGAGTTATGAACGCAAAGTGGGTGGCAGCGCCACACAATGTGGCGGGGGGCTCGTGAAATCAACGACTGTGTCACGAATTGCCCAACGCAATTGAGCCAATCGATGACTTCAGTCGTACGAGTATCGTAGCAAAATGATTCGAAGTTTGTACTTGAAATGCTTACAGAGGCCACGGTTTGTTGATGTTGTGATGGAAATTTTTCCATAAAAGCTGGTTTCGCCGAACCGTTCAACTCATGCGTTTTAAGATAGATGGTAAGTGTGATAAACGGAAATTTTATATTGAAGTAGCCGACACATATAATTTAACTCGAATATTTTATACTTAAAAAACTATAAGTCATGTTTTTTTTATGTAAATTCCCTAATGAATTCGAAAGAAAATTTCTTTTTCTTCCTCAAACTTGATACAGAGTGGAAACTTTCAAAATAACTTTAGAAATTAGAACACTTCCGCACGGGTTTCTCAATTACTGTGTACGCTAAATGAAGAGACCAAGTTAATATCGACTACGCACCTAACTGCTCAATTAATTTCCGAATGGACTTTCGATTTAAACGCACTTAAATTTATTAATAGCTGCAAAGCTCTCAAGACGGTGGCAATTACAAAATTAATGGTGGTCAGGACAGCAGTACAGGTGCTGGTCGCTAATGTCTAGTATGCCCACCAAGGGAATAATTAAACTAAAAATAGTGCAAAGCAAAACTTCCTAATTGCTATGAAGCTGAAGTTATGTGTGTGATTTTGAAGCTCTCTCCCGGCCCAACCACTAAACCAAATGTGCGCAATTAATCATGCAACACGCATCGGTTTCAGCTTATGGTGCGCCATAAAAAATTTATGAGCCTTGAATAGCATTTTTCATTTTGTAACTCTTTTCTGGTTTTGTTTCCCAATGTTTCTACCATTATTTTATGTGACTGTATCCCATTTTTCTTTGTTTTTTTTTTGGTGCCTTATGTCAGCCCCAGCGTTGACAGCGCGAATTGGAGCGTTCGCTTCCACTGCCACCTATCAACGAATATATGAACTATAGTATGTGTTCAGAGGAAGGCTCTTAGCTGTGCATAACAATTAGTCCAACCTCAACTGGACCATACCGGCACTACTCATATGCATAAGCTGGCTGGCCCAAAACGCTGATTGGGTGGGCGACGAAGGCCGTAGCCGTATTGTGTTGCACGTCATAAAAATATCACTTACATATGTGCCATATGCCAGCGACAGCCAACAAGCGGCAACGAGTACCAACAACGACAGCACCACCAACAATCAGGCAGGACATCAACCAACAATAATGTCGTCATGTTGCTGATGTCGCTGTTGTTGGTTACAGCTGTCTTTGAGTTGCTGCTGACCAGAACAGTAGGAAGCGCAACAATCAAGTCAACAGCAGCTATGTCAGTGTGCAACAACAACGTGAACGATAGCGACAGCGCCTGATTGCAGTTGCTCTTGCGATGTTGACGTTCACGAAAGTGGAGAAACTCATGAATATCCTTGGTAGAAATATTTGCATGAGAAGAAGACTACTTGTATATATGTTTGGGGAGGCTCAGCGTTGAGAAATTCGATCTATTGTTTTAAATTTAATATCTTAAAGTTAATTTTATAAAAAAACGCTGACACGTTCAAGTTAAGTTAAAACAAAAGTAACAGAAAATTTAACTCTCTATAGCACAATCAATTACACAGATAAGCTAAAAAACATTCGTTGTTATCACTACCTCGCCAATATGCATTAGATTTGGACCAATCGCGTACTGGTTACCATTAAATGGAAGCGCTTGTTGATGCTTTTGATTTTTATACCCTGAATAGGGTATATTAAGTTTGTCACGATGTTTGTAACACCCAGAAGTAAGCGTCGGAGACCCTATAAAATGTACATATAAATGATCAGTATGTTGAGCTGAGTCGATTTAGCCATGTCCGTCTGCCTATCCGTCTGTGCGTCTGTCTGTATACACGAGGTTTGACAATTGAGTAATGAGACTAATTTTATTGCCGCGCTTGTGGTAAACTCGTGACCTTGAAATTCCCTTTCTCTTTTTCCGGCATCCCTCCCCTCTCCATTGATATATGTACCATCACTCTAGCTTCTTTAGTTCGCCTGCTGCGTCAAGTTGAGTAGACGTGTGTTTGTAGTGCACGAAATCAAGAGCAACGCGTCGCGATAAAATTTTGCATCAGATTGGGCGAAACAGTTTCGGAAACGTACGCTAAAATTGTAAGAGTGTATGGTGATAGTGCTCTTAGACCCGGAAACCAAACGCCAAAGCTCACAATGGTTGTCTCCGCGCGCGCCCCGCCCGAAAAAAGCTCGCATGAGCAAGTCGAAGGTGAAAACGATGATTATTGCCTTTTTTGATAGCCGTGGAATCGTCCACAAAGAATTCGTTTCACCCGGAGAAAACTGTGAATCAAGTCTACTATTACCAAGTACTCGAAAGATTGCGAAAAGGAGTCAACAGGGTGCGCCCAGACATCGCTCGTAACTGGATCCTCCATCACGACAACGCGCCGTGCCACACCGCCATTAGCGTGTCCCAATATTTGGTTTCTAAAGGGATCGCCGTGTTGCAACAGCCGCCTTATTCGCCCGACATGTCACCCTGTGACATTTTTTGTTTCCTAAAACAAAATCGGTGGTCAAAGGAACCCATTTTGAGTCGATTACGGACATCCAGACGGCCGTGACGAGGGTACTCGCGGACATCGCAGTCGAAGCGTTACGAAGTATGGAAAACGCGCTGGAATCGCTGTATAGCTGCCCAAGGGGACTACTTTGAAGAGGATGGCAGAGTTGTAGAATAACCAGTCTCATTACTTAATTGTCATACTACGTATACGAACTAGTCCCTCAGTTTTTAAGATATCGTTTTGACATTTTGTAAATGTAATTTTCTTTTCAAGAAGCTGCTCATTTGTCGGAACTGCCGATATCGGACCCCTATAACATATAGCTGCCATACAAACGGAACGATTGGAATCAAGTTCTTGTATGGAAAACTTTCACATTCGACAAGATATATTCACGAAATTTGATATAGATTATTTCCTAATGCAACAATGTAACCTGCGAAGAAATTGTTCAGATCGGTTAACTATAGCATATAGCTGCCATACAAACTGAATGATCGGAATGACGTGCTATCTTCACGAAATTTGACATGGATTACTGCTTACGGTAATAATATAAATCCGAAAAATTGTTCAGATCGGACTAAGTTAAGTTACTAAAATAAATGCACCTATGAAGGGTAAATTAGCTTTGACTCAGCCGAAATTAACGTTTTTTCTTGTTTAATGTTTCATTTAATGAAAGCAAATTGGTTTCAATTAATCACCTTTCCGTTTCAGTTTGAAAATTTTCTTAAATTCAACTTCCTGTCTATGGATTATGCATCCTTTATTTATAGAGTTTATATGTTGCAACACACTCAACTTATAAAAATACAAAATTGCCACTGACACTGGCCTGTCAACGGCATGACATTGTTGCATTCAACGGCAATAACAATAACAATAACAACAACAGTAGACGGCAGCAATGTTCGAAAGCGATGACAGTTCAATATGCAAATCTCATAAATCATGCAACACCTGTCGGGCCATGGGGGCAAGCATAGAAAATGTAAAGTAGAGGAGAGAGGAATAAGGAATACGGAAAGGAGAAATGGCTCAAAACCATGCAATATGTACGAGTATGCGACCGTTTGAGCTAAAGAACGCAGATTTCTCCACCTGCAGCTTAAAAGGCGGCAATTTCACAAAATTAGTATGCAGGAACATTTTTTTTGGGGTACTGGAAAATAGATGAGTTTTTCGTGAATTTTAAGAGCTTAGAAAACAATCAAAAATCTCTGTAGTCTACCTGTAATCGCCACACTTCGCCATTTTTACCAAGCAACAACAGCACACCCGCAATCGTCGAGCAAAAGAGCAAGCCAGCAATGCAGTATACTAGTGGGGCTGGAACCTGCAACGTGCGACTTGGACTCAATGACAACAAGTAAAACGTAAAATGCGCAATCTACATTTATGCCACACACACAACGGCGTTTAACATACATGCGCCTGCACATGCAAATTTGTGTGTGATGTACGATGCGTTTTGTTGCACGTGCATGTTGCTGCAACTGTTCATGCGGTCTCATATTTTTCCAGCCTTACAACAACTTTGTAGCGGAGGAATGCGCATATGTATATGCGGATGGGTGATGCTGCAACATAATGCGGCAACAAGCATTGTGAAATGGACAGTCTAATGGTGCTGAACCAAAAACCCAACAAAAAAGAAACCGTAACCACTGAGTGGGCGCCTGATTGCCTGCCGCCAAATGAAGTGGAAAGTGTGGCATGAGTTACTGGGTAGCCGAGTAAAGGGAAAATGAATGCCTATTTGCGACCGCAAATTAAAATATGACCATGCAACTAAACAGTAAACAGCAAGAGATATTGCAACATAAATTTTTCGTGTATTTATGTGTTGCAATTTAAGTGCTTAGTAGTTGTGGTTTTATTAAAAATGTCTCTTACTATTTTTTAGTGCATTAATTAAATTATAAATAGTTAAGTTATGTTGAGTATTTTAGGTTATGTTCCTTCTGGATGGCAGTACCAAGGCTATGGACCTTGGATTTTGGTGCTTCGATATGGTCATATGCAACAGTTTTTAGTTAAGTCTAGTCTAGGTCTTCAAAAAGGTGTGATAGTGTATAGGAAGTGAATCCATTTCGACCGAAACCAGTAGGTTATGTTGAGTATTTTAGGTTATTTCCCTTCTGCACATTATTCTTATTTAAGGGAGCAGTACCAAGACTATTGAACTTGGATTTTAATGCCTCGGTAGGCTCATATGCAACAGTTTTTAGTTAAGTCCAGAAATAGTCTGTCAAATTGTTCGAGTCCAGATCTTCAAAAATTTGTGGAAGTGGTTCCATTGCGACCGAAACCAGTAATGAGAGATGGGAGTTGGCTAGATCACAGAGCTCAAAGCTTTAAGAATCATCTTGTCTCATCACCGCGAATATTCTCTAAGATACTGTTCGAACTGGAAATTCGAATATCCATTTAAAAGATGTATGGATGGATTGTTGGCTACCGGGTAGACATATAATTTGGTGTTGATTTATACATTAACTATGTTGTCAATATATTAAACTACTTTTGTCAAGAAGAGTTTGTAGGCATGAGTCGCAAATTATTAAAGTATAAGGTGTTTTGAAAATATTTCGATCATTAGTGCTTTCATTAACCGATATTGTCTCTGGTGCTTGCAGACAAAGATTTTTTAGACAAAAATTTACTCCTTCGCTCATTTTGCTGAATACTTATAATTTTTCAGAAGCCCGCCGAAAAATATACATACTAATATTCTATTGTCCGTCCATAAATAGATGTTCTACAATGGCGCATTTAGCTTCAACCAAAAAAATAAACAAATACATTATGACATCAGCCACAGATATGTCTCCTTTGTGGTCTGGACCATGCAATACAACATATGTACAGGCGCTGCTGCTTGTGTTGGATTTGTGTATTGCTTGCTGCTAACCAATATTATGAGCACGTTCTCACCTTATACCCACATCGTCATAGTAGAACAGCTGAGCAGCTGACCACCGACTCCGACATCGCACAAATAACTTAAGTTTTTTGTTGGCTTTTGTAGCAATAAAGCAAGCCTGTGGTTTACTATGACACTTTTTTCCTCTACTCCGAATGCCCACACTCAAATGGTCCACTGAAGGCTCATTTTTATGATTTATATATGCGTACAGTGTCGCTGATCGCATCATCTGGTTGGAGGTATCCTTGCTTTTAGCACAATTAAGCGCCTTTTCGTGCATGTGGAAAAAACATGCATACATTTAGGAGCTTTTATTAAAAAAAAGTACAACAACAATCCTACAGCATTTAAACTGTAGCATTTATATCCTTTAAGGATTAAGATTGTAAACAGCAACACTTATATAGGCTAAGGAAAGGAAGGTAGCAAGTAAATCTATTTATTTTCAACTACCAAGATTAAGCAGAAGAGCACAAACTTGAGGTTAGGTTTGAGTTGGAGTAGAGCGTGATTCGTTTCCAACCTTCGATATCAGAAAATGAGGTCTTAACAGGCTTCTTTCTCTTCGAAATCCAAGAATTTTGGTTCTCGAGGAAACAGAGATTTTCACCAGATTTTAAAACCATAAAAAGATCTGAAAAAGAAAATTAATTGGATCTGAGCGCCTACAACTCAGCCTTGAATTCTTTCTTGAATTTGATAAACGTATACGCTGGGAAGACTTTAGTAAAAAACCGATACGCTCAAGCTCGATGGTAACAGGAATCCAAAACCCATTGAGAGGCTCAACTTTCGAGCGTTTATATTTTTACGATATTGAGTATGGGTGACTTCAGAAATAAGCTAGAACAGACTAACTTATTCTGGGAGCATCGAACTCGGTAAAGAAGTAAGACAACACAAGACAATAAAAATCTTTACTTGATTTTATATTTACTTTTAGAACCCTGTTCGGATCATAACTTCGTTACTACAGGTATGTACTCGTATACTTAAGAGTCAACCAGTGGAACCTTGACACTGCTGAGGTCAGGTTGATTCTGTTATTATCAGCTTCGAGAAATCTGGACTCTATGGAAGTAAGGCGAAAAAGTTGAAAAAAGAACTAAAACAATTATTTCATCTATGAAAGAACATGTTAATTTTAAGACAAAATAATTGGGATGCCAAGTTTGCGAACACACTAAAGATTTATTTTCTTCCACATAATAATTTTAGTCGATTACCTTGCGCCACATATAAATGTACAGGGTTTGTTCGGAAAGTAATAGGACTGATTTTCTTCCGCCGCGACTATACTTCGGAGCGTGAGCGCGACGACTGGAGTGCCAGGAAGAGGTCGCTGATGAAGACCGAAAGAATGAGCAAATCCAAAGTGAAAACGATGCTCATTGTTTTTCTTGCCATCAAAGGTATCGTCCGCCATGAATGTGTTCCTCCTGGATAAACCGTCAACGCCAAGTTTTACGTGGAAGTACCGAACAGACAATCGGATCCGACAAAACATCGCAAACGATTGGAAGTTGCACCATGACAACGTCCCGGCTTACAACGCCTTTCTCTTGTGAACAGCTACCTAACCAAGGCCGGCATTCCAACGCTTCCACAGCCGCCCCACAGCCCAGATGTGGTCCTCCGAACCTTTTTTTGTTTCCTTGTCTGAAAAGGGCAATGAAAGACAAGCAGTTTGAGATGAGAGAGGGGATCTGTTGCGCTGGCAACGCTGCATCGACGCAGAAGGAGCCTGTTTTGAAAGTTTTTAAAGGATTGTAACGATTGATTCAATAAATATTTTTAAATCGACTCAGTTCTATTACTTTCTGGACAAACCTTTTATGTATGAGTATATTATTTCGGTATCAAATTGAATGCAGAGCTGGCTATATTTCGTCTGTAGCTTGTTGCCTAAGTAATCCTGTTTTTGATGGCAAATTAATTTGTTGCTCATTCGTCACTTTTCCATTTCGTTAATTCGCACAAGTGTTTCTAACTGCAAACATACAATATATCTGTACATATTTTGCTAAGTTGCTTGACATTTTTTCAGCTGTTGCAATTTGTTCAGAGTTCGCTTTTTTAATTCACCACAAACAAGCGTTAATCGTGCGTGTAAACAACAGAGTTTGGAACACACAAACAATTCATATTTACAGGCGTCTCACTTATAGCAGGCTACGACTGGCTTGCCAGAGTTAAATGTCAAATGCCAACCAACCGCACTGAAGCGACATACTCCTTCGGTTATGATTTATATGAAACAACAACAATACCAAACGTATATATGGGATCGTAAATGTGACATCAACAGATTGAAGCTTTTTACAGTTATTTATAATAAATTACAGTATTGTGCATTTGACACGCCCATTTCCACACAGGCTGCTGGTTTTCACTCACTCCCTTTATGGCGTGATTTCAATATGTGGCCGCAGTTAACCTACTGTGTATGAGCACATACTGTCCTAATCAAGTTGAGTGCTTTGCTCGGCTCTTGATAATGTGAATAATGAGCTGAAAATTGCTGAAAAATTGCGCAGAAAATTCAAATACGCAAGAAGACGTCGACAAAATGTTACATTTCGCCGTGAAAATATTGTAAATCTGGGTTTCTAAATGAAAAAGTTTTTTATTTTAGGCATTGTAAAGAAATGTTTGGTAACAAATGGTGAGTAAAATACAATGAGATTAGTGACGAAATTGTAAAAATGCTGAAAATATTGGAAAGCCTACATATTTCAATTTGCACAAATCAAATATTAAAATAAAATCCATAATTCTTAGCACCAGCTCATTGAATTGAGATTTTTTTCCCCCTTTTGAAGAAAGCCTTCATAGAAGAACTACTATCATCTTTCCTATAATTCCCAGACCCACATGTGATTTACAAAAAACAAATGCGTTCACAACTGTTTGGTGTTGATTTTGTGCGGCAGGCATAATTGGATTGGATTACAATTTTTTTGAAAATGAAGTTGGGGAAGCAGTGTCTGCTACTGGTGTTCAATATCGCGACATGATAGTCCTTTTTTCGAAATCGGATAATAGTTTCAACAAAATTGGGTCAACTGTCATGCAGCCGACGAAACGCCTCAATTACTGCGTGAGACATTTCCAGGTCGTGTACTCTCTCGTTTTGGTGATCAGAATTGGCCCCCTAGAACGTTTAGTTTTCATTTATCCACAGTTCTAATTTGAAATCCTTCAAATAAAATCTACTTTTATATATGTAAATTCCATTGGCAAAAGGTGGGGCCTCTCACCGAAAGTGGTCCTCTGACTCTACGATTCCATAGTCAAGGCCATTACGTTCTATGGAGTCTTTATATGGTGGAAGGCTCTAGAAAAGACTACACTTGCAAAGAAACTCGAGAGCGTACAACGAGCAGTGCTCATCAGCATTTGTGGTGCTGCACTCCAACCATGGCACTTAAAACCATCTTGCACATAGTGCCCGTATACCTCGTCGGAAGGTGTATGGCTGCGAAACAGACTCAGTGAATCTGGGTTTCTAAAAGAACACATGTCTGAGCACTCGGAAATCCTCACAAACTTTGACTTCACACCAGATTACTAGGATCATGGAGTTGCCAAACCGAACTCTGGCGGCTCCTTCTCTGCCCATAACGTGGCTAGGAAGATGTATGTGGTAAGGTGCCGTTGGAGGAGAGGAGCTGTGAGTTAATGCTTGGGGAGAGGTTGGTGGCGTGGTTTACGGTCAGGAGCTCTCTATCAACTCCAGCCTCAGACTTCCTGACTATTGCAGTGTTTTCCAAGCCAAGATTGCAGCCATCAAGGTAGCAGTAAATTTACCGCTTCGAGGTGCAACCTTCTTCAGAGAACCGACCATTCAGATAGCAGAGCGGCGACACTAGCCTTGAACTCATTTACAGTGTGTTCAGGTTGGTCAAGGAGTGCCTAACCTCGTCATCTATAGCGACGAGTTTCATTGTCTTAAGACTGGTATGGGTGCCAGGCCACAACGGAATCGCAGGAAATTATAAAGCTGATGAGCCAGTAAGGAATAGCACCCAAGAACCGCTATCAGTAGAATGAGAGCGGTTCGGTGCTCCCGTATCCTTTTGTGTTCTAGTACCAGATAACTGAACTTTGCAGGAGTTTGGCCAGCGCTGGGTCACCATCGGTACATATGCTGTCTCAAAAGCCTTTTGGTCCAAGATCGATCGCCATACAAGTAGATCTAGTGATCTCTTTACCGTCAATAAGGCTAACCTCTCCCTAGTTGTGGCGATTTTAACAGGCCATTGCCCTATTGGCGTCCATGCTGTAAGGCTGGGAATCTTACGAGACGTCATCTGCAGAAGCTGTATGAAAGAAGATGAGATGGAAACAGTGTTGAGTTGTTTCCATCTGATTCCTTCTTGGCGGCCCTTGTTTGGGAGGTCAAGACTTAAACACTTGAAATAGCATACCTTCAGACATCCCACAGAACTGGCGGGAATGGAAATTAAACGCCTGTGCAAATTTGTATTGGCTAATTTATAAATTGAAACACAGGAGTTCTCCTTTTCTATGGCTGCACAAAGAACTACTTACAAGTGTTACATCCACGAACAATCTCTCTAGATCAGCCATGTAACCTAACCTAACTTATATGTAAATTGCTGGTTCAATCGTTTTAAACATTTAAACATTTAAACATTTTAAACTTTCAAGCAAAATGATACAGCAATTTTTATAAATTTTTAACTTCTCTACAATTTAGCCACACTTGATTTTCATAACAATTTTCTTTATTCAATTTTATCAACTGAGCTGTCAGTCTGTCTTTCACATGGCTCTGGTGACACTTTAATTTAGAGAAAAAAGGAAACACACAGCAACTAGAAAAGCAAGTATGTATATGTATGTATGTGAGTGCACATAAATTAGTACAAAGCACTACAAACTATGTAGTTAATGCTACTTTGGTCTCCTTTTGCAAAGGAGACTCTTTTCACTCGTTTTGTTGGTGTCATTTGCAGCATAACCTCTTTCACTCGCAAATAACAGCACACTCGGTACACAAGTAATGTTGGTTAACAAAAGTATAGTTTTGTAAAAGCACATTTTTAGGCGTTGTAGCTTTAAAAATGAAACGAAGAAAAAAATAAAAATTCAACAAAAGTGCGCTTTAAAAATTATAAATGCACCCAGCCTATTCAGTGGCTTGTTTCTCTTTTTTCCATGTACAAAATAGTATATAAATATACCATGTACACACCTACACACCCATATTCCTTGCTACTTATTCGCGAGCAATGCAAAAATATCGCCCTGAGCCAAAACATTCGTTTCACTATTTTGGCGTGTATTTTTTAATGCAACCTGCAATGACACTATTTTCTATTCGTTGCCGTTATTTAGTAGCATAACGTTGCTGTTGTTGTTGTTGCTGGGCCACTATAATGTTACTGCTGCTGCTGCTGTTGCTGGCAATGGTAGGCCATTTTTTGCAATTGCTGCAACATGCAGCCCATCAAGTCGCTACCAAATGGCAAGCAACTAGCTAGACGATGGCGCAATAACAACAACAACAAACATCCACATAAATATTGCTTCCAACTGCTTACGTAGGGGCCGCTTTCGCTCAATGTATGTGTGTATTTGTATGTTGGTTTAATGGGAGGAATGGCGATGCCAACGGCAGAAGACTTCCCACCATTGCACCAACACATTCTCTAACTGTGATGATTTCCGTTACCGCGCTCATTCGCAGGCGAGCTATTATGCCATGGTGGCCTCATTAGTTGATGTGACGCGCTAGCATTGCAAAGATTTTATTTTCTATTAATTTTCGTCCTTTCGAGCATTCGCTTGAACCGAAAAAAAATGCTAAGTAGTATTGAAAAGTCACAAAAGTATGAAAATGGTGACAAAATACTCGTATGATTAGCGTTCATTTAAAAGCTATTACCTTGCGAACAGGTGGTAAGTGTGTTAAAATGTGTGGTGAAATTTAGACCTAGGGAAGTGAGCAGAGCTCAAGGGAAACTCCGAATAAGAGCTCCCAGCTTTGCTGCCGATCATAGCCACCCATTCTTTACACACTAATTTCAGAATGACCAATTTCAAAACTATTATTTTTTAACTTCATCACCTTCCAAGGACATCAATAAACAGGGGAAAGCAAGATGTGCGATTATTCGGTCATTTAAGGAACCTTTTACGTTATTCATCACGATGAAATTAGTACTGATAAAATCTTCAACAAAAAACTCACAGCGTTGCACACTATTTGCTTCCGCGATAATATATTTAATTATGGACTAAGTTTAATCGAAAGCGTCGAAGAGAAATTTTTTCACAATACCATAGCTAACAGAGTGAACCTGAAGTTTTGAATTTCAGTCTATTTTAACAGTATTCTTAATCAAGAGGAAATCTATCAAAACATTGATGTAAGAGAAATGGAATGAATGACTAAGCTTATTTGAACATAGTGCCGAGTCTAAGCAACGAGTAAGAGTACGAGGATTGACAATTAAGTAATAAGACTGATTTTATTGCCGCGTTTGTGGTAAACCTGTGACCTTAAAATTCCCTTTTTCTTTTTTCGGCAACCCTCTCCTCTCCGTTGATATTTGTACCATCGCTCTAGCTTGCTGCGTCACGTTGAGTAGACGTGTGTTTGTAGTGCTCGTCACGAAAATGGAAAAACGAAAACAAAGACAGCATCGAATGACCGTCGCACAAGACTGTTTGAAACAAGTGGAAAACGATTCCACGCTGCTTTATCGAGTTATTACAGACGATGAAAGCTGGTTTTTCCAATACCACCCGGAAACCGAACGCCAAAGCTCACAATGGTTGTCTCTGCGCGCCCCCCGCCCCAAAAAAGCTCGCATGAGCAAGTCGAAGGTGAAAACGATGATTATTGCCTTTTTTGATAGCCGTGGAATCGTCCATAAAGAATTCGCTTCACCGTGGCAAACTGTGAATCAAGTCTACTATTGCCAAGTACTCGAAAGATTGCGAAAACGAGTCAACAGGGTGCGCCCAGACATCGCTCGTAACTGGATCCTTCATCACGACAACGCGTCGTGCCACACCGCCCTCAGCGTGTCCCAGTATTTGGCCTCTAAAGGGAGCGCCGTGTTGCAACAGCCGCCTTATTCGCCCGACATGTCACCTTGTGACTTTTTTTGTTTCCTAAAACAAAATCGGTGGTCAAAGGAACCCATTTTGAGTCGATTACGGACATCCAGGCGACCGTGACGAGGTTACTCGCGGACATCGCAGTCGAAGCGTTCCAGAAATGCTACGAAGCATGGAAAACCCACTAGAATCGCTGTATAGCTGCCTAAGAGGACTACTTTGAAGGGGATGGTATAGTTGTAGAATAATTTTCAAATATACGGATTTTATGGAATCAGTCTCATTACTTAATTTTGTTTCCTAAAACAAAATCGGTGGTCAAAGGAACCCATTTTGAGTCGATTACGGACATCCAGGCGACCGTGACGAGGTTACTCGCGGACATCGCAGTCGAAGCGTTCCAGAAATGCTACGAAGCATGGAAAACGCGCTGGAATCGCTGTATAGCTGTCCAAGGGGACTACTTTGAAGGGGATGGCATAGTTGTAGAATAATTTTTAAATATGCGGTTTTTATGGAATCAGTCTCATTAATTAATTGTCAAACCTCGTATATAAATATGTCCCCTTATTTCTCTTTTTCGGCCACTTCCCACTAAGACAAAGTTTATAAAACCTTTGGACTACAACTTTATCAATATTGTCCGCTCCCTCTACCAAATACCTTTAGTTCTCTCAAGCATGCCCCTTGCTGATCACTGCATTTTCTGGTCCAGCCAAGTTCCCAGATTCGGCTCTTGTAGGTAACTCTATATTCTTGCATTCTTCCTAATTGTATATACTTAGAATTACTGGATAATGAAATGGATTTTGTCTAAGGGTATAGCTAACAAATTTAAAGTTCACAAGCCTTCCTGAAATATTTAAACAATCTTATACAGACCCCAGAGCTCGTTCTATGGAAATTCAAATACGAAAATTGCCTGATATGACAAGTCATAAATTTTCGATTATGCGAAAATGATGAACTTGCCAAATGGCGTTACTGCGCTTAAACATGGTTGATTAAAGACAACAACGATAATGTTACTTTCATTTTTGTTATTTTAGCAGTGTTTTGCCTTTTACATGCGAATTGTTTCTAAATGGTGAAATTATTAAATCGTGCGGAAATGCGAAGATAAGAAGAAAGCGCAAACAGAAAAACGGCAAACATTTGCAGACTCTGACTTTTCCAGTGGAATGAAATTTTTTTAGATTAAGATAATACATTTAGAAGAAACGAAGAAACTGTGAGGGCGACAAATAATTTCGCTTTCGCTTTTGAAAAGGCGGAGAAGAAATGTGATTAAGTCAATTTCTGTAAGGTAAAATTTAAGTTTGTATTGCTGTAAATGCTGAGACTCCATAAAATTAAATATGAAACCTGGATATTGGTATATGTATGTACACTACAGGCATTCGGAAAAATTTAAAATAATTTGCGGAAATTTCTGGACAAAATTTTAGTATATAGTAGATATCGTTTTATATTTCGCTATCTGACAACCCTAGTGTTGCAATCTGGCAACTCACAACTTTATAGTAAAGTTTTTAATTTATAGACATTCTGAACGTTTTGACTTAAGAGTGTGTTGTTTACAGTAACTTGAAATATTCATCTCGGTATCAGCTCGTGTAGCACAGCAATGCTTCGCTCGCTTCCGTTCTAGAAATTTCGATGTGAAAGATGCATCTCGCTCTGGTCGACCTATCGTTGAAAAAGTCGATGAAATTATGAAAAAGATTGACCAGGACCATCACATAAGCAGCCATGACATCGTTAAGGAACTTAACATTCATCATCAAACGATTTTGAATCATTTAAAAAAGTCTGGCTACAAAAAGAAGCTCGATGTTTGGGTACCACACGAATTCTCTGTGAAAAATTTAATGGACCGAATTAACATCTGCGATTCTTTGCTGGAACGAAATGAAATCGAACCATTTCTGAAGTGAATAGTAGCAAGAGACAAAAATTGGATGAAATAACACAATAATATGCGAAAAAATCATGGTCCAAGCGTCACAAAGCCTGTATTGACCCCTCGAAAGGTTATGCTGAGTGTTTGGTGATATTAAATAAGAATCATCCACTATGCTCTGCTCCAGCCTGGTCGAACAATTGATTCTATATTTTACTATCAACAACTGATGAGATTGGAAGAAGCTATCGAAAAAAAAACAGCCAGAACTGATCAAAAGAAAGGACTTCATCTTCCATCAGGACAACGCTAGACCACACACAACTTTTATGACTCAGCAAAAACTGGGGGAGCTTGGTTCTGGAAGTTCTGATGTATCCACCATATGTCCCTGATCTTGCACAAACGGACTACCATTTGTTTCGATCAATGCAAAACTCCCTTATTGGAGTAAAGTTGGCTTCAAGAGAAGTCTGTGAAAATTACTTGTCGCTGTTTTTCGCCGAGAAACCAGAAAAGTTTTACACTGATGGAATAATGTCTCTAACGGAAAAATGGCAAAAATGGTACATATTTGATTCATTAAACATCATTATAAATATAAAAAAGTAATTTGAATTTTGATTCGAAATACGAAAAGAGTTTTTCGACTACCCTTATATTATTGCATTCGACGTACTTATATTAACTCATCAAGAGTGTATAGATAAACTTAATTTAATTCTTGGCGATGAAGCTCCATCAAGGACCAGTGTTTGTCGAAAGTTATGAATTCAATCGAAGTCCTAGACCACTTAAAGACGAATTTGGTGAAGGTCGTCCAAAATCGTTGTTGTTACGGAAACTATTGATGTGCAAACTGATATTGCAAGACCGTCATTTGACCTACCGTGAGATTGAGACAACTATAGGGTTTATCGTCACCTGAAGAAGCGGTTGATGCGTTCAGAACGCATGTTTTGGAGATACCTTAATCAGAGTCGCAAGAGTGCTTCGACAAATGATTCAAAAACAAGCAGAAGTGTATAGATCTTAAAAGGCAAGCTTTTGATTAATATTTGTGTTTGTTCTCTAATCCTGAAATATAAAAAAACGGTTTTTAATAAAACGAAAGAAATGCTTAGCATTGTTATCATTTGTAGAAAGATTAAAGTATTTTTAAAATATAAGAACCTAATAACATTCAATTACAAAAAGTTAGAACAAATTAGAGAAGCTTTGAGTTAATAGAAATCTAAAAGTTTTTATTATTGTCTAAAAGTTCCTTATGACTATTCTAAAATTAGTTTTAGGGCGCAGCTGCTCACGTAACTGAAAGCATTTTTCTAATTTCGAAACACAAATATCTTCAAATGAATATCATACGAGCACATTTTCATCTAAAAAAGCAAATTACAACAAGTTGTGTAAGCACAAATGAAATTTGAAACATTTTGCGCCCATAATTTCATTTCATTTTATGTGAGTTTAATGCGAGTTGAAATTAAAAACAATAACAGGACTTAATCTAACTACATACATACATACATATTTAGACAGCAGAGCCATGGTGCGGATAACGCAATCATTTAGACTTGATAGATAAGAGGGCGACTGCGTTTGAAGTCAGGGTGGTTTGCTGACAATTGCGGAACGCCAGCGATTTGTACAATCAACACGCACACACACACATATAAATATGTGTTTGCAACAAAAAAATTGCTACGCTGACACTGTAAAATATACGTGCGCATTATTTTTTCCAACAGGTCCTTGCGTGGAACTCTGATATACTAGCGGCACATGCATGCTCACATAAATATATCACACTTAAATACAGTGGCGCAAATAAATTGCAACGGTTTAACACATTTTAACTCACTCAACGGGGCAGCGCATATGTATGCCAACTTCATTTCGCCTTCACCATCTCATTACCCCCGAATTCCCGTATGCCAGTCTATTCGGCTGAAGCGAAATTCGAGTTAGTAGTAAAGTACTGTTACCCGCTCCAGCCGCCAGGTCCCCAGCTTCCCACTCGTTGGGCCGTCAGCGAGTAATTTTCATTAAACAACAGCAACACCAACCTGCCGACCAACTTAATGCGCACACAAGCCATCGAAGGAGTTATCCTGCCACCCACTCGTACTTTATGCGCTTTCTCACACATATGTTGCATGTGGCAAATAAACAACATGTTTGCACATGTCCACATACTTACTTGGCGCATAAATACCGACTAACTTATGTATGCATTTTCGTTCGTTAAGCGGCGGTTGCAGTGGCTTACTCGCGCAATACTCATTTGCTCTTAATGAGTTGGCTGGCAGCTTTAGTGTCGATAATTTCTCTTTTTTTGGAAATTTAATTTCGGCGTCAATTTGTTGCCTTTTTAATAAAGTCACAGCGTGACATTGGCGTGAGGCAAATACGAGTGCGCGATTCGAGTTTGATGGAAATACTGTTTTCCTGTTTTTTTTTTTTTTGGTTGTTATTTTAAGATTTGGAAAGAAAGTGGAAGTCAAAGAGAGCAGTAAGGAGGAGGAGGACTTAAAACATTTTAATTTCTCAATTATTATTTAAGTCTTTGAATTAATAATTATTTATAATCATCTTTCTTGACTCTGCTGACGAACTGCCGCAGGAAGTCAGAAACCGTGTGAAAAAATTTATTAGCGAATCTTTATATTTACTATCTGTTGTATAAAATATGAAGTATGGGTACTCTATATCTTCTTCTTGTTTTTACCTTGCTTTTATATTTTCATAGACCTTCCAAACGTGGTTTAACTTTATCATAACCTAATCAAAATAAAAGCTAATTCGGAGCAATAGTGGGTAGATTATTACCCAACTTTCGAGAAAATATCAGGTCAAAAGCAAAATATGTTCGATCTGAATAATTCCTTCAGAGATTTCATTATTATCATAGACTTGAGGATATTTAGACAAAATATTTATGGTCGGAGGAAAGCATTCCCGACGATTAGAATTCAAGTGTACTCTATCCAATCTACCAAAAGGTAGGCCCCACATTCTGCGCCAACTACGGCTTCCTCAACATCGCACATAAGGTTCTAGAGATCGTATTGTGTGAAAGATTAAAAGCCACTGGCAACAACTGATTGGACCTTATCAGTGTGGCTTTCACCATGCGCCAAATCTTGGAAGAGACCTGTGAAAAAAGAATCGACATACACCACCTTTTCGTTGATTTTAAAGCTGCTTTTGACAGGAAAAAAGGAGCTGCCTTTATGCCACGATGTCTGAATTTAGTATGCCCGCAAAACTAATACGGCTGTGTAAACTGACGTTCGCAATACCAAAAGCTTCATCAGGATCGGGAAGGACCTCTCCGAGCCGTTTGATACAAACGAGGCTTAGACAGAGCGACTCCCTTTCGTGTTACTTCTTTAATCTACTTTTGGAGAACTGCAGAGAACTCTATAGCCTTCTCTCATCTTCTATAAGAGTGTACAGCTGCTGGCGTACGTCGATTATATTAATACCATTGGCCTCAACAACCGCGCCAGAATCGATAAGGAAGCGAAGCAAATGGGTCTGGTAGTGAACGAGAGCATAACGAAATATCATCAAACAAACAGTCGTCGTACTCGCGACTTGGCTCCCTCATCACTGTTGATTGTCATAACTTCGAAGTCGTAGATAATTTCATCTCGAAATCCAATGCAGAATAACTCTTGCTAGCAGGTCGTACTTCGGACTGAGTAGGCAATTGAGATGTAAAGTCCTTTCTCGACGAATAAAAACAAAACTTTACAAGTCACTCATTATTCCTGTCCTGTTAACTGATGCGTCGACGTTACGAGTTTTAGAGAGAAAGGTTCTGCGGAAGATTTATGGTCCTTTGCGCACAGCGAATATCGAATTCGATGGCACGAGGGTCGTATGAGATATACGACACATTGACTTAGTTCAGCGAATTAAAAGACAGCGGCTACGCTGGCTAAGTCATGTCGTCCGAATGGACGAAAACACTCCAGTTCTGAAAGTATTCGATGCAGTACCCGCCGGGGGAAGCAGAGGAAGAATAAGATCTCCACTCCGTTGGAAAGACCAAGTGGAGAAGGGCCTGGCTTCGGAATCTCCAAATGGCGCCACGTTGCGAAAAGAAGAAGCGACTGGCGCGCTGTTGGAAGAAGAAGAAGATTTAGTCAAAAGAAAAAACCTTCCATACAAACATTTTATTCCGATCATTCAATAAAGATGACAGCTGTTTGCTATAGTGGTCCGATATCGACCGTTTCGACAAATGAACAGATCTCTCAAAAACCGAGGGACTAGTTTGCATATATATGTATATGTACTACAGATATTGCTAAATCGACTTAGTTCGTCATGACAATCATTTATGTACAGTTGTCCACAAAAAATAGGAGTGGCCACATGAGAAAAACGAAGTGTTATTTTTCATTAACAAAAATGTTTGTTTTTTTCAAAATTTTTGCACAATGTAATTTGTTAAAGATCTATTAATATTTCCAGACTTCATTTATTTCAATTAAGCATAAGCAAAATTTTATATCGCAGTTTATATCAAGTAAACTAAGAAATTAGTTCCACAAAAAAATAGGAGTATTTTATGGAATACGTGACCGTTCTTTATTTTTAATATATAATGCTTCCAAAGCTTCACAGAATATTAAAATAATTAATTTTCCGTTGAATAACCTCCATTTTTTTAACACAGCATCACATCTCCGAGGTATGGAGTCTATCAGATCCTGGCAACGCTTTATTGGTATTTCTTTACAAGTCTCTTCCACTACTTGCCATAAATCTCTCGAATTGATTGGTTTCTCTTCAGCTACTTTCTTCTTGATATCTGTCCACAGGTTTTCAATGGGGTTGAGGTCACGAGACTGAGCAGGTCACCACAAAACCTCAACTCCGTTGGCCCTAAACCATTTTTTTGCGCACTTGCTATTATGTTTAGAGTCATTATCCCGTTGATATACCCATATCAATGGCATATTCCATGAGGCATGTGTTAACTTTACCTCATATAATATTTTGACATATACCCTTTGGTCATTGATGCCTTCAATTAAGTGAATTGGACCAACACCACAATGTGAAAAACGACCAAGTACCATGATTTGGCATCGTTATGTATAACGCTTTTTGTGGTAAGCCGGGGATTATATTCTGAGTTAGGGAGACGTCGGACAAAGTTCCTAGAGCCTGTACTACCAAGTAACTCAACTTTGGATCCGTCTGACCACAATATGTTTCGCCATTTAGACGCGGGTCAGGAGCCATGCCCTTTTGCAAATTGTTTGCGGGCTTCCTTGTGTTTCTTTTTTAACCGGGGTATTTTTCGTGGACTTCAGGCAAATAATTTGTTCTGTTCCAAATGCCTACGAACAGTTTCAGTATTAACTGACAAATTTAGTTCGTCATGGATGCTCCTGGCATAAGCAAAAGGATTAATTTTGCAGTAGCGTACTATATTGCGATCGTCTGAAGTGGCTGTTTTGCGCTTTTGTCTACGAGTTTCTTTTTTGTTTCTATAATAAAAGGCATTTGCTATCATTTGAGGAGAGCATTTTACGATTTTTGAATCTCTTTATAAGTTTTTCCTAGTTTTCTCAATTTTTTTTATCGTTTTCCGCTTTTCCTCTGTACAATGATTTCCTCTACCCACTGGAGAAAAACTCAATGATTAAATAAAATAATAACTAATTAAAATTGCTGCTAGATTATGGAACTATATTTACTTTTCTAATTTTGTGAAAATTTTTTATGTTAAGGACTATTTTGAAAACGAAATATCTAACACTCCTATTATTTTGTGGAAAGCAATAACAAGTGTCTCCGAGAACTAGCAAAGCAGAAGTAGAATAGCAATCATCACAATAAAAATTTGTTTTGTATTTTAATGCTAGTATCCCGTTATGTGTACCGTGGTTTAAAAAAGTTATGCAGCCAAACACATTTTTCAGATTGGCACTCCTATTATTTTGTGGACAACTGTACATACATATGTATATACTTGATGGTGTCTCTCACATTTTAAATATCGTGGCAAACTTCAGAGTAAGGTTCAGGGTATAATAAAATAAGACGCAATCTCGATCTTAGATTTCGGCATTCCAACCTTAAATACCTCTCACCTGGAATAACAATTATGGACTATGAATTCTTACAGAATGTGAATTATAAAACTTCGGGGCCTAATTATAGGTTTTATCGCGCCGACAGCGTGTGAGTAAAGACTAGACGCATGTTTAACAATTGCGGAACAAATTACCATAATCCACGAGCCATAAGACAGTCACATACAGACAACAAAAGATGAAATGAAAAGACACCACCTCACTACTTTCAACACCCTAAAGTACAGAAAAGATATGACTTTCTTTTGCTGACACTGAATTTAATAGCGCCATGAGCAAAAATTAAAAGATCACACACAATTACCGCACTAGTAGTTATGAGCAACAACAACAACAACACTACAAAGGATATGCTTCAGCCATAAAAATGTGAATAGAAATAAATTCTATTGTCAATGCGACACTTTTGTTGCACGCGCGCTAAACTGACTTCCCTTAAATAGTTTACCGTTAACAATACTTAAGGTTTTGCAACAAATTTTCGGCAATAAAGAAAAGGCTAACTGTAACTATACAACCGATATGCGGCAGGTAAGGGGTGCAGTATGTCGTGTGATAATAAATGTTTCTTGCGGTTAAGGGTTAATAACTACAAAAGATGTGCCACAAAATGTGGCAAACAACAATGAAGCGTGTATGGAAGAAAAAAAGCAGTAAAAGGATAGTAAAAGTGAGAGTAATAAATAAAGTACAGCAAAAGGAGGATGTCACAAACAGTCTGTCCAAAGACACCGGCAATCCGAGTCAAGTAGAACAGTTGGGCAATTGTGAGGGGAGTTTACTATTAGAGAGGGCCTTTAAATGCCCTTAATTATACCCATAGAAATGGCAATTGACATGGCATTAAGATCTTTAAAGGTTTCTCCACTTGTCGGTACACACACTATTAAGCACTTACTACTTTGCTGCCTTGAAACTCATTTGAGCTTTTTCTTGACTATTTTTCTTTTTCTCTTCTCTTTCAGCTGTCATTTATAAGCTTTTGAGCGCATTACGACTAAATATGTGTACAAAAATGGTAATAGCGTAATGCTAATGAAAAACTTTGTCACCTCAGATAGTCTATTCTACTATATATAGTTCTATGCACATACATGCACACGTTCATATATAGTATAGTGTCTGTGGCAAGTGCATGCTTATCTCGGTGAATGTTCTGGGGTTGCTGCGTCCTTGGAGTATGATTCAGCGCACATGTGTAGCCACTTATTAGCTTGTTTGCGTTTATATGCTTGCATTTCGAAAATCTCTACTCAGTGCATACATACATATATTGCAGGTATGTGTATATGTGTGTGGTAAATGCATGTTTATGTCCTCTTGGCTGCTTGTAGCATATTTATGTGGCTTACGAGTCCAACGCAGACAGGCGTGAATTTGTCAACGCAGCAGCAACAGCATCAGCACATGAGCAACAACAACCGTGCAACATATGAACGTGTCCATAGGTGTGTTGTAAGTAAAATTTGACTAATACACTTCCTGTTCCCAGTGCAACAATGCACTTACACAACAGTTTAAGGAAAATTTAATTCAATTAATGTACGCTGAAACACACATAGTACATATACATACATACATATATTCGTATATGCTCGTATACAGTTTACGCCCATATTGACAGACGGAAGTGGAATGGACTTCTAACCTCTAATTAATTAATTTTACGAAAATGAGCAATTTAATTCTTACTAACATATTTAAGACATTTTATAGAGAACGGAAATGCAATGCAAGAAATCTTTAAGTTATAAAAATTAAGGAATGACTAAATTGGTTAGTAACCAGATTCTATTATTATATTAATTATTGAACCTCAGAATGAAAAACTGAACTTAGACGATTCACTCACGTAATATTCCTCTTTTTACGCTCGGACCCCGTCGATGCAACCTCTTTATGTTTCAGGAACGTTTTACAGTAACTTAAAATATACATCTCGCCGAAAAAATGGAATTAAAAAAAAAACGAAAATTTAGCCCCGGCTCTATAAAGCCCTCTTGTATCATCCTAGATGTAAAATTTAACGACTCGAGCGTATTTAGTTAAAGATTTATACACCTTAGTAGTTTTAACAAAACATATTTGATTAAGACGGGAGCCTGCTTTAGAGGCTGCAAAAAATCGATTTTTTTTAGAATTTTTTGGGAGGGAAAGAAATAATTGATTAAAGCGAAATTTCTAGGGTTTATAGTTATATATTTAAACATCATTCACAAATTTTTTGGATACGAAATCTTTGATATTCTGCCTTTGGGAAGCAATTGCCCGATGCATCTCGCATGTGCATTTGTCGGACGGCGGGCAGGATGCAGGTCACAATTTCTATCGGACGTTTACACGGACGGACAGACAGACAGCCAACCGGATTTCAACACGTCTCGTCATCCTGATTATTTATAAATACCACATATAACCCCATATCTAACTCTAACAATAGGTATTTAACAAAATAGTTGAAAATAATTTAAAAAAAAGTTGCCACCTATTTAATAAATTGTATCTTCTTCTTCTTAATTGGCGTAGACATTGCTTACGCGATTATAGCCGAGTTAACAACAGCGGGCCAGTCTTTTCTTCTTTTCGCTACGTCTCGCCAATTGGATATTCCAAGCGAAGCAGGGTCCTTCTCCACCTGGTCTTTCGAACGGAGTGGAGGTCTCGAGTGTTTTCGTCCATACGGACAACATAACCTTGCCAGCGTAGCCGCTGTCTCTTAATTCACTGAACTTTGTCAATGTCGTCGTATATCTCGTATAGCTCATACTTCAATCCAATGCGATATTCGCCGTTGCCAATGCGCAATGGAACATGAATCTTCCGCAGAACCTTTCTCTCGAAAACTCGTAACGTCGACTCATCCGTTGTTTAATAAAATGTATACAATTAAATTTATTCAAATTTTTTTCAAGTTCTACTTCTGCTTCTCTGTAATACAGTTCAATAGACTTAGTGTGATTGTAATCATTTATGCAGCTGCAATACTTGTATTTATAGAAGCTTTTCCGGATTTTAATGCGCTTAGTAAGCATTGCTGTTTTTCTGACTGCTGCATAAAGTCACATTGCCGTCTATATACATAAACAGGAATGAAGTGTTATGATGATTCTTTATCTCTCTGTCTCTCCTTATTCCTTTACGACATTGAAGTGTACTTGATATTTTCCCGTAGCAAAGCTAGCATTCCTTTTAGAATTCCCCGTAATGTTCTACGTTTTTTACTGGAACTTTATAGTTTATTTTATTTGTGCCTCTCATAATATTTGTTTTTGTTGTAGTTCGATTGAAGGGCACTATTGGCGATATCAATAAGCTCTTAACTCTGGATGAGCCAGATAACTAAGTCACGGTTAGCGAAAACAAGTCAACGTACGGAATAAAATGAGCTGCGAAGTAGACAATAAAGTATAATACAGAATGTAAAACAAAAGCATAATCGACGTAAAATATTCAGTTATTAGGACACTAAAGGTGCTTTTCGTGAAGGTTTTCTTTAAGCTTTATTTTCCTGTAATAAACAATATCTTCAGGACTAAGAGAAAGCGTTTGGAGTACCCTTCAGTATACTCGTATTAGTTACTAAATTTGATATTTAAGTACAAAATTAAACACATATGTGTTTATATCAATATGTGATGCCATATCTCAAAAAATGCTTACTATCGAGAATCGAACTATACAAAAAAACTGCTTCACAGATTTAGATGGTGAGAGATAGTCCTTACACTCAGTGTAAGCTGTAGAAATTTAGGATATAAGATATAAATGCATATTAGTTCCCCTAAAAGCTCTTGGAGACTTCTCTTTAATGAGTATGGTTGCTTACATGAGCACATGTAAATTAGAAGCCTACAGTGCTTAAGTTGATGAAATCTACAGACATATTTTGAGCATAATTTCTAGCGGCAATGATCAACGTTTGCGGCAGCTTACCTGTGGAGTTCTTGTATTTATGTACTAAATACATACTGAGATCTAAATAATTCCGAAGCTGTTATGACTTTATGAAGCAATATATGGCTTTAATCAAGTGTTGTTGTGTCGATAGCTTACTTGCATGCCTACATAAACACGCATAGCAATAAAAGCATATTTGGGCGCCTTTGCATATGCTATGATATTTTTCGGGGGCATTGGTTGCGCATTACATGGCGGCCGGCATCAGTGGTTTTCACTCGATTGCTCATATATGGAAATGTTCATATGTATTAACACATCTACATACAAACAGATTTTACGCATTTTCCGTTTTGCCTCTTGCACGCACGTGCTTGTATACATATGATACTTTATTCTGACTTTTTTGCCGCTTTGCCTTTCATATTTCTATTTCGTTTCACACACTTTTCAACCCACTTTTTTGTTGTTGTGCTGTCATCCTATAGGCATTTTGGTGCTTCGCTAAAGCTCGCCTATCATTAAGCTTCCACCATTCATCCTTTGTTTCAGCGCTTTGGCCGCAAAAAAGCAGCAATGTCAAAAGCATTCGCTGATGAATTTTGTATTGTAACAAGATTAATGATGTCGCCGAATGTTCACTGTGTCGTTAGTGCCATCAAGCTGTGGTATTCAACAAATTGTGCTGGACATTTGATTGGCCCATTGTGTGCTTTGAAGTGTAAACGTTTGTGATGATTGCTCATACTCGGTTTGGCTGGCATATCCACACAAGTCAACAGTGATAGGAGCAGATGCCTGTAAATCGGCGATATGAATATGCATATGAAGAGCACATATGAGTGAGAAAAAAAGAGTGTGTGTCGGCTGTTGAATAGGTTCCCAGCTTCAAATCGAAGCCGTAATAACATAATATGTCATAATTAAGGTCTGGTTCAGGAAAAATTGTGAAGATACTCACTGACTCACAGCATATATAATAAGTTCTGTAAAGGTCCTTCTGTTTTATTTCTAGCCAAAAAAGATTCGACGAAAAACAACTCTAGAAAGTAAACAATAACTTTAAAACCAGGAAGGCGCTATAGAGAGGAATGCAATTGTCTCCGGAAAAGTAGGTAGAAATCTAGTACTTTATAATATCTTAGAAAAAAAGATAATAACGACGTTCGTTAAGATCGGTAGTCCAGTAAGTCCTGCCACTGGCTTGTTTTCGGTTTGCTTGAGTACTTATTTAATGGTAATTCGTGCCATAAGAATTCCTCAACGTAAAAGGTGATAAGGAAAATTAGCAACGTTCAACTTTCCTCATGCATGCAGGCAGCCAAGACCTAGCAATGTCGTGACACTAGTGAAACGAAATGCATCACAGCCTGCCAGCCTGCCAGTGCAGCTGATAGTCACATTTCTACCGCCGAAATATTTCCGAAGACCGCCGAGCAACACAAAATACAAATTTCCAATTTCTTATAACTTCAGTGGACCCACAGCAAAAAAAAAACAACAACCAAATTGCGACCAACTTTGCATACCGTTTGAGCTTATGTTTACCACCAGTCTGAACCGCCGACGTCGTCAAAGTTAATGTTGGAGATAAAGAGAAAATGTAAAAATACACGCTGCTTCCAACGGGTTGTCGGTGGCTGTGATGGCAAGCCGGTGACAGCGCTTGACTTTTTCAATTTGCAATAAAATAGCTACTTGAGTCGGGAGCATTAGGAAACTGCAAATACCTGCTATTGAAGTATATGAGGAAAGCGCGATAAAAATGTCAAGCTATTTATGGAGAAAACATATAAATATACAGTTCAAAGGTTTGAGCTAAAGAAAAGATGAGGTGGATATTTTGTAGCATGCTACAAAGTGATTAACAGACTAACACTACCGTTATATAGATGCATTTATATTCGCACTTTAATTTTTATACAATCTTACAATTATTCTATATATAATATTTTTATAGTAACACAGAGCTTTAATTACTTATTTTTAAAATCCGCAATTTATCAGCAACATTAGAGTATCCGTCATGAAAAGCACAAAGCGAAACATTGCTCTAGACATAATAAAAATATTAATTTCCCACACCTGCATTTCTAAGCGTCACTACTTCGGCATAGCTACACAGTTGCATACATTCAGGCGCTAATGGGTGCCAGCCTGTATTTGTTAAGTGTTTTGTGGTAACTTTGCGGAAGCCACTAACTTTTATTTATACTACACTTTTTTTTTAATTTACATGTGTAATCCGTGCAACATATCTTTACGCGCCGTTGCACACACTGAATACAAACTATGTGCAACAAGCAATAACATAAAGGATTGCTGAAAAGAAGTGGCAGCAAAACTAACAAATTAAAAAATGCAAAACCATGAAACAAAGTGTTAAAAACTACATGGAGCACAGCTCTATGTGAATGCGGACATTTAGAGTTTATTTGTTTGGTGCAATGTTGGCTGCCGAGCGAAGTTCACGACTTTATATAGCGTGGAGATGTGTTTATGGACAGTGGCGATGGTAATTCTGGAAAGGAGGGAGACATTTAGACATGGAGTCTATAAAAACTAAGCGATGGAGAGAGCTTCGATTTCACATAGTTAGACATGATGTAAGATAATAAAAATAAAAATAAAAATAAAAATAAAAATAAAAATAAAAGATAATCTAGTTCGAATGGTATTCTAACCTAAAAAGATATAATAATTTGACAAAGAAGCTGTAGTTGTTGGACGAAAATCAAACGCACAAATATGTAGTTATAAACAACAACAACATTTTAAATAATGCTATTAGTAAGGAAGGTGATCCAATTCTCCTATTTTATAGTGTGATATTGCCTACCAATGCTATCAACAACGCCACTGCTCAAATTGTGTATTCCTGATTAAATGCAACTAAAAATGGTGACGAGTACCCGCAGGAAACCCATGAGCGGTCATGTAAATAAACATTGATGTGCAGTCATTTAGTGGAGATATGAACTTTTTTCATACGAGCTGGATGAATTTACAGCAAATGCAGCTCAACACTGCGCGGAAACTTTTTATGTACATAAGTACATATGTATGTATAACTCTGATAGGGATTAATGAATAGTATGTATATTTTTGAAAAAAGTTTCTTTAGGAAAACTTAAAAATTCTTGTTAGATTCCTTGGAACAGAATTTAGTTCAGAGAACGGCGCTATAACTCTGTAACAATTCTCAAATTGCCGACCGGAAAAGGTTTCAAAAACGCATCCAGATTTAACACAGCTAAAAACTGTCGGCTTATCGGTATGCCTTATCCTTGGACTCACGCGTGTTTTTGTTTGCGAATTAGTCCCAGACCCTTCTTATAAATTATCTTTATATATATAAATCTTCTGACCGTGTGTTTGCATTTGAACTGCTCCTAAACGGATGGACCGATTTTGATGAAATTTTGTGTGTATGTTCAAGGAGATTCGAGAATGGTTTAGATTTACAATTTGGTCCACTGGACAATGTTTTTTTAAATTAATTTTTCATTTGTAATTAATTGCTAACTTTAAATGTTTGACCGATGGATGGCGCTACCATCGCAGTGTCCAATATTCAAACCTTAAATTGGCGTAAACGTGCATTAAACAAAACGATGCCAAAGTAAAAGGCGACATCTGTAGATCAAGTTTTCATATTGTGGACAGAGTTGTTCGTTCTTAAGTAATAAATTGGGTCATTCAATACATCTATGGGTAGCTATAACATTTTCTTCATACCTGCTAACTATTGGAGGGGGTATCTTGACAGGCAATTTACAATTGCAAAAGGTCTGGCATAAAAAGATAGTGGCATAACTGAAGTGTTGATAAAAAGGTCTATTAAAATTTGAGATATACAGAAATCTTTTCGAAGCATTGCACAGAGCAATGCAATATTTAAACGGGAACGATGAATACATATATGCGTACAATTTCAAATTGATCCTTCCTGAAAAATAATAAAATTGCTAAATATTAGGAATGGTAGAATAGAACTGCAATCAAATACACAATGCAATGAATTAAAACTGGCTCATTTATCATTCGATGAATAATATACCACGGATGCCATAACCTTGCCAGCCGATTTTTTTGTCTTTCCACGCTTGAGAACCGTTTCTTAATATGCAGTCCACTAGGCTGACAATCGATTGGACTCGATTGATTTCACTGATGCACAGCCCAAATTCAATAGTATTTTTACCCCAAAAACCAATTCTTTCTTAACGCACGAAATTCTTTATGATTCATTTTTGTTGCTTCATCAAAAATGCGATTATTCCTTAACTAATACTTATAATCTAACTAATAGAAATCATATAGATGGTATTAGTAGTACTATCTATGTATCAGCCACAGTAAAACGTAAGCGGGTCCTCTAGTATGTATGTATAACTCTGATAGGGCATATGGAGGCGCTTAGTATATTTTTGAAAAAAAGTTTCTTTACAAAAACTTAAAAATACTCGTAAGATCCCTTAAAAAAATACTTATAGACACGATCGCGGTTAGGATTTTGAAATAATTCGAATTACAGATCTGTCGATTGAATTTGCGTATTTTACTTCCTTCGCCAAACCGTAGATTTTGACACGAGTGTAATCGTTTCAATTGGAAAACTGTTATGGAACAGAATTTAGCTCACAGAAAGGTGCTATACGTGGGTTGCTATATATATTTCTGGCATATTTATCAACGAAAATGTTTTTTTTTTTCGTTGGATTTGGCTTGTCTTGGAAGACCCACACGGTCGATTGCTGTTTTGTTTCGGGCCCATACGCATAGATCCATGATTCGTTACCTGTGACGATCCTATAAACGTATTTTGAAGCACCGCGATCGTATTTTTTCAGAATTTCTTTATACCAATCCACACGAGCCTTTTTTTGAGCGATTGTCAAATTGTGCGGGATCCAACGAGAACAAACCTTTTTTACGGCCAGGTGTTCATACAATATCGAATGTATGCTAGTGGGAGAAATGCATAGGCATGCCTCTATCTGAAGGTACATATGTTACATGACGGTCTTGCATTATCAGTTCACGTACGGCATCAATGTTTTCTGGCATAACGGCTGTTTTTGGACGACTTTCACGGAATTCGTCTTTGAGCGAGCGTCGGCCACGATTGAATTCGTTGTAACAGTTTTTCACAGTGCTATAGGATGGTGCTTCATAGCCATACAAAGATTTTAGTTCATCGATGCACTCTTGTCGTGATAATCCACGTCGAAAGTTGTGAAAAATGATCGCACGAAAATGTTCACGAGATGAATTTTTTAATTCCCTCTAAATAAAACAATTCACGATTAAATGACAAAACGTTCTGAGTGATGTTATGCTAAAAAATGTCAAACTTTCCAATGGAAATGTCAGTGTCCACACACTTAGTGTTGCCTAGTCCAGAAATATATATAGCAGCCCTCGTATTTGAATTAGAAGTGGCTTCGTTCATGAGCAGTAGTTACCAGTGGCCCCCAAATTATGTCGTTTGTACCTAGCAAAGTGAATCGTAGCATATTTTGTCATCCTTGACAAGTAGTATATACTTTATATATATAATTGAAAAACATAGAATATACTACATATATTACGAGTATATGAAGCTTTTGGGCTACCTAGTGAATAATCACCTCTCTACAGAGCCGCCAAAATGTGAAAAGCCTTATTCGGGAATTCCAAATTGACCATGGAGAACTCTGACATATTGCTGCGTTTCTGATGACCCTAGACGGATGGTTGCCGCTAATAATGAAAATACATGCATTTCTATAAGCCAGCCGAAGCGTTAAAAAATGTTCATCTATCAGTAGAAGCCAACACGTGTAAAGTTTTTGGTCCTAGTCAAAAGAAAGTGTTGAAAAGAAAGCAGATCATAAGAAAAACCATGATTGTATAAAGATCATTTCTTTGCTAATTACCTAAAATTTGAAAAATTTCTTTAAATTCATATATCTGGCTTCATAAAAATCTCTAGAGTAGAATAATTCGCCACTAAACGCCTAAAAATATGCATTGGTATTACTAGATTTTGTTTAACTTCAAACTTTAAAACATAACGGTTACCACCAACTTCAAGTGATGAGGAAGATGTGATCTCTTTCTATCGCGAAAAAAAAACAAAAAAAATTATGCACTTCTGGACGCTTAAAAGTATGCCATAACTTAAAATAATTTTACCACTTAAATAATTGTTTCAATATTTTGACAAAAAATGTTTCCAAGCTACTCTTAAGCCAAAACGAACAATGGTAATGTTCAATAAAAGCACTGCAGTCAGCATAAATCAGACTTAATCTCACTAAGTGCAGTTGAAATTGAAATTTTACGGAAACTTGTGCGAAGGTGTGAACCGATTAACTATTTTTATTTTATCAAGCGCCATCTTTTTTACATAATTTCAGCGAGAAATGTAAGAACTTGTTTGCCACACTTACTTCTTACACTTCGCCCAGTTGGCGTGTTGCCAGCGGCATGTAGCTGGAGCTGTGGCCTGTGGGTGTGTTGACTAAATGAATGTCTTTCGCGGCAAAATGTCGCCTAATTAACTAAATGTTGCACGCGCAAATGCAAGTGAGACTTAGAAACAAATATAAAATGTTCTGCCAAAAAGCTCAGCAACTTTAAATGTTTTTTTTCTAACCGACTTTCATTTTTTTGCAAGAAAAGTGACCGCCGAACACGAAAAGGGACGACCTACAGCTCCTAATGTGCTGAATGCTAACGCTAAATCATTAAGCAACATTTACGTTATGCTTTCCAAGTGAGTAGGTAAGTACGCAAGTAGGCAGTCCACACCTCATTTACGGCAATTTTGCTAATTCATCCTTCCAACCGGTAGCTTGTAACAAATTGTGTGTTATTGAGTGGAAACCCAGTTGATAAGACATTATTAGATGGATCATCGTCGGCAACACCGTGCATCTAGTAGATAAAAACAACGTCAGCGAATACGTGTTTGTGAGTAAAGGTCTTGTGGCAGCTCCATTCGTCATCTTCCACGCACAATTCAGACTGTCATCAACATTAACGATGTCACATCAAAATTGTCCATTGTCATCATCAGCTATCAGCATCGACGCGGACCATGATAGCAGCATGATTTTTACACTTCACAACAACAATACAACGAAAGCAATAAGAACGTGATAGTGCTTTATTGTCTTCCGTTTAAAAGCGGAAACCCGCTAGTAAAGAACAACAAGAACGCAGGCACACACAAATGTTTGTAAATCACAAGAGCAATACGCAAAAACAAAGCCAAAGCCAAAGGAAGGAAATAAAAATGTCGCCAAACACCAAGCCACAAACATTAAACATCATTAAAAAGCCAATTGAACCGAGCGATACATACATACATTTGTATGCGAGTAGGTAACGGCCATCACCAAGCATGCCATTTGTCCAACATACCGCACACCACATTTTAGTACGCGATACTCCTGCCACACCGAGCGGCGACTTGCCAGACAGTTGCTTGTAACTGTCGTTAGCACGCGCGACATCGTTGCCATTGCATACATCAGCATGCGAAGAGCCATGGCTGCCTAGCTGAAGGAAACTACCCTCTCCACATGCAGCAGTCAGAGGTCAGAAGGCAAGCGCTGTGGGTGGAGTGTGCTCTTGGTTGATTTGTCTGCAACAAATGAAGCTGCCGTATATGCTGTTGTTATTGTTCTACTGGTGTGCCATTATTTTGCTTTTTTGGTTTTTATTTTGCTGCTTCAGCTGTTCAATCGTCCGTGGCTTCTGTTTTTAATGTCCACTTTAGTGCGGCGCATTGAATTAACTTTTACAGCCACGCTTCGCCCCCCACTTTGAAGTGTGTTTGCGGTTGCGTGCAACTAATTGCTTGTGGAAGCGCGAAAATGATAAAAAAAATCTGGGATCTGGTTGACCAAACAGTTTTTTCTCCAGAGTGCAATATCACAATTGGCATAGGAAAAGGATTCCAAAAACTGTTTAAATATGTTCTAAATAATGAGTTGAAATGAACTTAACAGACATTAAAGGAGGCAGTTCTTTAACCAATTTATTGCTGTTAATATTTTTTAGAGACTTTGTTCGCTTCTCATAAGATGAAGAAGAAGATATTGAAGAAAAAATCTTAAAAACAGGCTTAATTTTGATATAGGTTTATTTCGAGGATAAAAAGGTGTTTAGTGTGCAAATGAATTACTATTGTTAGATGAAAATAGTGGTTTTATGAGTTTTATATTGGGTCAGGCAATCCATCGCCTGGCAAATGAACCATTCGTTTTTAATTTTTTTCTAAATTGAATACAAGCCAAGTGAATTCACAAAATAATTTTGGAAGACCATAAATGAAATTAATCGATATATTATATAATATAAGGTTGTCAAATATCTCCCTTCCGCCTTTTTGTCTTTTGAATTTCGCGGCTATGTATTAAGCTCTACATAGTTGGTATCTGGCAATATTACACATCTTTGAAAGGTCTTGACATAACCTACAAAACGACGCTTTGCATGATTAGTTTGAATATTGCTTTCAACAGTTAGAGACGTGTAAACGTGGAGTTCACTAACGCCGAAATTCGCGCTATTTTAAAGTGTTCTTTCGTTAAAGGCAAATCCGCTAGAAAAACGTTCCGTGAGAGAGAGGTGTTTTAGGGGATTTTATCACTATCACTTCGAACTGTGGAGGAATGGTTTCGACGATTCAGAGCGCGTGAAAACGACACCATGGATAAGCCAGCCGGCGGAAGACCTGTGACGACGAATACCGATCAAATCATGGAAAACATCGAGTTAGACCGGCATGTGGCATCTCGTGACATCGCCCAGAAGATGGGAGTTAGTCACCAAATCATTTTAAACCATCTTTAGAAGGCTGAATACACTAAAATGCTTAATGTTTGGGTGCCGCATGATTTGACGCAAAAAAACCTGCTGGACCGAATCAAAGCCTGCGATATGCTGCTGAAACGGAACGAATTCGACACATTTTTGAAGCGGATGGTGAGTGGCGACGAAAAATGGATCACATACGACAATATCAAGCGAAAACGGTCGTGTACGAAGGCCGGTGAATCGTCCCAAACAGCGGCCAAGCCGGGATTGATGGCCATGAAGGTTTTGCAAGAAGCGTCCAGAATTGGACAACAGATAGGGTGTAGTGTTCCATAAGCACAACGCCATATTTGAACTAAAACCGATCTTTGTAACACTTTTATAAAGCATTGAATAAAGCAAAAAAACGGAACCTTATGTAATACTTTTATAGACAATCTTGCAAAGAAAAAAAAACCATAAACAAAATTAAAAGTCGAAATCGAGGAAAACGGCCATCATTTAAATAATTTTGAAGTGTAAAATCGGATAATTGGCCTTCAAAAGACCTTGCCCACATTTTGACAATCTGACCTGGTAACGTTTTCCCGTTTTCAGTTCGGTTGAGCACTAGAAAGAAATTCCTTCTTTTTCTTCTCTTCTGAAGTACTGAATCGAAAACCTTCAAAGTGGGAGTGTTCTTTTCCATCGGAACAACATGACCTAGCCAGCGCAGCCTGTCTCCTGATTCACTGAACTATGTCAATGTCTCCATATATCTCGTACAGCTCTTCTTCCATTGACTGCGGTACTCACCGCTACCAATCCGCAAAAGACCATAAATCGTCAGCAAAACCTTTCTCTCGAACACTCCTAAGGCTGACTCATCAGATCTTGTCATCGTTCATGCCTTCGCAGGACAACAATGGTGAGGGACTTTTATATATAGTTTGATCAATTGCCTACTGAGTCCGAAGTAACATCTGTTGGCAAGAGTGATTCTGCGTTGGATTTAAACGCTAATATTGCGGTTGATGTTGTTGGTGGTTCCACAATAGACAAAATTATCTACGACTTCGATGTTATGACTGTCAACAGTGACGTGTGAACCATATCGAGAATGCCATTTCCTTATCCAGTCTGTGAAAGACCCCACTTCTGTTGTCGATCACAGTAAACGTAATAGGGATTCAAAGGCATGCGCCTGGAATGTCCAGAGAGAACTTTAGCGAAAATGAATATTGAATTGTACAATGGAATTAAGAAAAGTTTTTCTTTTGTTGTTTATTATTAAACCTTATACAGGGTACACAACTCCCAGAAGGAAACATCGGAGTCCCTAAAAATATATATACATACATATATAAATGATCACCGTGACGAACTGATTTCATTTAGCCATGGCGGTCCATGTTGCTGTCAGTCCATATATACACGAATTAGTTAGCCTCTCAGTTTTTTTAAATATCGCTCCGAAATATTGCACACATCTCTTTCTTCCCAAAAAGCTGCTAATTTGTCGAAGCGGCCGACATTGGCCCACTATATAGCTGCCTTACAAACTGAACGATCGGAATTATGTACTTGAATGGAAATATTTTTTATTTGACGATATATCTTCACGAACTCAGGTATGTCATCCTTTCTTGATACCCACTTTCACCCACGCCATAGGCACCTTACAAGCTTGCACCTTCAATAAATTTTCCACACACCACAAAGAGTGACGTAATTAAATTTTCTTATTAGCCAAAAACGTATTTGCATATTATTTGCAAACACCACAGACAGACAGCCGGCAAGTGTGCATATTTGTATTGAATAGTTGTTAGTGTAGAAGCGATAAATTACCACAAAATATGCTTGCATTTCAACAAGCTAGTCCTTTTGGCTGTACGCCTGTCTCCAACACACACTTGCAATAAATACAAAGCACTGAAGATCCGTGTATGCGTGTGTGTGTGTGTGTGTGATGAAATGTGCATGCGATGGCACCTAGAGGAATTCAACAAACGGCCACCCCACCGACCAGCAATTTCGGCTCAATGCAAAATTTATGGTTTATACATTTCTGCGAGTAAAATATTTGTTGCAAACGCCCGACTTGCAGACAAGCGCAAGCATAAATATGTCGCCTGCACTGCAATCCGAGCGGGTGGGAGGAGTTAAGGAAATGCATATGTTTGTATATATGCAGAGGTTAATGTGTATGGTTGTGCGATTGTGTGCTGTTTGTTGTCGCACAAATATTTAACGCCAATAAATCACATGGGAATTGCGCTAATTGTAATGTTACGCCTATTGTTCAATTGTTCAACGCTAATATCCTTTTAATTCTTGGGTATACTCACACACCCACACACACAAACAAAAGCATGTTAATCCAGCAAAAGAAAAGTATGCATGCAAATTGCTGCTTGCAAACACACACATACACACATACATATTATATCAAAACATGAGCTCATACATATCCTTAAACGTATGTGTGTTTGTGTCTGTGTTTGTAAGCAAATGGGCATTTTCGAAAGTTGCGAGGAATTCCAATAATGTAGACGTTTTTATGCTGAAACTATTTTTGCACACAACGGCACGGACAACGGCTGGTGGCTGGCTAGTCAACAACAGCGGTGTCGCACAAATCAAAGGACATTTTTCGCTAGAAAGCAGCTCGCAAGCCTTTGTATAATGATATCGTTTTAGTATTGAAGTTCGTGTATGTGTGCTTGTATATGTGAGAAATGTTTAACTTTGGTAAAAAATTATGTTTCCTATTTGTTTTTTTTGTTGCTGCTTACTGTGTAGTTGGATAATTTAGACTTGAAGCAAGCGAGCTCTTGCAGCAGAAACACTCGCTTCGCCTGTTGAATTTACGTAGCTTACGCGACCAAAAGAGACTTTGAAAAGTGCACAAATTCCTACCAATTTACAGCAATAACACAATAACAAAATTTACAAAGAAGGCGCATATTGTACACAAAAAAATGTTAGCCAGTCTAAAGTTACAATGAAGGTACAGTGGGCACAAAAAATATAATAATTATATATCTGCATTGTAAATTATTCGTCATATATTTTAAAAGTATATTAAAAAACGCCCGAATGATACATAATGTATACAGGTTTGTTCTAATACAAAGAACTGGTGATGATAATAGAAGTTTGCTGATTTCCACTCGGGAGATCAGAGACTTTGGCCGAATTACTAAAATATATATAATTTCTACTGTTTGTCAGTGCATTTTCTATGGCGTACCCAATGTTCGTGTGGATAAAATTATGGGGCTGGGAGACCCAGAGTAAGAAGTTTACTAAAAACCGTAAATATAAGTTCTAGTATAAAAAATTACATTATTTTTCCATTTTTAGAACCTGAACATGCCAATAATGTTTATATGTTTATGATGTTGATACTGTCAAAACAAATCGCGTGCCTAATTAGAAGGCTAATTTGCTGAAAATATCCATGAAACAGTCGAATCCGAACGTCATGTGAACACTATTTCCATTCCTTCGGAGCTTAACAATACGAAAATAAGCGCGATGTGTGGCGAGTTAAGTAAAAAAAAACCAAATACGGTAAAAATAAGGTACGCCAATATCTGGGTGCCAATATACAATTTTCCTAAAGCAAAAATATTAATTCTTGCCTTCTATCTATGGTAGTCGAACAACTCTTTTCGTATTTTGTCAATAGATGTCGTTGCAGTCGTATGTCTCCAGTGCTACCAATCACATTGTGTTATACCATGTAGCGTTAGAAACGTGAGATTTTCAGCTTTGAGCTTCATTTGACCAAAAAGAAAAAGAAAATCGGTGAAGTTGAAAAAAGTTACAGCTGTTCAAAAATGAGAGAAATTTACACTGATGGAGTAATGTCTCTAGCGGGAATATGACAAAAAGTGGTTGAACAAAATGGTAAATATTTATTTATTTATCTATTATTATAAATATAAAAGTCGAAGTTTGATTATAAATACGAAAAGATTTTTTCGACTACCCAATATTTGTATTTCGGTGATTTTTGTATTGATCTTTATCACATTTATAGAGGATTTCACCACACTGTTATACCCGACAGCAATCACACCCTTGTTTTCGTTAATATATCGCAGCTGAGTCCAATAAGCTGTTCATAAACAAATTACAACGCAAATTCAAAGCAAATTTCATTAAAAATTATAAGCTACTTTTTTTACATATCATTTTCCTCTGCTGTTTTCGTTTTTACTCCATTCCAAACTGTTGATGCTTGTTTTTAGTTCACAGGGGGCCAAAGCGAATAAAGACTACAATCAAGTTACTCAAATACTACAGTACAGTATGCTAACCAAAAGCTAGTGAATTAAAAATTATATTTTGCTTATCCATATGCATGTATCTGTAAGGAGTGCTTCAGCGCCATGTCTGTTTTGGCCGAATCGAAGGATATACTTGTATGCAATTATGAGCGGGACGATTAAAAAGCAATGCTTCATAGTCGTGGTCACTTAAATTATTGCCTTTCGTCGAGTTACCTTTTTTGTTCTTCTGTAGACGCAGGTCCAAAAATCATATGTCAGTAAGCCAACTGGAGCCTAGCAACTTTTACAAGCCGGTATATTAATCATTAAACGACCTCATAGACAGCGACAGAGAAGCCGATAGACCACACAGTCGTTTTTCTTAAGTTATAAATTGATTTGCTTTAAGTGAGACCCCCTTCCATGAATGATTCTATCGTATTTTTCTTCATTTACCAATATTATCTAATAAATCTCTGTCCTTAGCATTCTAATGTAACTACATACACATACATATGTTATACAGCTTATAGAAATTGTAAATAACAGTACATGAATTGGGCGTGTTCATGTTATTGCATAACATTGAGAGCTTGCCAGACTTTCTCAGTAACCAGCACTTGAATTATTTTTATTTATATGCAAGTATTTACATGTATTTTGACTGGGATATTTTATAAGGGGGTGTTTGGAGGCAACTCACCGGAGGCAATTGAAAAGCATACAAATTTATTACCTCCTAATACACCAGAAGTCTAGAAGTCTAGAAGATTTTCTATAAAAAATGCCACTTTTAGAGATATTTTTCCAGCATTTTTTTATTATCTGAGCACTAATCTAAATTTGAAGTAGAACTAGGCATTTTGGAACGTTAGAGGGTTAACATATACATATTTCAAATAATCTGCCGTCCCTAATTGAGAGGAAATATGATAAACCTTGCTCCCAAACACTGATTATTTATTTATTTACCAAAAACAATTGACTTGTGTTATTTCGTATGACATAATTGTATAGTATGTATATACAAATGTATGTGTGTACTTATGTACTATATTTTTTTACATTTAGGTGTTCAATTTGAAAATAAATACTTTGAGTCTCATTGGTAAATCGGGCATCGAGCTGTGCAAACATGTTACGCTGTCAACTAAAATCGCTAGCAATATTTCTAGTTTTATTTGCGTTTATCTGCCGTCAACAGATTGTGCAGGCGGCACCTGGCTGTGATGGCGATTGCTTAGAAGACAAATTGGACGAAATCTTGTCAAAGTGAGGAATGCATATGTATATTTTAAGTGCATTTTTACTAATTACCTATTCTACTTGAAGATTAAAAACTTTGAATGGCAAAGTGGAATCGCTTGCAGCACATCCGGAAATTGAGCCGCCAGCAGCTTGTACACATCACCCACATGCACATCGCAAGCAACATGTAACGGAAAGGTACGTATCTATACGTTATGTGTACTTTAATTATTGACTACTAATAACACACTGCAGTCATGAGGACGTCGAGTCGCACCACCAGCGACGCCACCACGCACGAAACTTCCACTCAAGACTTGCAACTTCCTCGCTTGACAGCAGCAGCAACCACAAATGTGCAGAGCGCTTGGCACAGATTTGCAATAATGTCGGTGTTAGTGAAATTCAGTTGGACGATGACAAGGTGTCACCATTCAAAGTGCTTTGCGGTGCCGAACGTTGGATTGTTGTTCTGCAGCGTTTAGATGGCTCAGTCGCCTTTCACAATCGCACTTGGGATGCATATAAGCAGGGTTTCGGTAGTGTAGGTGAAAAAACTGAAATTTTCTTGGGTTTACAACATTTGCACGAGCTAACCTATAGTGGTTTCTTCGAAGTACGCATTGATTTGGAAGATTTTCAGGGTGTACAAAAGTTGGCACATTATAGTGACTTCAGTGTGTTCAATGAGCATGCCGACTACAAAATGGGTATATTGGGGGTTTATCACGGCACAGCCGGTGATTCGTTCATGTATCATGAAGGTCAGCAGTTTAGCGCGATTGATCGCGATAACGACGCCAAAGCGCAAGGTAGCTGTAGCGAGGAATACAATAGCGCGGGCTGGTTTAAGAATTGCATGGAAGCGTAAGTATAATGATAATATATTATATTTTTTAAATTATTGTTTAATTTAATTTTTTTATTTAATTTTTCTTCACTTCTAAGCAATCTTTTTGGTAAATATTTGAATGGCGAAACGGATAAGTTCAAGGAAGGCATGTACTGGGAAACTTTTCATGGTCCAGAATACTCACTAAAAACAGTTAAAATGTCTGTTCGTGCCAAATGTTAATTCATTTGAGTTTATATTTTGAAAAAGATACATATGTATATAAATATGTGCATATACATCTACCGCAAAACAAATAAAGCATTTAAACGCCGATCAACTGTGATGATTTCTTATATATGTATATACATATGTACATATGCACCTCAAATACGATTGCAAATTTTAAACTTGTAAGAAAACCACACGAAATTTTATAAACATGAAACTTTCATAAAATTTCGAAAACGAAAAAGTATAAAAATGATCTCCTGGTATACGCCTGGAAGAAGTACACGTTATAAATTCAAGTGCTGCATACAATTCCTGTGAAAAAATGCTTATTCTGAGAAGCTTACAGTTTTTTCTGCACGAATTTGATTTTCCGCTTATTTGAATATTGATTTATGTATGCTTAAATTGTTTTACATACCTGTTTCTGTACTTCTTGATGCATTCAGCTGCAGACAGTAAGTGATAGCCTTAGAGTGACGCCAACCGTTGGCTGCTGAAGTAATAGCAGAATTGTTAGCTTACTGCACATAAGATAAAAACACACAGCTATTCGCATTCCATTTATACAAGTAAGCACAGCACACACCATTTAATCTTCACAAACTATTATAGAAGTTACATATTTTAATTTAAAATTAATAAATCACCGGAAAGAAGATATTTTCATTTTACTGCCGCAAAGTGGCAGATGTCAACGGAAGAGGAAATAAATTAGCGCAAATATCCAGATGTCAATAAGCGTTCGTATTGATAGCAAAAATAAATCGATTTGTTTTTTCACAAAAAGTCATTTTTTAATAAAAATTCGGAACAAGTCAAACATTATCTTATTTAAAAAGTTTTTATAAGTTTATACTGCGCTCGATACGTATATTTTAAATAAAAAACTTTAACTTTCTTTCTTGAAACCCAGCAGTAATCGATAACAACCTGCACCCATCGCTGCAATCAGCTGAGTGCATGGTTATCGACAAACATAGAACTGTCACTTGTTCGCTGACTCAAAATGGAATTTTTTACGCGTTTTAGATAATTTGGTTCTCTATTTGTTTTGAGCTTAATTAAACCTTTCCTATTGTAGAATAATAAAGAAAATTTCTAATAATAGCAAGATATGCTGAAAAGGTGAATAAATATAAGTGAAAAAAGTGTTTTACAGACTCCTAATTGTTTTTATTTGCTGGCGAAGAAAACGGGTGAGAAGTCTTTAAAACTTGCACCGATCAGCATAAATTACAATTACGCCCAACTGGAATATAATTGAATAGTATTCATTGTTCGGAGTAATGCCGAAAATGGCGCAAGTAAAAGATTTGCATTTAGGCAAAACCTTAAATGATTTGGAAAAACATTCCGAGATACCAGATGCTCGCACGAAGAAAACTCAAATGTAAGTGCTTTATAATATATATGTGCGGATGGCGTACAGTATATAATTGGCTATATGCCCAAAGTATAAAATTATTAAATAACTTCATTTCAGACTGGTAGAATCTGCCCGAAAATTAATACGGGAAGCAGACAAATATTACAGGGAGGGCGACGAAGAATTGGCTTACGTATTATACATGAAGTATTTCAATTTACTACATTGCATACACCGAAAACCTGACTATGCAGAACATAAACAGACTGTACGCCTAGCACTAGGTGGCAATTCGAACAATAAACTGACCATGAATAAACTGGAGGAACTGAGCACTTCACTCACACGACGTTATGAGGCAAAACAGCTTGCCAATACTACGCTGAAGTCGCCAGCAATAGTCACAGCTTCATTAAAGCAAAATGAACGTGCTCGCGACTACAACGAGCTTAGCGCTTCAGAGAAATTCGATATTTTGAAAGGCGAGCCGGTCTCCTTAGCAACTGCGAATTCATACAGTGGTTATTATTCATTACAATCTTTAAATGTTATAAAATGTGAAGAGTTATTTCAACGTATGAAGCAGAATAATGTGCTGATAATGGATTGCAGATCTAGTAAGGATTATGAGACATCTCATCTCACATACCACTACACAATGAACGTGCCTGAGGAAATTATTTCGGCTGGGTAAATGAACTATATTGAAATATTTTATTCGTGTTCGCATTCTTGTAAACCGTATTACATTTACTTATAGCATGTCTGCTGGAAAATTACAGGACAAATTAGATGGTAGTTCCAAAGTACTATGGGCAGCTCGTTCAGTCAAAGATCAGGTCGTCTTAATGGATTGGAACACCAAAGATTCTAATCCTGCACCATCTTCGCCAATTGGTAAACTTCTCGAAATACTACAGAATGTAAGTGTTGGTAAATACTTATCCTTAAAGAATAATACACTATATAATAACATTGCAGTGGGATCCTGATGTAATTTATAAATCCTCCATTAAAATACTACAAGGTGGTTATGAATTCTTTATCATGATGTACCCAACTCTTTGTACAAACCCCAGTGTACAGGCTCCCCAACAGAACAACAATGATTTGAATCTAATCGACGAGATTGAATATCCTTCAATAAATGATATTACAATGAAGGAAGAAATAAGTGGTCATAGCTACACGCCCAGACCAGGAAGTAGCATGTCACGACCACTTACATTCACTATGTCACAGCCTCCACCCAGTGTAGATCGTTCAAGTAAAATGGCTGCTATGAAAACATACGAGCAAAAACAAAAACCAATTGTAGAGTTGGCTAAGGAACAGGAAGAACTCTTGGAGAAAGCACAAGCTAACGATGAACAATTGAAGAAAGCTTCAGAAAAATTGGACACCATATTTGAAAAAAATAAGCAAAGTCCCGATAAAAAACCTATGACGGCTACGGAAACTGAACTGTTATACTACATTATGCAACTGGAGAGTGCAGCTGCAGACTATGTGGGTTTTAAATATGAAACTCAAATGTTTCCTCGCTTAATCTAACCGGTTTTTATTTTATTGCAGAAAACTGAAAATGATCGTCTCCTAGACGAAATTGAAAAATATAAAAGCATCAAGAAAGAAGAAGAAGCTGAGTTGACGCCCAACGAAAAAGAAAATCTCGAAAAGACCACGCGACAGATTGAGCATAAAATACAAGAACGTCAAAGGCTTGACGCGCAATTGGAACGTGAAAAACAACAACGTGACCAGCAGTTAGCCATGGCTATCGCGCGTTTTCCGCGAACGTCAATCGACAACGAAGATGATATACCCAAACCGAAAATACCGCAATTCGATCGATCTGTAAAACCACATTTGTCGGCACCTACCCACAGCAGTCCAGCTGTCTTCACAGTAGACAGACAACGCGATTTCTCACCAATTCCCGGCGCAATGGTAAGTGTTCATGTAGTGCACATTTGATGCCAATGTTTTTGTTTACATGTGTTCTAAAACATGTTGCTGAATCACGTGGAAGTGTTGTCTACTACAAATGACCGTAACAGACACATATGCGCCAACGACGTCATCTTGTAAGCACGTTTATTTATTTACTAAACTAGAAGACGAAATGTTTCTGTTATTGTTATTGTTGTAGCGGTAGCAAGCTTTCCTCAAATAGTTTCAAGAATCGATGACAAATTGACCGTTATAGCACGAATATGATTCCGAGTTTCTTCAGTCTGTAAGGACTCGTGTACTGTGATTCTTCTTTGGTTGTCTAAGTTCATACCAAGAATTTAAGTAAAAGTAGTTTATATGCGCACTTTTCTATTTCCAAAACTTGTTAAAAATATTTTCTGGAACAAAAAATTTGGTTTTTGACAAGCTCCCAGAAAATATTGAATGTCATCAAACATTGTAATTCATAAATATGCTTTCTAAATCGATTAGGGCGCATTACGCCTGCGAATTTGTGCATCATTCTCTTCTTAGTCACGTTTTATAACATTATACACGCGTCTGCGAACGGCCGTGTCAGCAGTCTTCGGGCAGTCTGCGTTGATTGTGTTAATGACCGAATGTTATTTTCATTAACGTGACCCGCCTACTACTGTTGTATGTACATACAAACAAACATATATATATGTATATAAATGAGTAAACAAAACTAGCTGCTCGTCTGGCCCAAGTGCTGCACTTAAAAACTGTGGAATGCGCCAATTTTCAATTGCCATCCAAGAAATCAATGTGTGTCGTTTGTGTGCACTCAGCACAAAACTTTCTTCACACACTACATGCACTCATACCGACATACATATCTATAGGCAATGCACACAAAGACACAAGTTTGCCAAGTCTCGACGCCTTAACGTAGACTAGCCCAAGACACTATGCTTGCGTTGCACTTGTGTGCGTGCGTGGTAAATATTTTGTGTCACCATCTATGTAATTTCGTATTACTTTATGCATACATATGGGCATATGCTCAGCTGTTTCTTTATTTGTAGGCGTTTAACGGAACAATCTTCGTCTGCCTATTCAACAACTGTGCGCACCTCTGTCTTTGACCAATCGAGTCTTAGTCTGTCGTTGTCTCTACTCAAAGCATGTTGTTGTGCGCGCTATACAAAACGCCAGCTATTGCCAACTTAAAGCCAAATATTGTACAATCGTTTACACATTTTATACGCAACCAAATTAGTATTACGCAAAATAATTCGAGATGATCGTGGTCGCGGGCGTTAAATTGCATATACCGGCGACGCATATACTAATTTATACATCATTTTTTCCACTCAAACGTGTAGGTAAAAATATAACAATAAATATGCATATTTATGTATGTTTTCTATGTATATGGAATGATAATTTGCACCGGATTTTATTGGCTTATTGTCATATTACCGTGGAACCACTCATTTAATGTTAACTGTTCTAGTTTTTATCAACTTCAAACTGTTCATAGTTTTTGTAGCATACATTAAGGCACTTGGGCGGAAATAGTAGCCTTAAAGCTGTGTGCCGTTACATATACAACAAACATGTTATTCATGAGTTAACGTTGATTAATTGTGTTTAAAAATATTTACTATTTCTAAATCTTAATTTAGGTGAGCCTTAAGAGCACAAAAATTATTATTATTTCAACAAATTAAAGTAAACGGGGAAAAATGTGAAACGAGATCAACTACAAATTGTTTGTTATTATTGTTGTAGCGGCAAAATTCTGCCGAGTTGACAGTCCTTGGCCTGATAAATTCCGGGTCCGTTCCGGATACGTAAACCTGACTATCGTGGGAACGGCAAATATTTCTTCTATTGTGACCGAATCGCTCTTTCCACAATGAAAACGTTACTTCCTTGGTCGTTTGATAGCATAATAAGTCTATAGGTTCCTCTGTTTGTAGTGGTAACATTAAAGTGCCTGCCACTTATGGCAGAAGAAGCGCGGCTGGATATTTAACAAAAGTCTTATAGCTAACATATGTATATGTGTGCATGTATATGATCATATATAAATTCCGTAAAACTTGTTACCAAATTAAATCAATCAAAACACCCTGTATCTGAGAACATCGTGACCCGCCAATGCCTACTTGCTATTACTTTGAAATGAACAACCATTTATGACACATGTTTGCACATTAAGTAGATAATTAAACCCAAAAGACATATTTTCGTTTGATACCAGTCCTTTTTTGTTTGTATGTGCATATGTACATATATGTAAGTTTCAGTTAATTAATATATATGTATGTAAATGCAAGTTTTCGTATACCAATAAATTCAAGGTTAATCATATTTATTTTTACAACTTTTTTAGGGTCGCGGCTTGACCGGCTTAAAGAACCTGGGTAACACCTGCTACATGAACAGTATCATACAGTGCCTCAGCAATACCCCACAACTCACCGAATACTGCATAACGGACAAATATAAGAACTACATCAGTCGCAGCAACAAGACGAAGGGGCACATTGTCGAGGAAGTGGCGGCGCTCATTAAAGTTTTATGGAATGGCAACTACAAATGCGTAGCCAGCAAGGACTTGCGTGTAAGTGTACAATAAAATCCGAAATATAGCGCACGTGTGTATGTGTGTGCATATGTGTGGTCAGATAAGACACGTATAGTGAATAGTATGAATACATACATACATGCGTATATATGTAAGTATATAGCTTTGTATGTAAAAAAAAGCTGATGTATTTGCTTAAATGTTTATAATTTTGTTTGTATGTTTATTTCACCGCCAACTTTTGTTGGAAAATTCTACTAATTAATAACTGCATTTCACTTACATATAAATGTGATTAAAATTATTTAATATCGCCTTACTTTTACTTTTCAGTACGTTATGGGTCAGTACCAGCAGATATTCCGGGGCATCGAGCAGCAAGATTCGCACGAATTTCTCACCATACTCATGGATTGGCTACATTCCGATTTACAAACATTACATGTACCCGAAAAGCCACGTGATAATATAACACCCTCCGAGAAGGCGTGGCTCGAATTTACTAAAGCCAAAGAGAGTCTCATATTGCATTTATTTTATGGCCAAATAAAAAGTACCGTTAAATGTGTCGATTGCAATAAGGAGTCCGCCACATATGAATGTTTTTCGAATTTAAGCCTGGAGTTGCCTTCAAATGCAAATGTTTGCTATCTCAGCCAATGCATGGATATGTACTTTAGTGGCGAACGCATACACGGCTGGAATTGTCCGAATTGTAAAACGAAACGTGATGCGGTGAAAAAATTGGATATCTCCAAGCTGCCACCGGTGCTGGTGATACATATGAAGAGGTAAAGTACATATATATATGTATCATTTATTTTTCATCAGATGTCCTTGTAGGCGTCGCTAAAAGGTCTCATGTAACCATTCGTTTTTTTCGTAGCGCAAATGTGAAGAATTTTCGATATAATTCCCTTGACTGCTTTCGTAAACTTGATTTATTTTTTTTTAATTTTTAGGTTCTATGCCGACACCGACGCTGTTGGCAATTCGTACAAAAAGAAACAAAACTACGTTCGCTTTCCATTGGAGAATCTTGATATGACGCCTTATATTGCCAAGTCCGAGTCGCGTTCGGTAACACCGAAAACGTATCAACTGTACGGCGTTTCCAACCATTACGGCTCTATGGAGAGCGGCCACTACACGGCATTTTGCAAAAGCGGCAACTATGGCAGGTGTGTAAATACTTCTCAGAGTCACAAAGCGCAACAGTTGTATTTTACGCACAACTGCATATTAACATAAATGTATTTGCACTTGTATGTATGTATGTAATATCATAGCTTCTTTCTAATCTAATAGATGGTTCAAGTTCGATGACCAAGTCGTTTCGCCGCTAGACACTTCGAATGTCGTCTCCAGCGCTGCCTACATACTGTTCTACACCTGGCTGCCGCCCATACAAATAACCGAAAACAACAACGCAAATTAGCTGTAAAATCTCTGAGCAAGTCAAATGTGGTGGGAATAAGGGAGAAGGAGACACATCGTCATCCTTCACAGGTGTTGAGGTTACTTTTTGTTGTTTTACTACTTGAATATTGCAAAGGCAATGCATTTTTTTAGTTATTTACGTGTTAGCGTCTAGTCGCGGTTGAAAAACTTGAAGTTGTTGATTTGAACGAAAAAAAAGCAATTATTATTACACATTTCTAATTCTGACTATTATGATTATTACACAATCTTACTTTTGAATTCTTATAACAAATCGAAAGACACTTACGCAAAAGCAAAACAAACATGCAAATTAAGAATTTGTTTTAATTTTCAATTTTCCTTAATAGTTGTTATAGCATATTTGAAGAGACTTTTTAAAGCATTAAACTAAGTATATCACTATATAATATTTACATTGGTCCAAACGCCTGTGTACGGTGTGTAATCTGTACATGTATAGGTGTGCTACTGCACTTATGCATATAAAGCTTTCAATAATTTTATTTTCGACTGCGTCGTTGCGGCTTATGTGAAAGTTTACTTACATACATACATACACACTAATAGAAAATTAAATATTTTGCAATATTGAAAATTAAATATAAATAAATAGAAGTAAAACATTAAAATTTACAAACTAAAAACAACAAAAAACACTTAATGAAATTAAGACTTTACGTGCATTATAAAAAGTTAATTTAAATTAAAGAAATATAACTCATATTAGAGAATACCACTATTTTTAGGAGAGAATACAAAATCGTTTAATGAAATACCAAAATAAATATACTTATATAAAAAACGAAAATTAGAAAACTGTCATATTTTTGTCTACTCGAATTTTCATGAACTGTATTATTATTTTTTTTTAACCATGTTGTTTTTTTAAACAATATTATTTTTTACGATATTATATGGTTTTACGATATTATTATTTTTACGATATTATATTTTTTATGATCTCGCGTTTTTTACGATGTCATTATTTTTACGGTATTATTGTTTTTACGATATTATAATTTTTTACGATCGCATTTTTTACGGTATTATTATTTTTACGATATTATAATTTTTTAACCAAATTATTTTTTTCGACCATAATATGCTTTTGGCAATAAAGTTTTTGGCAAGTTTTATTGAAATATAGAATCCAGGCCAAGGTACGATATAACAAATAAGTAAAGAATTCGTTAATTTTATATCCTTTATAGGCAAACAATATAGCGAAAAGCAAAGCAAAGCAAGCAATATGGCTAAACCCTAATTATAACATTCGAACTGTTCTGCAGGGTTTACGTAACTAAAGTGGACCCAGATTCATATGCGGCGTCATTCTTCAACATTTTTGGGCCAATGTGGTTTTTGTTGTTGTAGCGTCAGTATTCTGGCGAATTGACAGTCCTTGGCCGGATAAAAGTCCGGGTCCGTTGCGGTTAAGTAGACCCGACTGTCGTGGGAACGGATTTTTGGGCTAATATTTTCCGCCGCTGGAATCACAACACTCTTTGAGTGTCTTTTAAAACCTTTTACATACATAATAAATACAACAAGCATTACCTATTTTAGTTTAAACAAAAAATTTAACTTTATTTTTTTTTTTTTTCTTTTATTCATAAACTACATAATTAGTGCTTGCCCCTATTTTGATAAAACTCAGCTCATAAGACTTAACAAACCGGCAATTTTAATTAATTTTAATGTCATCAAATACAATTAATATTAGTCACAATTTTCATTCAACATGAGGTGCTTAATATCTAAAACCAAATTACAAGGAAAGCAATTTTTTACTCAAGAAAAGTATACGCGGATAACACAAATTTCAAAAAACTGTTTCTTCTTTCTTAACCCACATGTAAATATGTATGTACAACAAGTTCGTGATTTCAAACAAATAACGTGTATTATTATTTTAGTTTTTTATATAAACAGAAGAATTAACTTGGAATCGCTTTATACTGTTTCGATAATGCCGCGGCGCCGTTGCTCACTCGTTGCGGCTTCCTCGTTGCCAATGAACGAAGTTTCTTCCGAACTGGCGACGGGCACTAGAACTTCTTTGGCAATGGGAACACCGTTCAGCTGCGTGGCATGATGCGGCGCCGGGGAATGCGTGTCGTGCGGTGTGCTATTATGCACCGTTATAGCAATCGGTTCGTAATTCAGCGCACGTGATGGCGTATGCGCACGCGTCGGTGTATTAAGATGTGAAGAATTGGCACGTGAGTGTGGACTGTTGTTACGCGAATGTTGAAAGTCCTCAAGTGGTATCTCCTCAGAACTGTAAAAAAAAAGTTGAGTTTAATATATTGAAAGCTTTAAAATCACACAAAACGCCTACCGCGGTCTGGGCATGCGCGGACTGTTGTCACGCGAACGTGTTGCGCTGCGACTTTGCGAATTATCACGCGAGCTGCGCGGCGAATGCTCACGACCCGGTGATGAGTTGGCATCGCGATTTTGCGACGTCGACGAATGTGAACTGGAATTGGAATTGCGTCGACGCGGACGGCCGGCACTCTCATTTCGTATGCTAAACAAAGTGAGTGAAAAAAAATGATTGTGTAGGTATAACATATGTGGGGAAAAACTAAGCCACTAACCCCTCAATAGAGCGATTCTGTGCCATTTGAATGCGGCACACGCCGCCAGCGCTAGTGTCGCGCTTTAAAGCCGCTGCAAAGCCGGGCACACGGTTTGTCGTCGACAATATGGGACGATGGTCGCGCGAGGAACGCGAACTGCTGCTGGCAACGCTGCCGGCGCGTAGACCAGCCACCGCATACACGGGCGAGTCAATCACTTGGCCGGGCATTTCAATGAGCTGCGCGATCTGATACATTTTCTTCTGGCGCGCCTTGCTGCGGCCCTGAAAAAGCAAAAACTTTCAATAAAATAAACATTGAAATTATGGAATTGTATAATGCACCTTGGTCAGTCTTTGCTTCGCTGCCATACAACGAATGTGATCGTCAAAGAGGAATTTCGCCGACAGCAGCGGTGTGCGATTGTGCGTAGCGCCGCCACGGTGTACCGTAATGTGCAGGCAGCGCGAGTCGTCCTTATCGCCGACCACTTCGACATCCTGCAGAAAGCCAACGAATTTAGCGACACCCCAACCCAATAGTTTGGCATCTGGTTCAACGAGTATTAGCTGCAGTGAATCGATGACGAGAAAGCGTCGCTGTTTTGTGCTCTCCTTAGTGATGACAGTGCAAGCAATTAAATCGCTATTATCTGCATTCAAAAAATTATTGAAGATATACAAATGTCTACTAAAAGCTTCGAATTTATATGGCGCTTACTTAAATCCAGCACATTGTCCACCTGCACGAGATTCATTGTGTTCGTTAACGGCAGCAACGTTTCTTTTTCATTTAGAAATTGTTGGCACGTTTTGCGTAGCAGAAAGAAATCGCGTATGGCGCGACGTGCCTTCTCTACTTCGCCACAGGGCAGGCGACGTGTGAAATTTATACCGGTCAACGGCGTGCCGGTCGGTGGAAGCAGTATCGTTGAATCCATACAGAGGAATTCAACATTCAAATTTGTCTTGCGCATCTCGTTGAACTCATCCTCGAACAGGTCGAGAAAGATATCTTCAGACTTATAGAAATTACGCAACACCACCATAGACTGGTTACGTGCGGAAAACAGTGCATCACGTTGCGCCTCTGTAATGCAAGCGTCGTCCGTACAGGGTTTCGTAAAGGTGACGAGCAGTTGTAGCGCAATCTCAATGGTTATGAGACGTATGCGGCAGGCTGTGGGTGATGAAAAGAATACATATTAGAGAAAGTTAAATTTGAAATTCATTTAATTCCATACAAGGCTGATTCGACAACGTAATTAAGTGCAGCAAGCGTTCTATTAGCTCTGTCTTGTAGCTGTATGGTCCTTTGGCTGATTGGGAGAGTACCTGTTCGAACCAATCGTTTTTGACACCTACACACGCACGAGAAGAAACAGGGAAAAGAGATATTTTAGTTGAAATTAAGTGCAAATTTATTTATACATAAAAATATTAAATTGATGAGATATACAGATGCATATATATACATACAATGAAACTGAGCATCTTACATACCATCTACAGTGTTGGTTTATGAAGCATATAGTAGTAGTGAGAAACACATCACCATTCGAGATTATTTTGGAATGGATAGCATTACAAATGAAAAAGTAGAGAATATGACGGACAATAAGTGCATTAGTAAGTTGATTTAGCGTTTGTTAAAAGGCGTTTAAATGAATGCAAACTACCATATTGAACACGTAATAATATGGGCAAATTGTTGTTGTTGTTTTCCTGTAAAATGCTAAAACACTCACCCCTGTTGTAAGCCATTGCGTAAATGAGGCATAAGGACAAAAGTGCCAGATAATCATTCTCCGTGCAATCCAACGCCGACAATACCATTTCCAAGAACGGGCGATTCAACTCGTTAAATGCACGCGCGGGTTGCACCAGCTTTTGGATTTTTTCCTTCTCCTCGTCGGTGATGTTGGCCAATTTGGCGTTATTTAATACAGCTTGCGCCGCGGCACTGGCGGTCTCTACAGAAATGCCACACACATCGTTTTCTGCACATTGCTCTTCTGTTGTTACTGTATTGGACGTGGATTCTGCGGCATTTGCTCCAGCTACTTCCCGGGCGTTACTCGTAGCAACTGGTGCTTCTAATGTATTATGTATGTTGTCAGTATCGTAGCTGTGGCTCGTAGAGTTGGCACCGACAGTCTCCAACGCTTGCTCTAAACTTTCACGTGGCTCACCAAACCCAGGTACAACTGTTAAACGGTGCTCTACATAGGCGTTTAATATTTCAGCAGCGCCCTCTTTAAACACACTGTGGTCTCCATTGAGTATTACCCAGGCGAGCGCATGTACCAGCGGTGCATGTGTGATAACTAAGAATACAAGCGACAGCAAGTACAATGCGACAATTGATGAAACACGCGGATTGTTGATTTCTTGAATATCAATATCCACGGGACGATTTAAGACGGCTGCGAGATTTTGTGTGACCACTGCGAGTGATGTGGGCGGCGGCGCAGGCGTGAGTGAGAAAATATATAGTGGTACGAAGAGTTTGTGTAATAGATGTTCGGTAAGTACGGCATTTAAATCATCTATTTCGAGTAACAAAATATCGTTCAGGTAATGTAAATGATCTAGATGTTCTGCGACTAAATTTGAAAGCCTCTGATTAGACTGATGACTGCGTAAAGAAATTTGATTACTTTTTTATTCCAAAAAAAAATAAAAGCAATTACTTACTCAATGTCAGTTCTTACGCAGGTGTCTAATTCCAAAATATGTTTGCCTATAAACCAAACTAAGTTGCTGAAATAAGGCGCAGCGGTTCTGTAATTTCACATAAATACACAGTTTATACAAATTCCATTTGTTTTTAATTTCTTCAGTGCATACTTGTCTCTAATAAACCTCAACATACTGGCATTCTGTACTTTATATACATTTAACGAAATCGTGCGGACTGCTATTCGAACCATAGATTCAGGGTGATTAAAGAATTTAATAGCCTCTGTGTATAGTGGAAAGTCATTGGTATGCTACAAAACAATATAAAGAATTATTTTTTTTTTTCAAATAATTTTTATATATCAAAAATCTCATCCTTACTTCGTTGTAGAAGAAATGTATGGTATGCGTGTTCAATTTAAGGCTCAGCGTCTTTAGAAATAAAATGTAATAACCCATTACATCTTCATCAGAAAAGTCAAACTTGTGTACAATTATAGAATTGACATGATTGTTGCTCAAAAGATAATCTATAAACAATGAAACAATACAAAAAAAAAAATAATTTTTGTGACCCACTTATTTATGTTATGCTTGCTCAAGCATAGTTACTTACACAAAGATGTCTCATTTCGTATGTTTTCAAATAAAATATTTAATGTTTGCAATAATTGCACACAAACAAAACTTGAGCCACCGCTCTTTTGGCGCATTATATGCAAAAAGTAGGACAGCATGTTTTTCTCAAGAAAAAAACTGCAAATAAAATAAAATGATTTATCAGCATTTGACACTGCCTTGTACACAAATCTATAGTATATATATGCAAAATAATTTCGTTACGCACTCAAACACGGAAGAGTCATGCTGATCGCCCCAGATGAGTATTTCTGCAATACAGCGCAGCGACTCCACTAATAGACCACGATTGCTTTCGGAAACAGTGGTATTCTTCTCCAATATACTGTACAGGTACTTAAGGTGTTCCAATGAAAGACGATTCTTTGGGCGGTTCCAGTTTCCACCAAACCAACTTCTACTACGAAACATTTTTCTTTCCTTTCCTTTTTTTATCAAAATATCAAGTTAGTAGAATTATATCTGAGGTTTCCGTATCTTCTTCGAATGTATAATACTTTTTTACGAATTCGTCATTTAATTACGTTTTACTTTAGCCTTTAATTGCTTCATCTAATACGCAAAGAAAAAATACACTTTTTTATTTCTACGTTGATGGTTGAACAAAATATTGGCACCTGCTGTTGTCGCAATATGTCAGTAACATATGATCGCAATATCATTTGTGCCGCCGTTGAGCATTTACTCGGCGCAGTTAAATTTATGAAATGTATTTGTTAGCGTATAACATTTAATTAAAACTACAAGATATTAATGCAATTAAGTTCTATTATTATACATTTGGAAATAAAATAATTATTTTTAATTAATTTTCCGAAATTGCTATCTGCAATCGGTATGTTAATGTTTATTATAGTTTTAAAAAATTTTCTATTTTTTGAGCCAACAATTAGGAAAAACTCTATGATGTTAGGTTAAATTGAATTCAGATTCTGGTTACCTAATTTAAAAAAATAGGGGGCAGCACTGTGCAAAGAGAAGCAAATACAGCTCAAAAAGTAAACAAATCAAAAATATTTTTTATATGATAGGATTTATAAATAATATTAGAATATTATGGGTGTACAAATTTTAAAATTCATATTTTAGCATCAACATTTCCAAATTTGTGTCACCCAACGCGATAGCATAATCATTACCATGATGTTGCCCCATTTTAAGTGTTATATACATATGTATGTATGCATATGAATGCATTAATTATTGTTTACCAATGCAAAATTTTACAGATGCCGATTGCCGTAGCTTTGTAGCTAAAGAATACCATGTTTTCTAGTCATGCACACCTAAAAAGACGCACACCTGAGAAAGGAATCCCACGTTCTGATTACATTGAACATCTGGTAGAAGAATATCACACCACTACGGACATTGGTGAGAAATTTTCAAATAGCTTAGAAGATGTTAAGCAATTTACCTTTGCATTCCTAGAGGCCAAGGAACAAGTGACTGCTAATTTGGCCAATTTTGCTTATGATCCAATAAATTGGAGGTATCTAAAAGAATCTGGTACCTTAGACGTGTTTGAAGATTGCATGAAGGGTCCAAATGAGCGTTTACAGTTACACGCTATTGCCGGTTATTGCAACTTATGTTTAGGTAATACTATTTTTGATAATGCTGGCGAATACATTATAATATTTTTTATCTCTTAGATCCTGAAGCATTTCAATTTATTACAAATTTAGTGATCCTCGCTCAAATAAACAACCTGCTTCACGCAACAGAATCAGCCGACATACAACTTAATTGCATAGCTCTGTTATATCAGTTACTCACGTCTGACTTTTGTACAAAAGAACAGAAAGCTTTAATTGCCATACCCAGCTTGCTAAAACAAATTACACAACTACGAAACGAAAGCTCAGATCAGAGAGTAAAGAATATCGCGACATTGTTTTCTGGAGATTTTGGATCGCGTGTGGAGGAGGTAGAAGATTTCAAAAATGTACTCGCAACTTTTAAAACGCTTTAATAGTCAAGTAGCAACGAAATGTAGAGAGATTACTGTAGTAAAAAGGTTCACTCAGGAAGAACTAGATCAATTTTCTACGCTTACCGCCGATTATAATCCCATACATTCTACAGAGACATCAATAACCGAACGTAAAGTCCATGGTGCTTTCCTCAATGCCATTGTGGCTGGCATAATTGGTTCACAAATACCTGGGCCGGGTACTATTGTTTTAAGTCAAAAGTTTAGATTTCCTAATGCATGCCGTGTTGACAAAGCCGTAAATATTACTGTTCGTTTAGTTAATGAACGCAAAATTGCTTTAGTAGAATATGAGTGTAAACAAGATGAAGAACTGGTTTTTATTGGCGAAGCTAAACTTTTAATAAAACAATGATTAAAGTGTAACTTAAAACAATATCTTTATTTTTAAAAATTAACAGAACTGCTCTATTTCTTCGCTCGCTTGCCTTCACCCTTCTTTGGAGCAGCTTTACCACGTAGCCGTCTCAAACGTTTCATTTCCTCTTTGAAATCTTCGTGTTCATCACGGAATAAGCCGTATGCACGCAGATTTTTCATGAGAATATGTGTCTCTACATGTCGGGGATACCAGTTATTTAACGAATCACGCTTATGGACCGGCTCCTCCGCGAACATGCGAACTACCTTCATCGACTTTTCATTGGTTGTACGCGCGACTTCACCGAAAATGCGATTGGAAAGAAAATTCATACGACGTGCATATTGTGTACCCAACTTAATTAATTCATTATATTTGTTGGACGCCATTGTTGGCCAAAAATCGCGTTGTTAACTTTAAATTAAAATGTTTTAGCAAAAATCCAATTATTATTATAATTATATCAAAGTATCTTTGGTTATGTCATTTCTAACAGATATCAGCTGATCAGACAGATTTGCATTGAGTTACAAATAAAAACTTAATATAGAAAAAATATTTAATTTAGGAATTATAAAATAAATAAATATGATATTCCATACCTTAATATGAAAAAAAAGATTTGAGCTTTCGATAATTTTTATTATAGATAAATTTCATTATTCACTTAAGTAAAGGAGCGTTGTTTCTACAATTTTATTATTTCATATACCCGAGATTATCTTGTACCACATTTGCCTATTTAATTATAACGTGTAAAATAAAGCAAAATAATTAAAATATGGCGTACAAAGTTATATATGGGAGCTTATAAGTTTGAAGAATAATTCTTACAATAAATGAATTCTAATATTTCCATTCGGTAAAAATATAGGACAATATTTCTAATCGGTACAAACAAACAACAAGCTTAAGAGATCAAATCACAGATGTCGCTCTGTGATAGTACTGTTCGTTTGTAATGTGAAGAAACTGCAGCTTGCTTCTACAACATCCCGAACAAATACTTTCTTTCTGACATCGTCGCTCAAAGTGATCGGAAGCGTCGAAAACTTTTCTGAGAAATGGTAAGATTTCATTTTCTTAATAAAATTTAAGCAAGAAAAAGTAAAAGTGTATAACATTGTTTTGTGGTCATTTGGTTTTTAATAAAAGTATAAAAGTAAAATCATACATAACCTCGAAAGACATTTGTGCACGTGTTTATAAATTTGATTAAACAAGTTGTTCGATTTTAAATTTTGTGTTAATATAAATTTTCTAATTTTATTTTGTTAGTCTCATCGTAAATTCTCTGCGCCTCGCCATGGCTCTATGGCATTCTACCCCAAGAAGCGGTCAGCTCGCCATCGTGGTAAGGTTAAGGCCTTCCCCAAGGATGATGCCAGTAAACCAGTGCATTTAACATGCTTCATTGGTTACAAAGCTGGTATGACCCACATCGTTCGTGAAGCGGACCGTCCTGGATCCAGTAAGTTTGAAATTATTTTTAACACACCTTTACTTTCAATGATGATAAAAAGTTAATAATTTATGGTTAGAACACAAATGATATCCATGATTATAATATAACTAGGGCGGACTGATTTCTCTACCCCAAACTTATTTAAAAGTTCGCTGAACACGTGTTTCTAACTTCGCTATTTTTCTGTTTGCAGAGATCAATAAGAAGGAGGTTGTTGAAGCCGTAACTGTTTTGGAAACTCCACCAATGATTGTTGTTGGTGCTGTAGGTTACATTGAGACTCCATACGGTCTCCGTGCTCTCGTCAATGTATGGGCACAACATTTATCCGAGGAGTGCCGTCGCCGTTTCTACAAGAACTGGTATGTTAAGTTTCACTATAACCTCAAATTATGTTGTATTGTAAAGTGGAATTAGATCATTTGGTAAACACGTGTTGGTTTCTTTTGCTTTAAATGATGATAGATGGTAACTGACTTCTTTGAAGATACGAAATTATACCATCCCTGTCTGCCTTCCTTCTGATCAAAGTTAAAAGAAATCAACATTGTTTAATTGTTATAAAAAAATTGTTTGCTTCATATAAGAGTATTACTAAAAAGAATATTTAAAATTAAAGTTCTTGGATCAGCTTGCTGAGAGAGCTTTTAAAATCTGTACAAGTCGTGTGAGCGCCATATTGTTTACCGAAAATTCAATTCGGTTTTTGGTATTCTGATATGTGAAATTTCGTGAGCACGGCATGGAAGAATAGATCTCCGCTCGCTTTAATTGCGATGAGGTCGGCTTCCATTTTTTCTTTTTTGCCAGTCAAATTCACAATAGCAAAGAAGTTGAGTGTTGCGCCCACCCAATGGAGCTGAAAACAAACTCCCTGGCTGCAAATTTGTTCCACTAAATGCACTCATTTACGGTGTCCGTTGTAACTGCGTAGATATATGTATTTGATGAATGCAATCTGCTTCGATTCAGGTACAAATCAAAGAAGAAGGCTTTCACCAAAGCCAGCAAGAAATGGGAAGTTGACTTGGGCAAGAAGAGCATTGAAAATGACTTCCGCAAGATGCTCCGTTACTGCAAGGTCATCCGCGTTATTGCTCATTCACAGGTAATTACGAATAATATTTAGTCATGTCATTCATAAAAATGCGACGTCCTTGGTTCACGGCGTCGGATGCACACTGCAGTCTTTGGATGAATGGGTGTGTCTGATGTAGTGTTCCTAAAAGGCGGTCTTGCTGTGATGGTCAATGCACAGTTATATAACCGCAACGTCGCAGAAAAAATTGCCCTTCGGGTGGCGATCCTTGATATATTCCACTAACTGTGCATAGCCGCTTAGGCGATAACCGCACAGTTAAACCATATCACGGACAGTACCAACTCCAATTTCATCACACTTGCATACATTCGTACAATATTATAATGTCATATTTCTACTACTTTTTACTTCAATTAGATCCGTTTGATCAAGCAACGCCAAAAGAAGGCCCATATCATGGAAATCCAATTGAACGGTGGTTCTATTGAAGATAAGGTTAAATGGGTTCGTGAGAACTTGGAGAAACCCGTGCAAGTCAGCAATGTCTTCGGACAGGATGAGATGATTGATTGCGTTGGTGTTACCAAAGGTAAAGGTTTCAAGGGTGTCACTGCTCGTTGGCATACCAAGAAATTGCCACGCAAGACGCACAAGGGTCTGCGCAAGGTTGCTTGTATTGGAGCCTGGCATCCATCTCGTGTGTCCTTCACCGTCGCACGTGCCGGTCAAAAGGGCTACCATCACCGTACCGAAATCAACAAGAAGATCTACCGCATCGGTGCCGGAATCCACACCAAGGATGGCAAGGTGGGCTAAAATTCTTATTGTTCTCATTTATATTAAACTGCCTTGATGATAAACTCATAAAGTTCCGACATCAAACAAAACTTTTTATTGATACCAAAATGATAATCAAATGATAGGACTGATTGCATAACACGTAGAAATATATGTATGTGAAAACTCTAAAAGTATAACTAATTAAATGTTATTTTCCGACATTACAGGTCATCAAAAACAACGCCTCCACCGAGTACGATTTGACCGATAAGAGCATTACACCCATGGGTGGTTTCCCCCATTATGGTGAAGTCACCAATGACTTCGTCATGCTCAAGGGTTGTTGCATTGGCTCGAAGAAGCGTGTGCTCACACTCCGCAAGTCTTTGCTGAAACACACCAAGCGCTCTGCTTTGGAACAAATCAAACTCAAGTTCATCGACACATCGTCAAAGATGGGTCATGGTCGTTTCCAAACCCCAGCCGACAAATTGGCATTCATGGGTCCACTCAAGAAGGATCGCATCAAGGAGGAGGTTGCCGCCGCTGGTGCTGCCGCTACATCTGCTACCGCATAAATGTAAATTTATGTTTGTTAATTGTATTAACACTTAATTACCACATTGATTGTGGTAAAAGATAAAATAAATAGTAAAAACCAAAAGTTTTTCTTTTAATTTATTGTACAATAGTAATGATGATGGTCTAAGTAATCTTTAGCGGGTTATTAAAACAATAAAAAAATATCTCAGACGAGATTTCGCAGAATAGAGGATAATCAGTAATTTACTATCGCAATAATACATAGTGCCGATTGACATTTGTCATATAAGTATCGGTTGAAGTGTGCAACATTATCGTGCACTGTTGCTAGGGCGGTCTCGGCTCTAGTAACATTCAGCATGCGTCATCATAGCGACTGTATGTGGTTTTACTCTTTTAGTGTTCGTTACTTCTCACTCCACGCGTAGTGAATTAAATCTTTTATTGGGTTATGCATCCATCGAAGTCTATACGCCTACATATTTGAGCCAACTAAGGTGCTATCGTCCTAATTGGTCACCATTTTATGTTTGGGGTCTTAAGCTTTAAATGTAAAAGAACTATGGTATTGCGTTTTTAACGTTGTTGTTGTAGCGGAGCAATTTGAAACCTTTATTGAACAAAATCACACATTCTGCCCATTGGGCGTCTACTTATTTACATATGTGATTTGATGAAAACTCTTTAATTATCAATTATTACATCTTTTATTTTTTGATATTTTATTAAATTTAACTTAAATAATCATACATAAAAATAAGCGTTTGTTTATTTATTACATCGTTTAACGAAAAATGTTTGTTGTATTTTTTTTATAAATAGTTCATTCCAACATTACAAAACTACAATATTAGCTAATTAGCATCTCTGTTCAGTAAACTTTTGTATTCATTAGCTTGCATATCACAGGCAATATAATGCCATTATTCCTAAGTAAAGTGATTTTATCATATCCATCATTATTTTTTATGCTTAACCTGGAGAAATTATCATATATCGTACGTATCTTTAGCTAAAAATTATGTATGAAAATATTTAGTATATATGTTATGTAACTGTTATAGTATGAGAGTCCCAGCTCTTAACGAGGATTTCAGTTTGGTCAGAATTTGCAGCAAATCCTTGATGCACACATTTCGCTTGTTATTGTGAATATTTGTACATATATGTAAACAGAGGTGGCTTATTTTTATTGAGACTGTTTTGTACTGGAATAAAAAATGAGAAAGAAAAAAAAAACATAAAATTAAAAATGAATTAACAAAACGTAAAAACTGTATGAATAAATAAATCTGAGTTACATAACACATCAAACATAAAGTACATTGCGTAAATTGATTGGCAATTTGTCATATTTATGAACATATGCATGTGATCTGACAAAATGCACATACATATATACACTACTTGTGGCTTTGATAACTAACAATTTGGACATGTATGTATGTATTTATGTGTGTATGTGCATGATTACATTGATCTCTTAACTCTATTTCTTAAATAACATAATCATCAATTGGCATTCATTACTTTTCTTTGGGTGTTTTGTTAAATATATATTCGTTGGCCATGCTATAGCCGAGACCCAACGTCAGCGCCCCGACAACGGTTCCCTGCGCCGCAACACGAAGTTGCATTAGGAAAACACTGGTGCTCATTGTGCCACGGTTCTTATATTTATAAGCACCAATAATGCCAGCCGCTACGAAGCCAGCCAAACCTGCAAATATAAATTCATGGAAAAACAATTGTTAATCATACATAAGTGCAATAATATGATATAATAGAGAAACGCAACGTACATTTGTAAGTGTATTGAAAAAATCAGAAACAGCTGTAAAGATAAACAAGTTTTTAAATGCACTAAAGTGTGCGATTTCGTGGAAATTTTCATTGCTATTTTTCGCATTCTTTTGTGAATAATGATATATGTGCATATATTCACATATATATATGACAAAAATAGAATGTATGTATGTTTATTTTGCACCTCGAACACCCAACAAGCGTTTTGAGGTAAGGAGGCAGACGCAATTTTGTCTACACGTGCACTTTAAAACCAAATGATATATCTGTACTCATATAAAGACATATTTTAATTTAAGAAAGAATTCTATTACGACAAAGAAGTCGAAATACTTATCAAATGATTTGTGTTCACAAACACTTTATTGATACAAATTAATACATTCACATACAGCTTAACGTTTTCGTCAGATTGTAGCTTCCGTTTTCGTATTTAACTAGTCTGTCTTTACTGCAAACTTATACATCAAACATATGTAAAAATAGTGATCGTGGGGACATAAAAATTTGGGAATAATTTTACTTCCGTGGATATTTATAAGAACTTGTTGCACTGCGAACTATTCACATATACCATTAAAATATTAAAAACACAGGAAATGTGTATGCACATATACCTGTATTGAATAATATGGACCAGCTAAGACGCATGTGAATTGCTCAAAATTCGAGCATTAGCTGCCAGCGTGTACGCCAACACGAAAGCAAAAACATTAAAAAAAAAAACAGACAGTGTACAGCAACAATTGCAAATTTTCGCAGACTTAATAAAAATGATTTCAATCTACCCAATTATCTTCTTTATAAGTGTACACTGAAAAGCTATGCACTTTGTTCAATAATCGAAATATATTAATACTCACTATTACGCGAGTATGAGTATTACATCATCATTATGGATTCCTTTGAAATTGGCAAGCAACTGGTTATACATTTATTATATATATATTTTTTGCAGGATGGCCAATATGACTTTAACAATTATAAGAAGAAATCAAAGTGAAAGCAAGATCATGTCTACAATCATTGGATTGTTGAGAAGCGATATTCAGTGGATGTTCAAAGTAGCGCACAGGAAACGAAAGCACATTAATTTGTTTGAAAGTTTTTGCAAATAGGATAGGAAATACATTTAGTATATGTATGTATGTATTTAATTAAACAAAATAATAGTAATTAAACACAAGCACAATTACATTCTTGTTGTGTAATATATAAAAACATTAAAGCTGCAGGCGTTCCCCGATGCGTGTATGACACAAAGTATGGTCAAGGTCAAGCGCTAGCCTCAAATGTTTCCTATTTCGAATTCATTTGTAATACAGGTGAAATACATTAAATTCATTTAAAATGCTTCTGATGGCATAGCAAACAATCTGTCTACATCGTCGTCGTGGCAAGTAGCTACTATAACTATGATTAATTATGTAAAACCTTTAAGTTTTCTTCATTTACCAATAATCATGAATGGCGAATCCTTTATTTTTCTGGACAGCTTTCCACCTTGGCTTTCGTCGCGCGAATCCTCAAAATACGATTTAGAACTCATTTTCACTGTTTAATATTTGTGGCGTTAGAAAAAGCAACAAGCGTTTCCGTTTAGTAAGATTTTTCTTTTTTGCACACTTTTGCACTTTCAGATGTTTAAAACTTTTCCACTAATTCCAACGATTACTGCTCGTGACGACGGTCGATTAACAATTGGTTGAAAACCAATCGGTGGTTATTTATATGTATCGAAATTTTTTCTTAGAGATGGAAATATTTTTTGTTAAATATTCAAATTTTTATGTGTTAACATATGCTTTCAATATTCGACTGCAAAAAAAACGGCACTTAAAATAAACTTGAAGGTAAATATTGTAAACAAAACTGCTTGCAGTAATAATTATGAAACAAAATAGATATCGATTATTTTCAGTTTACAAAGTCAACTTGATTTATTTATGATATTGCCATCCCATTTTTATTTCACAAAGTATAACTATGCGATTCATTTGTTCAAAATTATAAGAAAACTAGCTTTTAATGGTTCTGGATTTCTGCGTTAAGAACATGGTGGGATATAATTTTCAGTATAAAATCGCTCTCGTTCATAGCTACAGTGAAGCATTCGTTGCAGTCGTGTTTTTCGATAAATAGTCATGAGCTAAAATTTTTGGATTATATCGAACTGTTATCGAAAGAACCGGCTGTGCAATTTGTTATATTCACAAATTGCTTTGTTTAAAATTATTTCACAACAATCAAAATAACATTTACAAGTAAACAAATTCTGGCTTATCAATGGCTAGTTGCAGCTCAAATCTAAATTGGAATCCGAATATTGATGTGTTAATTAGCGACAGCGAGGATGACGATGATGAGACAAAACCAAATTATAAAGGGCGCGAAGCGCTGATATTCGTGGTGGACGCTAATCTCTATGCGGAGTATGAGAGATTTGCTGAGGCACTGGATATTGTGCGGAAAGCATTAATATCTGGGTTACTTGTAAACAGTAATGATTTAATTGGTATTGTATTTGCAAATACTGAAATGAATCCGGATCCATATGAAGCTAGCAGTGTGGATAATATTGTTTTGCCACAAAACTGCGCGGTTTTCTTACCACTCCGCGCCTTATCGAAATCAATAGTAGAACATTACTTGCGCTTTATGGAAACTGCTGAACAAGAATTTGGGACCAACTATGGTATCATAGGAAATGGTGGGCATGCCGATTTTGCTATTATGCTACGCTTGTGTATAAATCTATTTGAAAACGCCGGCTATAATCTGGTTTCTTCGACATTGGTTTATCTCACTGACAGAGCAACGCCCCATCCTCCCAATTCAAATTTATATCAGAGAGCCTTGCAAAAAGCCAAAGATCTGGAAGGCAAGGAAATCGAGTTTCAAGTGATACCTATGGTTGATGAATTTGATTATGAGCCATTTTACAAAGAATTTATTACGCTAGTTGAAGGTTTGTGAGAAACTTATTTTTAAGTTGCATTTCATAATAGCTTTATTACAGATGGAAATATTGCTGATTTTGAGCCAAAAAATCCCGAAGAATTACGTACACTATTATCTGATCGCAAGCTGCGACAAAACGTTTTAAGACGATCGTTGGGTCATTTCAAATTGTCGCTGGGTCCAGATTTGGCGATATCAGCTCTCTACTATAAATATTTCAAAGCTCGTTTCATGCCACGAAAAGTGCGGCTTCTGCGGAAAGACAATTCAATTGTACAACAAAAACGTGTTATTATGGTGCGTAAGCAGTCTCAAGAAACTATGGAAATTGCTGAAGAGTACGTAGTTAAACAAAGTGGTGGTTGGTACGAGATTAACTTGGGTGACATGAGTATACGCATTACACCAGAACAAATAAATCGTGTCCGAAACTTGCATGCACCCGGCATGATGTTACTTGGCTTTAAACCGATTTCTGAATTGCCAGAAAATTGGTATTATAAGCCACAAAACTTTATGTATCCGGATGAGAAAGGTGTTAGGGGATCGAAATGTCTATTTCGGGCACTTTGGGAACGATGTTTGGAGCGAGATAAAACGGCTATTTGCCTATTCATGCGTAAGCGCAAATCAATTCCACGTTACGTTGCCTTAATACCCGTAGAGGGTACTACTGCAGAGGATGATACGTCCAAACCCTTATTATCAGGTGATGGTTTCAAGATAGTATATCTGCCTTTTGCCAAACACATACGCAATATAGATTTTGCGAATTGGAACAGCATGCAAAACGACTCACCCGAAGAAGGTGTGAAAGTTTTTGAAAAAGTTGTCAGTAAATTGCGTACAACATTCCAGTCTAACTTTCTTGTTGATCCAACTGTGGAGGCATTGCAATCTAATATACTTGCTTTAGCTTTGAATATAAAAACTGACAATGCCGGTTTGAGTGGAATGCCGGATGCCAAGCGGCAGGATGAACGCATTGCAAAAATCTTGCCACGAATAAACGAAATATTCGGCGATGATGTAGAGGTAGCAAAAAAGCGCCCGGCAACTGGTGCATCAAATGCAAATGCATCTAAAATACCTAAAGCGGATGCGGATAGTTTGCAGCAACTTAGCTACGTGCAGCAGTTGGCGAGCAATGATACGCTGGGTAGTTGTACTGCTGCCCAATTGCGTGATATTTTGAAAACACATTTTGAAGTGCAGGTTCCCGCAAAAATGATCAAGCAGGATTTGATTGCTCGAGTAAAGGAACTAATTGATTGATTCTTGTTGATTTGCTGTCTTTCTTTGCTTTTGTTAATCTTCGTTTGCGGTAATAATTACATATATAAGAAAGTTAATTTTCTAAGAAACGTGTTTTTTTATTATAAGCTTACATAAATACATACAAATGTAATAAAAACTTAAAAAAATAACTATTTTTTTTCAAGTTAATTTCCAAAACAGTTCAAAAAAATTTTGTGTTAGTTTCAATCGACTTTCACTCTATTTGTTGTCCCTCATATTTCCAATATTAATTGCAGGGAAAGATCTACGTAATCTTTTGGAATGCCTGCCATCTCTAAGGTCTAAGATACGACTTCATAATATCCTCACATTGACGTGGCTCATCTATATCTGATGTGCGACCTTTCCTTAGCATTCTAAACAAAGAGCCATGGAATACATCATCCAAACGCCTTTTCGTTTCACTAGACGATTTTCTTTTCAAGAACATGTATTGAATCGCCTTCTCATAAGCAGTAAGAATTAATAATTGTGGTATATCTATAAAAAGCTTCATAACCTTCCTTGTCCACCAGTAAGCAGTGAAAATGCTCTCTAACGCTTGCAACAGATAAAAACACTAAATGATTCACAGAGTAAAAGTTGTTTCAATATGGTTTGCCGCTGAATTGGCTTAAATAGGTCTATGACGACATTCATATCACTCATATCAATTTGATACAGAAGGAAATAGATACTTTCAGCCTCAACTATTAGCCGTTGTCTAGTAACGTTGATACATGAAGAACCTCCTTATGGTTGGTATTCCCAAGAAGTTGTGACTAGCCAAATCAACGTAATCGCAACGAACTCAAATTAATATCCATTTCTTTAAAGTCCGGCCCTAATACGCTTTGGCGAATTACTAGCCTCAGTTTCTCCCTCAAACTTTCATATCTCATAGTATTTTTACCGAAAGTTGAAGTGAAGTATTAAACACACCATATGACCTTCTGCGAGATTTTCCCATTGAGACCCCCTGTAAACATGTACATACATACTAATGATGGTCATCACAAATGAAACGCGGCACCTGCCGTAAGTACTCCACTTGAAAGGCTGAAAGGCAGCTCCATTGCATTTTATGAGTGCGGCTCTTTTCACTTTTTGAGCACTTTCATGAACATAATCCAAAGTGCGGTGCTGCAAGCGTGCAGTGCACTGCAACACTGACCGCACTCGATGGACGTACTCTGAGTCAAACATGATGCGAAATAAAAAGTATAAAAATAAAATACCATGAGACACTGTTAAAAATGGGATTACCCGAAGGAGGGGCTGACCATACGTGCATAACTGCAACGAGGCACGTAAATGTACGCGTATAATACGCCATAAATCTACCGACATACGTACATACATATGTATGTGTGTATGTATTATATACGGAGCGAAAAAGTTGCCGCAGTTCAATATTAATGATCTTTTTCGTAACACTTTCCGTTGTCACATGAATGTTATCGTAACACTTATGTGACACCCCTGAAAATAAATCATTCTATACATACTCCCACTTAACTAATTTTACAAATAAACTTGAAGTTTTGCAGCGTTTGGTTCCTGTAACCGCAAAAAACTTAAAGTTTTGTGGCATTCCGGATGCCTTACTTCCCTTAAATGAAATTAGTTTCCTGAGAACTTTCGTATCTCTCACAAATTTTGACATATTTGATTGAAATATAGTTTGAAAAAAAATCGGTAAATCGGTAGCAAACACCAGCTTGTTTACATCATGCTATAAGTAACCTCAAAAGTGGATGAATTTTGAGAGAAGTACTTCATGACAGAAAGGTCGAGAGGTAACCGTATCAATATTATAAATTCTGATCTTCGTAAAGCTTTGACAAATTACAGGAAAAATATAGAGTTGCTTTAATAAAATCCCAAGCTCCCAACGATAGTCTGGAGAATTTCACTATATAGGAAATGGTGTGCTTTAACGACGACTTCTTAATGAAAGTCGGTGCAAATTTTTCGGTTGAAAATTTTCTCCATCCAACGAATATATTTATTTCAGCTTCTGGCCAACAAGAATCTTCAGCAATATGGGAACATCTCAAGGTCGTAGCAATAAGTGATTTATCTACTCTCTCTGCCCCATAAAAAAAAATCCTAAAAAGCTGCAAGGTGAAACTTAAAATTAATGAAGAATCAAAATATTTACATATAAACGCCAATGAAAAACACACATTCCCCTCAAAAGTACACTCCTACACTTGTAGATATCCATACTAATAAGCCTAGTAAACAAAACAAACTCATAATGAAGCCTAAAACAAAAGAAAGATAGTAACAACAACTACACAGCTTAGCTAAACAAATTAAAGCGCCTGCCACAGGTGAGTCTCAGCGCTGGCAAGGTAGAGATATGTGGCAAATTGGGAAATTTATATGACAATTAAAATATTTTCTATGCAGCCATAAGCTGTACACACACACACATAGATGTGTATATAGTACCCAACATGTAAACAAGGAAGGCAGTCTTCTATAGCTGGCTGACAACTCATGGATGCAAGATTTGGTTGCATATTTACGAGGGTAAAGTCGAAAAGAAGCCGTAGGTAGCAGTCTGAACACCAGCAGGTGTCATATAAATGGAAAACTGTATGTGTGTATAGGTGTATGCACGAATGAATGACAGTAGAGTGCAGCAGGAACGAAGAGAGTCCATGAAATAAAGGACTTGAGGCACTGATGCCTCAAAATAAAAAAACAACTGAAACAAAAATCGCAAATGTCCTTCACGTAAACACTTTATATACATACATATGTATATTGTATGTATATGCATACATGCTTCTGGATTATTAATATATTCTTTGGTATTTTTATATTTTCGTTTGTTAGCATAAAATTTTGTTTTACCAAAAAGTGAAAGGAAATTGCTGTTGAACTGTTTGTTGTTGCTGCAGTAGGTGCCCTGCAAAAATATTCACATCGTATGTATGTATATATATGTACATAAATATGTATGGCATGTGTATTGCTCTCCACTTATTCCTATGCATATACAAGTAATACACTCTAGTGCCCTCAACTGACACTAAATATACTGAACCAGAAGCTCTGCACTTCCAACTTCATTCTGTTCATACACGGCATCTTGCTCCGCTTGCTTGGCCTCTTACCTCGGTGATTGCTGCATACAGACGAATGTACATACATATGTATGTATGTATGTGTGTACAATTGTTGCTTCGTCATGGTAACTATGAAGAAGCACTTTAAAATTTGCATTGCAAGTGGTGCGTGTAAAAGGTGCGCATGTGTTTCTGCTTCACAGCAGTGATAACGGTATATTCATACACAAGTATGTATGTATATATTTTTATTATATAAATATATGTATATAAAGTAAGCAAGTGTCTACAAAAGCGATACAGAATATACAGAAAGTGCATCTGGCATTTGAGTAGAGTGACCGAATAAATTTCTTCCGCTCCAAGGCAGTTTCTTGTCCACTGAGTTGAGCAACGTTTCAACGCGATGTGAAAATCGCCTGGTCGCTATCGTCTTCAGCTTTCGACCCATCTTCCTTTTAAGTATTTTGAAATTTCTTATTACTTACTGTATTTCTCGGCTCATGCTTTGATTGTTTTGTTTCTTTGAATAATCTGTAATTGAACTTGATTGCAAGACTTGGACGCGATAGGTCGTGAGTTTAAGTTCCATTCGAGAAAAAATTTATTAATATATATATGTACATATTTTACTGGATATTTTCCAATAATTTAGCTATCGAAATTAAAATAATATGTGAACACTTCTTCATGGTGTGCTTTAAATATTCCCCATTTGATTGCCAGGCACAAACTACGCATCTTATTTGGTTCATAATTAGAACTCGCTCTGGGCAGCCATAGATAACATATGTATGACATGAACATACTGCGAAATGATATGTGTTAATTCGCGTAATTAACAGCTTACCACTTAAAATCAGCAACTGGAATGATATATAAACATACACCTATGCATACATACATACATGTACATATAACCAGCAAAAATTTAAGGAGCAGGTGGTCCAAATGGACTATGCTTGGTAGCAGACCTGGCTACATACCTGACTGCATGCTATGCTGTATTGGACTATCAAAACCAGAGCAGTGCTTTCTTCGTGAATGTTCGGCTATCAGTAACGTAGCGTGGGAGTCACTTAAGCACTGGCCAGGCTAGCTTTTATAGAGCCAACTGGCAGCCAGCTTCGTTCGAAGTCACTTCATGACTTTTAATCGTTTCACATCGCGGCGTGAGAGCCTTCTACGGACTGGCCAGGCACGGTGCTTGGTTTACTTATATAGAGATAGCTGGCAGCCAGGTTCCCCTGAAATCACTGGCTTGGCACAGTACCAGCTTTCTTTATTGGAGTCAACTTGCAGCCAGCTTACTCTGTAGTCACCTCACGACTTTTAAATCATATCACACTGAGGCGATAGATTCTCCTAAGCACTTGTCAGGCTTGGCACCTTTTTTACTTATATAGAGCCAGATAGCAGCTAGATTCCACTGTAATCAACTTGTGACTTCCAAATCAAGCCACATCGCGGTGTGAGAGTCCTTTAAGCATTGGCACCTCTTTTACTTATATAGAGCCAGCTTCTCCTGAAGTCAACACATGACCTTTAAATCACATCACATCGAGGAGCTAGAGTTCTCTAAGCACTGGCCAGGCACAGTGGTGTCAAGCAGCGTTGGATCAAAGTTGTTCATGCTCCATGACGTCGTAATGTTAATGCAACTATATTTTTTCATATGCTTAGACCACTTCAGTCACTAGTGTTGGTTACAAAATAGCGTCGTCTTGCCCTAGTACATGATGTGTTCCAGTGTTTTGCGGGGTATGTACTAGTAATGTGCTTAATGTATAGAAGTGTGAACCTAAGTTGACAATACACTTAACGGTCATGTTCTGGAAACACCACTACCTCTGTGCATACATGCATACAAAGCAATTAGACAACCACAATTTCTGCACACAACTGAAGGCCACGGCCATATGTAACAAATGTAGTCATATGTATATGTATGTAAGTGTGTTTACAAGCAACTGTATGTCGCCATGAATAATTAAATCTTATGTATGCAGAGGGATAAGGATTTAAGCAAGTGTTGACCAAATGATCTTATTAGTCTGAGAATTTCACAGAGCTTTTGCTTCATAAATACTTAATTGCTGCTGAGTGTTAATGAAGACATCAAGTTAGCAGGTGTTCGTATATATGAAAAAAAAACACTATAGAAGTCTATAAAATGAAGTCACATGCGATTTGTTGTCTCTCATTTGCAACATATTGGTCAGAAGAGAGATGACTTTCTTCACTCCCATTTTAATGGCAACAGCTTAACACAGAGGAGAGAGTTTAAATTAGATATTTATGAAAGAGGTTCGGTCTCAGTGGCTGCTTCTACAGAAGGTTTGTGATTATACTCGTATGTAACTTCATCAAAAAGTTAAAAGTAAGGCTATGTATCTCTAGTAGAAGTACCTTGTAAGGTATTTTGAAGAATGATTTTATTTCTTTTCATATAAAGTATAATGAACACAAATAATGTAAGCAACCGATTACCCACGTCGCTTAGAATACAGTCAAACAGGAACACAACATTGATTAGTCAACTAAATCTTTAGATTTGTCTTCGCCTGACTTCTGTTTTGCGGGTAACTTGAAAAGCAATATATACGCTAGCAATCCGTGGATCACTTATCAGTGGTCAAGACAAGTATTTGGGGCAAGGCATTACTACCCCTTTCTAAAAAATAGGCTAGTTGACTGATTTTCCGTATTAAAAATAGGCCAAATAGTTTGTAAAGAACTAAATTAGATGTAAAGTACATTTTTATACCCTGAACAGAGTATATTAAGAGTGACACGTTGTTTGTGACGCCTAGAAGGTGACGTCGGAGACCCTATAAAATAAATATTTAAGTAATCAGCGTGACGAGCTGAATCGATTAAGCCATGACATTCTTTTGTTTGTCTGTCCGTCTATCTGTATACCACATGAGTGAACTAGTCCTGAAGTTTCTAAGATATCGATCAGAAATTTCGCACACATCATTCTATCATCTAGAAACTGCTCATTTGTTAGAACTGCCGCTATTGGACAACTATAACATATAGCTACCATAAAAACTGAACGATTGGAAACGAGTGCTTGTATTGAAAACATTTTCATTTGACGAGAAATCTGTAAGGGGCATAGCCTGAAGTAATTATACCATATTCGAATAAATTGTTCAGATTGGATAACTATAGCATATAGCTACTATACAAAGAACAATCAGAATCAAGTTCTTGGAAGATTTTTTTTATATTTTTTAGCGTTTTTCTTGTTTTCTGTTTCAATTTATTCAAAGACAAGGTCGTTGAATGATAACACTGGATCACAAATTTGAATTTGTTTTTTGTTCCACGGATGCCACTATCCAATTTGTATGTGAAATGGCTCGCTGATTTCGAAAATCGAGTTAATTTTTTTTTTTATGGATACGTTTTTGAGATATTTGCAATTTACCGTTATTCGACCAAAAAAAAAAGGTGTCTTCATTTAATCATGTATATCTCACTGACCAGTTGAGCAATCTTACTGCAAATTATAGAAAATAAAAGTGAATGAAATTTCCTAAAAATATTGTCTACTTCATTTTTCCATAGGCCTTATAATTTCTGAGAAATTGATTAATAACTTCGTGTTTTTAAATTTTTTTATGAAAAAATTAAAAAAAAATAAACTTTGGCAAGGAAAAAATTTTAAAACAAAAGATATTTTTAAATTCTTTTTTATTTTATATGAAGTCCTGTTTCTTTATAAAAAACTAAGCTACCAACGAACAAAATCCATGGATAAATAGGAGAGTTGTACATGATCAAAGAAATATATCCAAGTCGCGCAAAGTCAATGTATTCGTATATGCGTATGTAGTGTGTAAAGGCGATGTTTCTGTTAAGTAAAAAGTCAATTTTCATGTCGTTTTTAGTTTTTATAAACTCATTTATTTATATATTAGTAATATATATTAAAACAATGTGTTATTTTTGTCTTAAGTTGATGTTCTTACATTATAGTCGAAATGATTATGTGTTTTGTTTTGTCGTTTATTTAGTTTAGGATCGGTTTCTCTTATGAGAAACCAACAGTAGTCACCCATCATACCGACGTCCCAGAAACCTTGGTATCGATTCTCAATTAATTTCATTTGCTGGTGAAACCTTTCGCCATGCTCGTCACTTTCGTCTCCGAGATTTGCCGGAAAAAAACTTAAATGGGAATGCAGAAAATGAATTTTTAGAGACATATTTACGCCTGGAGAAAAAAGAAAATGTAAATAAGTAAATTATACAATTTTATATAATTCAATTAAATTAGTTTTGAATAATCACCCATTTCGGCATAATTTTTGATTAAGTCGCTCACTATCTTCTCGTAGTTTGGACTTTTGTGTTTACCGAGAAAAGAAGAAACGATCATTTCGAAGGAATCCCACGCTGCTGCCTCAACTGGTGACAATAGTCCTTTGAATTGGTCATTATTTATCAACTTTTTTATTTGGGGTCCAACAAATATACCTTCCTTTATCTTGGCCTGGGAAATATTTGGGAAAAAATTTTGCAAATAATTGAATGCTTTGCCTTCTTTGTCCAACGCCTTAACAAAATTTTTAATGAGGCCGAGCTTGATGTGCAATGGCGGAAGAATGATTTTTTCCTTCTTTATAAGTGGGATGTATTTGATATTATCCACACCAATTGTAAATTCAACTCTTTCCGGCCAATCCTTAATGCAATAGTGGTCTTTACGAGCTCGGCTATCCCATTTGCAGAGAAAGCAGCAGTGTTTTGTGTAGCCACTTTGTAGACCGCATAACATTCCAACGACTTTAAGATCGGCACATATTTTCCAATCATGCTCTTCATATTTGATGAATTTTAACAATTTCTCCATTACCTCGCATGCGCGAGCGGGATCGAGGGCTTTTTGTTGCCATTATGCAGTAATACGGCCTTCAAGCTCAGTTTATTGCTGTCTATGAACAATCGCCACTCCTCGGAATCATATGGTTGACCAAACTCTTTGAATAACCCTGGAATGTCTTTGCAATAGCATACATTGTCTTCCTTCGTATAGTGTTTGGCAAATGGTTCGTGACGATTTCTATAATATGCCACCTTAACATGGGGTGACACTAATTGAAATTGTTGCATACGAGAGGCATGTAGCTCAGCTTTTTCCTTGGATAATTCCAAATCTCTAATCCAATCGTTTAGTTGCGCTTGTGATAGAACGTTTCTCTCGTTTTCTATTAAAAATTCATTACAACTTGATTTCCCAGCGCATAGCTAGATATCCCACCCCTACTTTACACACTACATACGCATATACGAATACATTGACTTTGCGCGACTTGGATATATTTCTTTGATCATGTACAACTCTCCTATTTATCCATGGATTTTGTTCGTTGGTAGCTTAGTTTTTTATAAAGAAACAGGACCTCATATAAAATAAAAAAAGAATTTAAAAATATCTTTTGTTTTAAAATTTTTTCCTTGCCAAAGTTTATTTTTTTTTAATTTTTTCATAAAAAAATTTAAAAACACGAAGTTATTAATCAATTTCTCAGAAATTATAAGGCCTATGGAAAAATGAAGTAGACAATATTTTTAGGAAATTTCATTCACTTTTATTTTCTATAATTTGCAGTAAGATTGCTCAACAGTTCAGTCAGAAATACATTATTAAATGAAGACACCTTTTTTTTTTGGTCGAATAACGGTAAATTGCAAATATCTCAAAAACGTATCCATAAAAAAAAAAATTAACTCGATTTTCGAAATCAGCGAGCCATTTCACATACAAATTGGATAGTGGCGTTCATGGAACATTTTTGCTGTAAACCAGTGTAATTAGTAAATATGGAATATATTGCCTTCACTTTTGTTTCTAATAAAACATTTCAATTAGTTTTATTTTGCACACTTTTATTTATACAACATTTCACCTTGACCGCTTTGCTTGTTTTTCATAACTTCCTTCCCACAGATGGTGGAAATAAAATAAAATTTCGCTCGGATAATTTCCAACAACGAGCAGATAACAGAATTTAACTATCGTTACAATTTGCAAGCTGTCATAAACATCCATGTCATACATACGTACATAACATACAACTACACCACACACTATACAAAATATATGTACATATACATATGTTTGTGTAGATGTATAAACACTTGAATATAGTTGTAGCAGCGAAATAACAACCAAAGGTACACCGAATCCGCTCACACAACAATTTCATAATGTGCGTGCATGGCGTACATGTGTGCATTTGTGGCATGACGCTTCCGCTTCCTTCCGCAGCCACACCAGTTTCCTCCAGCCACTCCTATTTCACAATCAATCTGCACACACACACACACACACGCGCATTTGTACACGTCCTAACTGCGGAAACTGTTGGATTTGCATTCACCACAGAGGCAAACATATGGCTGAGCTTGTGCGCAGCTGGATGCCAGTTTGGCAACAAATGCCTGGAAAATGCATGCCGCCATACCGCCTTTGTGGTGAAAACGGCTTCAGTGTGGGCGCGTGTGTGCCATTGAGTGGGTGTGGGTATTTGCGTGGTTGTTGTACTGCGGTTTGTTCGAGTAATCAGCAATTGCTTGAAGTGCCGTCAATAGTTGACACAGTAACAATGCAATAATAAATGTTGAAATGATGAAAAAATTGCAAAAATTGTCAGTTAAACTTGACAGTCTGCGTCACAAAGAAATTTTCTTTAATAATTATTTAGCGCTATAGCCCACTATTAGTTGCTACGTAGCCTCTTATTTAAGGTTAGTTTTGGTATTATCGCCAGGTGTTACATACTTTAGACACCAAACTTTATAAGTCACTCATTATTCCCGTCTTTCTATATGGTGCAGAGGCATGGACGGTGGCAACATCTGATGAGAGAAAAGCTCTGCGGAAGATTTATGGTCCTTTGCGCCTTAGCAACGAAGAATATCGCATTAGATGGAACGATGAGCTGTAAGAGATATATGAGGACATTGATATTGTTCAGCGAATTAAAAGACAGCGGCTACGCTGGCTAGGTCATGTTGTCCGGATGGACGAAAACTCTCCAGCTCTGAAAGTATTCGACACAATACCCACCGGGGGAAGCAGAGGAAAAGGAAGACCTCCACTGCGTTGGAAGGACCAGGTGAAGAAGAATCTGGCTTCGCTTGGAATCTTCAATTGGCGCCACATTGCGAAAAGAAGAACGATGATTATTGGTTGAAACCCAAGTGCTAGTTGGGAACTCAATACAAACTTTATAAGTACATACCACAAGAGAATATCTCATCAAAGAATATTTCTGTAGACTTAGCAACCTATGTAAAATAACGAAAACGATTTATCTCGTCTCTGGCGCTCCTTCAAGAAAACCAAATAAAAGAAAATAATGAAATGTTTACTTTCATTTGACGCGCAGTGTTTATATGAATATTTGACAGTGCTACATCGCTTTGTTCTCCTTTGACTCTTCCCAGCATTTGTGTGTGGTTTATCTGAAGATATATTCCTCACTTTTGCCATTTTGGTTTGAAATGTGTCAGTCTGCCTCGCATGACGCCCAATTAATCAAGAAGTTATTTTTTTAGCCGTTCCATCTTTTGTCAGCTTCTTGCCAGAATGGTAGAATTTACTAATTCGGTGATTTTGGGTATGTTGATAGTTTGAGAGAAAAACACGCCTATTATGACTGAGGAAATGAATTGCTTTTGACAACATTCACGAGTCAATTGCATTTTAATAGAGGGCTTCCAAAGACATGGCATTTCAATACAAAAGCTTTTCATTAATTTCCACTAAAGCTGTGTCCGCTTCCCTTTCTTTTCATTTCTTTTCACATTCTTGTAGGCGCTAGTAGAATATGACGCAATGGTGTGTAGCCTCGTTTCAAGATACACAAGTGTAGTAGCGGTGCTGTAAACAATTCCGACCTGGGTTAGCAAGTAAATCTGAATAAAGTGAATAACTCTAGTGAGGGATTCGGGGAGAGCTCTAAAAGTGTCTTTGCATCACGGCGGAAAGAGAAGAAGCTCCGACATAATTGGATAAAGAAGTTTCCTGATATGGGTTGCATATTTGTATGTAGCGAGAGAGGCTACTGATAATGGACTCTGTACGTACAAGGCCGAGACAGAACTACATATAGTCTCTAGTCAGGTAAAGGTTGTGAACAGGGCAAGAAATGAAAAATGCAATGTTTACTTTCCTGGATATTTGAAAAAGCACAAGAGCAAGATAAATTCTCTTGCATTGCATTATTAGATACCTATTTTACTTCAATCTGGCAATTGCTTCTCCTACTTAAAATTACGCTTATTTTCACCAAACCAATGCGATGATGAATGGCTTGGAGTCCATCTCTGGCCATCAACTACGAAATCTTAACTGACCGACAAAGCTGCTGCAATGGATTGACGTTAATCGCCTTCGTGGGGTTTCGAGAGAAAAAAAAACTGGATGCTGTAGTTAGATGCGCATAATATTTTAAGATTTACTCCAGATTTTATTCTAAAGCAGATGGAAAGTTCAGTAGTTCAGTCAAAGTGGTCATCTTAATAGATTTAGACTGAATTTAGTAAGCGACTTTCGTTTGTAATTTCTGAGAGTAATACTCAGAAACTCAATGTTAATACGCGATTGATCTCTTACCATTTATTCTGCTCTCTCAGACCACCGGAACTCTAGTTGAAGGTTTCGGCTATGATCCAACTTACATTCTTCTTTGGCAGTTCTGTTAATCTTAAAATTCTTCTATATAGAAATGTAACGGTTTAATTTACTTAATTTCTCATCTTCTGCATTTAAGATTACAGAAGAAGCAAAATTAAGGAAATTAAATTTAGGTTATTGTTTGACATTTTCCACGAACGCCAAAAGCACATATGAATGTATGAATGAATTTAAAGTCATGCAAATGCGCTGTGCTTGCTTGATATATTCCATAACTTGTTTAATATGCGAAAGATGACTTTGTAAACCGGAAGTGCGTGCGTTCACGTATCCAACATTCTTGCATTCCAAAGTCGAGTGCCGTTTTCACCTTGAGTCGGCTATCACCTGCCACATCCTGCCGCATCCCGTCGCTAGTCAAACTTTGTGCAGGATTTCAGTTATTAGCTAACACCGGCATAACGAAGCACAACTTAGGTATGTAAATATGTAGATATGTATGTATGTGTACTGTGTACCCTAACATTGTCTGTAATGCATATAGAGAAATCGCGGAAAATTTCAGTCACAACCGCTGTGTTGAATGCTTGGCGTTATTGCGTTTGGAAGGAATTCCCGCTATTCGCAAAGTTCATGTCATTGTTCACTAATATCTTCACAGAGATCGTAATTTTCGTCATGCAGCACACGAATAAAATAAGGAAGTCTTGAAAAAAAACAACGGTATTTTAACAAATTGGCACACGCGAAAATTTATTGTTCTTTGATTAAAAGTAAAGGGATAAATTGAAATGCTTAATGCTGGTAATTTAAGCAAAAAATCGGACAAGATCGTCGGCTTGTTATGTGTTTGACTCTATTGGACTCCTTTTAATACTTGTTGCAATGTTTCAGGAAGCAATTTATATTTAAAAATCCCCAATCATTGATTCATTTTATGTCGTTGGGAAACACAAAATGTTACAGTAGACCAAATCTGAAGCATAGGTCTGCAAGTTAGGGTGAGAAGTTTTCTTTTAGTTGATGGACATACTCATATAAGCATATTATTTAGTATTTTGGAAACAAAAGATCTCAAAATATGTCTTAGTTACGAGAAAATATTTCACCAGGCGAAGCAAATGCTATCGCTAGATTTCCGGCTCTTACCACGTTCTCACTGAACTTATCGTGTGGTTATGTACATTTTGCTGATAGCGATGTATAAATACGGGGCTCAATGCACATCTTAGAAACCAGATGTCTTCTATTTCATTTTGAAAATTGTTCCAATCCAAGGTAGAAGAGGCTACAAGCCCGAATGCTCATTATGCATTCCTACTCTTAAGGCCATGAACATGCGTACTTGCTCCGACAACCAAGACTTGGACTATCGATAAAAATTAGATCAAAATATCACTAATGAAAGGCTTTCACTCCCACAGACATTCGTCAGGAATAGTTATAAGGTTGCAGTATCTCTTTAGATAAGGGTGTAGATGATGAAATTTTCTAAAGCCGATACACTACAGCTTTAGACTATGATGTCAAGTTTATTTTTCGAATTGACCCCTTTCCTATCTACTTAAATACTTCTGCAATTAGCGGTTTTTGTAGTAGATGAGCATGATAGGAAACCTTCTTATAAAATCCATTAGTCATACGGAATCGACATACATAAAATTTCTAGAATGCGACAGTAGCATAATAAAGGGTAGTCGAAAAAGTTTTTTCGTATTTTGTCAATAGATGTCGTTGCAATCGTATATCTCCAGTGCTGCCAATCACATTGTGTCATACCATATATATATATAGTGTTGGAAAGGTAAGAGTTTAAACTTCATTTAACAAAAAAAAAAAATTAAATAAAAAATAATAATTTCGGGGAATTTAAAAAATAGTTACTGCTGTTCAAAAATAATGAGGAAATTCGCGACATTTTGAAATTTTTGCATACAAAAGGCAGAATGTCACGCAAGCCACCAATGAAATTTGTGAAGTTTACAGAGACAATGCTGTATCAGTTCATATAGCACAACAATGGTTCACTCGCTTCCTTTCTGGAAATTCCGATGTGAAAGATGCACCTCACTCTGGTCGACCTATCATTGAAGAAGTCGATGAAATTATGGAAGAGATTGATCAAGACTATTGGCCAGAAAACTTAAGATTCATCATCAAACGGTTTGAACCATATAAAAAGGCTGGCTACAAAAAAAAAATCGATACATTTTTCACAGATAATTCATGTGGTACTCAAACATGAATTATCTGTGAAAAATTTAATGGACTGAATTAACATCTGCGATTCTTTGAAGTCGAACCGTTTCTGAAGTGAATGGTAACAGGAGACGAAAAGTGGATCAAATATGACAGTAATGTGCGAAAAAATCATCATTCAAGCGTGATGAAGCTTGACAAACGGTCGCAAAGCCAGGATTGACGCCTCGTAAAGTTATGCTAAGTGTTTGGTGTGATTGGAAAGTAATCATCCATTTTGAGCTACTCCAGCCAAGTCCAACGATTCATTCTACATTTTACTGTCAACAACTGATGATTTTGAAGCAAACAATCGATAAAAAACGGCCAAAACTGATCAATAAAAAGGGTTTCATCTTCTATCAGGACAACGCTAGCCCACACACATCTTTGGTGACTCGACAAAATTGGAAGAGCTTGGCTGAGAAGTTTAGATGCAGCCACCATACAGCCCTGATCTTGCACCATCGGACAACCATTTATTTCGGTCAATGCGGAAATCACTTAATGGGATAAAGTTGGCTTCAAGAGAAGCCTATGAAAATTACTTGTCGCGGTTTTTGGGCGAGAAACCACAAAAGTTTTACATTATGGAATAATGTCTCTATCGGAAAGATGGCCAGAAGTGGTCTACCAAAATGGTATATATTTGGTTCCTTAAAGTACATTATAAATATACAAAAATAAGTTGAATTTTGATTAGAAATACGATGAGACTTCTTCGAACAGCCTACAATATTGTGAGCTCAAGACTTGTTTGAAATTGTCAAATCATTTAGTTGTTCGTAGACATCTAATCTTTTTGAATTTATTGTAAGATTTCCATTCGGTTATTAGCAGTTTGTAACTTCAACCGCAATGTAAATATGTACAAGTAGGTACCCTCATGCATGTGTAAGTCTGCAGTGGTAAGCTCATTAAAACTCAGATGCAAAGTGAAATATAAAAGTATGTACTCACGCATACGAATACATACCACATAAGTAGTTGCAAAGCACCAGCAAATGTTCATATATGTATATCCGCATATGGAATTGCATTTATATTGCTTTATATATAATATGTATGTATGTATATAAACTATGATGACATATCATATATGAGTTCGCAATGGAAATGCTTCATGCAGGGAAAATCACCAGAGCATTTTGGGCAATTACCATTAGAGCCATTCAAAGCCATGATTGCTACTTAGCAACTACTACACTGCTGTTTATAACCTCACAGACTTCAATGCGAATATATGTACATATGTGCAGTCGTATGTATGTATGTGTACGTATAAATATACATTAATGCACTTGAATGTATCCACTTTATATTGACTAAAGTTGAATTGTTGTAAGCTCAGGAATATTGTCACAATTGAATTGAATATTACCGTCAATGATATTCAACTGCACCCACAACACACACACACATACGCACACATGTATGTATTAGTAGATATGCTTATAATAAGGCAATAATTTCAATTTCGAATTTGAATGCAAAATTCGATATATGATTTGTACTCGTTTGTACCGCTTGTGCTGCTTGTGTCGTTTGTATTGGAGAATTCGAGTATTTGCTTGGTAATTTATTTGAGAATTTGTAATTGAATGGGAATGAAATTTGCTTGACCATGCATTTAGCGTAAATTGGCAAACAAATAATTGCAGCCATTTAATTACAATTAAACGTTTGTACGTGATAATGAGTGTAAAATGAGTAAAATGAGCTATATAGCACAAGTGCATGTGTAACTGTTGTCATTAAATTAGCTGCAAATCATGAGCTTTCATTTTTTTTTGCAGTTAGCTTTGAAAGGTTTAGTGGCACGCTGTAATATACTTGACAATATTGTGTATAAATTAATTTTTTGCTGAATTTAGGTTTTCAAACGATTTTGCTTTAGCAGGGATTAGTGCTAATTAGGTATTTATTTTTCCATTGAGCCTGAAAAGCTCTTTAACAGCTAATTTCCAAATGCTGGATGATTTATGATTAACATTTAGCATTTAATTGAGAGTTATTGCCATGGAAACCAAAAAAAACTGATTTATTCGAATAATATTCTCTATGAATTGCGTCGAATTCTTGTTAACAACTTGCTTTGCGGATCCTTAAAGCAAATTGAGAACACTTCTCGTATAATAGTCAAAATGAGCAGTATATCGCAAATGGACTTCTAATTGGGTAATTAGAAGATATTTTTTGCTATTTAATTTTATTAAATTTTTCAAATGTAGCATTATATAATAACGAATCAATTTAGCTGCCAATAAACTGATTCAACAGCCCTGTAAAGCATACTCAATGAAAGAAGGAAAATAGGATGAACAAACGAAATGTCATAAAAAGAAATAAGACACGCAACCAAGCATTTTGATTGTATCCTGAACCGATTTTGCTTTATGTGTCAGTGCATTGTCCTGTTACAAAATCACTTTGCTGTGTCCTCTGGTCCATTCTGGTCGTTTTTCCATCAATTAGTTCAAATTGATCATATGGTGTTCAAATACGACACCATATGGTGGTACGAAATACCACATCTTTCTGATCCCACCAAACACAGAATATTGCCTTCTTATGGAGTGCGAATTGATCTGTTTTTGCAGTCTATGTTGATGTTAGCCCGTGTTAACTCATGATTTTCCCGTTTAAGACTCTTAAAATAAATCTGTTTTTCATCGCCAGTGACAATTCGGTGCAAAACTGATTTTCTTTTTTGCATTTGTCTTTCATTCAATTCATGTGGCAGCCCTTTTCCACACTTCTGGATCTTTTCCATAGCTTTCAAATGGTCTAAAATTGTTTGTTATGCAACATTTTAACACTACCCTCTCTCGTTTTTGACTCAAAGTATCGTCTCTGTCCAATATTACTTGCAGTTTGGCATCTTCAAACTTTTGCATGTCGCTCCATAAAGCATGATCACAAAACGCCTCGGCAAGAATTCTATGCGACTCTGCAGCACTATTCTTCAAATGGAAAAACAATAATGCTTTCCGCAAATCATCACTTTTCAGAACAAAACTAGACATTTTCAACATAATCGAAACCATTGATGTTATTTCTTCAATGACTGTAAGGATATTAAATATGCCTGGCAAATGTCATGCCAATCAAACAGAAAAAAATTAAGGACCTACCAACACATTTGTATCTTAAAGCTCACTTCTTACCGGAACACCTGGTATATTAATATAGATTTCTGCTAATATTTTTATTAAGATCTTCTGAATCAATTGTCTCTATTTTCAAAACATACCCACTGTACTTATAAGAAGTTTAATTTATCCACATTCGATCAACGAATTTCTGCCTGTAAATTATTAAGGAATAAGTTCGAAGTTTTTACTTTTCCTGAGATACAAAAAAGGAATTGCAGATTGTCAATATTGAGCATGCAAGTAGTCACCGTGATGTTGAGGTTAGCTATGTGTCTTATTACTCCGCTGGAACTCATTTTGAGCCCACTTTCCGCATACCTTAGTGATCTTTTTATTAGCAGTCTGCATTAGACAAGTAATAATAAAACTCCGGGTGTAATTCTGCCATGAAAAGTGTTTACTTTAAATTCAACAGACTTCATTAATATATTTTACAATTTTAATTTGAGACAAAGAATGGATAAAGCTGGTACAAAGAGACTAAAAGTTGAAACCCTTCTCTGAGTATTATGAAGGGAGATTCTGATTATCAAATGATTTGGGAATATACTATAAGTAGTATATATATATGTAATAAAATACTGTCCCATCAATACTGCAGCCATAAAGGGTTCCCGTACGGAGTTTGCTGATGATGACAGATGTCGAGAAAGACATTTTGGGAGTTTTTGCGTACAAAGAAGTCTACGGAATTCTTCAATAATTAAACAGAACAAAAATTCAGGTGCAACCAGCTGTTTTTTCTTCATTGAAATAAACCAGCAAAGCTTTGTAACTTTCCTCATAATTGCTCTCATATTCATTGCTAAGCAACAAATAGCAGCAGTTACTATATATGAAGATATGAAATAGTGTTGTCATTCGTAACAGAAAAGTTCTGGCAACGTTTATTAAAGCCAGCTGTTACGCAATTATTGTCATTAGACCAATTGACGGAACACATTAAATAATTGTCAATTCAAGCATTAATTACTATATAATTACACTATAGGATATGTGTGTAGGTAAGTGTTGAAAACACTCGCCAACACATATATATGGATATTGCTGGATTTCCGACAGATATGGATATAGTATAAGGACAACAATAATAACGAGTAAAAGCTCGTAATTATGGTAACAGTTGCGCCTGCCGATTATGGTTGGACATGCTAACAACAATGGCGTGACACTGATAATGAAGTGTAAATGGCACACCTAAAGTTTTTATTTGCTTTTGTACATACATGTGTATATATGTTTATGTGAATTTCTATGCATTTATGTGGACAAGGTGTGATAATCATTTAGTTTGTGGTAGAGCTGATATAGTAGAAATAGGAAATATTTATTTCAATAAAAATAGGTGATTCGGCGAAGGCAATTAGAAACACGAACATGGCGTTTGATTGATGAACCATTAAAAACATATCAATATTAGAGGGAATAACGGTCTTGGTGATCTAATAATTATTTTCTACACTTTTTGGCATACATGAACAGGCGAAGGAAAAAATTATTATTTTTTAAAAAATTGCTGTATACTGGATTACATTGATGATCGATGTTTGGAATGTTCCTCTATGGTTCCTAGGTGGTACAATAATTGTAAGAAAATTAGCGCAGTCTTAATCGAATAAAATGACAAATTATGGATTTTCCATTAACTGTTCGGGATTTAGAAGCCTAAGAAAGGAGTAAAAGTATTATCCAAGCCCGAGCATTACTCTTTAAGCCTTAACATTTTTTCTTCGTGAATTTACCGAAACAGTTCCATTAATTTAATAGAATATGAGTAAAGTAAAAATTCGAAAATTAGCTTAGATCCATAGTTAACATATTCTGACAAACCAAACCAGCTGCAAGAATGTAATGCATTCTCCAGCGATCGATGCGATTTCAGATGCACACGAGTGCAATTCACCTTTGCATACAAAATTTAAGTTGCAGAAAATGGTTGGCAAGCAAATTAGAGAAATATGTGCGGCAAATAAAAAAAGTCATGTGACAAGAATGCACTCAAATATATGAACATATATGCACATAAATACTGGTGTGTGTATACATATATGGTAGGTGTTCACATTTGAATTTGACTGACTGACAGAGCTTTTTTCCAGCAGACAGCACACATTGGATGGTTGGCATGGGATTCACAAAGAAGAAATGAAATTCATATAGAAACTTGTACTATTGCAAAAATGTGTTGGTAAGAAGAAGAATAAGAAAAATAACAGATAAAATTGAAGTAGAGTTTGCTGCGAAAAGATTTGGACTTGTTCGAAAAAAATAATGGAAAGTGTGAGGTGAAAACATGTAGCGTGAACAAAAATATGCAGTAAAAGAAAGAAGCTAACAAAAATAATAAAAAAAAGCATAGAAAAAAGCAGTTGTTACACAAATCTTTAGAGAAATGGAAATTTTGCAGCTCAAACTCATTTGCAACTTGACAAGCTTGCCACAATGTTGCACATGCTGCTGCTAACATTTCTTTTGTTGGCATTGTTACTATTACTGTGGCGCCTTCAAGCTGAAATTCGAATGCTGTTTCTAAAGGGTGATTTTTTAAGAGCTTGATAACTTTTTTAAAAAAAAAAACGCATAAAATTTGCAAAATCTCATCGGTTCTTTATTTGAAACGTTAGATTGGTTCATGACATTTACTTTTTGAAGATAATTTCATTTAAATGTTGACCGCGGCTGCGTCTTAGGTGGTCCATTCGGAAAGTCCAATTTTGGGCAACTTTTTCGAGCATTTCGGCCGGAATAGCCCGAATTTCTTCGGAAATGTTGTCTTCCAAAGCTGGAATAGTTGCTGGCTTATTTCTGTAGACTTTAGACTTGACGTAGCCCCACAAAAAATAGTCTAAAGGCGTTAAATCGCATGATCTTGGTGGCCAACTTACGGGTCCATTTCTTGAGATGAATTGTTGTCCGAAGTTTTCCCTCAAAATGGCCATAGAATCGCGAGCTGTGTGGCATGTAGCGCCATCTTGTTGAAACCACATGTCAACCAAGTTCAGTTCTTCCATTTTTGGCAACAAAAAGTTTGTTAGCATCGAACGATAGCGATCGCCATTCACCGTAACGTTGCGTCCAACAGCATCTTTGAAAAAATACGGTCCAATGATTCCACCAGCGTACAAACCACACCAAACAGTGCATTTTTCGGGATGCATGGGCAGTTCTTGAACGGCTTCTGGTTGCTCTTCACCCCAAATGCGGCAATTTTGCTTATTTACGTAGCCATTCAACCAGAAATGAGCCTCATCGCTGAACAAAATTTGTCGATAAAACACATTTCGAACCGAACACTGATTTTGGTAATAAAATTCAATGATTTGCAAGCGTTGCTCGTTAGTAAGTCTATTCATGATGAAATGTCAAAGCATACTGAGCATCTTTCTCTTTGACACCATGTCTGAAATCCCACGTGATCTGTCAAATACTAATGCATGAAAATCCTAACCTCAAAAAAATCACCCGTTACAAAAAAAGAAAAACGCAAAATATTTGAGTGTGCGGAAAAACGAAACGAAAAGTATTAGAAACGTGTGCAGCTAACGATGTGTTGGTGTGCGAAAGATTTATTTATTCCCTATACACATAAGTTACCTTAGAAATTCATATTTCCATATTCTATATTTACATAACATTTTTTTTATTTTAAATCGTTTAATTTAAAATTAATTTATTTACATTTTTAATTTTTTTTCCTCAGTCAAAAATTGTTTTTTTTTTTGCACAAAAACGCAGTTATTCTCACTTAGCCTGCTCAACCATACAGTAACACCGCGGTGTTTGCGGTCTGGCGAAGTTTTTCTTCCTTTTCCTGTTCACAAACAACTTCCGTTTAGTACTTCCGCTCTATACATGTTGCATAAAAAAAAAACAAAAAAACTCAAATACACGCACGCACATCAGCATCAGCAACTTTCGGTTAAACGCCAACAAAGAAAAAAAATATGCAAAGCCAAAAACAACAACTGTTCTTTATATGCAAAGTATTCCCTGGGAAATGTAGCTGCCCAGCAGCCGCCCACAACGGCGGCTTCATCACGCGCTCTGCATATTTTCTCCCTTCCCACACTTCACGTATGCGTTCTTCACGCAAGAGTACGTTTTTATGCGGTTTACATGCTTTTCTTTGCATCGCCACTAATTCGAATTGCAAACTGTTTTGCGTTTTGCTTAACTGATTTTTTCTCTCATATTGCTAAGATTTTTTACAATAACAGCTGCTGGCGCCATTGCCGCCAATAATAACAAAAAATGTAGTGAACAGCAATTCTTACAAAGCAACAGCACGTTTTATACACACACATATGCGTATATGTGTACGTGTGTGTGTGTGTGTGGTAGAGCTTTGGCTAACACCTGCTAACGACAGCTTCCTATAGGTGAATTCACAGCTTTATTCAATGCTCGTTTCACTAACAATACTTTTTGTAAAATGCGTTGCATACACTCAGGCGTTGAAAGTTGCAAATTGAAAAAAAAAACGTGTGCATGGATGTACTCGACGCCATTGCACTAAAAAATGCGAGAAATTACGGAAACTACTTTAGCGGAATTAAATTATTGAAACAATATGAAATTTTGGTGGAAAACGATATTTTTCTCTTGTCTCTAGCTTCCATACGGGAGTACGATTGATATGTTGGCGAGATAAAATTGCCATCGGTATTTTATATACATACAACCATATTAGGTTTCGCACAAGATTCTTATATACAATATCAGAAGCTTTATAAAACTAAAAGAAAAAGCACGCCTGGAGTTTCCTCTCAAAGGTTAAGGATAGGTCCTTAAAAGTTCGAACATTGATGGTATTATTGTCATTAGTTTTATTTTCAGTATAAATAGGTATCATGAGATGACGCCGGGCGGCTTTCTGATTCTTTTTAAGAAAAAAAGGAACAAGTCAAAGGGTTATCAGACTTTTAGTAAATTATTTTAATATTCCGGGCTTCCGGCAATCATTCTCTAAAGGAAATTTAGAACGGGAGAAACGAACTTCCTTGAGCAGATAGTACAATTACAATTAATATTTGATAGTTTGTAGGGATTTCATTGATGAAAAGAATAATGATCTCTTTATTCGGTAAGTAAGCTGCCATTTCTCATAAACGTACACACAATAATTATGTTCAGATTTCTTCTGTCCGCAGTCTAGTACTTGCCTGAACGTGATAAACCGCTTGAAAATCCAGATGCATAGAAAAAATATGGTAAAAAGCACAGCCAATTGCCTTATAATGTCCTGATTTCATGGCATATATTGCTTGTTGCACCACCCTCAAATTGGTCGGAACTTTAATCAGAATCGGAATCAGAAAAAAGTCTCGAATTGTTTGGTTATAGAGCATCCATTGACTGTAATACTGGCCCCATATTCCGTTTTAAAAAAGTGTATACTAATGATGCTTTCATAGAGCAAGGAAGCCTGCAGAGTGAACTTTGGATTGCGAGTATTACAAATATGGAAAATTTTCTCACATTTATTATTCGCAACAACAACAAAAATATCAGAATGGGTATACTTTGACGCCTGGTTTGATTGTAATGCCTCTTGTTTAGCTCTGAAAAGTTTCCCCTTATGAAACATAAATTTATTTAAGGCTTAAGCAAACTATATTTTTTATTCTTCCTTCCTTGTAGCTATTTATTCGATCTTTAGGTATTGAAATGCCACAATCTTTAACCATAACCTTGGGCTGTATAAATCTACTTGTTTCACCTTTAATTAAAAAAGTAGTGAATTTACGTGTAAAAGGGAATAAAATCATTGGCTTGAGCAATGCGTATTTATTCCTTGAAATAAAAGAAAAAGTTTCATCCCATTTTGCATAAAGAGTACTTTCCTTTCTAATTAAATGCCTAGTGTTATCATTTGCATTGGTTTCTAAGTCCCTTGTACAACTTCCAAAAGAGTCAGTATATTAGTTGCTTACAGTTGTTTCTGCAGCACAGGCCACGAATGGCTGCCATACAGCATCTTATTATAACCAGAGGATTACAAGCAAGAATAAAAAAAAGGAAAAAGTATTCCATCAAATTGTCTGATTTGCCAAATGATCAGATGCGAAGACTGACTTTGCCTGTTTTGGCAAATAATTAAGTATTCATTTCATTAATTAGCTGCCAAAAACAAAACAACGTCAAAAGTTGAGAAGGCAACGCAAAGGATAAACATCAAAAACAACAAAACACGCAATGAAAACCCGTATTTTCACTAGAGATTTTCAGGTTCGTTAATTATTAATAGCATGCTCTTTTTAGCAGCGGCGCTGCGCTACTGCTTATTTCTTGCTTCTCTTTGCTATCGATTGTTGTTTTTTTTTCGAATTGGTCGGGCTTTTTGCTCAATAACTAAAGTTTCCACCTGCAACATAAAAAGCCATTCAATGTCAATGAAGTAATGTTTATGTATTGGTTTGAGTATTGATTGCATTGAATGCTTTATGTGTGTGTGTAACTGTAAGCTTGGTGGAAAGACGCAGGTATGCGTCTATAAAATGAGCCGAACTGCTGTGAAAAGAAAAAGAAACTTTTTCGTTGCATATTTATAGGGTGTAATTTGGTAGAAGCCAAACACTCTGGAGCTACATTAAATAACAACAATGCATACGGGTGAGTGTGTGTATGTGTGTAAGGTTTTGTGGCAAAAGTAACATCTTCCGTTTTCTACTCGAATATGGTGCAAGCAGTTAAAAATAGCAACGATATTGCTCGGAATTTCAGTACCCTACAGCCGGACTATTATGTAAGGTTAAAATAGGTTATAAAAAAGAGTTTGTGCGGAGAGAGGTAAAGCGAGAGCATGCGTGCGTAAGGAATTTCCGTAGAGCGAGAAAGAGAGGGACTGTGTTAGTAAAATAGATGGAGTTCAATTTAGCGTAATAACTCGTAACGTTGTTGTGAAAAAGAGAACAAAGAAAAAAAAGATTTATGGAGAGATAAAGAGAGAGAGAGAAAAATACAATTACTGTGGCTTTTGTTAATACATAACCAAGTGATCCAACCAAAATTGATAATTTTCGACATATAGAGTTATTAACTCTGAGTTAAAAGTAATGGCATGGTAACTAAAAAATACTGGATATTTGTAATAATGAAAGTGAGTCTACTTAAATGTAATATTTTATTGTCTTTTTGCCTAGTCTAACTAAACAAATCTATACACTATAGACATTTCTCCTTCACCCTTTGTTAGCAACTCTACAATCTCAGTCGCAACTGAAATTATTAATGTGAATCGAACAACCAACTGCATAAATCGAATATCTTAGCTAGTATGGTCGAATAGTTGTAGATTAAAAATAATTCATACCACATCAATAAGGTAACCACATACTCTCTTTTATTGCACTTAGTTTTGTTCTTGCCACAACTCTTAGAAAGCAATGTAAAATGTCGATAGCAAGGAAGTAGTGAATATATTCATATTTTTCCATATAAAGCGGTTCAATCACCCAAATTAGTGTAGGGTGCCTTAATTATGTATCTATTTTCGAACATTTGTGCGCTTTCAACTTTAACTTTGGTTTAACTTTGTGGAAATTAGTGTTTGGAGCTTTTTGCACGCATTCGAAAGTTGTTTGCGAAGCAATAAAGATGCATATTTAGCAAATCAAATTTGATTAGTTTTTACTAATTTCAGTAGCTAAAGTGAGTAAAAAGAGTTGCGAATCGGGTTTTACAGAAAATAAAACAACAAACTTTAAAGTTTTGCTGAGTTGCTTCTTAATTAGGAAAAATAGCCGTCGTTGAAATACGCAGAGGAAATTAACTTTTTACATTACATTATACTTTTAGAACTCCACTTCATTCAACAATAACTTTAAAACTTGTGTTTGATTTCTCCGAAGAAATTAAAACATCAACATAAAGTTTAATTTTTTTTGTTCATAAAAATGATACGAGTATTTGCCACGAATTTTGGTTGGCTGAATGGGTAAGAGGAGAGATTGGAAGATATTCTTAAGGGGGTATTCTGGTCTAGAAATTTAAAAAAATCTAATATTTTTTTATTTTCAAAGTTTAACCATTCAAGAATATGTGTACAAGAGGATTTTTCAAAATTCAAATTATTTTCGGAGATATAGGCATTTTTCTGACCCGGCGTCCAAACTGGTTCGGCCGGAACTAGACTGCAAAAAACTTTACGCGAAACTTTAAACGTGTTTTTCTCAAAACTGACTTTTTCGGAACGACGATTTCTCAGGTTCTACTGGACCGATTTACTTGAAATTTTTATAGAGTCTTCTGTATAGGCTTGTCTATGGTTGGAACTAGCCCCATCCCCAAATTTTTATTTTTATTATTTTTAAAAAATTCGAAATAGTCAGAAAAAGTGATTCAAAAAAACTTTTTTTCAGGCAGTCGCCATTTTGTGAAAATTTTTTTCCCATTTTTTCGTAGTTCCGGCCATTGCGACATTATTCTAGATTAATAATCTTTTTTTTTTGGTTTCAGATAACTAGGAGGGTTGAAATCATGGGTATGGTCACGTGGAAATTTTTAGAAACCCCCACTTCGTCAGCTCATAATTTTTGAAATTTTTTACTTTTTTTAGTTTTTAATTTTTTTCTGTACTCTTCTAAAATTAACAAATAACTAATAAAAAAATGTATAGTAAAAATATTAATTGCCTTTTTTACGACACTTTAAAAATTACCTGAAATTCATGCTTCTAGAATACCCCCTTAAGTCATTTCAAGTTTCGGTTATTCACCATTCAGCCAGTCGCTGCTATAAATGTGATTTTTGATTTTCTTCGATCATTACAATGCAATCATTTGTCGATTGCCTGCATTGACTGTAGACGAATAAAATCTTCGGTACCATTTTTAAATGGTTTTCCGTGTAAGCCTTTGTGTTGCAATTCTTTTTTATTCTGATAATTACTATCTCAGAAAATTCTACATATCTAAAGAGACTGCTATATATATTTCTGGCCTAATAATGAAAATAGGCATATTTATCAACGAAAATGTGTTTTTTTTTTTGTTGGATTTTGTTGGCTCGTTTTAGACCCACACGGTCGTTTGCTGTTTTGTTTCGGGCTCACACGCATAGATCCATGATTCGACCTGTGACGATCTCATAAACGTCTTTTGAAGCACCGCGATCGCATTTTTTCAGCATTTCTTTATACCGATCCACACGAGCCTTTTTTTGAGCGATTGTAAAATTGTGCGGGATCCAACGAGAACAAACCTTTTTTACGGCCAGGTGTTCATGCAATATCGAATGTATGCTGGTGGGAGAAATGCATAGGCATGCCTCTATCTGAAGGTATGTTACATGACGGTCTTGCATTATCAGTTCACGTACGGCATCGATGTTTTCTGGCACAACGGTTGTTTTTGGACGACCTTCACGGAATTCGTCTTTGAGCGAGCGTCGGCCACGATTGAATTCGTTGTACCAGTTTTTCACAGTGCTATAGGATGGTGCTTCATAGCCATACAAAGATTTTAGTTCATCGATGCACTCTCGTCGTGATAATCCACGTCGAAAGTTGTGAAAAATTATCGCACGAAAATGTTCACGAGTTAATTCCATTTTTTGGCCGAGATGAATTTTTTAATTCTCTGTAAATAAAACAATTCACAATTAAATGACAAAACGTTCTGAGTGATGTTATGCTAAAAAATGTCAAACTTTCCAATGGAAATGTCAGATTGCACCTGGCAACACTTAATGTGAAGGCAACTTTCTGAGATAATTTGAAATTCAAATATTTCAGTTCAAGTTGTTACTAAAAGCGTGGAACAATTATATAATAATTACAAAGTATTATTTATTTCCATAAATTATTATTTATGTCATAACAATTTTTGCTCATATTTCATTTATATAATTAAATCACATACTCTTTCCAAGCATATTAAGCCTTTGAAATTCCACTGCAAAATATTTATGACATGACATTTAGTACATGTCTTGCTTGAGTATAATGATTAAATATTGCAATAACGGAATTGCGTCATGCAATACAAAAATTCTTCAATAAATGATAAAGAGCATGAACATAAAAGTACTAACCATATGTGTATGTACTATATATACATATGTATGCAAGTATGGAAACGCGTCAATACATGGTGTGAAGCAAAAGCAAAAGAGACTCACGCTTGACTGGATACCGCCCGTAAAGTAATTGTTTCAAAGTTATTATACAATTAAAAGCGTGCAAAAAATTTCAATATACACATTATTTTGATTTTAATTGTCTGCTGTTTGTCGAGCATTTTCCATTTTATTAATTAACCATAATTAAGAGAGTGTGGTCAAGTTGTTAAAATAATATTCAAAAAAATAACAATAAATACGAAAGGCAGATATGACTTGTACATATCCAAAATTATATAAATATATATATATATATTTAGTATAGTTATAAATATGTATTTATTATTTGGACTTTTAATATATATTTGGTATATGTAGATTTACCTTTCATAATACATGTAGATTAGGAGAATAACATTATCAGATTTTCATAAAAATTAATAAAAATGTTTAAATAAAAAAACACCTTAACTAGAATACCCTTAACATATACAAAGTATTCCCTACAAGAAACTTGTTTTTTATCGGTCAGTTTGCACAACAGCTATATATTATAGTGACTTGATCTGAACAACAACTTTTTTGGGGATTGCACCGCTGCCTTGGAAAATAACTCACCTCAAATTTGGCGAAGTTATCACAAAATTTTTCTATACAAGCACTTGCTTCCAATCGTTCAGTTTATATGGCAGCTATATGTTATAATGGTCCAATATCGGCCGTTCCGATAAATAAATAGCTTCTTGGAGAAGAATGGATGTGTGCGATACTTAAAACTTGAGACTACATAGTTCGCATATATACAAACGGGCGGGTAGACGGAGCTGGCTAAATGGACAATCATTTATACATAAGTATTTCTTTTATAGAGTGAGTCTCCGACGCTTCCTTCTAAATATTACAAACTTCATGGTAAGCTTAACATATTGTGTTCAGGGTATAACAGTTGCTCTATGATCTTTAGGTAGATATTTTATTAACCAGTATCTTTACCCATCAAGCTACTGTGAAAGATCGAAGAATTCTACAATTGTACTTTAAAGAATTCCCTATTAATTAAGGCTTTAGCCGTCAAATTTGAAAAAATAATCACACACTTTGAACTCAGTTCCTTTCTAGTTGCGAGTAATGCAATTCCATTCCACTAATGTTTTACAACTACTTACATATTTCTTACTTATCGAACAATTTCTCCTATCACTCGTTCCCTTTTATTGCCCCATTGTTTTCAACGATAACGTTCATTGTCGATTACTTATCGCTTGAAGAAAATATTATAGTAGTAATACACATTTATATGTACAATAAAAAACTTGGCAAAAAAAATGCATTTGTCAGAAGTGGGATTCGAACCCACGCCTACAGAGTAGACTGCGACCTGAACGCAGCGCCTTAGACCACTCGGCCATCCTGACAACTGGCCAACAGTATCAAGAATACTCAGTTCACCGAGACACACTAAAGCTGTTTGCGATTGCTTATCGCTCATTCTATTCGCGCTCTCGCTACGAATATTAAACGCTAAATATATAAGAGCAAATGCTAAGTAACTACATAATTCTAATGCGCAGCGCATGCGAGCGGTCAACGCTGTAGCTGGGCACAAAGCCATTCAAGCGACAAACTGAGCAACTAATCGTCGATTTGACAGTGACGAATGCGCGTAATGCCATGTACATTATTGTATCTGACGAATGCGCAGCAACAAACAACAATAACAAAAGGTATTAAGTGTAGACGTACAAATAGATTAACAAAGAATGAGTGATAATAATATGCTTGCGAGCGTTCTTGCAATCATTTGTATGTAATATACATACATATATACATACGTGTACGCACTATTAGTATAGTAGTTATCTATCTGTGTATGTATTTTATAATTGCGGTAATATATCAGATTATTTGCTGTTCCAGTTTTTATATACATCCACGTATTCAATCAGAGTTACAATAGAAAGTATTTGTATTACTTTAAGATTCATCTAAATATCAAGTTATTCAATAAGTTTTGTCGTTTGATAGGAAAAACACAATTTTAGGAGTTAAAATACACTTTATAATTCAGTATAATTTCCCTGAACATAAATATACTTGCTCCAACGATCCCACAATCTGTGTATCCCATCCCTGAATTGAGAATCAGGAAGGTCTTCAAAATACGCTTCAACAGCCGTTATGGCCTCTTCATTTGATGAAAAACGCTTGCCACGCATACATTTTTTGAGTTTTGGAAACAAAAGGAAGTCGCTAGGGGCCAAGGCTGATTAATACGGTGGATGCTCCAACAATTCGAACTTTAATTCATGGATTTGACAATGGCAAAAATGATCTTTTGACACCTGATGAAAAAGGATTTTTTACTTCTGCAAACTGGGTCTTTTTTCAAGAATTTTTTCCTTCAATTGGTTTAAAAAGTTGCAATAATATTCAGAATTAATTGTTTTACCAGTTTGCAAGTAATCTATAAACAAAACTCCACTCGCATCGCAAAAAAACTGATACCATAACCTTCTTGACCAAACACGAATTCGTTTCGAAGCCGAACAATCAGGTTCACACTACTCTTTGATTCAAGATCATGGTGACAGACCCAAGTCTTATCTATGGTGATGACGCACAAAATCCACTTTATCCTTTTTAAAACGCTCCAAACGTTGCTTAGAGAGTCACATTCGAATGTGTTTTTGGTCTATTGTTAGCGAACGCAGCACACATTGTGTACACATCCATTCCAAAACCCAAAATTTCGCTTAAAATATGGTTCACACCGCCTAATGAGATGTGTAAAGTCTCTACTAAATCTTTCTCAGTCAATCGCCGATCTTCAAAAACTATATTCTGTATTTTGGCTATGATTTCTGGTGTTGATGCGCTTTTTGGACGTCCTTCACGTGGATCGTCTTCTAGGCTTGTACGACCACGTTTAAATTCAGCATCCCATATTTTTGCTGTTCTAATTTTAGGTAAACAATCATTATACACTTTTAACATTCCATTGTGAATTTCTTTTGGTGCTACACCTTCCAAAAGTAAGAATTTTAAAATACTGTGACACTAAATGGCTTGTAAACAAAGAATGAGTTCACAGATTGAAATGAAAATTCACATAAGTTCATATGAAGAGTGTACCAACAAAACAAAGAAATGTTTGGGTTGGTTGCAAAACTTATTGAACTTATGTCAAGTTCACTGTTTGCATATGAGTGCCCTGATTAATGGCCGAATTAAAAATATGTTTTTTGCAGTGTCATATTTGCTCATTTTACTTACCACTTAACTAAAATTAAAAAAGTTCCGATAAATTTTTAAACACACCTGTTGTCGAAGCATTCATATTTGGAATGTTTAATCGATATATTTACTTTTTGACTTATTTGAAATAAGTTAAGTTATTTCCATCAAATTTTCTCTGTTTGGACAATTTTCTTGTTGTCAATTTGAGCAGCTTAAAAAATGCTATAAATGAATAAGCGCTTATTTGAATAGGTGATATTTTATTTCTGATCACACTTGGACTGCCAAAGGTAAGTCCTATGTGATATCAAAAAGCTTCTGGAGCTGGAGCTCATGAACCGACGTAGGGCTTTTTTTAACCGATCAATAATTCGCTTCCAGATGGACCTGAATGACTGAAGGTATACATATATAAGATACCGATTATGAAGAAAGTGTTGAGGTGATTCCACATTACCACCTTCCAAACAACTTCGATAACTGACAACTGGTAAGATGTTTAACCTTATGGCTAGAAGCTGATTGGACGATTTCACTATTCACTTTCTTATGAAAAAATCAAATGCTGAGAGCCAAACCAAAATAAACCTCTCACACGAAAGAGGTCCTCACCACAGCGTTATTGAAGACCAAAATGAATTTCAAATTAAATAATCTAAGTTAAGTTTGAATAAATTGTTAAATTCTTACTATTCTCTTCAGAAAGTAGTTGGTATTTTGTTCTGTAAGATATAAATTTGCCGATTTAACAGTGTCCCTCCGATTTTTATAAGTTTAATGATCCATATGTATTAATTTTAGAACATATGTCCACGTATATTACCAAGAGCGTAGAAAAAAAATTTTGAAATTCGTCCCTTCGATCAACTCAGCTTATACCTGCCACCAAGTACTCGTATTGTGTAATTGCTACTAGTGAATTTATTGCCAAGCAAGTGTTGCTAGTATATACAGAGATGTAAAGGGTGATTTTTTAAGAGCTTGATAACTTTTTTTAAAAAAAAAACGCATAAAATTTGCAAAATCTCATCGGGTCTTTATTTGAAACGTTAGATTGGTTCATGACATTTACTTTTTGAAGATAATTTCATTTAAATGTTGACCGCGGCTGCGTCTTAGGTGGTCCATTCGGAAAGTCCAATTTTGGGCAACTTTTTCGAGCATTTCGGCCGGAATAGCCCGAATTTCTTCGGAAATGTTGTCTTCCAAAGCTGGAATAGTTGCTGGCTTATTTCTGTAGACTTTAGACTTGACGTAGCCCCACAAAAAATAGTCTAAAGGCGTTAAATCGCATGATCTTGGTGGCCAACTTACGGGTCCATTTCTTGAGATGAATTGTTGTCCGAAGTTTTCCCTCAAAATGGCCATAGAATCGCGAGCTGTGTGGCATGTAGCGCCATCTTGTTGAAACCACATGTCAACCAAGTTCAGTTCTTCCATTTTTGGCAACAAAAAGTTTGTTAGCATCGAACGATAGCGATCGCCATTCACCGTAACGTTGCGTCCAACAGCATCTTTGAAAAAATACGGTCCAATGATTCCACCAGCGTACAAACCACACCAAACAGTGCATTTTTCGGGATGCATGGGCAGTTCTTGAACGGCTTCTGGTTGCTCTTCACCCCAAATGCGGCAATTTTGCTTATTTACGTAGCCATTCAACCAGAAATGAGCCTCATCGCTGAACAAAATTTGTCGATAAAACACATTTCGAACCGAACACTGATTTTGGTAATAAAATTCAATGATTTGCAAGCGTTGCTCGTTAGTAAGTCTATTCATGATGAAATGTCAAAGCATACTGAGCATCTTTCTCTTTGACACCATGTCTGAAATCCCACGTGATCTGTCAAATACTAATGCATGAAAATCCTAACCTCAAAAAAATCACCCGTTATTTAGTCAATCAAATCAGGAATTGCTTGTACAAACTTTTGATAAAAAGTTAGTTTTGTCAGAAGTGGGATTCGAACCCACGCCTACAGAGTAGACTGCGACCTGAACGCAGCGCCTTAGACCACTCGGCCATCCTGACACCTGGCAACACTAAAATTTATGCACTACTACGCCAGCATATGCAGGCATTTATGTGCTGTCCAAGTTAATATTATTTCGGTGAAAGTAAAAATACTTAGAAACTGTGCCAGTATAAGCATTACAATCTAGAATAAACTTATGAAACATTTCTAGCAAAGCTATAAGCAAGCAAATGCAAAGATGGGAAATATATAGAGACACAAATGTAGACAATTTAAGTAAAGAAATTCAATAAAATTACAAGATAAAAAATAAAAATACAATTTTTATACAAGCTTAACTATTTCACTAGTTTTTGAAGACATGCAAACAAAATATGCAAGATTCTAAAATAAATTTGGTCAAAGAACTGATGATGTTAAGAATTACAATGCTTTTACATACTCAATTTCGATTAAGTTCAAATTTCCTGATCATAATGCTTCGCATAAAGCAGAACCAGTAGACATTGCAGAAGATGCAATTATTTAAAAAGTTCCAAAGGCTACGACTCTGTATGCATTGATAAAGCTGAATGTTTAGTGAAAATTTCTAGAAGTGGCTGTATTTATCTTTAGTATCTATATTTACCTCAGCCTTGATCTTATTTTACTCGTCACTTCGTCAAGGCAGTGAAAATGCTTCGTCAGATTTAGTAGAGGCAGGATAATTGATAACCATTGTTTGTTTCACTACGTCACTCATACGCCCTGTAGGCCAACAAGTAATACCACTCACTTTTTATATTTGGAACACCAAAAGAATGAGCATGAGTATTTTCAATATTATAATTAATAGTATACAAAAAGCAGACTAGCTGTTAAGGCAACAATTAATATTATAAAAACAAACAAAATTTCAAAACTTATAGTAAGGTGTATAAAAATAGATAGGAATAATAGCGTATAAGTATGAGGCACTAAGTATAATATTTTAATGCAAATAGATTAATCTTAAATATGCATCTGATATGGTCGCACATATGGCAAGCATTAATTACATATTTGCATGATTATTTTCGATTGAAATCGTTGCCACCTTTACTTCCACATTGTTTATTTAAAGCACAATCTTGTAATGAACAGGCTAAGCAAATTGTGTATATTTGTGTATATGTAAATATACGTAAACATATGTTTATTGAATGAGATTTAATAACTACAATTTGCTTGCCTGCCATAAGCAATTCGAGAGGAGAATTATTTTGCAACACTTGCACACGTCACTCATACGACCTGTAGGTCAACTGGCTTATCGAAATGTATTTGCGTATAAAATAAGCAGAAATTTGGTGAAGTTAGTAAAACAGGATAGTAGATATTTATGTAAGCAGCTGTCGAAACAACAATTAATATAACAATAGAAACAAAAATAGCAACATAAACAACAACAATACATGCTAGTTGCTTAGCTGCTTAATATTATAGAAATATACATATTTGTACATATAAATACAAGTATAATACAGGAATTCCAACAAAAGACACTTATTTAGTCTAAAACGGCAATATTTATATATTCCAAAAGTGTATGAAGCGTAAATTTGTTATTGCTTGCTGCTCAACTTGAATGACATAACCACAACATGCGTTCGTTTGTGTGCCTTTATGTATGTATGCATGTTTCGAGAGGACGTTCTGAAAGCGTACACTATTTCTACATTTATTACTGTAATTGTGGTTAAGTAGTTGTTGTTCTCGTTGTTACACATGATTGAAAATTCATGTTGTCTGCTCGCCGAAATTCTCAATAAAAATTGTGTTCTGTGGCAAGTGAAAGGCTTCCGCAAATGTTTGGTAAAACTGTGGTTATGCCTTTGCGTTTGACATTTGCCGGTAACAACAATTATTGGATGGTTTAATGGTGGGGGCTGGCTGCTATACATGCCTTATATATTAGGGTGGTTCTCAATAAAATCAATGTTCGCTTCAGTTTTACACACCCTTATTTGTTTATAGCAGAGTCAAGTAGATCGCTTATACATTTTGTGAAACAATGATAACTATCAAAAGAGATTTCGAATGGGTTCAGATAGTTTTAACATTATCAAAATGCTATAAATTTCTTAGAAATATCTTAAAAGGTCGGTATTACAGGGTAGGCCATTTAAAGTTGACCCATCTGGCAACGCTGTAACTTTTAACAGCGCTGACAAATCGGCTAATGTCATACCGCGTTAGAAGCGTCATTCGAAGACAATTTATACCATGGAACAGTACACTCCAAAAGAACGCGCTGAAATTGTTCAGCTTTATATTCAAAATAACTTTTCAATTGTGTTAACTCAACGTGCGTTTCGCAAAAAAAATAAAGTGAAAAGTGCTCCAGTTAAGAACACAATTAAGTCTTTATACGCAAAATTTGTGAACACCGGTAATCTCAGTAATGCCAGTCATGCATCCAGACAACGCACAAGACGTTCTGACGAAAATATCGAAGCTGTACGAGCCAGTATTGAGGAGACTCCATCGACATCGAGTTATCGCCGCTCTCAGGAATTAGACATCTCTCGCACCACTCTCCGACGCATAATTCATAAAGATTTGAAGATGTTTCCATATAAAATTCAAATGGCACAAAAACTAAACCCAGCTGATTATCCGCGACGCCTTAATTTTGGCAAATGGGCCCCCGGCGATTGATATCGAAAAATGGTGATGTTGACTGGCCACCGAGATCACCAGATTTGACGCCACCAGACTTTTATTTGTGGGGTTATTTGAAATCCAAGGTATACGCTAATAAGCCAAAGACCTTAGCTCAACTGAAAGCCAACATTCGACGTGAAACAGCCGCCATATCATCCGAAACATTGGCCAAAGTCATGGAAAATGTCGAAAAAAGAGTGCATTTAGCTGTCAAAGCTAAAGGTGCCCATTTACGCGATCTAATTTTTAAATATTAGCTGAAACAAATCCCCTTGGACCACAATAAATTATTTTTGAAATGAACAAAAAACATTGTTTTCTTTTGTTCTTTTTTTTTAGAAACAAATAGGTCAACTTTAAATGTCCTACCCTGCATTTTTTTGAGTATATCGAATATATAAAAAAAAATAATTTTATTTATAAATGGCACTTTGACCATTCTGTGACACACACTAGTCTTGTTTAATTTGAAAGTTGCGTCTCGTGTCTTCGATTTCACTAATCTCTCAATAAATTTTCTTTCTGACTTAAGGTACCACCCTTTTAAGTATCAGAGTTTCTAAATAACTGCTTACGAATACATTTGCTACATGAAAACTAACTACTCTACATCAAACTGCCAGCCGCTGCCACAAGCAGCCATACAAATAACAGAGTTGCCACATATTACCAAAATACTGCACACACTTATACATTTTGCTGGTCCATATTTGTAAAACTACAAACATTGTATGTACATAACGTACGTTTGTACTATATATGTAAGTGATCATTCATTTTGAGTTTGTAACCTTATTGCATGTGCGCAAAGTGTTCTCATTTACATATGACTACGGCTGCTTTCCTCTGGCGGAAGGGCGCATTTATGGTTTTGTAAATTTATTGTGGCTTTTTATAGTATACTTGCATACTTATTTATTGCTTGCCATTTCTATTTTCGGGGCTAATAAACCTGACCGAATAAATCGAAAATACTTAGGCAAACAAAAATGTGGCAATACCACAGCTTCCGAAGACATAAAGCAAATGAGGGTTAGACAAAGCGAATATCAGTTCAGTAAGGATGCAGGTTGAAAATCAAATGGTATATTTATATTTTGCTTATGTATAACTAATTGATATTCATGCTCAAATAGGGCAAATCAATCAAATAGATTATATAACGAAATGTTTGTTAAATGTAAGCAAAACAATATTCAATTGTATGATAATACTTATAGCAAGGAGCTGTATGTAGAAACAAGTCTGGTATGCGCACAAGCCGTCAGTAAGATATTAGATAATTTTGCTATTTGTATGTATGTATATTGATTTATTAATTAGCAATAAAAATCTCTATGCAGCACACCAAATCTCTAAAAATAACAATAAGTAAAAGATGGCTTTAATTCAAAATGGGAGATGCTTTCATAAATTTTGAATTGAAGTGTCCGCTAAGATGCACACACTCGGTGCGTGAAGCATTGGGTCCGCATACCTAATGTAAGAATTTCTTCTGGTTGCTTTTATACCATATATAACGGTTTATAAGATGTCATAGTCACATATGTCAGAAATGTCAACGTAGAATATTCGATTTATCATAGTATAATGTATCCTAGTCACTTTATTATTTTTTAATATAAGTTAATAAGAAGCCAAACATGATTATAACCGATCCACAATTTCGTAGGAACTAATTAAAAGCTTTTGTCACCACTTTTGACTCACAAATTGAGTGAATATTAAATTTCTGGTTGAGGCCGCACTTAAACCTTCCTTTAGACTTTTTGAATTAGATATAAAATTAAATTTATAATTCCTCTTCGAAGTTAGAGGGAAATCATATAAATGTTGAGGAACCCATGTTCGAATGCTTGATTGCATGAAATTGCTAACTTGAGAAGAAAAAATAGGATTTCTCTCTTGCTGACCTGAAATATGGATAGAAAAAATGATGATTCAATCATTGTGTTAAAAATTCGAAACAGGTGTACTGAAAACCTACTTTTTTTTACTGGTTTTTGGATTTATTTTCAAAGAAACCTTCTGATTAGTTCTCTATCTCAGTATAATGTCAATTGAATCCAATGACGAGGTATTTTTAAAACTAAATTCTCAAAAACTAAACTCTCAAAAAACTTTGAATCCAATTATCGAGCTGAATGAAAAAGGCCAAACATTAGCACAGACAACAACCATAAACTCCATTGACTGTGCTAAGTGCTGTTGTCCTGGCTTAATGTAAATAAAAGGATCATTGACCTCAGCAAAGATCTATTTCGAAGGTTGTTTTCCTCACTAAAGACAAATAAATGCTCATTGACCTTATCAAAGGTCATGGAGCTCTGTAAATGTTGTTGCACTCGCTAAATGTGAATAAAAGGGTTATTGTTCTAGCTTGGGATTGTTATCTCGCTAATTTTCTAATTCATTGACCTCAGTAAACAAAAGATTAATTGGGCGCTGGGAGGTTGTTTTAGATAAAATAAACAAAGTTGTCATTGACCTCACCAAAGGTAATTGACCTTCGGAAAGGTTGTTGTCCATGGTAAAAGCAAAAACAGAGCAATTAACTTCTCCGAGTTAGTGGGTACGTAAATAAATCCTTTCAGGATTGCTTATATTCAGAAAAAGTTCATATGGTTTCGAACTCGCAACAAAGTTGCTAAGGAGAGTATTATAGTTTTGTTCACATAACGGTTGTTTGTAAGTCCTAAGACTAAAAGAATCAGATATAGGGTTATATATACCAAAGGGTGACGAGTAGAGTTGAAATCCGGATGTCTGTCCGTCCGTCCGTGCAAGCTGTAACTTGAGTAAAAATTGAGATATCATGATGAAACTTGGTACACGTATTTCTTGGCTCCATAAGAAGGTTACGTTCGAAGATGGGCACAATCGGCCCACTGCCACGCCCACAAAATGGCGAAAACCGAAAACCTATAAAGTGTCAAAACTAAGCCATAAATAAAGATATTAAAGTGAAATTTGGCACAAGGATCGAATTAGGGAGGGGCATATTTGGACGTATTTTTTTTGGAAAAGTGGGCGTGGCCCCGCCCCTACTAAGTTTTTTGTACATATCTCGGAAACTACTATAGCTATGTCAACCAAACTCTAAAAAGTCGTTTCCTTCAGGCATTTCCATATACAGTTCAAAAATGTAAGAAATCGGATAATAACCACGCCCACCTCCCATACAAAGGTTATGTTGAAAATCACTAAAAGTGCGTTACCCGACTAACAAAAAATGTCAGAAACACTAAATTTTACAGAAGAAATGGCAGAAGGAAGCTGCACCCAGGCTTTTTTTAAAAATTGAAAATGGGCGTGGCGTCGCCCACTTATGAACCAAAAACCATATCTCAGGAACAACTAGACCGATTTCAATGAAATTCGGTATATAATGTACGAAATATGGGGATGACATGTACGAAATATGGGTGAAATCGGTACACAACCACGCCTTCTTCCAATATAACGCTATTTTGAATTCCATCTGATGCCTTCTCTGTATAATACAAATATACATTGGGAATCAATGATGATAGCGGAATAAAACTTTACACAAATACGGTATTTGAGCTGAGCTTGTATCCCTTGTGGAAAAATTGTCGTGATCGGACTATAACTTTTTAAGGTGCCTGATATCGAACACGAAGAACTCAGTGCCTAACCTAACCTAACCTAATTTTTCACCGAAAATATCGGTAAATCTGTCAGAATTTAATTCTAATTAATTTTACAGCAAAATAAAAAAAATATGTAAATGACGGATAATGAAATCTCGATTATCACTTTATCATGCGAGAGTATAAAATGTTCGGTCACACCCGAACTTAGCCCTTCCTTACTTGCTTGAACTGGTCTTGCGCCTACCCGAAAGTAAAAGACTCAACCTGTTTTCCTTGGAAATATAGCCATTAAACCAATTATGAATACACAATTTGTCTAAATATTACTAGAATACAAACTTTAAAGATAATATTGTGCCTAAAGGTTCCCACTACGACTAAAGTCGGAAAGTCCAACTCTCGATAGCTACTTAAGCAATAAGCATTCCATTTATTGCTGCTTATCCTGTTGTACTCAGTTTGTTGTTGTTGTCTTTGTGGTCACATCCGTTTTACTGTCGTTGCAATATATACGCCTAAACATGCAACATTGAGCACACGTAACCGCACAATAACCACAATGGCAGAGGCGTATATATGACTTACATAAGTGCTGCTAACGCTCCACTAGTTATTTGCTGGTCAATGCCAGTGAAACAGAAGAAGAAATACGAGGCAACAGTCCCTTTGCCAAATTGTAATGCTTGCTGTGACTAAGTGCACAAAGCATCGCTTGAGGAATTGAAGTGGTTATTACAAGGCTATAACTGACCGGTAGAAGATTCGTTTGAAATATGTACTGTAAGTGGCATTCATTACAGTTACCCATTTGTGTATATGTCTGTGTGCAGGAGAATTACCAACGAACTGCAGATACGGTTGCTAACCGATGGCTTAACACATGTTTACCTGACTAATAGTTGGCAATATGCTAGCAACACAGTGCCTTGGCTCGTTTTATTTTGGGAGCGAAAACTGTTGCTTCTCTCTAAAGCAAATATGTACTCGTATATATGTATGTATGTACAGTGCATTAATGGTGATGCTTATTTGGTTCGAGTCCTGCATATTTATCGTTGTAACGCTGGCGGATGGAAAAATGGTTGTATTTATTTCTAAACGTGATATAAATATTTCTAAAATACTGACCAAATGATTTTCAGCGCTTTTGAGTGTACAAAATATATCTACTTATATACATATGTATAGTATATATTGTTGTATACATATATGTATACTTAGATAACGGCTTGTGAGCTTTGAGCTGTGACTCTGTACTTTGCACTAGCATTTGCCTACTTATTGATGGCTGCGGCCAAGGCTTCGACGAGTTTTCAGTTCCGAGGCATTTGCCTTGCGAAGCGTAAAAGTTGGGTATACTACATATATACATACATAAGTACCACAATGCTGAAAGTAAATAATTATTTATTAATGACGAGTTGTTGTTGTTTTTGTTTTCCCACAAGGATATTGCTGGATCTCTATTTTTAGTGAGGTGATGAATCGTTGGGTAGTAATGCTTCAAATTTATCATGGTCTGCTCTTACCCTTGCGAGGAAATTTCGAGTGTAAGCGTGTGGTGAGACTCAGCTGCTTTCTTTTGCAGATAGGCTTTTGTTTTAAATAGTAGTTAAGAGAATATCGTTGCTGCTTTCTTCGTGCAAATGTCGAAGTTTACTTAAAAACAGGTGTTCCATTTGCATTTGTTTATTAGATCTATTTGTTTGGCTTGCGATAGACCGGCAGTATTACAATTACGGAGACAGCGTTAATTTCACCGAGATTTGAGTAAAGGTGTGAATTAATATATCAATTTCAATTTGGATTCAAGCAAATTACTGTGCTATTAATAAATCAGGAAAAGGTGGTAATTACTGTCTCTGTGCCATTTTCGAATAAACATCCATCCAATCAAATACTTCACATAAAATGTTAAACTGTCGGCAGATATGAGTATCATGCTTAAATTACCATTTTGTATAGTAATAATTTATACTCGCTTTCTCTTTCCCATCCCAAACATAGCACTCCACCACGCCGGATGTCGCAAACATTTATCCATTGTCATGAAAATAATTTCGCTAAAGGGTTCTGCCACAAATCTCGAATCAAAGTGTCACTTGTTTACTAGGCCCACAAATTAAATTTTTTTGATGGATAATAATGTCAGCAGCAAAAATGTGGCAACATCACGTAAATCTTGTGGTTCTGTTGTGGCATGCAAACGATGAAACAAAAACCAATTCACACTTGCGGCGAAACGCATAGTCAAACGCATACACGTCCATTTGTACGTATGTATGTAGACATGGTCGCATGACAGGCGACAGAAGCTGAGTGTCATTCGACATGTTGGTGTTATTACTCTGCCATTAATGCATTAAATGGGCTTACGTGCCCCCAAACACAAGATGAGGAATGATACAAAAAATTGCTGAGGATTTGGTGAGGGAGAAGCACACAGACGCACACAAAACAAAAAACGAAATTCAATAAAAACGAAAGGCCATAAAGCATGAGTGGTGGAAAAATTAGCAACAAATTTTTATACAAAATTTATGTATGAATATATTTATGAGCATAATATCAGCTAATGCAAGCATAAAAACTTTTCTTTTTTTCTAAAAAATTTAAGAATTTCGCATATACTCCCACAAATACATACAAGCCAATTTGAATACTCAAGTGCATATGAAATCTGTGTCACGTTAATGTCATACAGAGCACACGTGCCTCAAATTGTAGCACGAACAGCGTTGACAAATATTTCGAAACGAAAGCAGAGACCTTAAAAAAAATGGTTTCGTAAATATTAAATTTAATTATTTTACTTTAAAGGGAATGTTATGCTAAGTTACTTGAGGAGAACGTGTCATGTGTAGAAGTTCACGCAAGTGAGGAAAGTTCTTTGATCGTCATTCACGTGGCAGTGGCCAGAAACGATTTTTGTACATATGACTCAAGCAGCTCGCGACTTCCGGCCTTTGACCAAGTATCCTCTGGGTAGCCTAAGAACATCCGTTTGAAGGCGAGCTATAGTGAGAAGGCGAAACATTCGCTCCACAGGGTTGTACTCTGGATTTGGGACCCTTCAAGAGGAAATATCCCCAAATGGGTTGATTCTGCCCGAAATATTGTTAATGAAGTAAAGCCACACCACCAAGCTACTTGGCTGTCTCCGGATTGAAAAGCCACCAAGCAGATCGATCATGTTGGGACAGGCGGAAGACATGTCTGCAGTGTTTTAGACCTCCGAGGTCCTAACATCGGCTCGGACCACTATCTTGTTGCAGCCAAGATACGCACCCACCTCTGTACAGCAAAAAAATGCACGTCAACAAACATAAGGAAAGTTCGACGTCGAGAAATTGCAGTCACAACAGACAGCCTAACGATTTTCGACTCGACTTGCACTCCTGCCCTCTAAGAGCGTTCGTCAACAATTTGGTAACTATAACGGAACGGTGCGACAGTATTTCAAGTGTATTACATACAGCTGCAACCGAAACCATTGGTTTTCGGAAAATGCAAAAAAACAGCTGACGCTGCCGTGTTGCAGCGGAAAAAAAACAACCTGCCTACTTCGCAACGTTTCAATCGACCACAACACGTGCTGGATGGGATAGATACGGAGAGTTGAAGAGGGAAGTGAGACGCATTTGCAGACAGAACAAGTAAGGAAGGGCTAAGTTCGAGTGTCACCGAAGATTTTATACTCTCGCATGATAAAGTGATAATCGAGATTTCATTATCCGCCATTTAAATATTTTTTTATTTTGCTGTAAAATTAATTAGAATTAAATTCTGAGAGATTTACCGATATTTTCGGTGAAAAATTAGGTTAGGTTAGGTTAGGCACTGAGTTCTTCGTGTTCGATATCAGGGACCTTGAAAAGTTATAGTCCGATCACGACAATTTTTCCGCAAGAGATACCTCAGCTCAAATACCGTATTTGTGTAAAGTTTTATTCCGCTATCATCATTGGTTCCTAATGTATATATTATAAAGAGAAGGCATCAGATGGAATTCAAAATAGCGTTATATTGGAAGAAGGCGTGGTTGTGAACCGATTTCACCCATATTTCGTACATGTCATCAAGGTGCCAAGGAAATATTATATACCGTATTTCATTGACATTGGTCGAGTAGTTCCTGAGATATGGTTTTTGGTCCATAAGTGGGCAACGCCACGCCCATTTACAACTTTTAAAAAAAGCCTGGGTGCAGCTTCCTTCTGCCATTTCTTTCGTAATTTAGTGTTTCTGACGTTTTTTGTTAGTCGGTTAACGCACTTTTAGTGATTTTCAACATAACCTTTGTATGGGAGGTGGGCGTGGTTATTATCCAATTTCTTCCATTTTTGAACTGTATATGGAAATGCCTAAAGGAAACGGCTCTATAGAGTTTGGTTGACATAGCTATAGTAGTTTCCGAGATATGTACAAAAAACTTAGTAGGGGGCGGGGCCACGCCCACTTTTCCAAAAAAAATACTTCCAAATATGCTCCTCCCTAATGCGATCCTTTGTGCCAAATTTCACTTTAATATCTTCATTTATGGCTTAGCCAAGAAATACGTGTACCAAGTTTCATCATGATATCTCAATTTTTACTCAAGTTACAGCTTGCACGAACGGACGGACGGACAGACGGACGGACGGACAGACAGACATCCGGATTTCAACTCTACTCATCACCCTGATCACTTTGGTATATATAACCCTATATCTGACTCTTTTAGGTTTAGGACTTACAAACAACCGTTATGTGAACAAAACTTTAATACTCTCCTTAGCAACTTTGTTGCGAGAGTATAAAAAGATAGAGGTTGCAATGCGGGGTAATGGTCGAAAATTCTACGAAAAAATGCGTCGACTAACAAAGGTTTCAAGACCGGAGAATATTCTTGTAGAATCCCCTGAGGTGATCTACTGACTGATGCCCAGAGCATACTAAAATTGTTGAGAGAACACTTCTCCAACCTGCTGAATGGCAGTGAAAGTATAACGACAGGATAATTCCATCAAAGTAAGATTTCTTTAAGTTGAAGTTCGTGAGGATTCCCCCGCTGGAACTTAAGAACTTATTTGGTCAACTGACACAGTATTTATCACTTTACTGGAACTGTGTCTGATACTTTCGACAATTTTTTATGAAGCTAAAGTTTTAATTTTTTTCTTAAAAGTGTTCATTCCTTAAAGCTAGAGCGAAATGAATACACTCAAATGCAAAAAAGGATTTTTTTTCGAAGGAAATTGTGCGTTGCATTTAAACAATGTGACGAAAACTTTTGCTCTTGCATGCAAATATGTACACGTATATGTCATGTGATAAACTCGTGTAACATAAAAAGGTTTTAACGATTATTTGCACTTCTGTTGTCTATTACATATTTTATTACAACAATACCGTTGTTTATCATCGGCACTTATATCGACACAATTGTTGACGTCAACACCGAAATGCCTTGTTTATACTTTTATCCGGCTTTGTTTCAGCAGCTACTTGTTCGACTTTTACAACTGTTGCTCTCACGCTTTCATATAAAACGCTTAACGCGCCTGCAAGTATGCTGCACGTGTGCGTGTGTGAGTACATACTTGTCGATAATACGAAATTTTCGTATTTGTTGATAAGTATAGGCTGTGTTATGCTGCCTGCTGTGGAACTGCCAATTGATCCCCGCATATACATCCTTTAAACGCTTATTTTTTGAGATATCGATCTGAAATTTTACACACATCTTTTTCTCTTCAATAAGCCGCTGGTTTGTCGAAACTGTCGATATCGGACCAATTTAAGATATAGCTGTCATACAAACTGAACGATCAACTTAAACTTTTTTCAAGGAAAACTTTTTTGATTGTCAAGAAATTTGGCACAAAGTATCTGTCTATGACCAGCCACAATCCCGAACATATTGTTCAGACCACTATAACATATACATATAAGAGGCAGCTAGAAAAATTAAGCGGAGCTTTATCGCATAAACTATGTGATAACTTAAGGTTATAAATGACTAAAATGAACATAAATTTATTCATTGTAAGTAAAATTTTACCTACAGGGCTACTTTCATGTGCGTAGCTTTGTATATGTATATCTTATATTCTATTATCTCATAACATGAATGCGTTAACACTGAAAATGTCATGTAGAAGCGCGAATAAATACTTACGTCAAACAAATTTACTTCTTTGTGTTTTTTAAGGCGTAACATTTGATTACAAGCGCCCACATATTTACATATTTTACTTTATACATACATATGACTACATGCATTTGTAGTACCTGGGAAAATTTGCATGCATATTTAATAAGTACACCCACACTACCTTTTGCTCATTCAGCTGAACGCAGTTGCATTGACTAATTCAAGTGAAAAAATTCCATATTTAAGATGATATGATTTCTTCAACAAAATCTAAGAAAATCAGCGAATATTTGTGGCTTTTCATATCGAAAGGTATCTTATTGCTATTTTGAATATTTGGAGTGTTCAATAGTATACGAAATATAATCATCCAGATTTGCAATCGGTACCATATACGAGTATAGGCTAGTTCAAAAACCTTTAAATGATAAAAAAAGAAATTCATAGTAAATTGAAACCCATCGGAAACGAACGATTTTTAAGGGTTAGGAATGGTTTATCTCGATTTCCAGCGAAACTGTGAGTCCTATAGAAAAAAGTTATATGGTAAAACGCCATTAAACGATAACCTACAAAGTGCCATAATTAGGGACTAAAATAAGATATAGGACTGTAATTTAGCACAGAGAATCGCAGTAGTAAGAGACACCTGTGGAAAAGTGGACGTGGACCGAGATGGTACGAGCCGGTGTCAAAATCGGACGATGGTCGTGCTACCGCCCACTTTTAAGTAAAATCCCAGATCTAAGAACCTGTTCCAACGATTGCAACCGAATACATATGTAAATGGGCAAAAGCGGACTACAACCACGTCTCCCTTCAAATTTTAAGTTCCAATTGGTTCCTTCACTTTCTAGTATATAAATCAAGACGAAGTTAATATAACGAAATAAAATTGTTCAAGCCCCCAGGTATTGAATATGTTAAACCCAGTACTTATAGTTAATTTTTATCCGAAAACCTTTGATCATAATATGTCTGCGTGTCTAAAATGGGCTGAATCGGATCAATAATTCGTATGGTCCCCTTTTACCTAATATATATAAAGATTTTTCGGGGGACATTATATCGCATATATCGGCCAATATGCTAGTTACGTTAATAAAATTAAGAGGGCGTGTTTTTTTTTTATAACGGCACATCTTTGTGCATTAAATTAATAAAATTGGGCGAAAATTTGACAGAGCCCCCTTAAAACTAATAAAAATCAGGATTTTCGAACACCCGGTTAACTTTACTCTACAGGATTGGTGATTGTACTTGTATGTGAGAGACCTTGATGAAATTTTAGGAGCATTATTTTAGTCAGTGGTCTTTTAACTGCATGTAATATTGGTCATTACTCGTAATAATATTGAATATACTATAGTATTATAACTAGAATAACCCAAATTTCCATATATTCTTCATATAAAGATTTTCGTTACTCTAATAAACCTTATGCCAAATATGGCGGTCAGTGTATGAGTTTTATATATAAAATGGATTGGATTCCAAACGTCTGGTTGACGTTTTGCACCTTAAGTGATTTCCCTGGTTTTGGTCCTGAAAAGTAACAAGAGTATAAAATTTTCGATTAGACCCGAACATAGCCCTTCCTAAATTGTTGTGTATAGACTTTTTTATATAACCAAAATTTTGGTTTTTTGTTTTTATCTTCTACAAAAAAAATGTTTCTTTCACGAAATTTGGTGGAAGCATACTTTCTTACGAGGGCTGCTAAATACATTTCTGGCCTAATAATGAAAATAGGCATATTTATCAATGAAAAGGTTTTTGTTTTTTGGATTATTTTTTCAGCATTTCTTTACACCAATCCACACGAGCCTTTTTTTGAGCGATTGTCAAATTGTGCGGGATCCAACGAGAACAAACCTTTTTTACGGCCAGGTGTTCAAGCAATATCGAATGTATGCTGGTGGGAGAAATGCATAGGCATGCCTCTATCTGAATGTATGTTACATGACGGTCTTGCATTATCAGTTCACGTACGGTATCGATGTTTTCTGGCACAACGGCTGTTTTTGGACGACCTTCACGGAATTCGTCTTTGAGCGCGCATCGGCCACGATTGAATTCGTTGTAACAGTTTTTCACAGTGCTATAGGATGGTGCTTCATAGCCATACAAAGATTTTAGTTCATCGATTACTCTTATCGTGATAATCCACGTCGAAAGTAGTGAAAAATTATCGCACAAAAATGTTCACGAGTTAATTCCATTTAATTCACGATTAAATGACAAAACGTTCTGAGTGATGTTATGCTAAAAAATGTCAAACTTTCCAATGGGAATGTCAGATTGCACTTGGCAACACTTAGTGTTGCCTAGTCCAGAAATATATATAGCAGCCTATGTATGTCCCAAGCATTTAATTTAAAATATTTATTATTCCGCATTATATGACCTAATGCCGAAAAACCCCTAATTTTCCATCACAAAACCTCAAGTTAAAATATACACTTTTTATTCGTAGGCCTTAAGTTTGTGGAAGTCCGACGAGTTTCAATCTACTATGAATTTCTTCCTTCCATAAATTATTTACCTTGGCTTAATCTGGTAGTATACATTATTGCTTTTATATAATATTTATATTACATTTTCGAATAAATGTTTAACAAATTGAGAAATAATTTCAATTACCTTCAATCTTCAGATACTCAACCATTTTATCTTAAAAATATAAAAAATCGTCGATGTCAACCTTCAACTTCCTTTAGCCAGTCATTAAGAATATATATGTATATAAAAATATTTGTAGGTGTATATGTACGCCATACATGTTATGTGTGAATATGTCGCAACTGTTTATTTTTACAGTTCAATAAATCAGTTAATTGTATAGTCCGTACAGTCGAAAGCAACCCTGTAGAACATTTTCAACGAATACAAAGTTATTTGGTTTCTGGACAATGACAAAACGACTAAAATTAAATTTTCTTAGTTGCGTGTAATTTATTGATCTTCACTTCAGTTTTTTGCTAGCCAATTTCATTTCAAACACTTTGTCAAGCAGTTAAGTTCAATAATCCTCTTTCGAGTGATACATAGATATGCGCTCTGTTGCACTCATTTTAGATGTTCATGCTTTTCGTGCAGGGAATCCATTTAACTCCAATGAGTGGACTGTTTTGATTGTATTTGTAAAGGTCCTTTGAAAATGGTATGTCATATAGTCGTTGATAGAATTTTTGTCCAAAAGAAATAAATACGTTGAATCGTTTGCAATTGCGGTAAAAAATTATAAAGTCATTGTGGATATAAAGCAATTTCATTTAATGTCGTGCTACGAGTGAACATAAATTGGCAATTAAAGGAAGTTCAACAGAAATTGTAGTAGTGCGTAGCCTTACTAGAAGCCTTCGCCAATTGAACAAACAAAAGAGTTTAAAGCAAACTCTGTCAAGCGATTTCTTAGGTCCTTACATATAATGAACAATTAAGTTTATTCGGCTGGCCTCTATGAGATTTGTCATGTGAGATATTATACACACACTATCTAATATTTTTTGATTTCCCTCGAAGTCATATCTCCTTTGGCAGTGTTAACTTTTTGATAATTTTTAAACATTGAACAAATAATGTCGGAGAGCTTAGTTAAGTTTATAGATTATAATGAAAATGCTAAGCTGAGAAGTATACACGATAAACAGAAGAAACTAGAAGCTTATTGCCTACCCACAAGCGACCGCTCATGAAAAACCCCTTTCATAGTAGGCATGTTCTCAATATGGCGTTCAAGCTCTCAGCTTAAGTTAATTTGCAATTGAATAATAATTACTGCGAAAAGTAGAATATTCGTTCTTTTTAAATATTCGTTTCGTTCAAAAAAGTTTTAACTTGTAGCTCGTGCTAATATTACAGTAATGGCGAATAATTAACGCGCATTTAATTAGACTGCCGCAACCGCAAGTGCCAACACAGACGTGGATATATGCATATGGCAAGCGATTTGCACCCACTCGCGATACGTCTATACCATTGTTCCAGCATACACCCTTTACAGGCATGCAAGTATTTAACACGTGCATCGCCTCATTCGACAAAAAAGACGATATTTTCCAGCTAACGGCAGCTTTGTGTATATGCTGTCCATCGCCGTCATTTCACGTAGTAATTGTATTTGCGCTAGTGTTGCTAAGCTTGCACATATCCGCTTATGAGCTTGTACATTTTAGCAGCACATTCACTCAACACACATCCACTTCAACTATATGTATGTATGTATGTATACACTTATGCAACACTGCGAAATGTGGCCGCACCACATTTACACATTTTTGGTGGATGCAACTGACGGCAAAACTAATAAACTGAGCAGAACTTTCGACGCTTGTAGTTGTTGTGAGGTTTTAGTTGTTGCCATTGCTCGCTGGCAGACCCCAACTGTTTTACAACCGTTATACCTAGTTGTTTTTAGACTCTAATAACAGCAGCTCTGCTTATCTGTGCGCACAATTGCATTTCATCACCGTCAACTATGTTGGTGTGTCCGTCGAGACCACCAACTACTCCTCCCGAAAACTGAGGATGCGCCTGTTTTTTGGCTGACATTAGCAGGCATATTTAGTACGAGTACTTATAGGTACTTGTGTATTGCAAAATTTGAGTGTTAGACCTAGTAGGCTAATTTTATAACTTTATGAACTTCTGAATTTGTTCTAGATCGAACTGTTTTATGGCACTACTTCCGACTATTCGGGTTTAAATTTTACACAGGGAACAGGATATTTACATTTGAAGCAGCAAAAGCCTGAAAGCCATTTTTCTAATTATTTGGACTTTGACAGCTTCTAAGCGCAGTTTTCTATAGACGATTGAAGATGAACATTCATAGGTTTATCATTGTAAACTTACTAAGCTTTTTAAGTAGTCCTTTAGTTATCAGAGTTTCACAAATAAAGGAAATTAAAATGTTACCAAATTGAGTTAATGAGCTCAGAAACCTCAAGCTGAATTCTCCTGACGGTAATTTAACAACGAATTTTATTTTTTTTCTTAAGTTGCCTTCGAGAAGAGTGGTCGTTAGAGTCAAAAATAGATTCAAAAGTATTTACTCTGGAAATTCTGAATTCCTTTACACTTACTTCTTTATGAGTTCTTTTGCTAGCAAGTTCTTTTGGTCCTACCTTTGAAACAAATAATGTGCCTCAATCTACAATTTCTCCCCGGCCACTTTTGCAATTTACGTTCACTTGCACTCCCACCGTCAACAACGTAACCTCAACCTCATTTATGTTGCGCTGTGTGAATTTTGTGTCTATTTTATTTTCATTTCGAGTTCATCACGTGGTCATGCAGCGATTTCCTAGCGCGTAATATCACGGTGGCGGTTGTTGAATAAACAAGTTGGCATGCGGCCCAGGCAGTTAGACAGTCAATCAGGTACGCGGTGGGTTAGACTCTTCCGTTGATGCTGTTGATATACATAAAACCGAACATTGGCAACAATATCCGACAATTCACTAAATAAGTGATGTGTTATTGTTTGGTTAAATTAACCATTTTTGATGATGCAGACATAATTTGCACTCTGCAGTTTGCAACTACTGATGTATGGAGAATGTAAAAAGAATAATAAGTTCAAGGTGTATTAAGTGGAGAAATTAGTGGATGAGCGACTACTACCAATGGGTATTTCATGCGTTTAAATCAAATCGTGTTAAAAAATGTACATACCAATTTGCTGTGCTGGAAAAAATTGTATAAATTCGGAACAACAGAATGGTCCTCATAAGACGAGCGATCATCTTATCGACTATGTGGGAATTGCAGATTAGTAAAGTCAAAACTGTGGCAAACTTCATTAGCTGAAATGAATTAGGTTGACATATGATTCTCTTTCTCTAATAATACACCCTTTTAGAGGTTAGCTAACGTCATAACAGAGTCTAATATTATTTTCATGTTCTTTGGGAAGAATATGTAATGCTCAGTAAAAAGTTGTAGAACAGTGGAAAAGGGAGAGTCATACATGGCTAAAAAGAAGAATCTGTGTGAGAGAATTCTCAATTTATAAACAGTTTAATTTTTATCTTTCATATCCCCAACAAAACTCAAACAGAAGTGTATAATGTCAGCATGGATTGTGGCTTAAAATATTTAAGCGCGACACCTATCAGGTTTTTAATTTTCATGTAAATGCACAGTAAACATGCACCAGCCATGTATTATGGAGAGTGAAAATGGAAAGTAGAGAAAACAATAAAATGAACAATATTAAGCAGCTACTTAAGAGACCGTAATACAATATAAACCGCGGATGTACGATTGCTTATCAATAAAAATCGATTGCGATTTACAGAAAACATGGAAAATAACAGGAAAAAATAGTAGCGAGCCAGTGCAGCACTTGTGTAGCAAACAACAACACGAAAATTCATATATACTTGTATATATATCTACAAAGAGTTGACGAGAAATTTAATTCATTGCCTGAAAATGAACATTGAGGCCGTTAGGAAACCGCTGGCGTTTACGAAAAAATAGTTATGAACGCATATGAATGCAGAGTTGATATATACTACACACAGCACTGAAATGAAGTCGAAGTTTGTGCAGGAAACTATTTTTAATTTAGTTCGAAATTATAAAATATTTAGTTTTATTGAATTAAAACTCATGCCTATGTATATAAATCTCGAATTTTTTATTTTCCAAACAATAAAAATCACATATAAGGAACTTTTTTACCGGAAAGTATAGTTGAAATATTTTGTAAAAAACTTAAATTTAGATCATAAGGAGAAGTAAGCATATTTAAAAGTGAAATAGAATCAATCATTATCGAATTTTCGTTTTATCTTTCATTCCGCAACGGCGCTTGAAAACGAATCCACCTCCAAATGGCGCTTGCAGTTACAAATATAATTTGTTTTATTTACATATATGTAAAGAAATAAGTTTGTGACGCGAAAACAGCTCGTGGTTATGTTAAATGCGAAAATCTGATTGAAATCGAATTGTATTTTCATTAAAATATATAAAAAGCAACAACTACAAATTTGAGTATGCCGCAATCGGCTTGACATGTTCAATTGGTTTGGTATTATTGCATAAGTATGTATGTATTGTATATTTCTATATATATAAATAATAATATATAAGTGTTTAACAACTATATTATTTACAATATTAGCAATTGGCATTTAATGTTGCGTATACGCCACGTATGACCGCACACTGGTAAAGTGGATGATGCAATGACGGATGTTATACATATATGCATGAAAATATATAAAAAACATATAAACAATGTTATTGCGAACGCAGGATTTTCATGGCAAAAATACTAAAAAATTTGTTATGATTTGTGGAAATTTTTATTCACAGTTTCAAAATCATATAAAAATAATTAAGTGGTTCATATTTATAACTGATTTTTGCAAATAAGTTAATATTGGAAATAAATTTAGTTATAAACTAAATATAAGTAAAATATTTAAGGGCGCATTCTAGCCTAGTTTTTAATTTAGAGACAAAAATGCGGGGGATGGTTTGAAACCGCAGTGGACATATTAGAGCAATACCGATACAAATTTGATTTATTTGAAGTGATAGGGCTGTTATTACACTCCACGCTGGCATCCATACTCGATGATTGAGTGCAATGACATTTTTGTCCGACTTATTGAAGCATATACAAGAGAAACATTGGTCCTACTACAGTTGGGAGAGATATTACCTCGCCGAGTGTTAATATTCACATAGCTGGAATACCGAAATGAAAAGGGCTGTGATACACAATATTTCCATTATATCAACGACGAAAATGAACTCTCAGTTCAAGTCCTTCAGGCTGATATTGGAAAACTCTTCCATATAAGTTAACACTAATCAAACTTTCGTTTTCCGCTACTTACCACTGTTGAAAGTTTGAAGGAATTCGAAAGAATGATTAATGCTGCGCAGAAGATATAAAAATATGTGGAAGTTTTTGAGTTGTTGACTGGCCGAAGTATCATCAAAACTTATAAGAGACTTTCCGGCTGTCATTTTAAGAACCTGATCAGTTTTTCTAAGAAGGAATTTACAAATGATCATCACATTCTGGGAAAATGTTTGAGTGACTATGCAGAGTTTCGGGACGCCACACTTTTCATGTACGTCGGAGCATGAATCGAAGCCCTGTCCTTCGAAATGGTAGCACACACCTGCATAATATAAGCTCATAAATCTCACACACATACATATACAAAAATACATACCTTTATTTGTATAATTTCATTTTAATTACATAAGTTCATTGCCGAACTCATTTAATTTACACAAGAAGCTTAAGGCTTGCGCATTTACTAACGGTAAGTGCAAGTATTTATATTAATGGCAGTGTTTCTCTCCGAACAAGGACACAACCAGAAGTTTAAGTTTGTACCTAAAACGTTTGTGGGTATTAAAAGTGCATAAGAGCTATAAATAAGTTAAAAAAAGTAATAATATAGAGCGTAGCACTTTGTCAGTACCGTCCAAGGGATTCTCTACAATAAACACAAACAGCCAACAAACACCCACACATGCACATTGAATATATTTATACATGCGTACATCCAGTCGCCATGTAAACTGTTTCATGTGCGCTTGAAGCTTGTAAGATTTGTTGCCTCAAGCTGATGCTGCATTTTCAGCTTCAGCTCCTTCGTTCTCGGCTAAGCCTTTTTTCCAATGGACTTATCACGTTGACCAGTTGGGATTATGGCTGTCATCTTGTAGTGAGTAAAATGAATGAAGTAGGTGCACGCGCGCATATACATACATACAATATGTGTGTGTCTGGTATACAAACTTATTTGCCTGTTTCCACAGAACGCACATACACACATGCACATATATACGTGTGCGTATGTATAACTTGAGGCCAACACTAGCTGGTAAAGTTGTTCGCTTATGAGATCTGCTGCTGCCACATTGTTGTTGACAGCTAAGAAAACCTGTGTGAAAAGTTGGGTGCGCACAGTGTGAAAAATATATATAAGCTTTCGTAAAATTATCGACGCTTTTGAGTATTTATGTGCTTTTTGTTGCTATGATGCAATGGTGTAGTCTATGGTGATTTGGGACAAATAACTGCCTTTTGTAATTTTAGCTGAATCTTCTTCTCACACTTTTTAATTAAAATTAATAATAAAATTCGACAAGTTTTTGAAGCGCGCGGAGGGTGAAGGCGAACGTCTGAGTATATTTCTTCTCTGAAATAGCACCTCACCAAGTTTATCATTGCCTCAAAAAAGTTGTAAAGCCTTCCAATAGGAAGGTACATAACTAAATATAATATAGCAAAGCAAAACTTAAATTTCTACAAGAAAAAAAAAGTTCAAAAGTATTTCAACTTTGCTTGGCTGCAACACACTGTACTACTCTCAGTTTGTATTTTCCCATAAAGAGAGACTTTTCTGAAATTAATAGACTTTCATGCAACAAATCTTTATCAAAACTTTGAATATGCAAATATACTCGCATGACAACTTTCTTGCTTAAATGCTTAAATTCACAACACTTTGCTATGGCTTCCATCATTTTGGAGTTTGCTGCCACTTTAATTTACTACATTATCCGTTGAAAGTATTTTCAAGTCTCTTAAGAGAAAACTTCTTATTTTTGAATTTGATAGAGCGGCTTTTCACAAGCTTTGCACTTTCACACCTATTTTAATGCAGCTGAGTTTGACACATTAGTTGACAGTGGAAGCAGAGTGTGTGGAGAGGCCGCGGTTATAGTAAAAGGTTCAGTTGTCGTGTTGTATACAACTTAGTTGACATATTATGATGCAGCACGACAGAGGTGTCATAATAAATTGTGAAACATTGAAATGTGTGAAGTACACACACATATACATACATACATATATCACAGAAAACAGCCATAACAGATAGAGAGGGAGATGGAGAGTAGTGGGGGAGAGCGGCTAATAAATTGCCTGCTTATTCTGCAACTTAGTTGTATTTCCATACAAATATGCACCCTGCGTCTGTGAAGTCAAGGCAGGCAGACGGATCACGTTCACGCATTTTGAGGGCGTTGACACATACACACGCACGCATGTCTAAAGTATACGAGGGCTGCTATATATATTTCTGGCCTAATAATGAAAATAGGAATATTTATCAACGAAAATGGTTTTATTGTTTTTCAAAATATTCTCCATCAAGATTTATACACTTTTGCATGCGCTTAAACCAATTTTCGAAGCACTTTTTCCACTCCGATTGAGACACCTCCAAAACATGGTTTTTGAATGCTTCAACAGCATCTTCTGGCGACGAAAATCGTTGACCACGCATGTGTGGGAATAAAAAAAAGTCATTGGGTGCCAAGTCAGGGCTGTACGGCGGATGATGTTTTGGCCGGTGAAAAGGCGCTGGTTTGAGCCGATGTGTGAGAGCTCGCATTGTCATGGTGCACAATGATTCGTCTTCTCTTGTTCGTTTTTCGAATTTCTCCGAAGACTTCAGGCAAACAAATGGTGGTGTACCACTCAGAATTGACCGTCCTACGTTGCTCAAGCGGAACAGTCGCCACATGACCAGTTTTGCCGAAGAAACAGGTGACCATTTGCTTCGAAGTGCTTCTTCCACGAATAACTTTCGTTGGATTTGGCTCGTCTTGGAAGACACACACGGTCGATTGCTGTTTTGTTTCGGGCTCATACACATAGATCCATGATTCGTCACCTGTGACGATCTTATAAATGTCTTTTGAAGCACCGCGATCGTATTTTTTCAGCATTTCTTTACACCAATCCACACGAGCCTTTTTTGAGCGATTGTCAAATTGTTCGGGATCCAACGAGAACAAACCTTTTTTACGACCAGGTGTTCATGCAACATCGAATGTATGCTGGTGGGAGAAATGCATAGGCATGCCTCTATCTGAAAGTATGTTACATGACGGTCTTGCATTATCAGTTCACGTACGGCATCGATGTTTTCTGGCACAACGGCTGTTTTTGGACGACCTTCACGGAATTCGTCTTTAAGCGAGCGTCGGTCACGATTGAATTCGTTGTACCAGTTTTCACAGTGCTATAGGATGGTGCTTCATAGCCATACAAAGATTTTAGTTCATCGATGCACTCTTGTCGTGATAATCCACGTCGAAAGTTGTGAAAAATGATCGCACAAAAATGTTCACGAGTTAATTCCATTTTTTGGCCGAGATGAATTTTTTAATTCCCTAATTGCATTATATCCGTTACCGTTGGACATTTATTTATATATTATGTAATATAGCAATGAACTTAGTTTTGATTCTCCCTGTTTTGCAACTAGTGTGCAACTAATGAATTTCCCGGTGGGTAATGTTGCATGTTGCGTGTTGCGCGGTTGTAATGGCTTAGTGTTGGACTTAGAAAATAAATACCCTCGTCAAGGGAATTATAACAATGAAGTGTCACTTAAAATGAGTTTTAAACATTACACACCATTGTTTTTCTCTGCACTTTGACATAACCACGCACATTCGCACGATGACATTTCCCTTTCGGTTTATTCACTGAGCTTTCTTCGTCAAATATTAACACCTGAGTTTAAGGTTAACATGCCTTGGGATTGTATTGTGCTCGAGGTGGGTATTGCTGTTTTCTATAAATCTTCTGGTCTTGTTTTCAAGAAATTAAAACTGACAAGCTGTTATTCTTAGAATTTTTGTTGTGCAATATGTGGCTGCGAAAAATAATGTTTAAACTGGCTTTAAGTGAGACAAAAATTGGCTTAAAAACTTAAGTTTGTTTGGCGTGCTAAACTAAAAGTTTTTATAGACCTGAGCTGGATTTAGACGAGAGATAACGGTATGGTAATGGAATTTAAAAAAGAAGACATTTTTTCTTACACCATATAGGCTTATATAAACTGATAGTTTGTTTAAGGTTCTTTAAAACTGTTTTTGAATTCTTTATAAATTACACTTACCTAACCGACTTTAGCCTACTGCCGTATTCAGAATGGAGTGACGGTAACCACTCGACGAGTTCTTTGTTGCGTTGTAATTTAAATATTCTGGTTATATAGACCAGACTGTTTTAGGAGCATTGAATTCTGGTTTTGCAAAAAAAAATTTTAGACAGATATTTCGAGAAACTGCCATTTCTAGACTTTTATCGAATAAATCGGGCGTTTGAGATCAAAGTACACTCCATTCTTTGTGTGAGGATAAGGCTAAAAATCTCAAAAACTTAATATATAAGTCGCATTTCACCCAAATTCAGCTTATTCTTTCACTCTTATGTTGCAAACATTCTTTTAAGTGATTAATTATAACTCCAACATTATCCTGGCGTACCTAACCTACTTTACATATTCCATACGGAAGCTGTTAACTACTTGTATGTCCTCATTTTACCCTCTTAAACCTCTTAAAGTTATATAATTTTTTGTACTTAAGATTTTTTGAAGAGCTAACCAAAATTTTTCTCTTTAATATTGTAGTATTCACACTGACCTCACCACATTTCACCCTTCTAAAAGCAGAGCTCCTTCTTTTGTAAGCATTAACGCAGCTGCCAATGTGCAGGGCAATCATTTATCAATGTGACAAAAGTATTTTTGGAAGATAATTTTGCTGTTCGCCTAGCTGGCAAGAAAGAGGGTGCAAATACTGAAATATCGCGAGAAGAGGACATGGGAAATTGTGCAAGAAATAAGTTGGTAGCGGCAAGTGAGCAAAAAGTTTGTGCAGTTTTGCCAATATAAACATGCGGATGTACCTCGTTCATTTGTATGTATGTATGTTTTACGACTATATCCGTATCACTGATATCAAACACTGGCATATGTAAAATAATATAGTTTTGGCAATATGCTGCATTCTGAGAAAAAAGTTCGGTGTGAATATGTGTTTGGTATATATTTGCAAACAGTTATAATGCGCCTAAAGGCAACGAATTTACTAATTTTTTTTGCGGAAAAATCATGTGGTATATATATTTTTTTATATCCATCGAGTATATGTTTAATGTGTCTGTATTTGAGCATTTAATTTCCACTATGAGTTCAACTCATAACCGCGACTTCCAGCTGTGGTAACCCAGTAAGCACAACTACAAAATATTGCTAGCATCGATTTTCGATTTCCGATTTTCGACTTTTTATTTGTAATTACGAATAGCAAGCAGCAAGATGAAAACCGTGGAGTTTCTTTAAAGAGTTGTTGAATTAGGTTGTTGTATTTTAGAAATCAATCTTGTACTATAATGATTCAACTGTGAAATTCGATTTAAAAGTTACTTCTGTAATGTATTTAAGAACCATCCTAATAATTATACTCCAAAGTTGGGCAATCAAGCTAAGTCAGCTGTTATATCAAGATTTTATTGGAGCTTTGTGGAGCTCACATACGGGTATATAAAATTTATAGATAACTCTATTGAGAATTGCGGTTAGCTGAGCTGGACAAAAGAAATATAACCAAAAATGGTGCCTCATATAAAAACTTGCTGAGATCAAAGTACGAAGTGCCGTTACTTTTTGCTTACTGGCATCAATCTCTCACACTCACACATGTACGTAAGCACGTAATTTAGTGGTTAGTTGGTTGGTTGGTTTTCTGGCAAATGCCGCTAACTGCTGGCGGCTGGCAACTGACATCCAGTTGGCAGTATGGCGTCTCTTGACTACATTGGCGGTGTGGAAAAAATTCTCAACATTATTCAACTTGCTTAAAGTTAAGTATTTTAACCTAAAATTATATGCATTTTTTCCTTACCACCTTTTGGCCGCTGTGATCAGCGCTGCTATAAGTGTCATATTGTCTTTGGCGTGTCATAAATTTATTAAAGCGTGTAAAATTGTTTTTAAAATGATGTTTTACTTTATCTTTGATCGGCATATTTTTAGGCCTACTTTTTGAGTACATAAAAAGCAACCACAATTACAATCTTGCTAAAATTAAAGCTTAGTTCCCTGCAAGAAATTGGCTTATGAGTTATTGTACAAAGAGGATCATAAGCGGTTCAGCAGCTGGTACATATAATTGGCTAGAAATCAAATCTAGTAGTTTCTGCTTTCATAAGCTTCAGTCAAGACCTGTCCCATATATCTTTCCAAGGCTCTCATCAATTGAGCCCGCTTTAATTTAGATTTCAAAGCTGTAGAGTCCATAACTTTGATTTCTGTGTTGAAGCCAGACAGGTCAGATGATTACAGGGAGGTACTCGTAGTTGCTCCTGAAAGTTGGCAAACAATTTGGAATTTCTACGAAAATAGAGCGTGAAAGCGACAGTGAGCGAGATTTGAGAAAAAAAATACCTCAGAGTTGCCTATTATCTCTTTGGTAAATTCCTCGAATTGAAGAATTTTTTTTAAAATCATGAAAACTTATAAGAGAAACTCTCAACGTTGCTTCTCGATTGTCCAAAACATTTCGTACTGTCTTGTGCCAAAGCCCTTCGAAAGAAAGGTATAAAATAATCTTAAGTTTTTTAAATGCCTCAGTGCTAGTGACGAAATAAGAGTTGTTATAAGGCTGAAATTACTCTTAGTAGGGTGGGATAAGGCTGTGAAAATAAAATCGTCATATTGTACGAGGTCGAAAGGAAAATGAAAGGGGCATTAAAAATTTGTTATTAAAAATCATAATAGTGCTTGGAATGGCAACTCACCATTTTAGTGAAAATTTTCCCTTTTTGAATTTTTTTGCCAGCTTTTTGTGTGCTTCGAACACTGGGTCCATTTCAGCATTCTTTAAGTTATAATAAATTTATTTCTTGCAGGTTCTCACAAAGAACTTAACACACATAAATTTGCGAGCACATATTATTCCTCAAAAGCTTGTACCCCGCATATGTATATATCCATATACTTATGTGTGTCTGCGAAACATATTAAGAAAACCATGCATTGTATTTACAACAAAAACAATTATTTTACCTTATCAGCTACACGCTTATTTCGTTCAATGAACTGCAAAATATTGTTTACCACAACGCTTCCTGCTGCCAATAAGCACGCCAACACACACACACACACATACACACTCCTAAGCACATAAGTTTCTTTTTCCATGCAGACACAAGACGCAAACGGTTTTTACCCGCGGCACACAGCAACCAACAATGCTGCGGAGTTGGGTGCGCATGCTGTCGCTTGGCTTATTGAAAACACTTCTTGCATCAATGCATCACGGCGCACACATTCATTGGCTTTTATCCTTTTTTCCGCCAACTCACCGAATTCCATTTCTTTTTCTCCGCTATTACCCTCTATGACATTTTCTCCCATCAATTGCAAATCGTTGTTGTTCGATGTTGCGTATTTGTGTGTGTGTATGATGGGTGTGCGTTTGTTGGTGTGAGTGAAGCATATCTTTGCGTAAATCCTTGCATTTTCTTGCTACGCGTTTCGGCATTAGCTTGTTACGCTCTGTTTCGTCGCTTCGCTGCTCAATCGTGCGCCGGATTTACTTTCTGGTAGTTTTTGTTCATCTTCTGTTGTACATACATGAGTATGGCATTTGTTGTAGTTGTTGTTTTATTGTTCGATTTTGTGTTTACTTTATTCATGCCAATGCGTTTCCGATGCTGCACAAATCTACATATATTTGTATTGAAATAATCCTTTTTTGCTCTTCTCAACCGTAAATTAGTAAAATAAAAGAGGCGATAGTGCCCCTTATATACATACGTATACAGGCTGGTCCGTACAACAGATGAGTTCAGATACTAGGCATTCCTTTTCTTCACACAGGAATATATATATATATATATACTAGAGGACTCGCCTACATTCTACTGTGGCTGATACATAGGTAGTACTACTAATACCATCTATATGATTTCTATTAGATTATAAGTATTAGTTAAGAAATAATCGCATTTTTGATGAAGCAACAAAAATGAATCAAAAAGCATTTCGTGGGTTAAGAAAGAATTGGTTTTTGGGGTAAAAATACTATTGAATTTGGGCTGTGCATCAGTGAAATCAATCGAGTCCAATCGATTGTCAGCCTGGTGGACTGCATATTAAGAAACGGTTCTCAAGCGTGGAAAGGCAAAAAAATCGGCTGGCAAGGTTATGGCATCAATCTTTTGGGATGCCCGTGGTATATTATTCATCGAATGATAAATGAGCCAGTTTTAATTCATTGCATTGTGTATTTGATTGTAGTTCTATTCTACCATTCCCAATATTTAGCAATTTTATTATTTTTCAGGAAGGATCAGTTTGAAATTGTACTCATATATGTAATCATCATTGCCGTTTAAATATTGTATTGCTCTGTGCAATGCTTCGAAAAGATTTCTGTATATCTCAAATTTTTTATCAACACTTCAGTTATGCCGCTATTTTTTTATGCCAGACCTTTTGCAATTTTAAATTGCCTGTCAAGATATCCCCTCCAATAGTTAGCAGGTATGAAAAAAATGTTATAGCTACCCATAGATGTATTGAATCACCCAATTTATTACTTAAGAACGAACTTTGTCTACAATATAAAAACTTGATCCACAGATGTCGCCTTTCACTTTGGCATCCTTTTGTTTAATGCACGTTTACGCCAATTTAAGGTTTGAATATTGGATACTGCGATGGTAGCGCCATCTATCGGTCAAACATTCCAAAATTAACAATTGATTAAAAATGAAAAAATAAATTAAAAAACATTTTCCAGTGGACCAAATTGTAAATCTAAACCATTCTCGAATCTCTTTGAACATACACACAAAATTTCATCAAAATCGGTCCATCCGTTTAGGAGAAGTTCAGATGCAAACACACGGTCAGAAGATTTATATATATAAAGATATGGAAATCTGACTCTCCCATATGTACTTCCAAGATCTTCTTGGTGGTTTAGGATCCTATTTATATATCTTGCTGCGGATTCCAGAATCGAAGCTTCAGAAATGAAACTTAGTCCACCTCATTTTCAAGCTCTTAACTTAGATGACTTGTAAAGTACCTTAGATATGAGTATAACATGTACTAGTGATTCGTTTCAACTACTTTGGAGTAGAAATTATAGCTTATATTTTGAAAACATACCAGAGAATCGGTGAGATGATGGCTTTGTACAAAGCTTTGCCCTATCTTTGCAGATAATTAAGTTACAAAAATGGAGTTATCTAAAATATTTAATCATACAAGTATATCGGAGCTGAAAGTAAAACTTTTGGACTGAAGGTTCAGCGCTTTGTACTATCCTGTTAGAAGCAGTGACAGATTTTTGCCAACTCTAAGTTATAATTGTGGACTTAGAGATTTCAAATGGATTTTACTTTCATTACTGTATGTATATATGTACTCGTACGTATTTTTAATATTTTAGTGTATAGAATTTGTAGAAATTTTCCAATATCTGTGACCGCTCGATATTGGAAAATTGCTACAAATTCTGTTGAAAGTATCAGAAATACTTCCTGTTGCACGTATTTGCAGTGAATGCAGCAAAGCAAGAGATCAATATAGCCACATTTTTAATAGCTTGCGACATATGTATGTATAAATATAGACATTTATATATGTATAACATATGTACTATATATATAGTACAATATAACTCACGACCTTGTGAACCCAAAGTACCCAAAGCATATTTTGAATTTATGGCATATTTATATGGAAGTTAAAAGTTAAAAGCAGTATGCTTTTGACTAGTGAAACTTAGGCGTAAATAATACATGTACATATGTACAAGTATTTGTGGTACACGAATGCATCGCTTGAAAGCTTTTTGCCCAAGTTATTACAAAAATTCCAAATTTTCTGTGAATTTTTCGTGATTTCTGGCAAAAATTTTAATATTCTATTTTAAGCCGATTTATTTGAAAATATTACAGTAAAGCGGATATAATAAAGATATATGGTGACCTAAATACTAAATTAAAAGTGTTTAGTGTATATTAGTGCTTATGGTTATTTTGTGGGATTGTTCAGCTAAATATTATTATTTGGTGTAAAACTATAGATAGATGGCGCTGTGTTTGAGATGTAGTGAATAACATGGTTCGAACGGAAGTCGAGTGAATTTTATGTAGTTATATACTGAAATTAGCAAAAAAAAAATATTAAAAACAAGAGCTTTGGATGACATAGACCATTTTGTAAAATATATCTTTTCAAAATAAACAAAATCATAACATAAATACGAGATTTTTCAATAAGTCCCACATAGCGCCCTTCTTTTTTTGCCTGTCTTACAAGCTAGCTATAGCGTTAAAAGTATGTAGGTGTCATGTCTTGGACATTTTGTCTAATATTGTTAGGTGTCAGGTGAAAATAAAATAGTCATATAATAATACCAATAACCCGGTTTCTTTGCCAGAAATCCAGCGTTGAAAATATGCAATCGAACGAACTTACCTTTAATGAATTCCCTCTCGACCTGGAAATCACTTCACTATTCAGAAGCTTCCTTATATAGAAACTATGACCTTTTTGTATTTTTTTTTTAAATAAACAATAGGTTTGGTTTGAATTTTACACTTCCATTGTTAATTTTCAACATAACCTTACAAATCATATAGAAATCTGTACGATACTCGATACCTCATCTCCACAAATCTTCTGATCAAGTTAATAGATAAAGAAACTTGTCCCAATGTGGGTCATGCCTTATCAGTATTTGCAAATTTTTTCTCGAAATTAACTCATTACAAAAGGCGCTTCATTATATGGAAGTTCGCTTTAAGGAAATTTGACTGTATAATTTAACAGGTTTTACGAACGATGAAATCTCAGCGCTACCTATGAAGATGTATGTACTTATGTTGGAAAATTTATTTGAAATCAAAATTTGACATAAAATATTGCAAATTTTTTGCACGTAGTTTTCTTCGTTACAGACTTAGCTATACTTATTCAAATATACTGCTTTTCTGTTGGTAAGCAACTCTATCAGTTGCATACAAATATTATCATACAATCCAGGTTGTTATGCGCGTCTTTAGTTATTCCATGAAAATTTGCTTTGCTTTATGCTGTTGAAAATTCCAAATATTAGCAAATTACCATGAAATCTCACACTGATACATAGATTGAAAATAATTTTCAAACATTTGAGGTGGATTATGGTTTCATTTGCAATCAAATACAGCTCACTCGCTTCATGATGATTTAACCAAGTGCTTGAACCTGAGATGTCGGTGTACTGCTAGTTTGTTGCGTTCAAATTAGACTGTGTATATCGTCACCTGAAATGCAAGCTGCATATACAATACGGTAAATTTTTTCTTTTTCTATATATGAATCTTTAAATCTTATGAAATTCAGAATTGATAAAATCAAATGAAAAATGATTTAATATCATTTTTTCTCTTGTTTTTATTAAAATATTTGCAATTCCACTATTTTCTCAATCAATCATGATTGTGTACGAGTGTGTAGTTACAAATATATGTAGGAAGTCTATATACAAACACGACAATGCGATGAAAAATAAATTTCGCGCATATTTGAAATATTTTCCAATACAGATAAATACTTAATACATTTATAGCTTCGTCAGGCAAATAAACGTGATGTCCAAAGCAAACAGTCATTTGCGTATGTAAATTCATATCAAATATAGATAGTAGATGGCAGAAAGCCTGTAGGGAAATTGGAACTGAATGTGTTGGTGGATATTCTGATGCTCAAAATCAAATTGGCTAGTACTGAAGTGAATTAATATTTTTTTTTAGCTATGATGAATTATTTGCTAAAAATGACATGTCCGCTCTACCAACAAGGAGAGTTAATAAAGACACTTTCCAACAGAGACTAGCTTGCGAAGGCGTCAATGTGCTATATAATATTATTATTTATTGTATTACAAAATGCGATTTTCTACATCATCCCTACTTACCGTGGTTTCAAACCTAGTATTTCAAATATTTATAATATCAATATCAATATTGGAAGTAGGCTTCTGGGTTAAATTTGGTAAAAGGTTAATATTAAAAGATTTTTTTTTCTCACCGAAAGCTCGGTAATAAAGTGAGTAATAGAACAGAATGAACGAAAGACTTTCCAGTTTAATATTTCTTAGAAGCTGCCTCGACACAGATGTATTTCAAATAGACTCCCGAGTCAAGAAATTTCCATGCTAGTCCTTATGATGCCGAATAAGATAAACAGTGATGTATGGCATAAAGAAAATTGTTATGATCCCATCTTCATCGTTACATCGTCAACATAAAAAAGTCTACAGACTCGACTTGCTCTAAGCGCCTAAATATTTTGGAGCTGAAAGGCACTAGATTTCTGTCTCATGAAATGTTACAAGGTACAGTCGTTCTAGTATATTCGATTTGCTTAAAAGCAACAGTTTTTCTTGAAATAACTACAAAAACAGATTGGTGGAATTCTTAAACACGAAATCAAAAAGCGCTGGATTAGAATTCATTGTGGATAATGAAGTAAAAATTAAAAAATCGTACTTTAGCCAACAAATGAAATGAAAAATGACACCTTTCAGTATCCACGAAAAATGAGTTAAGCCATTTTTTACTACATATCTGATGCTCACCCGTGACTGACTGAATTATTGAAGGACACGTGACTTTGTTTGTGGTAGCTGATGTTTGTTGTTTCTGTTGTGCTTGTATTGCAAATGCAAATCGCATTGGTATTTAAAGAGGCCGGTTTAAATTGTTTGCTGTCATATGCGCAGCTTTCTTTTGTTGTTATTTCAATTACAATTTTCTGCCTTTTCATTCAATTTAAATTGTAACCTATGAAATACCATTGATTATTTTCAAATTTCTGATTTTCAAATAACTTTAGAATATACTTTTGTTGCTGTTGTTGCCATATGTATATTCCATTCACTGATATTGTGGCGCTATTAAAATCTTTTGCTAATGCTGCAAATGGCAGCGCGGCATCACAGCGATTTAACTTTATGATTTGGCATTAATATTTTACTGCCGCAAAATTTCGCAACTGTTGCAAATCTATTTAAGTCTGTCTGAAAAAAAAATTAACTTAATAATAAATATTTATGTATGTCAATAAAAATTCTGCTGATACAACGCCACGCTCTTAATTAAATGCCATTAGTAAATAACGGCACATTTCACAGTGCAATATAGCGGTTTTTCGCTAAATATGGCCAATAGTAACGGCCTTAAATTTTCTATAAAAGTGTCAAAGCAGAAAACTTTGCAAATTCATTTATGCAGCAAATTTACCTTCAAAATTCAAAAGCTTATGAAATATATTTTCAAATTTATAGGTTATGAAGCTTAAAATTCTTAGTAAAATAAATTGGTTTAAACATTTATGAAATGAAATGAGCACGAACGCAGTTTTTGTGAATTATCGGAGTTAAATAAATAAAATAAGGAAATTACATTCAATAAGAAGGGTATGACAAGCGCGGAACACTTAATTCGTACTTTTTAGTAAGTAACTTCAGATGGTAGGTTAGGCTAGGTTAGATTAAACTGGTAGGCAATAAGCCACGCATAGACAAGTTTTGATCCTTTGCGATACGGGATGGAGGGCACTTTTTGGGTCCAAGAAAAGTAGTAATTTCTTAAGATGCCTGTGCTTGATGCGTTTTTTAACAGACTCTGCGGCCTCACTATCGATACCTCTACCGTGGGGACCCCAGATGCTGACTCTGAAATTGCCTGCAGGTGCATTAGAGATCAGCTCCCCTGTTTTTGCAATAGCAAAGAGCTTACTTTGAAATATACTGCAGTGATCCGGCAACATAAGAGGTTGTCTTATGCCTAACACTGGACAACTGTGTAGTGTGTTTAACGTGGGATCCTGCTTAGAAAGCTTAACTCCACGGTGCTTAGAAGCACAACGGATCAATACAATGCGTTGATCAGCGCCCTGAAAACTGGGTAAACATTTTCAGTACCAATCGGCAGTGTGGCATGGACACACTAACCACCTTGGTAGGGTTCAAGGCCTATCTAAAACCTCTGCCGTGCTTTGGGTCCGGCACCCGGTTGCAATGCAACTCCACATTCAAACTGACAAAGTCAGTTCTTCCGCGATTTGGGTTTTAACCACAACCACCACGAATCTCCAGAAAGGGCCAAACTCAATGAGCAGATTGGAGTTACCTCCAAGGGCTAACTGCTCCCGGTGGTACCAGGTTAAAGTCTTTGGTATGACCTTGTAACCGAAGCTACGACCAGTTGAGTTTCCACACAACTCTGGAATGGTGGCCAGGATCTAGTCGCCTCTTACGACAGGCATGCCTTACCACGGGTATATTCGGTTTCCCCCCGAACCATGAGGGGGTCCACCCCACCCGCAGGGGGAGCCTAATACTGTACAGTATATTCACACACAAACTCCATCCTCTATTTTCGAGCCATCAGTATTGATGAGTGTTGTGCGTAGCTAACATAACTTTACGCCAGTCTATTCCTATGTTTACTTTGAACCTTCTTTTCAAGTTGAAAAGTGGGGTCATGTAGGCGGTGTTTGCCCAATCGCCATTGCCCATTGAGCTATGTCCGAAGGTTCTATATGTAAATTCACCTGCAGCCACTAGTCGTCCCGCCGATTTTGCTGCGCATAGGGTGGCTGGTTTAGTACCAGTTCAAGAGCCGCCGTCGCAGTTATTCTTAAAGCTTCCGTTGTGCACAGCGCAGCGAGCTTCTGAACCCTTTCCATTGCCTTTCGGTAGGTTCATTTTCGTACGCCCGTCAACCATACTACTCCACCGTAGAGCAAAATTGGTCTAAAAATAGCTGTGTAGAACCAGTGCATGAGAAAGGGAAAGAGCCCCAGGTTGTGCAGAGCATCAGCCTAGACGCATATGGAGCATTGTTGGCTTTCCCACTCTTTCTTTCACGTTGTGCTTCCACAGCAGTTTACAGTCCAAGACTACCCCAATATACTTGGTCCTTGGTCGAATTAAGGTTACCTAATAACGGAAAAGACCTCTTATAAAGATATGTGTAATGATTTCAATCGGACAGTTTAAATTCAACATAGCTCTCCATGCTGGTATTCTATATATTCGTACATATATATTTTATAGGGTCCGCGGAACTTTCGTTTGCGTGTTACATACTACATGGCAAACTTCAAATACCCTGTTCATAGTATCAATATTAAAGCACAGTCAATTTCGCTTACCCCCACACCAAAAATTAGGTTTTATAACGATTTCCTTCTTGTTGTCATTACGACATGCTTTCCGTTATTTAGCTTTTAATGGTTTCCTTCTTTTAAATTGCTTTCTCAAGTTCAAAGTTTTCGACGCAGACTTGTTGCTGTTATTTACATGCCCATATAAATACTTTGTAAGGAAATACATACAGATAGTACATGTAGGAATGTATCATATGGCAATACAATGGCTGAATATCCAAAAGGGTGTCGACAATACCCACATAAGCCGCTTTATTATTGTTTGGAGGAGTTTGAGCGCCCTTGAAGATGCTGCTGATATAAAACACATATGTATATGTATGTGTAAGTGTATTGTTGTTTAAAGTAATTTGCCAAAAGTTGGCGCCATTCACGGATGATAATATGTATTAGGGTGGGTAAAAATAATATTTTTTTTGCTGGCAGTCTGAAAAAGAGGTTCTTAGACACTTCTAAGAAGGTCTTTCCAAGTAAGAGTTCTTAATTGTAACGGGAAGGTAAGGTAAGGGAAAGGCTTGCACTTTACAGTTTTCTAGTTTTTTCTTATTGTCAGTTAAAAAAATTCAAATCCCGCTTCCGAGTACTTGATCCAATATCTCGTTTCATAGATTTGGTAGAAAACTCAATGCTGTTTTCGCGTTTTTAGAACCACAAGTATATTGTATACTATTTTATCAACAATCGAAAGCGAAGGGCATTACAGTTTAAGATTTTCAGATTCCTCATATCATTAATATTTTTTTAAAGCTTATCGTTGGTCTCTCTTGATGCACGTCCTCCCAGCTATGTATGTGAGACAATTTAATTGCTCATCACTTTGTGGGCGTGTACATCAAAGTTTACTTGCTTTGTTGTCGCAAATTAGTGAGCCCACCGCAATCCGCCCTCAAATGATGTAAATGCCCTTAGTAAGGTGTGCCTAGCGTTGCCGCGAAATTATGGACGTTGCGTGGAAGTGTTGGTAAACAACGAAGCTGCACTAACTTGAGAGCGTGAAGTTGAGTGGCATCGGAAATTTGTTTCTGTACTGGTGCAGTGTTGGCGAACACCATTTAAAATGCTAATGTTATTGAATCTTTTGATGGGAAAAGTACACCAAATCTTTGACTCTGAAAGTGTTTCTAATTTGTTCATGTATCTCAGTTTCTAATAAGAGGTGCGGACCACCGATGAAAAAGCACCCTGTGATATAAAGCTGTCATGTCTTAAAAATAATTAGCAGACACAGGTTTAGGGTCGGAGTAGAATTCATATATATGTATATATGTAAATATGTGCATATATATGCATATACAACTTACTTATACTTTTGGTTTTAAACTTCCTTCAGCCAGTTTTATCAAGAATAAAACCGAGACAAAGTTAGAGCATTTTAAAGGTCACTTAAAAAATTTCATTTAGAAAAAATCTCGTTGTTTGTCGGAGGTGGTATTCTGCCGAGGTTTATACGTACAGGTGAAAAAAATTGTATTTGTTTTTTAGTCTTTTGAGGATGGTGCCATGTCTAGAAGTTCAAACAAGTGAGGAAAGTTCTCTGAGCGCTATGTACTATGCCGTGGAGAGCCCAGATGCCTACAGCGTAGTCTTGCCACTGCGGAACAGGAGAGATGCTTTACTGTTTCCCGGGGGCCCTGCTCTAAACATTTCCCGCAGTCTTCTCTATCTGTCAGTCCCAATTCTGCGGACGTGTGCCATTAGCAGGCAGCGACCAGTTAGTATTCCGATAATTTTCCTACAGTATCTTCCATCGAGTGCCAATAGGAATTTTGTGTACTTCCGATCTACCGTTTTGCACAAGACTTTTGCAGTCAGTGAAGAAAGTTCTCTGAGCGCCATTCACTTGGCAGTGACCAGAAACGATTCTTTTACATAGGACTCAAGCAGCACACGACTTCCGGGCTTAGACCAAGTATCCTCTGAGTAGCCAAAAAACATTCGTTTAAAGGCGGGCAAAAGTGAGAAGGCGAAACATCCCCTTCGCCAAGGGTGTCGGCTGGGTTTTGGGTAAACAAACATCCCCAATGAAGAGATCAAAACATCCTCGGATGAGAGACCCTTTTGATGACGACCACTGCAAACGTGTTAAGGCTTACAATTTAAAGGCATGCACCTGGAATGTCCGGTCCTTTAAATGGGAAGATGCCGCTGCTGGTTGTTGTCCTCGTAAGAGTAAAGCCTGACATCACCGCCGTCAAAGAAGTGTGATGGACGGGACTGAGACGAGTAGGTCCACAATCTGGATCAAAGCAAAGTTGTTCAACATTTTGCTGATTTGCGCCCACGCCCCGACGGAGGAGAAGGACGAAGTGACCAAAGATGTCTTTTATCAGCGATTGGAACGCATTTGTGAGAGTAGCCCCCATCATGTGTTCAAAATCGTGCATGGCGACTTTAACGCCATGGTGGGCAAAGAAAGTATCTTTGGCACTACGTTCAGTGTTTTAGATTTGCGTGCGCTCCGTGGTCCTGGCATTGATTCGGACCACTATTTTGTTGCAGCCAAGATACGCACCCGCCTTTGTGCAACAAAAAACGAACTTCAAAAAGCACGAGGAAGGTTCGACGCCGAGAAGTCAAAACGCGTTGATGAGCTTACTCAGAAGGTGCAAAAACTGACTCTTTCAGTAATTTAGTGCACTTGGAACGACAATGATCAATGCTCTTTGTCATATTAAAGACGATTCGCTAGAGTTTTCACATCTTTAGTTTTCATCTCATCTGGTGGTATTGGATTATTTGAAGGTCTTACGGCTGCTATATATATTTCTGGCCTAGGCAACACTAAGTGTTGCCGGGTGCAATCTGACATTTCCATTGGAAAGTTTGACATTTTTTAGCATAACATTACTCAGAACGTTTTGTCATTTAATAGGGAATTGTTTTATTTACAGGGAATTAAAAAATTCATCTCGGCCAAAAAATGGAATTAACTCGTGAACATTTTTGTGCGATCATTTTTCACAACTTTCGACGTGGATTATCACGACAAGAGTGCATCGATGAACTAAAATCTTTGTATAGCTATAAAGCACCATCCTATAGCACTGTGAAAAACTGTTACAACGAATTCAATCGTGACCCTAGCTCGCTCAAAGACGAATTCCGTGAAGGTCGTCCAAAAACAGCCGTTGTGCCAGAAAACATCGATGCCGTACGTGAACTGATAATGCAAGACCGTCATGTAACATACCTTCAGATAGAGGCATGCCTATGCATTTCTCCCACCAGCATACATTCGATATTGCATGAACACCTGGCCGTAAAAAAGGTTTGTTCTCGTTGGATCCCGGCCAATTTGACAATCGCTCAAAAAAAGGCTCGTGTGGATTGGTGTAAAGAAATGCCGAAAAAATACGATCGCGGTGCTTCAAAAGACGTTTATAAGATCGTCACAGGTGACGAATTATGGATCTATGCGTATGAGCCCGAAACAAAACACCAATCGACCGTGTGGGTCTTCCAAGACGAGCCAAATCCAAAGAAAGTTGTTTGTAGAAGAAGCACTTCGAAGCAAATGGTCGCCTGTTTCTTCGGCAAAACTGGTCATGTGGCGACTGTTCCGCTTGAGCAACGTAGGACGGTCTGAGTGGTACACCACCATTTGTTTGCCTGAAGTCTTCGGAGAAATTCGAAAAACGAACAAGAGAAGACGAATCATTGTGCACCATGACAATGCGAGCTCTCACACATCGGCTCAAACCAGCGCCTTTTTGACCGGCCAAAACATCGAATTGATGGGTCATCCGCCGTACAGCCCTGACTTGGCACCCAATGACTTTTTTTTATTCCCACACATCAAGAAAATAATGCGTGGTCAACGATTTTCGTCGCCAGAAGATGCTGTTGAAGCATTCAAAAACCATGTTTTGGAGGTGTCTCAATCGGAGTGGAAAAAGTGCTTCGAAAATTGGTTTGAGCGCATGCAAAAGTGTATAAATCTTGCAGGAGAATATTTTGAAAAACAATAAAACCATTTTCGTTGATAAATATTCCTATTTTCATTATTAGGCCAGAAATATATATAGCAGCCCTCCTACTATCAGTCAGAAACTCGAGTTCCTCAAAGTCACTTAATTGGATATAGCATTTCTTCGTTCGAAGTCGAAATCTTAGAAAAGCATAAGTCTTGGCTTGAAAGTTTATAGCTATATATGGTTCAAGGAGTCTGAGGTTTACTAAAGGGTGATTTTTTAAGAGCTTGATAACTTTTTTTAAAAAAAAAACGCATAAAATTTGCAAAATCTCATCGGTTCTTTATTTGAAACGTTAGATTGGTTCATGACATTTACTTTTTGAAGATAATTTCATTTAAATGTTGACCGCGGCTGCGTCTTAGGTGGTCCATTCGGAAAGTCCAATTTTGGGCAACTTTTTCGAGCATTTCGGCCGGAATAGCCCGAATTTCTTCGGAAATGTTGTCTTCCAAAGCTGGAATAGTTGCTGGCTTATTTCTGTAGACTTTAGACTTGACGTAGCCCCACAAAAAATAGTCTAAAGGCGTTAAATCGCATGATCTTGGTGGCCAACTTACGGGTCCATTTCTTGAGATGAATTGTTGTCCGAAGTTTTCCCTCAAAATGGCCATAGAATCGCGAGCTGTGTGGCATGTAGCGCCATCTTGTTGAAACCACATGTCAACCAAGTTCAGTTCTTCCATTTTTGGCAACAAAAAGTTTGTTAGCATCGAACGATAGCGATCGCCATTCACCGTAACGTTGCGTCCAACAGCATCTTTGAAAAAATACGGTCCAATGATTCCACCAGCGTACAAACCACACCAAACAGTGCATTTTTCGGGATGCATGGGCAGTTCTTGAACGGCTTCTGGTTGCTCTTCACCCAAATGCGGCAATTTTGCTTATTTACGTAGCCATTCAACCAGAAATGAGCCTCATCGCTGAACAAAATTTGTCGATAAACACATTTCGAACCGAACACTGATTTTGGTAATAAAATTCAATGATTTGCAAGCGTTGCTCGTTAGTAAGTCTATTCATGATGAAATGTCAAAGCATACTGAGCATCTTTCTCTTTGACACCATGTCTGAAATCCCACGTGATCTGTCAAATACTAATGCATGAAAATCCTAACCTCAAAAAAATCACTCGTTACCTATAGCTTCTTTGCAGTTCTTTGTTTTTCAATTTCAGGACCAAATCAATGCAACTTTGTAACAAATATCTTAACTCTGAACAAAATTTAATAAATTCTGTGGTAAATATTAAAATTTTTTAATACATCATGTACTAAATTGCCTGCTAATTGACGAACTCGCCAAAAATTCCATTGGAGTGTCGTAATGAAAAATTCAACGTAAAATATTATCAACAGCTGTGCCAGGCATTCGTGTGGTGAGTTTACAAACATAAGTTTTGTTCTACAGGTACAGGGTGTCGACGGTGACACATTATTTATTCGCTGCTCCCTCTACTTCACACACACTACTTAACCTACTATCAATCAAGTGAACACTAAGCCAATTCACATGCACTGCTACAACAACAATAATAAAGCACGTGCATATCATCAACATAAGTACTACGTGTTATGCTCCTAAGATGGGTAAGTGGTGAGTGGCACGTTGTTAGGCTTTTGTTATTGTTTTTAGTATACCTATATTCTAAATATATATTGTTTATCGTATATAAAAGCAACTGAATAAATTGTTATTTTAGTTGAAAGTATTAAGGTACTTCGCTCGCTTTCGTGTTGACTTTTGCGGCAGCCAAGTGGGCGTGTGTGTGTGCGTACTGAGATGCCTGTCGGTGCGACTTTATAGCTTTATTGTATGAGTGTATATGTGGCTATAGCCGATCTCCCGCACCGACTGTGACAAATTGTTAGCAAATTCTAGTCACGTAAATCACATATCACATATATGCAGTTACGTAAGTGCCCCCATGGACATGGTTGTATATATTGTATATCTACCTTTGTGTATTTACGGTATTATGTTTATACGAATCCCGTTGTCAATTTAATCAGACTGTACTTGATGTGCCATGATGGAAGTTTGATGGTCTTTAAATGACGATTTATAGAAAATATTGAAAACAAAATAATTTCAACACGAAAAAATGACAAAGCTGTAAAAATTCTTGAAAATTAAGTAAAATTGAGTACTAAACACTGATTAAAATTAAAAATTTTGTGAGAAAAATTTTTTATTTTATGTTCATACTCTCATATTATTATTTAATGCGAGATTTTTCTAATCTATATAAAGTTTTTTCAATTTGGATTTTCTTTCTAAAAAAATATTTTTTTTTAATGAAAATGTATTTTATTTTATATATTTTCTTCTAAAAGTACTCAAGACTATGGTGAAAAAGTCAAGTCGCAAGAAAATGCCGTTATTTAGAATATCGATTTTTGAGACTCACTCTTAAACATACGCATATAATTCACAGTAAAGATTATACCATAACGACACAGGAGTTCTCTTTTTTGCTTTTTATTAAATTCGAAAAAACATTAATTCACCTTCACAGTGTGCTGAACTTCTTAGTATTGACACATATACATATGTATGTACCACATATGTAGATGTCACACATCGCAGTACCCCAATTACTCACACAAGTCCACTCATATATCATTGGCGTATTGTTGTTACAGTCTGCCGCCTGATTCAACACGTTCTGCCGAGCCCACAATATTTCTACTCCGTTTTTGTCTTTTCTGTTTCCAGCACCTCTTGAACTTTTGCCCCTTACAGTTGTTGCGGCAAATAAATAAAACTGCCAAACGTATTTGCAATGAGTGCCAAAAAATTGCTTCGATCACACACACACAGATATACATTTCAAGTGTTTGTTGCCGCCTGTGGATCAACTTTCACATGGCACGCAAAAAGCCAATTCGTCCAAATCACACAGCATGAGGAAAAGGTAAAAAGTAGGTGTGAGAGCAGAGATGAAACTGATAGGCCACTTTAATGCGCCTAAATGTAGGCAAAATAAAATTTAACAAACATTATTTGTTGTTGGTTGATCGACTGACAACGAGTTTTTGGGTTATCGATATCTATAATAAAGTAAATAGATAGATATAATAAAATTAATAGACTTACAGAACTTATTCTGCAACATTTTTATAGTAATGAATAATTTCTCCCTTAAATACAGCTACATCTCTCATACTTAAGTGCTCTTTCTACGGTACTCAAATCCTCTTTCGTTTTCGTAGTTTTGCTTTCTCTCAATCCGACCAACTGGCTTCCTCCAATAGGTCTCCACCAAAGCGTTCACACTTCCGGCCGAACAGTTATTATAACTGGGAGCGCATCAAATGCCCGCAGCAGTGCCCTACATATTTTCTCATCACCACGAACCTATTGAGACTAGCAAACGCCTGCAGGTGTCAAATGCTCTGCGGCAGTTGGTGGAGAAAAAAAAGGGGGAAAAAACGGCGAACAAATGTGCTACATATGAGCAACTTTTCTTGCTTTTTTATTAGGCCACCCTACATGGTTACAAGGATTTACTGGGCAACATGTGAATAGTGAACACCGCGTGGAGCCTACATATGCTGGCATATGCATTGGTGACTGTCTAGTAATTTTCGCGTTCATTTAACTAGAAGCGCTGTAATTTGGGGCAGCGCCCTAAGCGCACAAGTTGGAGGGTAACGTTAGTTAGCCGTGTATGTAACAGGTCGAGAAGTATGTAATGGTCAGGGAAGTGTACTCGTATGTAGCCAAGTGAATCGAGGCAATAAAGCTTGTCGAAAGCTTTGCTTTTTGCTTCTTTTGATGCGCACTTTTAGGCGCTGCGCCGCGCTATTTGTGAATGCCCCGTTTTTACGAGTGCGTTGTTAGCCTTGGCTTTTTTGTGTAGCTCTGATCAAAGTCCTTTCGGCGCACCGTGTTGGCACCATTTCGCAAAAAACAAGTTGCCGCGTTGAAAACGAAAGAAAATCAACAAAAACGTTCTATTTTTTTTCAGAATTTCATTCCATCGCTGGGCGTAATTTTCGTATTTTTTGTCATTTTCATAAACCACTTTTTGAAAATTTTGAGTTGAGTCTCTTGTCAGTAGTTGTTTTCATTTTTGTTCTCGATTTCTTTCGAGTTACGGTGTTTGATAGCAAGAAAATTGATTTACTGCAATTATAGGTTCGATGGGACTTGTTATAGACTGTACGCCTATTTGTGGACTGATATTGTGTCTGTGATTTTCCACAGAAATTATTCATCACATATTTTTGAATAGTTTTTATAAAAACTCGTCAACTTTTAGAAAGTTGCCTCCGGTCATATGTCTAGGCAGCCCTGCAAACTGACTCATTCCGGGTAAAAGTTTTTGAGGCCGTTTATTGGAGAATCAGTGCGGCTTCTAGAGTGACAAGTTCAAGTTTGGATACTTTGGAATCCTCACACACTTTGATTTCATTTCAAAAGACTTGGATTACCAGCTCACCGAACCTAGCACTGGCTGTCGTTTCTCTGCTCACACACTCTTGAGCGAGATATGGGAGGAAAGAAGTCGATGGAGTAGAAAATTAGCTGGAGATCACAATGGTAACTACCTACTGACCTATCACACACATTTCATGTTTTTGCTACCGCCTGTGGATCAACTTTCACATGGCACGCAAAAAGCCAATTCTTCCAACGTTGGTTAGAATGGAAGTGTGCCAAGAAAATCTTCTGGATCTTTGAGTATGATCCCGAGACATAGAGGCAATCTTCCGATTGGCACACGCCGGCGTCTGCTCGCCAAAAAAGGGAAGAATGAGCAAAACCCAAGTGAAAACGATGCTCATTGTCTTTTTTGACATCAATGGCATCGTCCATGATGATTTTTTCCTTCCTGGACAAACCGTCAACGCCAAGTTTTACGCGGAAGTCCTCAAGAGACTCAAATAAGGGGTTAATCGGGTCCGACAAGACATCGTAGCCGATTGGAAGTTGCACCACGACAACGCCCCGGCTCACACCGTGGTCTCCCGGGCCTTTGCTTTGTTTCCTTGCTTGAAAAGGCCGTTAAAAGGCAAGAATTTTGACATAACAGAGGGAATCTAAGCGGTATTTACCTCGGCTCTCAAGGCAATTCTGGAAAATGCCTTCCGTGATGACTTCACTGCTTGGAAATCGTGAAGAAGGAACCTTTTTTGAAAGTTTTTAAAGAATTCTAACGATTTTTTTTTTTAATCGACTCAGTCCTATTATTTTACCGACGAACCCTGTAACTTAACCTAACCTATTTTATATTTCGTTCAATGAGCTTCGAAGCTCGAAGAAATTTCTAGTTTAATCTGAATGAATATAAGAAAATGTCCATATTTGGTGAAGAGAAAAATCTGAATTTCGTTGCTCCATCCGCAAAGAAATGGCTATTATCTGATTAAGTGTGCATGCCGAAGATATTGGCACCAATTTTGTCAGAAGTGCAGCTCATAAATTTAAGAGACGAAATCATAGAGACGAACTTATGGGTACCGCATCATATTCAAAGCAACCTTGTCGGTTGAAATACGATGAAAATGATTGCTTCAACAGCACTTAGGCTTAGAATATTCAAATGACGCAGCTCACATATACGAGCGCTGTCAACATTGGATGACTTATATCAGAGATTGACTGTTTCTAAAAATGTCGGTGCGCGTGTTTGCTTATGCCAGCTAAATAATCCCCCACTCTACCACTTGTCCGACCTGAATTGCGCTGCCAAAATGCATATTTACTTTGCATGCGCCAAAGTGTGAGCTTACGCTTTTTCCTTCGCGTTCTCTATACACTTTGGCAAAACACTGCAGGACATACGATGCGCGCCGGCTCTCACTCCCTGCCTGGCCTAGCTTTGGCCTAACTTCAACGCAAAAAAAAAAGGAAAAAAAAAAGAAGAACAACTACACTGCAGAAAAATTAATGAAAAGTTTCATATAACAGCACGCATATGCGTTGTTTGCATGCATCAACCGTTTTTCTTTTACCTTTTCGTTGCATTTCGTTGTTTTTCTGGATCAGCACCTCGTGTCACGACAGCAGCAAAAGGCGGCGCAAAAAAGAGTGCAATGTTTGTTAGGGGAAATATCCACATGTCATATGCTCATTTCATATTCGCGGTTGTAGCACATATTTCAGTGGTTCGCGTTGCCGCTAGCGTATAGTAGTGTGTGTGTACGTGTGCATGCATGTGTTTTACTCAATATGCTCGCTTTTGGGCGACACTCAATCATTTGCTTTTGGGCCGCGGTGTGATCATCCGCTCTGAATTCACTTTTCATTTGGCAATTCGCTTTGATTTTTTCGATTTTTCGATTTTTCGTTGTTTTCTTTTGTGTTCATTCTCGTTGTGTACTTTGCTTCAAACGTGTTGTTTTCGATTCGAAGTTTTTACTGTTCGCAATAATTTACTATTAAAACACTGCAAACACATACGCTCATTTGCAATTTTCATCACTAACACAAACATGCCACACATAGGTGCATGCATTTTTTGCGCGTGCCGCAGCGCTCTCCCTCAGTTGTGTATGCAAGTTGTTGTGTTCTTATTTGAATGCAGTTCTTAGCACATTGTTGGCACGTTGCCATTATGTCGAATTTTGACACATTTTTGGCGGATTAAAGTGGAATTATTAAAAAAATACAATAACTTGTTGGCATGTGTGGGTGTGCGGCTGAGTTGCCTTTTTCATGCAGGGCGGGCTGCACTTGTGTTGCATAAAGTAATGGGTTTAACGGTTTTTGCTTACACTTTTCCACGAGAGTTTTGTTTGAGAATTTGAGCTATTTCATTCGAAATTTTTCCGGCTTTGAGTTTTTTGCAAGCGAGTCGCGTTCTGACAGGCGACTTTGCCTAAAATTTTTAAAGTTTACAAATTATTTAAATATTTATCTTTTGAATGTAATTGAAAACGACAACTCAGATTCGGACACTTGAAATCAGTTGTTAAACTTTTTATCAGAAATGTCAAATTGCTTTTTATTAGCACTGATAGTTCCTAGCGATCTTTATGGTGTTCAAATAACTTTTCATACAGACAGTCAAGTGTGTATGACGTTTATCAATACCTTAACAATTTAGAGACCTTTCTCTATTGAGTTCGACGTTAATTTGGTCTAATGTCTCATGTAGTATCAACGCACTTAACTTTCTACGGCCTACCAGATTAGGTTACACTGGGCTTTGTGGCTAATTCTCAATCAAGAGAGAAACAATAGACCAAAAAACTGCTGAACCTGAAACCCTCACAAATCGGTTATGGCAATCTTTAGCGGCCAGTTCTCTTTACTCACTATAGATGTGAGAGTTTGTTATCCCGCGATAGTGGGATCATCAAGGAGAAAATTCCGAAATGATTGCGATGACTTTGATAATGGGTTTATTCTCAGCTTAGAGTCAATCGGTTGCTGTCAAAGATATCCTCATGGTTTACCATTTATAACAAAAATATCCCATACAAACTTGCTATTGATGGCAAATTCTTCTGTAAGATCTGTATATTAGTATGAGTAGTTATGCTAAGAGTTTTCACCTGAGTTGTCTGATCAATCCGAGGACATTTGTGGATTTATTCTGTCCGCAAAGGAAAAAAGGTGTGTATTTGTTTGACATCTTATATAAATATCTTCTATTTCTCGTTTGCCATTGCCACAAATCCCTGCCTGTTAATTTAATTTTGAGAAGGCGTTCTCTCTGTTCCTTAACTTATAATTTCCTTCACAATCTGCGTAAATTTTTACTTGTTTCTTCAATGGCGACACTTCTTAAATAAGACCTAAGTTTTAAGGGTCTCTTAGTCCTAGTATTTATTTATTTTTAAGTACTAGTTTTTTAAGTAGGTCATTGACAGTCTCTCTCCCCAATAAATTGTGAAACTTCCAACTCCAATTCGCTTAAACATTTCTTCTATGCACTTTCCAAACTCCTTGCTTCAATTTACGAAAAGAAAATGCAGAAATCGGCAACATGACAGCAGCATACCAATATTTTGGAACTCAAAAACATTTGCACACATTTCTCAGACAAATCCACAATATTTCAGTTGACAGCTGCATTGGCGTAGCGAGTGCAAAAGAATTCAAAAAAAGTGAAACGCCACCGAATATAACAAAAAAACCACATGCCGACAACTGCAACAGTAAATTTCCACGACTAGCTTGGCGTGAAAAAAATTTCTAGAACAACCATATTTTTTTAGCTCTGTCAGCAGGGAAGTATGTCTTTTTGCTAGTGTCTAGTTGCGCATGCAGGCGCGGGTGCGGATACGGTATTGATTTTACTGTCACACTATTTGGGAAATAACAAGTAAGGTAGGCATAAGGTGGACTGGTTCATGGCTTAATGTGGTAACTTGATAATTTTCTTTAGAGAAATAAAGAAATTGTGAACTTTTGGGGTTTTTAAGAAACATTTACGCTGGCTTCTCTTCAGTTGTCGAATAAATCTTTCGCCTAATCGAAGATTTCTGCACATATGAGGTGTATAAGGAGATGCTGGCAGTTGCGTAAGAAGCAACGATAAATTCCGGTTTATACTATCCACATCTCTTCGATTTGCGGCCTTGCGATGCGAAGGTCTGAAAAGTGTTTATCCCGTGCTAGTCAGTAATTAAATGTAACCTTCGGTAAGGAAAAAATTGCGGAAAGCTTTTAAGAATGATGAAAATATTTTCTTAGAAGATTCGATGTAACTTTTTTTAGCAAAGCTCAAGGCGGCAGCAAGTAGTTCTAAAGTTCACCAATTACGAAGCCTAAATCGAATTAGGGACACTCATAATTATTCCCTATATTTAGATCATATCCATGTCGTGCTTTGAATTCACCAAAGAATGTGGCCAAGACGCTTGCCGTTATATGTACTTTTTGAATAAAAGCACTTAGACATAATACCCTTGAAAAGCAGCGAACTAGGACTCAAATGTAATTTGTCCTCACTTTTAAGCTTTCTGTAGCTATTGACAGCTCTCGCGTTCGATTTGAATATATGTGGAATTCGATTTATTTATACAGACCTGCATACATATGCTCATGCGGCAGTAACAGTAGCAAGAAACAGATTCTTTCCCCTTACATGCATGTAAAGGTGGGCTGCCTAGCAAAGCTCTTTTATCAAAGTGCTCTAGATAGTGTTGTTCGCACTGATTTCTTTTGCTTTTCTTTCTCACTTACACATAAACCTATTATATATGTACACACATACATATATACATAGGTATTTTTGTTATTTGGAGTTCGTAGACACATATCTATACTTGTATGTATGTGCATTCGTAAAAGAGGCCTTTAGAGCCAATACTCAGAAATGTTCTTTCTCTAAAAACAGTCGCAATTTATACAAGTGAAAGTGTTTGCGAAGCAACATAATTGTCCCAACTAGCTTTTAGCGATTTTTTTCAGAATTTTTACACTTAATTAAATTATCAAAAGGACCGCCTTAATGTAATTTTTGGAACTAAATTAATTATTTAATGAAAGTTAACGTTTCTAATCGTTATTTAAAACACACTCCGAGGTTTAACATATTTATGTGACATCTACCTACGCTCCTAATGCACCCCTGAGTATATGCAATAACGGTAAAAGGATAACCAGACAAATTGTTAGAGAGACAAGCATATAAAGAGTGATATTGACAGAAAAACACTAAGAAGGTGGCAAAGTGCCAGTGCGGCTGATGAAGTAAGCAAATCACGTACACTGACAGTGCACAAAAACACACATAGACGGCGGTGGGTGTTTCCATTCGATGAATTTACTCGCTTGACGAGACGCGGAGTTATCAACGGTTGGGTCACGCACGTGCGATGCGCTTAAATTTAGCACTGCAAGAGCAAACGCACGCACACAATTATCACAATAAATATATACATATACATATATACATACATATAGGTAATATAAATCGTTACAGACGCTTGAATGTAGAGTTTGCCACAAAGCTGGCGGCAATAAAATACCAATTCTAACAAGAGCGACAGCGAGAGCGAGAGAAGGTGTAGGAGTTGAGATGTCGCTGACTTATAATAAGCTGCAGACAAAACGCGTACACTTCGACGCTTCTTGACGGTTTAATATGTTTTAATATTAAATACCAAACCAGACTGTCATTGATAGCGCATGCTGTCACTGCGTATGAGTAACTTGCTGACAACCGCTTCAGTGGAGAAATTAAAAAAACTCACCACGACTCCATGCAGCGTCACAAGAGCGTGTGTGGAGAAAATTTAATACAGTTTCTTTAGCTGCTCTACGCTGTGCTGTGTAGCGTCGTTAACCAGTTAGCGTATAACAACAAAAGCAATAAAGCAATCGAGTGACATTTCGCAATCAGCAATGCGTAAACGACAGCGGCATCACAGCTGGTCTCCCTTTGTTTGCTGGTAGCTGCACAGCACATACATATATTGCGAGGCTGCTTATTATCCATGGCGGCTGCTGCAGCTGCTCTCACATATCATGCGTCTCATGTGCTTGGTTAGACTTACGTATATATAAGCTCCTTTGCCCTTGGCAGTTGCGCCATTGTAGAGCTCAGCGGTGCTGCAATGTTTATGGGTGGGATAATGAGGTGACAGCGTTGAATGTGGGCAACCATAATGGCATACCACATGCCACAGATATGCCACCGATATGCATATATGCAGATTTACAAGCGTCTATAAAGGCGAATTGCGTACAGTCACTGTCAGCTAGTTTGAAAGCGTTTCAAAATTGGCTATGGCATTTCGAAAATTTGCTATTGAGCGCTTATATATGAATTATGCTATGAATTTGCATTTTCTGTATTGGATATCATTGCGCATTTAACCGCGCTTTGAGTTGATATAAAAAATTATCGGATAACTTTATGTGGGGAGCTTGGGATATGAAAGGAGCTGCATTGCTAGAGTGGAGACACTTATGGCAGTGCAGAAAAACAAAGTTTTTGATGCATTTTGAAATGAATCTTGATTGTTACTGATAGACTTATTATATTATGAAAACGCCAAGAAGCCAAGCGATCCTCACTGGTGATTTATCGTTGACTATGAAGAGATTGGAAAAACAAAAAATGCATTTCTCCATAAGAAGGGCTATTGTAGATGGGTTTGCAGTCTTTGATTACCGCTAGAGACTCGTAGCAAATATTTTAGTCGCTGGTAAGCATTATAATACTGGGACTGGATGATAGTCCGCTTGAATTGATATGTTGGTAACTAATTTTAATAATAGTTTTTTAAACCACACCAGCGTTGCTAATTGTTATGAAGAAAATGGGAATCTGCCATCTTCAGATTCACGTATCATTCACAGAGTAAGTAAGAGGAAACCTCAACGTCTACCAAGACTAGTGACAGCCTTCAGGACCATAACATTTAACAACATAACGAAATCGAGTACTGCTCTCACGATCTCAGCGACCATGAGAGCATGTTTGAGGGTCTTAAGCGCAAGAGTCTAGACTATTTAAGTTTGACATCGTTGATGCAGCCAAATACGCAAAATACGCCGAGTTGCAGTGAAAAATCATACAAAAAGCAAAGTGCCAGCAAGAAAATCGTTTAAATCATGTTGACATACAGTAATTGCGACTTAAGCGTTTCGAGTGACTGGCGTTTTAAATAAACCAACAAGAGATTTTAATTAACACCAAGTAATTAAGTACGCGGGCAGCTAAGTGGGGAAGTGCAAGTACGTAAGTAGCGAGTAAAAGTGTCGACTAAGTTTCGCAGCAGCGCGAAAGTGACGAGGGCGTAAAACGAATAAGCCAGAAAAAAAGAGAAAAATTACAAATTGATTGAAGAATCAAAGCGCTAAACGACGAAGCCGCGGGACTGAGTGATGACTGACGTTTGGATAACAAATTGTTGCTTTAAGTTGTTTACGATGTACAATCATGACGATGCGGCTAGTAATTATTTTTTTGAAATGGCTTACCCGGTTCATGATGGCACTCAAGGGCATGTCGGAGACTGCAAGAACTGTTTATGAAAGAGAAGAGAGAAACACCAGTAATACCAAGAATTGCAAAAAATTTGTTTGTATAAAATGAGTTATTAAAATAAAAATAATTGAGAAGACTGAATTCCTAGTACGGCCATGGAATGCTGAGCTTAGTAGCGCTTGTCCCATAAGATGTTTTTAGAACTAGCACGCTGAATCTTAGGAATATGTTGTACTTACTTAGATTTGGTAAAGCAAACTGAAATTATACCAATCAGATTATATCTTAATAGCAAGTAGGAGATGTGACAGATCGGCTTGCTTAGTATTTATCGAGGTTGCACCAAAAGACCGTGCTAAACTATATTGACATCTGAAATTCACTAGTGATACAGTGATTAGCTTGGCTAATACTATGTATGTTCCGACCAAAAATTTAAATTGATTAGATTATATTCACTAATCTAGACTGTCCCCATTGCCGTTTGAGATTTATAAAACAGCTATTTTCGATATAAAAAAAATTCACAAAGATAGCACTATTATGTCGTATTTTGTTTTAAAAATCGGCTTGTTTCAAACCTTTTCAATCTTTATATATATAAATCTTCTGACCGTGTGTTTGCATTTGAACTGCTTCTAAACGGATGGACCGATTTTGATGAAATTTTGTGTGTATGTTCAAGGAGATTCGAGAATGGTTTAGATTTACAATTTGGTCCACTGGAAAATGTTTTTTAAATTATTTTTTCATTTTTAATCAATTGTTAATTTTGGAATGTTTGACCGATAGATGGCGCTACCATCGCAATATCCAATATTCAAACCGTAAATTGGCGTAAACGTGAATTAAAGAAAACGATGCCAAAGTATAAGGCGACATCTGTGGATCAAGTTTTTATATTGTGGACAGAGTTGTTCGTTCTTAAGTAATAAATTGGGTGATTCAATACATCTATGGGTAGCTATAACATTTTTTCATACCTGCTAACTATTGGAGGGGATATCTTGATAGGCAAATTATAATATTAAAATTGCAAAAGGTCTGGCATAAAAAAATAGCGGCATAACTGAAGTGTTGATAAAAAATTTGAGATATACAGAAATCTTTTCGAAGCATTGCACAGAGCAATATTTAAACGGTACGATGAATACATATGTGTATGCGTACAATTTCAAACTGATCCTTCCTGAAAAATAATAAAATTGCTAAATATTGACAGATGGCACGAAATCAGCGTTTCATAGGAAGATTTCGAGTGGATTAGCTTCAAATCTGCTCAGTGATGAGATTAATAAATGGTATTTTTGTATAGCGAAATCTTGCTAAATCAAGTATATTAGTGAGATATTCTACTCAAAATCCGAAATCTCGTGATTAAGTGTCGTCGAAACATGGTACAAGGTGGAAGTCAAAGTTTTAATGTACCCTGTGGGGTTATAACGAATAATATTGACACGGATATTATATTTCCAAGCATTTACACCTACTCGAATATCTTATATTTGGATTATAAACTCGACAATGCAAAACTTAGTATCTGTGTGGCAAGGCATTTTAGCATAATAAGACAGAGCCAAGTTCAACAACTGAAAGTAAGAAGGTAAGTGAGTTAAGATCTGATTAGAGGGAAGTATTTAACGAACAAAAACGAGCAAAGAGAAAATATACGAAGACTCACAAGCGATTTAGTGACGAGTAAAATAGAAAATTATATTCTTCCCTTACTCTGATAACTAAATAGAAGCACATCTTCCACATTTTTAGTAAAGAAATCTTTAGAAAATAATACCAAAATTTTAAAAATAATATCAAAGAGTTTATAACTTGTTTGTGTAAAGCCACTTATCTTACATAAAATTTAATTTTACTTTATACGAAAATCTTTGATTATTATTACTTTATTACTAAAATATTTGCCTTTGGTTAAAAAAGAGTTTGTCAGTTTCATGTTTCAAAAAGAGTCATTTTGTGTGTGTAGAAAGGCATGCAGCATTTAAGCGCGTATAAGCTTTTCAAAAGCATAAAATTCTGCTCTTGTAAACCGCATAAAATCTGTTGGGTTCACTCATTTGCTAGCTATTATTTATTTTGATTCGGCCAAAGAGTTTCCCCATTCTCGATCAGGCTGCAAACGCATGTTCAATACATACCACACACACACACTTACAAAGCCATACGCATGCGTCTATTTCCTATCCTATTGCTGTTGTCCATTTGTCTTGGTCCATTTCACTACTTCGTTAACATGATTCGATTTTTATTGCGTGCAAGGACTCGCTCCATTTACTTTTACTACGAACGCTGCCCAACATAGACATTCATACACACAAAAACACAAACGTAGGTTTACGAATCGGGGCGGAAAAAAGTGCGCTAAGTTCTCGCAAAGTGTAAAGCCATTGAACGTACTGAATTAAGAATTTTTCCTTTATTTCTTTCCTTTTTTGTAGTGATACTTCTTCTATCAGTTGATTTGGTTTCTATTTTTTTTTGTGTGTTTCTTTGGTGTTTTGTTCCTTGTGGTATGACTGGGTATTGCTGCTCTTTTGCTTTTGCCCTTTGTGAATATGTGTTTGTGTATCGCCAATGCGTGTGCGTGTGTTTTGTTCTTGGGCATTTATCCGCTTGTTTATTATCGTCGACAAGGAATTTAAGTGAAAAGCAATGTTCTTTGTTTTATACCGATTTTCTATTGCAACTTTTCCTATAGATTTTTGGGTATTTTTGTTGTTGTGTTATTTTCTTCTCATGTTTTTTATTTCTTTTTCCAAATAGTTTACTCGTCCATGACCAACGCTTACAGTGAGTTAAGTGAGTGAGGCAAAACAAAAAACAAAAATACACGATACACAATATATGGTTTACTACATCAAAGCACTGAAGAAGTTTAAAATATATTTTTTGAAAATCGTAGAAAAGCTTATTCATTTTTCTGTTGCCATCACCTAATCCTAAGTGCTATAGATATGGGTTATACAAGTATATATATAAATGATTAGGATGACGATAGGAGTCGAAATTGGGGTGACTGTCAATCCGTCCGTCCGTCCGTGCATCCTGTAAAAATTATGATATCTTCATGAAATTTGGTACACTTGTTCCTTGGCAAAAAAGTAGGGCGGAGTTTTAAAATAGGCCCCGCCTCTAATAGGTTTAGTGTATGTATCTTCTAGACCACGAGCTACAACAGCCAAACAGGACAATTCTTGTAAGAACTTTTACCGACAGTGGGAAAATGTATGAAATCGGATGATAACCCCGCCCACTTTTCATATAACTGTTAAAAGCTGATAAAATCGCCATAAATCAATAACTAAGTACCTCCGAGATGGTATGAGAGACTTTTAATGGAGCCGGGGTCAAATTTGGACGATGAGCACAGCACCGCCCATTTTTAGGTGAAAACACATACCTCGAGACCCGTCCGACCAATTTGAACCTGACTCTTCCCGCGTCAGAATACAAATAAAAAAGAAATTAATATAAGGGGATACAATTTTGTACGAACTTCTATTGCATCCCTGACAAGTTGGACCACTGTGTCGCGGAACCTACTTTTTAAGCGGCTTCTTCTCTGCGCACATACCTTCAAGAGATATGTGGATGGGAAGGAGAAGAGGCGCGGTGCGCTTATTCACGGAATGGATCCTAACTCAACAGGAAGATTGGAGGGAAAGTCTTCTGCCGGGCGCTCTCAATCAACTCTTATTTCAGACTGCCCGACCAATGGACTTCAACGAAGCGCGGCTTCTTTTAGAGAGGTATGCATCCATTTTAATAGCAGACCTGCTATGCAGGCCTAGATCTGGCTGACAGTGAGCCAAAAGCCAGTCAAGGAGTGTATGACCTCGCTATCTATGACATAAGGCTACTTGCATATTAAACTGGTTTGGATGTTTGGCCATAGCGGAATCATCGGAAACTGTAAAGCTGATGAGCCCGCTCGCTTACCTATATCCCATTAAGATGGTAACAAGCAGAACTCTTCTGACTTCCTGCGTTTTGACGCTGAATCTATGAGCTTCGCACGAGCTTAGCAAGCATTGGTCAGCAACCAGCACTTGTGGGGCCTTCTGGCCCGGAGTGGAGTGCAATTGATCCATGGTTTAGCAAGGTTCACATGACCGCAATGATAGGTGTCCGGTGAGGCTAAAGATTTTGTAGGTCTCAACTTGTCAAAGTAGCAAGAAAGCAGATGAGCTGGACACGCCTAGAGGCTTTCTCCTTCACAGTCCAGCGTTCGTCAGACGAAGGTTGTGTGGCTGGTTCTCGGCACTTTGATAGAAGGGAGCCGTATCTTTTTCTTGAAAATAGCTGAATGGAAAAGAGATGTCCATCAAAAAAATGCAGCATTTATATGCCTAGAAAGGAAGGAGTGGAAGGGTTATTGGAAACAGCAAAAAGGTAAGTAACGTATACTCGTAATCGAATAAATTTCATGGGTAATATAAAATTTTATTTTACATAAGTGAAATACGCAAAATAAAACGAGGGAGCACAACTTGTAAGCCAACGCGTGCACCCCGCTGGCATCTGAATTTTAATTGCGTTGACAGCTTTAAGGCCAGTAAAGCGTGAATTTTGCATTTCGATGCCAGAAACTCAGCGCAAGTATTTGTTTGTGTGTGTGGTGGTGCCACATTAAGGTGCACACACCAAAATATATGTGAATATGTGCGGCCAAATGAGCATGCAAATCTACACACATGTCCATGTGTGTGTGTTTGCGCGACCGTGTCTGTGTAATTCCCAGCTTATGTCCTTCTGCATCTGTAGCCTGTCTATTTGTACTAATTAATTTGCAGCAAAAGTAGCGCTGATAAAAAGCGGGTTAGTTAAGGGAAAACAAACATCGCAGCGGAAAAGTGTTGGAAATAAATGCAGGAAAATATTGTATGTGCAAGAGAATGTAAAAATATGCAAAGACATCTAATTAAATATATCCGCAATGTCATTTGGACTCCAAAAGGGCCGCAGCAGTAACACAACTAACGGTGACGTTCATTTCAGGTCACCGCTGGCATTACAGACGCTGCACGATTGCATTGGCGTGGTGCCGTTAGGTGGCGGTTAAGCGACGTTAAGTCCGTGCTCCGGAATCGAATATACATACGTTAACGGTGGTATGGTAAATAAGATTTTTGAAGCACTTTTCCTACATTTTTTTCTGTACTCTTCTGTATTCGAGGAGCTGATTAAAGTAAAAAGCTCATTGTTTTAGTTCCATTTAATATGCACTAGACAAGGGTCTAGTTTAACTATGTGCAACTTGAAGATAAGTATGTAAGAATAGTGTTGTAAATTGTGTGGGAAATATATATATATTCCATATTTTTATACTCTCGCAACAAAGTTGCTAGGGAGAGTATTATAGTTTTGTTCACAAAACGGTTGTTTTTAAGTCCTAAAACTAAAAGAGTCAGATATAGGGTTATATATACCAAAGTGATCAGGGTGACGAGTAGAGTTGAAATCCGGATGTCTGTCTGTCCGTCCGTCCGTCTGTCCGTCCGTCCGCCTGTCCGTCCGTCCGTGCTAGCTGTAACTTGAGTAAAAATTGAGATATCATGATGAAACTTGGAACACGTATTTCTTGGCTCCATAAGAAGGTTAAGTTCGAAGATGGGCAAAATCGGCCCACTACCACGCCCACAAAATGGCGGAAACCGAAAACCTATAAAGTGTCATAACTAAGCCATAAATAAAGATATTAAAATAAAATTTGGCACAAAGGATCGCATTAGGGAGAGGCATATTTGGACGTAATTTTTTTGGAAAAGTGGGCCTGGCCCCGCCCCCTAAAAAGTTTTTTGTACATATCTCGGCAACTACTATAGCTATGTCAACGAAACTCTACAGAATCGTTTCCTTCAGGCATTTCCATATACAGTTCAAAAATGGAAGAAATCGGATAATAACCACGCCCGCCTCCCATACAAAGGTTATGTTGAAAATCACTAAAAGTGCGTCAACCGACTAACAAAAAACGTCAGAAACACAAAATTTTACGGAAGAAATGGCAGAAGGAAGCTGCACCCAGGCTTTTTTTAAAAATTGAAAATGGGCGAGGCCACGCCAAATGGACCAAAAACCATATCTCAGGAACTACTCAACCGATTTCAATGAAATTCGGTATATAAGATTTCCGTAACACCCTGATGACACGTACGATGTATGGGTGAAATCGGTTCACAACCACGCCTTTTTCCAATATAACGCTATTTTGAATTCCATCTGATGCCTTCTCTTTATAATATACACATTAGGAACAAATGATGATAGCGGAATAAAACTTTACACAAATACGGTATTTGAGCTGAGGTATCCCTTGTGGAAAAATTGTCGTGATCGGACTATAACTTTTCAAGGTCCCTTATATCGAACACGAAGAACTCAGTGCCTAACCTAACCTAACCTAACTTAATTTTTCACCGAAAATATCGGTAAATCTCTCAGAATTTAATTCTAATTAATTTTACAGCAAAATAAAAAATATGTAAATGACGGATAATGAAATCTCGATTATCACTTTATCATGCGAGAGTATATATAGCCCTTAATTACTTGTTTGTAAAAACTTTGTATAGTCTGTTACTCCACTGCAACATCAACAACATATGCTTTTATTAGACGCTTAGATGGGAAATAAGATACATACGGGTTTGAAAACTGCTGAGGCTTCTAATATACTAATACTCAACTCTTTCTAGGAGCTTGGCGTCTATCGGACAAATATATACAAGTACTATTCTTAAGATGCAAAACTATAAGCCACGAAGTAAGATTTTCATGAAAGTATTAAGTAATAATGTCTACCAGCTGTGGAAAATTTTCAGTTATACATGTGTCGATAAACAAAGTTCCATGGTTTACAACAGCTAGCTTTCTACAGAAATGTTGCACGCTTGTGAGTATTTAACTTATTTACTATATTAACTACATTTATAATTGCATACATACAAGTTTTTTCTGTGCAGGTCTCATGCAAAAGCCAGAAGTTGCAGTGTGTGCATGGGAAGTGCCAGTTCCTGTGATATTTGTTCTCAATTCATATTTGTCCTTTATTATTTTACATTTTCATAAACATGCTTCTGCATATAGAGAAATATGTGCAGTTACATAACTGTCGCAATATTAGCATTAGCTATTCTTGTTTGGTTCTTTTATTTTAGTTACTAACTTCCTGGGTATGCACATACAGCAGCGAGCAACGAAATTGTAGTGGATACCTACAGTCTAACTTTTTTTCGATTGTTAACAATTTTAAAAGATATCTTCAAAGATATTATTGAAGTTCTGTCTACACCTATTTTTAGTACTTGGTAGTACGACCTTTAGTTTTAGTCACAACTATACAACGTCTCTTTATAGAGTCCACAGGTGTGGAGATATAGTTCGTTATGCACCCTTAATAACAGAGCATAGCTCGTCGTTGTTTTTGGACTTAACTTTCCTAACATATAACGGGTGATTTTTTTGAGGTTAGGATTTTCATGCATTAGTATTTGACAGATCACGTGGGATTTCAGACATGGTGTCAAAGAGAAAGATGCTCAGTATGCTTTGACATTTCATCATGAATAGACTTACTAACGAGCAACGCTTGCAAATCATTGAATTTTATTACCAAAATCAGTGTTCGGTTCGAAATGTGTTTCGCGCTTTACGTCCGACAAATTTTGTTCAGCGATGAGGCTCATTTCTGGTTGAATGGCTACGTAAATAAGCAAAATTGCCGCATTTGGGGTGAAGAGCAACCAGAAGCCGTTCAAGAACTGCCCATGCATCCCGAAAAATGCACTGTTTGGTGTGGTTTGTACGCTGGTGGAATCATTGGACCGTATTTTTTCAAAGATGCTGTTGGACGCAACGTTACGGTGAATGGCGATCGCTATCGTTCGATGCTAACAAACTTTTTGTTGCCAAAAATGGAAGAACTGAACTTGGTTGACATGTGGTTTCAACAAGATGGCGCTACATGCCACACAGCTCGCGATTCTATGGCCATTTTGAGGGAAAACTTCGGACAACAATTCATCTCAAGAAATGGACCCGTAAGTTGGCCACCAAGATCATGCGATTTAACGCCTTTAGACTATTTTTTGTGGGGCTACGTCAAGTCTAAAGTCTACAGAAATAAGCCAGCAACTATTCCAGCTTTGGAAGACAACATTTCCGAAGAAATTCGGGCTATTCCGGCCGAAATGCTCGAAAAAGTTGCCCAAAATTGGACTTTCCGAATGGACCACCTAAGACGCAACCGCGGTCAACATTTAAATGAAATTATCTTCAAAAAGTAAATGTCATGAACCAATCTAACGTTTCAAATAAAGAACCGATGAGATTTTGCAAATTTTATGCGTTTTTTTTTAAAAAAAAGTTATCAAGCTCTTAAAAAATCACCCTTTACTTTAATCTAATAAATATTTGAGGTCTAGAAATCGAGCTGGCTAGTCCTTAACCAGCAATCCCATTAACCCGAGACCATTCCCGTGTAAGCCTACTGGTGTGTTTTGGATCATTGTCCTGGTGAAAGACCCACTTTAGCGAGATTTTATCTCTGCAAATGGCAGCACACCATTTTGTATTCTATTAGCATATGCGGGCTGATCCATTATGCCTTCGATTTGCTGGATCGGAGCAATGCCTCTCTACGAGAAACATCTCCATGCTATTTCACTTGACCCACTATATTTAATAGCTTTCGTGGTGTATCGTAAGTAAAACTCTGTATTAAGGGGAAGTCACATATACCCTGGAGATTTTTTTCTGCCATAAATAATGGTTTTCGATTCTTCACTTCAAAGTATGTTCCTGAATTTTTCTATTGGCCAGGTCAGACTTCCAGTCAAATTTTTTTAATAAAGCAGCCTTACGAGATTTGAAAATACGCATATTATGATCACCAACCCTTTTTCTGACGATATGAATATCGAGCGCTAAATTTATTTCATCCCAGATCTCTACAGCAGACATTATTGATCGAGTTTTGGCATACCTGATATTATTTTGCTTGACAACTTCTGAAGAATCTCCCAATATGGGTGTTTCTGGTTGTTTTTTATAAGTTATTGCATTGCGAACCATTTCTGCTGAACACCTGACCAATTTTTCCATATTTTTTAGGTTCTTTTAAATTTTCGCTTTTCCTCACTGCATTGTTTCGGGCATACCGTTGAAGGATAAAAAAGCAATATTTTTTATATACTACGTTTAAAAAATAGAAAAAAACAGTAAAACTTGCTATTTATGCGTATTAAAAATTATAACCTTTTTTACCCACTACTATTTCATTGCTCGGAGCTGTTTCTACACCTACATTCAAACACTGCGTGCATATTTGCTGCAAGTTGCATATTTGAGCTCATTAAAAATTTCGTCGAAATACGAGTATGTTTGAAACGATAAAAGTAAACGTTACAGTGCCATTGCTACAGCTACAAATTTCTATGTATGTTTCTACAAAAAGCTTTGAGTATTTTTTCATAATTCTTCTTAGAATCGCGTGAAATTACTTTGAGAGTGTCTGTGCCGTCAAAGCGCATAGATGTATGATTTAGTGATAGCTTCTACAAAAAAGTGTTTCCAGTTTATTAAGAGATTCTAAAAATATTATTTTCATATTTCATTTCTTGTACTTTCCTACTATATTCTCGAAGATTGTAAGTGTGTACTCAGAACTGCAAAAGTGCAATTGTCGTTACGGTAATGTCTACCGACGAATTGGTGACGTTGGATACCACTTTTGCTTTACCTTCGGATGCCTGCTTCTTTGGAATTGAAACTCAGAAATATCGAGCTTTTGTTGTAATCAGTTACGGTATACATCGTACGCTCTTTTTATGTTCTCAGAGCAGTCCCGAATGGTTTTAATATGAAACAAAATCCATCATTCTTTTCCATCTTACAGTTTTTCCAACAGTCTCGTCAGAGTAGCCTTTGGACTTTGTTTGCCTGAGCTATTTTACTACTATCCAGTTCCAATTAGTCTTTGATTTCAGGCTAAAATTTAATTTTGCAGAAAATAACCAACTAATGAAAAAGGCATTGAAGTACTTTAAATCTGTGCTGCCTGAAAATCTGGTAGACAATTGGATTGGTTTTAAATTGCGAAGAAGAAAAACTACAAACAACTACAAGTGCGCCGTTTAAAGGATGGCAATATCCTCAAAGGATGCAGAATGGCCAAGAGCGTATGGCCACAGCTTAATGTCTGCTCAGAGCACTTCATAAATTATTTAAGGTAAAAAACGGACAAAGCAAAGCAAAAAATTAATGCAATAAAACCCAAGAGCAAAGTGGAGGGTAGAGTGCACAGTGAAGAGTGAAGAGACAATGGAGTTTAAAGGTTGCAACTTGCAATAAATGGTCAACCGAAAAGAGTGCTCGTAGCTACACACTTGAAAGTATGCTATACTACATATATGTATATACAAATTTATATATTTGCTTGTTTGTACATATCTGTGCTGGCAACGCAACCACAACAAGTACAAAGTCAATCCGAAAGAAAATGTGAGGGAAATAAAGTAAAAAGCAACAACTAAATGGCAATTGATAAAAAAGCAATGTAAGTAAAGCTCAAAAATATTGGCAGACGGTAAAAATACATACATACACACATGCAGACGCATTGTAGCAACAACAATAAAGCGCAATATAAAGCAAGCTACACCACAATGGAGATTTATGTGAGCGTAAAGGTGGATTTGTGTGTATGTAAGAGTGTTTGCGTACCTTTGCAAAAGAGTAACACACATACAAATACACACACACACACACACTTGCCTGCAAAGCAATTTACGTTCGCACAATAAACATCATTTAAGTGCACAAGCGCCTGTATGTAGGCAATAGCGCGCTTTTGCTGAGTGTCGGCTGGTTGCCTTTTCGGTCTTGCCTCAAAGGTGCGTCTCGTATACTCGTAAATGATCAAAAACAAAAAATAAAAAAGAACAACAATTGCTGCCAAAGATCTATGATACTAGCAACAATAAGTGACATTCGTAAAATACCAGACAAATATTCCATACACTCAAGCAAACAAAAAAAGTGGAGCAAAATAGAAAACAACAAAAATGCGCACACAGGAAGATGCTTTGCAATAAAATGTTGAATAAAAACTTTCCATGCGTGCGGTATGAGCGTAGGTATGAGATAAGCGAAATAAACTTAGCAGCAATTGACTTTAAAGGCTTAAAGGACAAGTGGCATTTCAGTATATGTGTATTATACTCGTACATAATTGCCAGAGCATCTACATTAAATATTTGAGCGATTCGCCTAAATGCCAGACATACTTTGGGAAATATTTAAGAGTTAGTTTATAAGCTGTTAAGACGGACCATCGATTGGTTATGTGACTTTGTTTGAATTCTTTGTTAAGTTTTTCAACACAAAATCAAATTTCAAATAAAATTTTCTTAAAGCTAAAATTCGTTAAGCGATTGAAATTTTACAGGAGAGAGTAGTGGATCCATTACTTAGAGGCTTTTCGACTTCCGAACTACATTTGTAGCAGCCAAGCTAAGTTGAAAATAGCAACATAGTCAAAAAAGTTGATATGATATGTTAGCTGCACATAAACTCAGCGGTTAAAACTGTCGGTGTATTGCTAACCTCGTGTAAAGTAACAACCGAATGAGCACGAACCATAATAAGATGGATTAAAGACTAGCTGGAGCAATGTAGTATTTATAGATACTTCATTCCAATTAAGAAGACGAATTCGCGTGAATATATACAACTTACAAGAGACGTCTACCGCAGCAAAAAGAGAAGAGAGAACCAAAAGCATCGCAATGTGGCAGCAACGGTGACAAACTTCATCCAAAGGACGTTGGAACCACAGACTGATTCCAATCATACATTCGTGGATAGACAGACAACATGCGGACCTGGATTTCCACCTGATCCAAATACTCAGTGGCCATGGGTGCTTTAGAAGCGATTCAAATATCGTCATGACTTTAGTTCATACGGTCCGACGTGTACAGAGTGTATAGAAGATTCTGAACACATACTCTTTCATTGCCATTGGTTTTCAATTATAAGGGAAAAGCTGAAAATCACACTAGAAGGTAGTCTCATGGTGGAAGATTTGACTGCACTTACATATGTATGTGCGAGTTCTCTATAAAATGAAAAGCTGTCAGCGAACCGACAGCACTAATTATGATAAGACTCACTGCGGAGACTTAAATGTCTTCTTCTCTCCCATGAAGTAATACTTTGTCCAGTGGTGCCGTGAGAGAGACATGAGAAGGGAGTAGGTTAGGCTTAGCGGGTTGAAGTCGACCGACTTTCGATGCTTTTTATACTCTCGCAACAAAGTTGCTAAAGAGAGTATTACAGTTTTGTTCACATAACGATTGTTTGTAAGTCCTAAAACTAAAAGAGTCAGATATAGGGTTATATATACCAAAGTGATCAGGGTGACGAGTAGAGGTGAAATCCGGATGTCTGTCTGTCCGTCCGTCTGTCTGTGCAAGCTGTAACTTGAGTAAAAATTGAGATATCACGATGAAACTTGGTACACGTATTTTTTGGCTCCATAAGAAGGTTAAGTTCGAAGATGGGCAAAATCGGCCCACTGCCACGCTCACAAAATGGCGGAAACCAAAAACCTATAAAGTGTCATAACTAAACCATAAATAAAGATATTAAAGTGAAATTTGGAAAAAGATCGCATTAGGAAGGATCATATTTGGAAGTAATTTTTTTGGAAAAATGGGCGTGGCCCCGCCCCCTGCTAAGTTTTTTGTACATATCCCGGAAACTACTATAGCCATGTCAACCAAACTCTATAGAGTCGTTTTCTTCAGGCATTTCCATATACAGTTCATAAATGGAAGAAATCGGATAATAACCACGCCCACCTCCCATACAAAGGTTTTGTTGAAAATCACTAAAAGTGCGTTAACCGACTAACAAAAAACGTCAGAAACACAAAATTTTACGGAAGAAATGGCAGAAGGAAGCTGCACCCAGGCTTTTTTTAAAAATTGAAAATGGGCGTGGCGTCGCCCACTTATGGACCAAAAACCATATCTCAGGAACTACTCAACCGATTTCAATGAAATTCGGTATATAATATTTTCTTAATGCCCTGATGACATGTACGAAATATGGGTGAAATCGGTTCACAACCACGCCTTCTTCCAATATAACGCTATTTTGAATTCCATCTGATGCCTTCTCTGTATAATATATACATTAGGAACCAATGATGATAGCGGAATAAAACTTTACACAAATACGGTATTTGAGCTGAGGTATCCCTTGTGGAAAAATTGTCGTGATCGGACTATAATTGTCAAGGTCCCTGATATCGAACTCGAAGAACTCAGTGCCTAACCTAACCTAACCTAATTTTTCACCGAAAATATCGGTAAATCTCTCAGAATTTAATTCTATTTAATTTTACAGAAAAATAAAAAAATATGTAAATTACGGATAATGAAATATCGATTATCACTTTATCATGCGAGAGTATAAAATGTTCGATGACACCCGAACTTAGCCCTTCCTTACTTGTTTCTTCTAAAAAAAAAAAAACAAAAATGATACAATCATACAATTAGTCGTGAAGGTCGATAACTTCTTCACTTAGCCTTACTTAGCCTGACCACGACATTCGTCTTTCTTTTGTAGCAAAGTCTAAAGATGTTCTGGTCCTCTGTGAGTAATTTCCAATTCTTCTTCAACTCTACGGCGATGATGGCGATGTGAACCTGGATCTAATTGAGCGTATGCCGGATCGTAAAATAATCTGGGAGAAAATGTACTGACAGTAGCAGGTTAGTTCCACATGCCGCCATATTTATTTGAATTGGGTTGCTATAATGGATATATACTAAATGGTCTGTCATATATAAAACTAGACCAGAATTAGCCCCTGAAATCATCGTTTGTGGCTGAGATAAGCTTGTGTACTATGGGTTAACTTTCTTGGCTGGCTAAACTTGCATTTAACTGTTATGCTAAACTAACTTATGGTAACACAAAAATTTTTCGTTGGTTAATAAACAGTTCCACTTGCTAAGAAAGTAAATGAATCGTAAGCCCTGAAAATCTGTCAATTGAGTTTGAAAGTTTTTATATGGAAATTATGAAGCTAAAGTATCGAAAGAAACATTCACAGTTTATATATTTCATAACATTTTTCAGCGCACATTTTTCAAATACGTTTCGGTTGCAAGGGTTTTTCAAAATTCACTTAAATTTTGGCACTACTTAAGCCAATTTATGTTGTAATCTAATTTTTCCGTAAAAAAGCGCTAAGATAAAGCTATCAAATACGAAGAAGCAGGGATGGATCAACCAAGAACCGCCCGAAGGCAACAACTACAACGGCAAGACGAAATATGTGATAACAATAACGAAACTGAACCGAATGCCGAAGCAGAGGGCGCACAGCCGATGGGCAATACCATCGAAACTTTCATAATTGATCTCAACACACAAACCAGTCAAATGGATAATACGAATAGCAACAACAACCTAAACGTCGTCAATGATATAAGATCGCTGGCTGCCGCCATTGCTGCCGATGCGGCTGTGCCGAATTGTGTCGATGACGTTTTGATTTTGCATTACGAACGCAGCAACAATAATTGCAATCAAAATACATCAAACAATAACAACAACTTTGAGCGATTAATGCATTTAAATGGCATACATAAATGCAACAACAACTCGTATTTATGCAATTCCACAAATCGTTTTGTCTGCGAACCCACGCAAAATTGTAATTTACCTCCGCCTGCCGATGGCAATTGCGACAATGCACGATCAAGCTTCTTTCCAGCCTCGGTATCGGCTATTAACGGTAGCAACTTGGTCGTGCGCAATCACGATTTGCCGTTATGGAGTGTCAATGTGTCTGACACAGTCGCTGATTTGAATGCTGCTGTTGAAACAGCCGAACCATTGGATGGTGTACCTAACAGTGACGTAATTATTGGTAGCGAAGCTGATGAATCCATGGTGCTGGCGCTGCAGGTACAGAATGTGGGCGGCGTAAACAGTGCGCCAGCTGAGAGCTCGCTTAGAGAGTCGAATGATCTTGTGTCACCCGAATATCTGCAACATAATAGGCGCAGTCGCCGACGTGGTCGTAGGCACGGTCGTGGACGTAGTGCTCGTGCTCGTCAGCGCCATCAGATACGCCGCTCGCTGAAATCAATGAACAATATATTACGTAAAACGGCGTACACGTTACGACGCATTAAGTCGCTGATAATGCAACAGCTGCAGATGGCGCGCGATTATCGCCTGAACGTGGCGATGGCAATGTGAGCGGTGCGCGTGTGTAGCCGGTTTGTAATATGTCTGTTTTGTTATTGTTTTGTGGAAGCATTAAATTTAAACGAATTTTCAATTAAGGCTTATATCTGCAATAATAATTTCTAACATCGGAAATAATCTAATTGTTTTTATTTGTAACTGCCAGACCTAGACGGTATATATGTATGTACACGAGGTATGACAATTAAGTAATGAGACTGATTCCATAAAAACCGTATATTTGAAAATTATTCTGCAACTCTGCCATCCCCTTCAAAGTAGTCACCTTGGGCAGCCATACAGCGATTCCAGCGCATTTTCCATGCTTCGTAACATTTCTCGAACGCTTCGATGTCCGCGAGTACTCTCGTCACGGCCGCCTGGATGTCCGTAATCGACTCAAAATGGATTCCTTTGACCACCAATTTTGTTTTAGGAAACAAAAAAAGTCACAGGGTGACATGTCGGACGAATTAGGTGGCTGTTGCAACACGGCGATCCCTTTAGAGACCAAATACTGGGACACGCTGAGGGCGGTGTGGCACAGCGCGTTATCGCGATGAAGGATCCAGTTACGAGGGATGTCTGGGCGCACCCTGTTGACTCGTTTTCGCAATCTTTCGAGTACTTGACAATAGTAGACTTGATTCACAGTTTTCTCCGGTGGAACAACGAATTCTTTGTGTACGATTCCACGGCTATCAAAAAAGGCTATAATCATCGTTTTCACCTTCGACTTGCTCATGCGAGCTATTTTCGGGCGGGGGGCGCGCGGAGACAACTATTGTGAGCTTTGGCACGACTAAGAGCACTATCATCATACACTCTTACAATTTTAGCGTACGCTTCCGAAGCTGTTTCGGCCAATCTGGCGCAAAATTTTATCGCGACGCGTTGCTCTTGATTTCGTTTTTCCATTTTCGTGACGAAACACGCGTCTACTCAACTTGACGCAGCAGGCGAACTAAACAAGCTAGAGCGATGGTACGTATATCAATGGAGAGGGGAGAGATGCCAAAAAAAGACAAAGGGAAGTGCAAGGTCACAGGTTTACCACAAGCGCGGCAATAAGTCTCATTACTTAATTATCAAACCTCGTATGTACTTACCTTTTTCAACAAACGAATAATCACGTCCGATTTAACTATATATATTATAAAATATATATAAAAATTACCAGAGTGCCGAGCTGTATCGATTTAGCCATATCCGTCAGTATGTCTTCCCGGGAACTAGACGCTCAGTTTTTGAGATATTGATCTGAAATTTTCAAAACGCCTTTCTATATTCTTATTTATTCCAGAAGCTGCTCATTTGCCGGAACTACCGATATCGGACGATTGTAGCATATAGCAGCGATATCTCTTTATATATAAATCTTCTGACCGTGTGTTTGCATTTGAACTGCTCCTAAACGGATGAACCGATTTTGATAAAATTTTGTGTGTATGTTCAAGGAGGTTCGAGAATGGTTTGGATTTACAATTTGGTCCACTGGAAAATGTTTTTTAAATTATTTTTTCATTTCTAATCAACTGTTTATTTTGGAATGTTTGACCGATAGATGGCGCTACCATCGCAGTATCCAATATTCAAACCTTAAATTGACGTAAACGTGCATTAAAGAAAACAATGCCAAAGTAAAAGGCGACATCTGTGGATCAAGTTTTTATATTGTGGACAATTTATTATTCGTTCTTAAGTAATAAATTGGGTGATTCATACATCTATGGGTAGCTATAACATTTTTTTCATACCTGCTAACTATTGGAGGGGGTATCTTGACAGGCAATTTAAAATTGCAAAAGCTCTGCATTAAAAAATAGCGGCATAGCTGAAGTGTTGATAAAAAATTTGAGATATATAGAAATCTTTTCGAAGCATTGCACAGAGCAATACAATATTTAAACGGGAACGATGAATACATATATGGGTACAATTTCAAACTGATCCTTTCTGAAAAATAATAAAATTGCTAAATATTGGGAATGGTAGAATAGAACTGCAATCAAATACACAATGCAATGAATTAAAACTGGCTCATTTATCATTCGATGAATAATATACCACGGGCATCCCAAAAGACTGATGCCATAACCTTGCCAGCCGATTTTTTGTCTTTCCACGCTTGAGAACCGTTTCTTAATCGCTGACCAGGCTGACAATCGATTGGACTCGATTGATTTCACTGATGCACAGCCCAAATTTAATAGTATTTTTACTAGGGGTATGCGAATCCAGTTCGATTCGAGTCGAATCGAATCCTTAGATTCGATTCGATATTCGAGTCAAATATCGAATATTTCGAATAGTTCGAACTATTCGAATTACTCGAACTATTCGAATTATTCGAACTATTCGAATAATGCGAATATACGGGTCGTTTGATTTTTTGAAAATTTTAAACGAAAATGACAAATGTACGTCAGATGCATGACAGAGATTCAGATACTACTGGCGCTAATTAAAAAATCATGCAAATAGTCAAATATTAAAATTATTCGAATTATTCGAATAGTTCGAGTAATTCGAATAGTTCGAGTAATTCGAATAATGCGAATATTCGGGTCGAATCTCGAATCGAATAATTCGGTTCGATTCGCGTCGAATAATTCGAAACTTCGAATATTCGCATGCCCCTAATTTTTACCCCAAAAACCAATTCTTTCTTAACGCACAAAATGCTTTTTATTCATTTTTGTTGCTTCATCAAAAATGCGATTATTCCTTAACTGATGCTTATAATCTAACTAATAGAAATCATATAGATGGTATTAGTAGTACTATCTATGTATCAGCCACAGTATAACGTAGCGGGTCCTCTAGTATTTTATAAGAATTCGCATAACGCTACATTATCAGAAGAAATTGCTTAGATCGGATATTACGAGTTTTTTCCAAGATTTTTTGCATAATGAAGATGTGATCAATAGCAGATTTTCCAGGTCTAAAGCTATACCGATGAGATCCAATGAGTTTGTGGTGGCCTTTAGTCTTTCACGCACTACGCTTGTCAGGACCTGATATGCGTTATAAAGGAGGCTTATCGCACTGTATTTGGCGCAAATTGTGGGGATCCTCTTTTTATGGATTGTGCAGAGCATATTTAGGTGCAAACCGTAGGATATTCTTGCATCTGACCATTTCCCGCAAAGAAGCTGATGCACGCCCCTTGAGACAGAGATAATTGCTGATCGAACTTCTTCATAGTCAAGCAGTGGAACATCTATGCCATTGTCATCGATTGGGTAGTCTGGTTCGCCATCTCCAGATGTTACACTTTCGCTGCCATTCAACAGGCTGGAGGAGTGTTACATCCATAATTGCTTTGGGCATCAGTCACTCGATCAAATCTTTGCGTCTTATTGGACTAACCTCCGGTCTAGAAACCTTCCCGCAGTCGGTGGATATTTCGTAGAATTTTCCAGCATTGCTTTTGTCGGCCAGCTTCTTAAGCTCTTCAAACTCATACATTTTCGACCTTTTTCTTTTTTTTTTGTCTGTAATTGCGTCATATTCATTAAAAATGCAAATTATTTGTGAAGTCACAAAAAAACCTAAATTTGATATCATGTATCCATGAAGCGCCTTGAACCCAATACAAGTCTGTTGAAGTTAATAGTGTCAAAATTTGGAAAAGTTACTGCTAATACTACCTAAATTTCCGCCTTTAAAGCCCCCATAAGCGATAGTTTATCAAGCATTTTGTTTTACTACGCTAAAAAACGGTTAAATAGCTAAAAACAAAAAAAAAAAATAAAAAAGATAAAAATGTTTACAATACTCTCCACAACATTATGGTACACCACTTTACTCGAAACAAAATAATTTCGTAACATACTTGCCGCACGTTCGGGAGCATTTTAGTTTGTCAGAAGGATTGGCAACCACGGTAAGCGGAATTTGTGTGAGTGCCATGTACGACGACGCTATGGAGAAGGCGCAGGAGGTGGCCAAAAAGCGACTTTCTAGCGCAAAGGCAAGCACAGGCGTTGCGATGTCAACACAACCAACAACAAACCGCTTTGCAATACGCTTGTAATAGCAAAAAGTCAAATAGCGCGACATATCCCATAGTTCACTTCACACAAACATACACACACACATATATATGCATGTATAGATATCTACTTAAACGGCTAAAAGAAAGAGCAGCGACAAAAAGGCGCCAAAAAACGATTACAAGCCACAATTGAGCGGCAGCGTGGAAAAAAGGGACTCCAAGCGCTTGTTTGCTACAGCAATTTAGGACCCGGGCATAAACATATTTAGATAAACCGACGCTAAGTAACCTCTTGACATTTGTTTCTGCCATATACGCGTGTGAGCGACTGTGTCTCTACATGTTAGATACAATGTGTGAGTGTGTGTGTGCAAATGTAACACACACACTTGTCAAGTGGCGAGCATAGTCAGTGTACATATTTGTATGCTCAGCGCTGTTAGTAGCATAAATGCATACCTGCCTGGGGAGTGGCGATTGCGCGCCACATTTCCTGCTCCTTTTTTATGTCACTACGGCGTACTTTTCACTTTTTGCTTGGCTATTTTTTGCCAAATTTGTTACGAATTTCCTAAGTATTTGCAGTATTTTAAGTGGGTAGTCGGCGGTCGGTGGCAAGAAATGCTTGCATATATTGTTGTATAGCAAAAACAAGCATGTTTCGGTTTCATAAGTGCACCCAAGTGGCCCTGGTTGCCTTGTGTGTATGTGTGTGTGCGATAACTTACAAATTTATACTCAGGGTTGTTTGGACAAATTAGCAAAGATTGCTAAGCTCATAATCATAAAATTTTCAAATTTATTCGCGCCAAAAAGGGTGTTTTTGAAATTTAGACCAAAGCTAAGGACATACATATGTATGTGTTATAATTAGTGGCTGAAGCTTATATAAGTTCTATAAAAGTTAGCATGTTATTGAAAAGCGGAGCGGGGGAGCATACCATGTCCTGGGTATGTTAGCAAATAAGTTTACAAATGTCCCGGTTACGAATTTCTTCATAAATATGCCAGTGGAGATTCCAAGCGAAGCCAGGTTCTTCCCCATCTGGTCTTTCTAAAGGAGAGAAGGTCTTACACTCCCTCTGTTTCCCACGGCGGGTATGGCGTCGAATACTTTTGGAGCTGGAGTGTCTCTCATACATATCTCATACCGCTCATCGTTCCATCGAATACGATATTCGCCGTGGCCAACGCGCAAGGAAACATAAATCTTTCGCAGAGCCTTGCTCTCGAAAACTCGTAACGTGGACTCATCAGATGTTGTCATCGTCCATGCCTCTGCACCATATAGCAGGACACGAATAATGAGTGACTAGTATAGTTTATTTTTTGTTCGTCGAGAGTGGACTTTACTTCTCAATTGTCTACTCAGACCGAAATAGCACCTGTTGGCAAGTGTTATTTTCCGTAAAATGACTGACATTGTTGTTGGTGTTAATACTGGTTCCAAGATAGACCGAATTATTTACGACTTTGACTTCGTGCCAAGTCACGAGTGCGAGGACTGTTACATAGTTTGATGACAGGAGAAATTTCGTTTTGCGTTCACTGTCAGACACATTTTCTTTGCTTCCTTATCCAGTCTGGAGAAAACAGAACTAACGGCGTGAATGCTGAGGTCAATGATATCAATACCATCAGCATACGCCAGCAACTGTACACTCTTATAGAAGATTGTACCGGTTTAGTTCTGCAGCTCGAATTATTTTCTCCAGAAGTAGAATGAAGAAGTTGCACGATAGGAGTCGCCTTGTCTGAAACCTCGTTTGGTATAGAACGGCTCGGAGAGAAACTTCCCGATCCTGACGGAACTTTTGGTGTTGCTAAACGTCAGTTTACACAGCCGTATTAGTTTTGCGGGGATATCAAAGTGAGACATCGCGGCATAAAGGCGCGGTAGGTTGTTGCTTTTTCAGGTCTAAAGTCCAATCAGTTTGTTGAATGTTGGCTTTAATCTTTCACACTACGCTCGATAGAACCATATATGCGATGTTTTGGAGACTTATTCCACGGTAGTTGGTGCAGATTACGCGGTTTTCCTTTTTGTGAATTGGGCAGAGCACACTTAAATTTCCATTGAACATGCTTTCGCATGCTCCTTATCAGTTCTTCGCCGCCGTGTTTGAATAACTCGGCCGGCAATCCATCGGCCCCCGCCGCTGTTTTGTTCTTCGACGGGTAATTGCTATTCGAACTTCTTCATGGTCGGTCTATAGAATGTCTGCTACATCGTCATCGATTGAGGAATCGGGTTCGCTTTCTCCTGACTATATACTTTCACTGCCACTAAGCTGTTGTTTATTTTTATTCGGGGCGTTTTTTAGGTGGCGGGTCCCAAACCCTGCGCACAACCCTGTGGAGGGATGCTTCGACTTCTCACTTTAGCTTGCCTTCAAATGGATGCTCTTTGGCTACACAGAGGATACTTGGTCAAAGACCGGAAGTCGTGAGCTGCTTGAGTCATATGTAAAAGAATCGTTTCGAAAAATCTTGATTGTATTGCATATTTCATTAAAACTAAAAATATTTAATATTTAATTTTTATTTGGGTTATTCAGTTAATTATAGTGTCAAAATTATACCCAATTTTAATCGAAAGCAAAACAACTTAAACCAACTTGCACAAATATGTATAATTATTGACCTGTGTTTGTATAAAACGTTTAGATTTGAGTTACACCGACACCACTAAATGTAGTAAATAGTTGAAATTCACAGTTATCTCATCACTGGCATTTATTATCCATATTTTACTTTAATATAGTGCACAAACATCTGCAAGATGATCTGCCGTTTGTTGCAACTGTAATTCTGCAATGCATTTCAACACAACCGCACTGATTTTCCCCACATGCTATGCAATTAACCTGCTCTGCTTTGTGCGTAGAGAGTGTAGAGAGCATAAATTGATGCACTTCCATGCCTATGTATGTCTGTACATATGTATTTAGGAATGTGGTTTACACCTTTATATGTGTGTCATCCAATTATCAGGCAACTATTGTATTTTAAAGTCGTTATATGCCACTCCACCCTCTGCACTGTTCCTCACATTTGACGCCAATGGACAAAGTCTAAGAGGAATAATGTAATTGCAAAATCATGTTTGCGTAGATTAGAAGTGTACATGCACAGGTTAGTATGTATGTATGTTAGTTGGGTTGGTAGACAGGTGGCTAGCAGACAAGTGGCAAGTTGATAAGCGGCAGGTGTTGGCTGGAGGCTGTCAGCAAAAACATGACTTCCATGGCTTGTACTTCAAGTGTGCAATTAAATTATTTCAAAATCAGACTAACTCCGTTCAACCATATGAGCAGTGCGGAAGGGAAGTGTAGAGGAGCAATCGGTGAGCCTTAACTGATTACGGTTGGCTGCCATGGCAGTAAAATTTAAATAACCGAAACAAATAAGGCGATTGTGTTCCGAGCGGAATCAAGTGGGAACTTAAAAATAATTATATTAACGTCAGTATTCGAAACTATTTTATATTATTTGAGCAACTTAATACTTACATAAAAAACTGAAAGTATCTTATTTATAAGGGTTTGTTAAAGTTGTGTGCGGTATATAAAAACCCTAAAGTAGTGGCGAAACGGACAAGCAACTGGTGGAACTCAACTCAACAAAGACCTAGTCTAACATAACCACTTAATGAGGTATATTTTATATAGAAATTGGGTTGTAGAAGCGGTGTTTGATACACCAAAACCATAAATAAAAAAGAATCGAAATAACAATTCGTATAAATGACAAGCTGATATGAATAAACGATATTATACTAAATGATTATACCATTGTAATGAGATAGCAACATACTTTCTTGAATTGAGTTCAAATGAGTAACGTTTTTGTTGCTTTCTTTTGTTACTTTGTTGGCAATGGAGCCAATGGAGCTTCAACATATCAAGCCTAACTGCGTAGTTCCTCATTTACTAGTATACTTGTATGATTTGAATGTGGCTTAATATTCATAAGAAATGTTCTATGCTGACAGACAAAAAGAAAGCACAAAGTAAAAATTTTATTAGATACATACATTTTGTCTAAAAAGTACTCTAAAATTGTAAATAAAACGCAAAATATTTAAATATTTATCAATATTTATTTAGACACTTTTGTAGTAATCTCCACCAGATGAATTACACTTATACAGGGTAGGCCATTTAAAGTTGACCCATTTGTTTCTAAAAAAAAAGAACAAACGAAAACAATGTTTTTTGTTCATTTCAAAAATAATTTATTTTGGTCCAAGGGGATTTGTTTCAGCTAATATTTAAAAATTAGATCGCGTAAATGGGCACCTTTAGCTTTGACAGCTAAATGCACTCTTTTTTCGACATTTTCCATGACTTTGGCCAATGTTTCGGATGATATGGCGGCTGTTTCACGTCGAATGTTGGCTTTCAGTTGAGCTAAGGTCTTTGGCTTATTAGCGTATACCTTGGATTTCAAATAACCCCACAAATAAAAGTCTGGTGGCGTCAAATCTGGTGATCTCGGTGGCCAGTCAACATCACCATTTTTCGATATCAATCGCCCGGGGAAAAATGGTCGCAATAAATTGATTGTTGGTCGAGCTGTATGGCATGTAGCCCCGTCCTGTTGAAACCAGAAGTTATCCATGTCATTTTCGCGAATAATGGGTATCACAAAATCCGTTATCATGGCTCGATAACGCTCACCATTGACTGTTGTCGTGGCTCCATCATCGTCTTCGAAAAAATACGGTCCGATGATCATATTCGCGCAAACACCGCACCAAACTGTTACTTTTTGGTCGTAAAGAGGCTGTTCTTCAATTAATTGAGGATTTTCGGTGGCATAAAATCGGCAATTTTGCTTGTTTACGCCTCCATTCAACGAGAAATGTGCCTCGTCTGACATGATGAGTTTTCGCCAAAAGTCAAGTTCGTTTTCAGCCATTTCGATGGCCCATTTGCCAAAATTAAGGCGTCGCGGATAATCAGCTGGGTTTAGTTTTTGTGCCATTTGAATTTTATATGGAAACATCTTCAAATCTTTATGAATTATGCGTCGGAGAGTGGTGCGAGAGATGTCTAATTCCTGAGAGCGGCGATAACTCGATGTCAATGGAGTCTCCTCAATACTGGCTCGTACAGCTTCGATATTTTCATCAGAACGTCTTGTGCGTTGTCTGGATGCATGACTGGCATTACTGAGATTACCGGTGTTCACAAATTTTGCGTATAAAGACTTAATTGTGTTCTTAACTGGAGCACTTTTCACTTTATTTTTTTTGCGAAACGCACGTTGAGTTAATACAATTGAAAAGTTATTTTGAATATAAAGCTGAACAATTTCAGCGCGTTCTTTTGGAGTGTACTGTTCCATGGTATAAATTGTCTTCGAATGACACTTCTAACGCGGTATGACATTAGCCGATTTGTCAGCGCTGTTAAAAGTTACAGCGTTGCCAGATGGGTCAACTTTAAATGGCCTACCCTGTACCAACGATTTTTTCAGTCTTCAAAACACTTTTCATAAGCACTTTTTGCGATGGCCTTGAGCTCTTTCAGCGAATTTTCAGTTTGGGGAACCAGAAAAAATCACACGGAGCTATATCTGTTGAACACAGGGGTTGATCGATGGTATCCATTGCGATTTTGGCTTCAAATTCGGTTACAATTCGGTGGCTCGACGCGATGGTGCATTATCATCATGTAAAACCCATGAATTATTCTTTCACAATTTCAGCTGTTTTCGAGAGATGTTCTCATGCAAAAGTCCCAATACGGCCAAATAGAACTCTTTATTGATCATCTGTCCGTTCAGAACAAATTTATGATGCACCAAACCACGAATATCGAAAAAAAACTATGAGCTTGATTTTTGCATTTGGGTTGTTGTTTTGGTTTCGGCTTGTTTTTATACTCTCGCAACAAAGTTGCTAAGGAGAGTATTATAGTTTTGTTCACATAACGGTTGTTTGTAAGTCCTAAAACTAAAAGAGTGAGATATAGGGTTATATATACCAAAATGATCCGGGTGGCGAGTAGAGTTGAGATCCGGATGTCTGTCCGTCCGTCTGTCCGTCCGTGCAAGCTGTAACTTGAGTAAAAATTGAGATATCATGATGAAACTTGGTACACGTATTTCTTGGCTCCATAAGAAGGTTAAGTTCGAAGATGGGCAAAATCGGCCCACTGCCACGCCCACAAAATGGCGAAAACCGAAAACCTATAAAGTGTCATAACTAAGCCATAAATAAAGATATTAAAGTGAAATTCAGTACAAAGGATCGCATTAGGGAGGGACATATTTGGACGTAATTTTTTTGGAAAAGTGGGCGTGGCCTCACCCCTGATAAGTTTTTTGTACATATCTCGGAAACTACTATAGCTATGTCAACCAAACTCTATAGAGTCGTTTCCTTCAGGCATTTACATATACAGTTCAAAAATGGAAGAAATCGGATAATAACCACGCCCACCTCCCATACAAAGGTTATGTTGAAAATCACTAAAAGTGCGTTAACCGACTAACAAAAAACGTCAGAAACACTAAATTTTACGGAAGAAATGGCAGAAGGAAGCTGCAGCCAGGCTTTTTTTTAAAATGGGAAATGGGCGTGCGTCGCCCACTTATGGACCAAAAACCATATCTCAGGAACTACTAATCTAATTAATTTTACAGCAAAATAAAAAAAAATGTAAATGACGGATAATAAAATCTCGTTATCACTTTATCATGCGAGAGTATAAAATGTTCGGTGACACCCGAACTTAGCTCTTCCTTACTTGTTTACTTTCATTCCGATGACTTTTCACTTGTTTGTCTTGTCTTCAACGATCTCTCGACTGTCTTTGAAGGCTTTGTACCATTTGCAGACTTGTGTTTTTTATAAAACTGAATCACAATAAGCCTTTTCCAAAATTCGCAGTAACTCCGTAAACGAAATTTGGTTAAAAATACAAAATTTGAAACAAATTCTTTGTTCGATACTTTTATCCATTGTAAAGATCATAACGCACTACTGAGCAGCTGCTTGTCGGAATGAACGGTATCGGAGCACAACTTTCTATGAAAACTTTCTCATCTCACGAGATATCTTCAGCAACTTTGGCTTAGGTTACTGCTCAAGGCGAAGATTTTTTTTGTTTGATAAAGCTACATAAACGGATAAAAACAGTTTTTTCTACATTTTATTTTGAAAGCTATTACGAGTTAACTTTGTAAAATATCAAACCTCTGAGACTTACTTAGTAAAGGATGACAAAAAAATCTTCGCAAAAAAACGCCTTTGTAAACACCCACTTACAAATATATCCATTTTTCCAATTTCTATACCAGCTCATAAGGTTTAAGTTATTTGTCACACCTTTGGCATTTCTAATCCTTGCATTTGCAACACTTCCATTTCCATTGCAGCACGCACTCAATCTTACCACGTTTATTAAATCTCCTTGTATGCGCTTAAGCGTCAATCCATGCTTGACCTCAGACAGCTTTTGCCTCAATAACAACATGAGAATGCCACTGGAACACGAACAACGTTTTCAAGGATTTCCTAACTGGTTTCTCAAGGGGTTTGCGCGACGCATGCGCGCTGGTGTGTTTGCGTAAGACAGCGGGACATGAGAAGCGCTCGGCGGCTTTTGTTGCAGTAATCATGACAGTATGGCTTAAGTGTGCGAGTATGTGTGAGCTTTTATCAACATATCTATGTGTGTGTTTGAGTGAGGCGACACAAGGTGCTCAGCTGCGGCGCATCTTCAGAAATTTGTGACAGGCAAACACCAAACTCTTATAGATGGTTTATTGTTGTCATTGTTCGTGTTGTTGTTGTTGTTGTAGCTACTACAAAAGCTATTGTTGTCAATCGAAGTTAAAGTTTGCGGCTTTTAGCCAACTAAAATGCTTTTGATGTTCGCACACTCACCCACACACACACTCAACAGCATGCGAGCCTCACTTGCAGCGCACGCACACAAATGAATGTGAATGGGCATGTGTGTGCTTGTAATACTCTTCACCTCAACGGCAATACGCCATGTGCCGGGCTGCCGGATTAGTGACGATATAAAGCAAGGGAAAAGATGAAATTGCCAATGACAAACCACATACCACGTGCGCATTCATTCTCTTGTTGCATGCAACTTGCGCAATGCAACATGCGGCCGCAAGCCCCTTTGTCAAAAAAGTTCGGGTATGTATGGTAGCAGCACGCTTACGGACTTGACTTTGATGGCACTGCATTTGTTCGATTTTTCTTTTATTTTTTCCTTTGCTACTTTATTCATCTATTCACCCGCTCTTTCATGTTGTTGTGGCATAGTAAACAACTCAACATTGTTGTGCGCTTTTTTTAGTAGTTTTGTGGTCGAAATTTCGGAGTGTGCGTCTCAAAACTGCTCCTGTCGTTTCTCATTTAGCTAGATTTAGCTGTCGCAGCGCCACGTCAAAGCTTTAGGAGGATTTCGTGTTAAAGGTTTGGCTATTTTTTGCAACTGCTTTGAGGTTTAGCGCAGGTTGTTTGCCTTTTTCTTCCATACGCCTTGTGTGTCTTCTAAGGCCGCCCGCGAACAATGACAACGATTATTGAAGCTAAAAAGATTGTGGTCGGAAAAGTTTGTTTTGTGTTGGAAAAATTGGAAATGCTCGGCAACAAAGCGTACACGTGCTTAACTGTTTTTCCTCACATAGGAGTGATGAAATTCAAGGCTCCTTTTTTAAACAAATTATTTTTTAGCTTGTGTACCAAAAGACCTGTGCTCTCACTTTAGTTTCCTAAATAAGTAAACAGTTTAATACAATATTAAGTCTCTGGATATAACGAATTTCGTGCAATCGATGAAATTATTTTAGTCTCAATTTCCACTTGAAGTCTACTTATGAGAAAAAGAACTCTCGCTGTAGGCAGTGAAAGCTTTCAGTGTTCGATTCAGTAGAGAGTTTCGAAACTAGCCTGTAGTCTAAGTTCTTTATAATATCACATAGTTTTTGTGTTTCATTTTAATCGACCTGATTGATTAAGTCGGTTGTAGCTGGCAAAGAGAGAGAGAGAGAGCGAAATAGAGAGTAGTATCTTAGCTTTTCTTTCAAATAAAACTCATTCCCTGTCATTAGTAAAAAGGTGACATCTCTCTGCTCTTAATGAGATGATATTGATATTGTTTTCCTATGTGCAATATTTGCATAATAATTTTTTATAAATTCACAATTTTCTGAAGTTAAATTAAATTTTCTTATCGAATGTTATTACAAGAATTATAGTTTAAAAGGAATGAAAGGCGGCTATGAAGTGGCACACTTAAACAAACTCGTGGGTATGTAGGTCCATAAGCAATATTTTTTTGCTTGAACTCAAATTTGTTTTAATTTGTTTGCAAATCGTAATAAAATAATCAGATAAGAAGTTCTCCAATGCAGAATCTAATTAATGCAGATTTTTTATTCGCATATCTTCTTAGTGCTCATACATACGCAACACTAAAATTTATGCGATGCTTATAATTAAGTTTTCTTCAACACGCATAATTTAAAGAAGACAAATGAAGATAATTAATAAATAGTTCAGCCCAGCTCTGCCGTTACTAAACAATTCTGTTTTGAGTGAAATGAAAAATAACTTTGACTAATAAACATGTACAACCCATATATGCGTTTTATGCAGTTGCAAGCTCAGCAATTTACCGTTACTATGGTATTGAAGTTTCATGAAAGCAGTATACAGTTATTGGCTGCATTAATTTAAGTTCTGCTAATTTCAGTTGCGCTGCGGAATGCTTTTCTTTCGTCTCTTTGAAATATTTTGCATGCAACATTTCTATACACTTGCCTGTACGTATGTATGTCTGTTTGTATGTATGCATGTAATAATAACTACATTCCCATGGAGCTTTTGTGATATGTAAAAACATGTAAGGGAATATTGCATATTTCTCAAATGTTACTTGCAATTTTTGTCGGAAATGGTGAATTTGTAATAATATACTGTATGTCAAGGAATATTTTATCTGCCTTTGTGCATTTAAGACTGCATTTGAAAGCGTAAATTCGAGTATATGTATGTGAAAATGAAATTTTTCCAAAATTTCAGCAATCAAATAAAGTCTTTTATTTTTTTTACACTTACGAAATAATAGCAATATTTTGGTATACTAAATTAAAATTTGTTTTATTTAAAAGACACCTATCTTTAAACATGCTGTTAGAGCAGATTGATTTGTTGTCGGTCTCTTTTAAACTGCTGCACAAGTGCATTTGGCACCACCGTAGCAACGAGTGACCTATTGCTTTAACATTGCTTGATATCATTTGTAAATGGTTTACTTGAAAAGCAACAAAGACGAAAGGTAGAAACAAACATCACTTGTTCGTTCCCCTCAGCAATGCAAACAGTACATAACATACTCTGTTGTGATGCTTGGAAGGCAATGCAATGCATAACAGTGCCTTTATTGCCTAGCTAAACAGCAACGAGTACATCAAGCACATGCTGTTAAAGGCACATGTTGTATATATGAAAACAAAGAAAAGAGATACTAGGAAACCATTTCGATTTCAATTTCAAAAACTACAATATACATATTATAGTATTAGGGTATTATTTGAATAATAAAACACGCTTAAATATTTCAAATTTTATGAAAAGCGTAAATAAATTATAAAAATTTTATTTTTATTTTCTTAATGTACATATAAAGGGTGATTTTTTAAGAGCTTGATAACTTTTTTAAAAAAAAAAACGCATAAAATTTGCAAAATCTCATCGGTTCTTTATTTGAAACGTTAGATTGGTTCATGACATTTACTTTTTGAAGATAATTTCATTTAAATGTTGACCGCGGCTGCGTCTTAGGTGGTCCATTCGGAAAGTCCAATTTTGGGCAACTTTTTCGAGCATTTCGGCCGGAATAGCCCGAATTTCTTCGGAAATGTTGTCTTCCAAAGCTGGAATAGTTGCTGGCTTATTTCTGTAGACTTTAGACTTGACGTAGCCCCACAAAAAATAGTCTAAAGGCGTTAAATCGCATGATCTTGGTGGCCAACTTACGGGTCCATTTCTTGAGATGAATTGTTGTCCGAAGTTTTCCCTCAAAACGGCCATAGAATCGCGAGCTGTGTGGCATGTAGCGCCATCTTGTTGAAACCACATGTCAACCAAGTTCAGTTCTTCCATTTTTGGCAACAAAAAGTTTGTTAGCATCGAACGATAGCGATCGCCATTCACCGTAACGTTGCGTCCAACAGCATCTTTGAAAAAATACGGTCCAATGATTCCACCAGCGTACAAACCACACCAAACAGTGCATTTTTCGGGATGCATGGGCAGTTCTTGAACGGCTTCTGGTTGCTCTTCACCCCAAATGCGGCAATTTTGCTTATTTACGTAGCCATTCAACCAGAAATGAGCCTCATCGCTGAACAAAATTTGTCGATAAAAAATTTTCGAACCGAACACTGATTTTGGTAATAAAATTCAATGATTTGCAAGCGTTGCTCGTTAGTAAGTCTATTCATGATGAAATGTCAAAGCATACTGAGCATCTTTCTCTTTGACACCATGTCTGAAATCCCACGTGATCTGTCAAATACTAATGCATGAAAATCCTAACCTCAAAAAAATCACCCGTTACATACTTTAAATGCACACAGAAAATTTCATATCATACCGGTGATAATTTTTAAAGTTACACGCAAATATGAAAAGACGTTTCAGAATGCTTGGCAGTGCATTTCAAAAATATACATATTTTTTAGATTTTTTCTCACCGATGGTTATTTTTATTAACAATTTAAGGAAACATTTTTGTCAAAAATCGATGTTTTTAGAAACCGTCATTTTGCCATTCTTTTGATGAATTACTAGATTTAACTTTACTTTATCGAAATCTGTTTAGTTTTTTAATATTTGAAGATCCAGTTCAGAGGTATAGTGTTTATCGAAAAATGTCTTTTCGAGAGGAGCTCCCGAAGATCAGCTGTAGTTCCTTTCCAAATAAATTTTTTTACTAATACTTAGTTTTAAAATAGAGTTAAAGGATACTATAATACGTGTACAAATTTTTGGATCGCTAAATTTAAGAGTTTTCTCAGAAAAAGATCTGAAAAAGTCGATTTTAACTGAATATAACCCCTTAAAGTGAAAGTGAGTGAAACTATTAGCAAGAAGATTCTATATTTATATAATAGCAAATGTTCTTACTATGTAATTATTTATAAAATGGCATATCCTGAACTTAAATGTGATAAAAAAGCCAATAATAAATAATTAGCGCAAATATATTACAGGAGTATGGAAAATGTTTTGCTGCACTCATTGCCTTTATTGTCTTCTCCTGCAGTATTGTTTTGAAACAACAATGCTTTGAAAGAAAATTCTCATGCATGTTATTGCATTTGTTGCTCTCAGTGCTCACATGAATTGAATTGCTTGTTGAGAACGAACATTGCAGTGTTATGTTAAATAAACTAATGACCTGAAACACGCTGTAAGAAGACTTATGTAGCTGTTTAGTCTGTATCATTATTAACGAAATTACTCAACAAAGTATGTTAACTTTCATGTTCTGCAGCAAGAGCACTACCGTTTTTCTGAGGTTGTGGTTTTATATTGGCTGGATTTATTGCTAAATTATATTTGCATTTTTTTTCTTCTTAATTGGCGTTCATATTTGTTTATTTGTGAAAGATTTTCTTAACATGAAGTTTAGATTTCTTAACTTTTCAGTGAGCTTTAGTTGAGTATTTTCTTTTAGTCTGATTTTATATTTGCTCACCGGATCTGTTGCCATAAATGAAAATACTACTGTTTATACAAAATGGGTTAGTTTACTTTAAAAATTGATTCAAGTAACGGGTGATTTTTTTGAGGTTAGGATTTTCATGCATTAGTATTTGACAGATCACGTGGGATTTCAGACATGGTGTCAAAGAGAAAGATGCTCAGTATGCTTTGACATTTCATCATGAATAGACTTACTAACGAGCAACGCTTGCAAATCATTGAATTTTATTACCAAAATCAGTGTTCGGTCCGAAATGTGTTTCGTTTCGTTTTTATCGACAAATTTTGTTCAGCGATGAGGCTCATTTCTGGTTGAATGGCTACGTAAATAAGCAAAATTGCCGCATTTGGGGTGAAGAGCAACCAGAAGCCGTTCAAGAACTGCCCATGCATCCCGAAAAATGCACTGTTTGGTGTGGTTTGTACGCTGGTGGAATCATTGGACCGTATTTTTTCAAAGATGCTGTTGGACGCAACGTTACGGTGAATGGCGATCGCTATCGTTCGATGCTAACAAACTTTTTGTTGCCAAAAATGGAAGAACTGAACTTGGTTGACATGTGGTTTCAACAAGATGGCGCTACATGCCACACAGCTCGCGATTCTATGGCCATTTTGAGGGAAAACTTCGGACAACAATTCATCTCAAGAAATGGACCCGTAAGTTGGCCACCAAGATCATGCGATTTAACGCCTTTAGACTATTTTTTGTGGGGCTACGTCAAGTCTAAAGTCTACAGAAATAAGCCAGCAACTATTCCAGCTTTGGAAGACAACATTTCCGAAGAAATTCGGGCTATTCCGGCCGAAATGCTCGAAAAAGTTGCCCAAAATTGGACTTTCCGAATGGACCACCTAAGACGCAGCCGCGGTCAACATTTAAATGAAATTATCTTCAAAAAGTAAATGTCATGAACCAATCTAACGTTTCAAATAAAGAACCGATGAGATTTTGCAAATTTTATGCGTTTTTTTTTTTTAAAAAGTTATCAAGCTCTTAAAAAATCACCCTTTATATTCTTGAACTCATACTTGCAATTGAATTAATCTGACCAATTTGACAATGGTGGTCATTTGAGTTGTTATTATTTTCAAACGGCGCTATGATAATAGGATATCGTGAACTCATGTGGATAAGTTTCCATGGTAGACGTTTTAGAGACACTTGAGAGAGACTCACTGAAAAATTGACGAGCATTTAATTTGAAAGTCCTTAATTTCAATTTTTGACGATGTCCTTTGAAGTCCCCATATACAGTATTCAAATGTTCTAATCTTGATTTTCCTTCCAAAAAACCACAGCCGAATTACCGATGAATAAAAGAGCTTTGATTCCGATTCGGAAGAAATTTTAACCACTAGTGGTTGAAAAGGCTATATACAATTTTTTTTTTTAGCTAACTATATATATTTGTATGTGTGTATGTCTGTATGTTGTAATATTTCAAATGCATTTTTTATGTTTGAATATATTTATTTGCCTTGATTTGGCCAGAAACGTGTATACATGGCAGGTATAAATAAACTGATTGTTAAATTTATACACTGAATAACAAATAATAAATTTTAACACCTGATGTGTGGATGAATGATCTGCACTTGTTCGCTTCAATTAGTGTCACTTTGACAAGTTTTGCAATAAAAAGTTTGCGAAGCTAGCATGTCTTGATATCAAGGATGTAGATTGCATTCAACTTTTTTGAATATCTAAATTGCGCTGCATGTGTGAGGGGGAAATAGGTGAGTGAATGTGTGCTATATTCTTTATCAAACGCACACATACATATAAATAAATTGTGATGAATTCTAGCAGATATTCAAATTAATGTCTGAAAGAGGTCAGAAATTCATCTTCATCAGAATTATTTATCACGTACAAGCATATAATACAAGCTGTACACACACAAGCACACAATAGAAAATATCTTAATAAAAATCTAAGAACTGACAAATTTGTTTTTCGTTATATACCATCGGGAAAATATAACTGTAAATTTATATTTATTTGTGCATTTCACTGAAACTATCAGTTGCATTGAGACATGTCCATCCGTAAACTCACTAAATTGCAAATACCATAAATATTTAATTTAAAACATTGTAAATTGAAAGAACGATATGTTTTCAATGAAGTGGAAATAACTACATACTTATTTATATACGAACATATCTCCAAATATAAAAGTCAATTTAAAGAAAGTGACAAATTCGCACTGTGACCTTTTCATGTCGTTGATTTGCAAGCCATGATTGTTGCAACAACTTCCTGTGTCATTTTATAGAGTAGTGAAATCTAGTAGCTACATAATTAGTTGGCATGCCAGTAGACTAATATTCACACTTGAATAAATACCGTTAGAGGAAGTGAGCATTTAACATCTGTGTGCATTAAGCATGCAAATCGAGCAAATGTTTGTATCAATAAATAACCTGCCATGGAATGCATGTTAGGTTGATTAGGTGGATATGTTGAAGATACAAGCAATTTAATTGGTTTTTCTCTAAGCCACTTTTTGGCATTTAGCAATATCAGAAATTTTCTTTCACATAGTAATTGAAATGGTAATTGATTGAGTTGTAAGAAAGGTTAGTTTATAGTGCAAATATTGGCAATTTGTTTTAAACTTCGAAATATAATATTTAGTATTATCTATTACAAGTAACATGCGTTGGAACATACTCTGGCATAAACTTGTAAGTGAGTTACATCATTTTGAGTGACGTAACTTATGTTAAAGTGAAAAATATGGATAGAAAGGAATTTTGTTTGTTCATAAAGCATAATTTTTTGGTGGAAAAGAATACTATTGAAGCCAAAGTTTGGATAGATCAAAATTAATTGGACTCTGCACTAGAGAAATCAGTCGTTGAAAAGGACGATGAAAGCAGTGGACGTCTTTAAGTGGCTTTTACCGATGAAAATATCAAAAAACCCAATCTGGCGCAAAATTTTATCGCGACGCGTTGCTCTTGATTTCGTTTTTCCATTTTCGTGACGAGCACTACGAACACTCGTCTACTCAACTTGACGCAGCAGGCGAATTAAACAAGCTAGAGCGATGGTACATATATCAATGAAGAGGGGAGAGATGCCGAAAAAACAGAAAGGAGTTTCAAGGTTACAGGTTTACAACAAGCGCGGTAATAAATTCAGTCTCATTACTTAATTGTCAAACCTGTAAATCAGCGAAAACCATGGAAAAAAATTCATGAATTGGGCTTCGAATTGCTACCGCATCCACCGTACTCTCCAGATTAGCGACAAACTGATGTTCTTACACTTCAAAAGAATGCACTTTGTGAAGAAATTTTCATCGAATGAAGAGGTGATCGCTGAAAATTAGGTCCATTTTAAAGCAAAGGGCAAATCGCATTACAAAAATCGTAACGAAAAGTTAGAGGGGCGCTATAATCAGTATCTCGCACTTGAAGAGAGCTATGTTAAATTAAAAAAACACAATTTTGGAATTAATGTGCTTTAATATAGTTTTTCAGAGACTTTTTAATTGACCTTTTACGTAGAGCCAAGGAAATATATCACTCATACGCACTGCTGGTCGCTGTACGTTATGGTTCATTAAGCATGTGATTTCGGAAGAAGTATTGTATAGACTATTTCGATACAAAATTTCAATTTGAATGATATCAACAGATTGATTTGAACTTACAGAGAATCTGCTATACAATTTATTATATTTGATTATCGCTCACAAACAATTCTCGAAAAATTTTAGTTCCACATTTGAACCAAGAATTTTATTGAACTGAATGTACGCAAAACAGCGGTATTTCAACTTATTTGACATATGGCACGAGAAAAAGGATGAAATCCGGAAGCGACTTCGGAGGTAACAGTTGGAGTGTTTTCTTATAAAGTGAGAGAAATGAAACTGTAAAAACTTATATATATGTACATATATAATTATACATGATATATATATGTATGAAGGCATGGTATATGTACATATGCTCTTCATCGGAAAAGGCAAGCCATAGCGCTACTGATTTATTGCAACTCGTGGGAATATAAGATTGAATATAAATATTTATATATATACATACATATGCGCTGTATATTGCGCTCACACTGCGACGCAAAATTATTTTGACACATGTGTCTCTACACAACTATGCATATTTATGCACACAAGTATATACTGTACGTTAGGTCACTTATGTACAGCAACAAAGCAGAGAAGAAAGCACCTTTTAAGAGCAAAAAATCATGGCGTGAATAAAAACGAAAGAAAGAATGAAAACGTAGTGGAAGAGAAAAAAGTTGGTTGTGATTGTGAGATATTGGAATTTTGAATAAAAATTCAATTTTCTGCGTATGCATCATACTTTATATGTAGTAGGCACATATGTATGTATTTGCACATCCGCACACATACATAGATATATGTGTGTGTGTGTTTGTACTGCGGCATGCCACTACGTGAGTGCGTGCCTCCTGCTGTTCACTGTACGATTTGTATTTCATTGTGTGGCTGGAAGTGCGTTTTAACTCGTATAAATACAGATTATTATTGCCATTGCGTAAATAACAATCATTCTTTCTGTTGGCTGGTAGTTGGTAGTTGTGCTCTTTCCGACCAGTTCACACTGCGAGAAAACAAACAAAGAATTATATGCAGTTCCTTACGTATTCTCGGAGCTGTGGTACAATTTCATACTCTTGTAACAGGCTGCTACAGAGTATAATAGTTTTGTTCACTTAACGGTTGCTCGTATCAGTTAAAACTAGGCGAGGTAGATATAAGATTATATGTATATGTACTTATATAAATGATCAGGATAACGAGATCGAATCCGGGCGAGTGTCTGTCCATCCATCCGTCTGTGCAAGCAGTAATATGAGAACTAAGATATCTTTATGAAATTTGGTACACATGTTCTTTGGAGAAAAAGTAAAGACGAGTTCGTAGATGGGCGTAATCGGATCGGGGATTTCTTTGACAGTCTTACGACACAGTGCAAAAATAAGGAAAATCGAACAACAACTACGCCTACTTCCCATATAAAGCCACCATATATCCAATATAAAACTTTCAAGCAAAGATTTCCGCTTATCTAAGATTTGAATGAAGAGATTCTGTACCCAATTAAGCGACTTTGAAGAGCTCGTCTTGCTGACTGATAGCAAGTCCATCAAAGAATCTAATTCCACCAGATGATAAAATATAAATGTTAAAACCATAGCGAAGCCTTCGAACTTCCGGGTGTCTTTATGCCGCGCATATCGAGCAAAATATGAGTTATCTCAATGAAAATGGGCATATCACTGTATTTTGGTTGAAAAAAGAGGCGCATCGGGCGAATCGCTTACGCCATCTTTAGGCGCATGGTACACACTGTATCTTTGTGCTTTATTTGGATACAATTGGGTTAAAATATGCCGCCATAGAACTAGTATTAGATTTTCAAACATCTAGTCGTCTTTGCTACTATCAGATATGTCTTATTTGATGATGAGTTTAGTATAATTTACAACTCCTTTAGTGTATGTCCTATAATATAAATGAATAAGACACAAATTGGCTCCGAATACATCCCCGATTTCGGCGAAGAATGAATGTTGAAGTCTTTCGCAACACTTTTAAAATAAAGTTTTATCATTCCCCTACTTTGATCGTGACAAGATGTAAGAGCATAAAATGTACGGTTACACTCGAACTTGGCCGTTTCTTACATATTCATATTGTCATGCTCTAAATACAATAATACAAATGCGTCTACATATATATTTAGTATTTTTTATTATATTTATTGAGTACCTGCATATGTATGTATGAACATATACACCCACATATTTGACATTGCACATATTAAAAGCATATTTTTATTATTTTCTTTACAAAAAGCTATTAAGCAAACCAAAATATGAAGTTATGTATGTACTTGTATGTTAATGAACAGAATGTTTGGATTACATTTTACAGTAATAAGTTGCCATTTGGTACTTCTCACTTAGTTGGGAATATAAATGTATAAGCAAATGCATTTTACTTTAAGAAAATGCTATGTAAATGAAATAGATGAACATGAAATGAATGAAATAAATATAAATAAAAGCAAACTGTAAAAGAAATGTAAAAAAAAATAAAATTATACTGGCAGATCCGGAGGGCGTGTTCAGCCCTAATCTACTTCACAAAGAAAACTTAACAATTGAAAGACATTTGGATACTAACCTTTTTACTCCCGGAATGTAACCGATATTAGGGATATAATTTGGGTAGCTCTCAGAAGAAATTGTTTGACGCCGCTATAAAAGCAATATCTGAACGTTAAACTTCCTTATTGATTTTAACTTCCGCGCGTCCTTTTCTACTACCTCAGTTTATGTTATGTTGTGAGTAATAAAATGCAATTTTTCTAGCGCTTAACTTTAGTTTAGCCGAAACTTTTCACGATGGCATTTAAAACTATTCAAGCGAATTTCGGCGCTTAGTTGCAGTCATTTGCAGTTTTGCAGCCAATTACAAACATGAAACTACGAATTGGTATAAGTTTAAAATATACATAAATAAATATATTTTATATTTAACTCTGTAGGAAATTAATAGAATACTAAAGGATATAGGAAAAGTAAATAGAAATGAGTAAAAGAAGTTTCATAAGAGGGACAAAAATATCTTTAGAATATTATTCTAGTATTAGTTTTTTGTATAAATTATTGTTTAGTGGATTATGGTTCGTTCTACTCATAAATAATAAATATGGGCAGGATTTCAGCGTAATATGAGACTATGAATGAACTTATTGATGGTGGACAATCCTTTGTTCCACAGCATAAAGTCACTGTTAAATACTTACAAAACCATTCTATACGGCCTAAATTTAGTTTAAGAAATCGAAATGAACCCATTTTATTATCCGACAAGTACAGAATATCCAAAATATTTTTGGGGAATATTTTATCTTTATATATATAAATCACGTGTCACGTTGTTTGTTTGCGATGGACTCCTAAACTACTGAACGGATTTTAATGAAATTTTTAACACTGTGTGCAGTTTGGTCCAACTTGAAAGATAGGATAGTTTACAACTCTCCTTATAGTCGCATTATTTATTTATTGCAAATTATTTGTTTATTATTAGCAAAGAGCTATCCACCAGTTGGTGGCGCTAACAGCGGTATTGAGTGCGGTATGTTACAGTAGATGGCGCTACAAACATTAAAAACATTAAATGAAATTGCGTTGTTGAGGTTTATATTATTTGTGGTAAAGTTATACAAGTCTATGACTTCAAAAAAAAAAAAATAAAAATTGGGCGGGGCGAAGTTCGCCGGGTCAGCTAGTCTTTATATATATAAATCTTCTGACCGTGTGTTTGCATTTGAACTGCTCCTAAACGGATGGACCGATTTTGATGAAATTTTGTGTGTATGTTCAAGGAGATTCGAGAATGGTTTAGATTTACAATTTGGTCCACTGGAAAATGTTTTTTTAAATTAATTTTTCATTTGTAATTAATTGCTAATTTTAAATGTTTGACCGATGGATGGCGCTACCATCGCAGTGTCCAATATTCAAACCTTAAATTGGCGTAAACGTGCATTAAACAAAACGATGCCAAAGTAAAAGGCGACATCTGTAGATCAAGTTTTCATATTGTGGACAGAGTTGTTCGTTCTTAAGTAATAAATTGGGTCATTCAATACATCTATGGGTAGCTATAACATTTTCTTCATACCTGCTAACTATTGGAGGGGGTATCTTGACAGGCAATTTACAATTGCGAAAGGTCTGGCATAAAAAGATAGTGGCATAACTGAAGTGTTGATAAAAAGGTCTATTAAAATTTGAGATATACAGAAATCTTTTCGAAGCATTGCACAGAGCAATACAATATTTAAACGGGAAGGATGAATACATATATGCGTAGAATTTTAAACTGATCCTTCCTGAAAAATATTAAAATTGCTAAATATTAGGAATAGTAGAATAGAACTGCAATCAAATACACAATGCAATGAATTAAAACTGGCTCATTTATCATTCGATGAATAATATACCACGGGCATCCCAAAAGACTGATGCCATAACCTTACCAGATGATTTTTTTGTCTTTCCACGCTTGAGAACCGTTTCTTAATATGCAGTCCACCAGGCTGACAATCGATTGGACTCGATTGATTTCACTGATGAAATAAAATACAAATACAAGTTCAATAGTATTTTTAAACCAAAAACCAATTCCTTCTTAACGCACGAAATGCTTTATGATTCATTTTTTTGTAAACTAACACAAGTTGCTTCACCAAAAATGCGATTATTCCTTAAATAATATTTATAATCTAACTAATAGAAATCATATAGATAGTATTAGTAGTACTATTTATGTAACAGCCACAGTAAAACTTAGGCGGTTCCTCTAGTATTTTATATTTCTGGTATAATATTTGCAAAAGAGAAAAGTTTTAAACCATAAAACAAAATTTTTGGTTTCTGAGTCAGTCCGTTTGAATGTAACGGAGGAAAATGGAATTTCTACAACATTTATGGTATACAGTTTTTGGTGTCACTGTGAAAAGGAAAACTTTCTGAAGCTTCTTATCAATGTTCCGAAAAATAATTAGAAATTAAATGGGAAGAAGACAAAATATTATAAAACAATGTTCTTCGTTTTTGATCTAGCATCAGCATAAATAATGTGAGGTCAGAGATTTAAATTGAAAACCGAAATTCTGAGTTTTGTAGACTCTTATTACTTCCTTCCAAATATATGAACCTGAAAAGGAGATTTTGATTTCAATAAGATACGGTTGATTCAAGTGAATTGCGAAGGGTGGAAGGACTAGTCTTACGAACTAGTTAAGAACAATTAAAAATCATTAAAATATGTTCGATTGCGCAACAATTTTACAGTACTCTTATTATAATTATTATTATTTTCACTTATTCGATTTTCATGTAGGGACACATCTTTTTTTCAATACCTAGGTATATCTTAACTCAAGCGGTTTTCATGTTTTGGCTTTTGGCCCCGTTTGAATTCGTTCTCTAGAATAACATACTCGGCTGTAGTTGGCGCGTCCGGCGCTACGCTCTTTCTCACAGTTTTGTGTGCTCTCGCTTTGTTGCTTTCATTTTGCAATTATTTGGCCAAGTTATATATTTGTTCCACGCGTTTTTCATTGCAGGACCGTTGGATTGCGTTTTTTTTGGCGAATGCTTGGTTAGTTCGACGCTTAAAAATTGGTCGGTTGGTTGCATGTCTGGTTTGGTCGCTTGCCTGTTAGCTGTTGGCACACTCGATTCGGTTACGATTCAGCTAACTTTTCGCAACTTCCGCATGAATAGATAAGGATATACCTACACACATATCGGTATATGTGCCTATGTTGCGCGTTGGAGTTTTGTACACCTTTTTTGCCAAAGTCCTGGTGTGTAGCGGCAAACATATACAAGTTTGTGCAAATATTGTGCTTTTATTTAAAATTTCGTTGGACTTTGCGCTTGTGTATAAAACGTAAACCAAAACTAAATTCACTAGTACGATGCTATTTATGTTTGTTTGCAAAAGTAACCGAACCGATAATTAAAAATAGGGTTTTTCTGAAGATAAGCTTTTAAGTTGATTTGCTTGTCTTGGAGTTTTATTTGCTTCAATAAGGTGTCATCTGAGACCCACGGAAAGTCATTTAAGGAATATCATATGAAATTATATTGTTTGTTCCAGCGCTAGAAGCTTAACAGTGAAAAACATATACTAGATTACTGAGCTTATTTCAGTAAGACTCCACATACAAACGAAAACGGCGTTTTTTATGGGTGAAGAGATGCTGGCTAGCTAATGTGGCAAAAATGCACTTCTGTAAACTTCCTCTATATATGAACTAACGACAGCCTACATCTTAAAACATTTTCAATACATTTTTCAGTGTCTGGCTGCTGTTTCAACACTAAAACCTCCCTTCAACTAGTTTTAGGAAAACTATAGTCGTAATATTCGGACGGAAATCTACATTGTTCCGCGCACCTTGAGTAAATACGATCTGAAAACGCCGATTAAAGACCAACAACAATCATTCTTCCATTATTCTACTAAATTGCAGTCAAAACTTGCTTATATATATATTTAAAACCCTTTTAAAAATTCTTCATAATTATAAAGCCAAATTCCCAACAAAACGGAAAACGTATTCATATAAATCACTTTGTGTGGTGACATTTTGTTAATATATTATATGAAATAACGGTTTACTCGCATTTCATAATTACTCGCTTTTACCAGGTTTTTGTTGTTGGTAATGCGGAAAACTCGTTTACTACATTTATGTACTTTATGTGACATATCCGCTTTAATTTAATGAAAATGCAGAAAGCGACTTTAGGCAATTGTTGCGGAACGTAAAAAAAATAATAATACTATGAAAAATAAAAAGCAAAAATATTTGTGTTGTAAAAAAAAATATGAAATGACAGAAGTGCAAGAAAAAGCGTTAGTAAAATGCGATAACAGGCGGCTTAACGCGATAATAAGCGAACGGAAGGGCATGGAAATAAATCAATTAAAAATTCAAACAAAGTTGTTTGCATTAAATAAAATGTAAATTTTTTTTGTAACGTTAAAAACTAACGAATAAGTTATTTTTTCAGCAACTCTTTCTTTGAACAATACGAGTTTGATAGGGTTGCATTGAACGCTACTGTTCCGCTTACCTGTAATAGTTGCGAAGCTATTTTATTAAATTTCTGATTTTCTCTTCTACTTGCAGAAATACAGCGCGAGAAAATGTACAACAACTCACAACAAACTTATATAGAAATGTTATCACAATATAAAGTAGTTAATTGACAGTCTTATGGTAATTACCATCTTCCATATAGTCGCGCCGTTATTTGCATAACTATGCAAACGCCATAAGAATCATCTCGTTCGCTACGCTTAAATTTCATGCGCATTTAATTGTCATAAACTCATCTAACTATTCATTAACTCATTCAATTATTCAGTGACGCATTCACCTCTGGGCCATGCACCGTTTTTTCGAGTGCAATTCACTTAAACGTCACTTAGTAAATCTATTCACAACTGAGATAAGCTTTTCATTATGCCTCAAGCATGCAGCATTGTTATTGTTGCTGTTATTGTAGTCATTAGAAATGCCTGACACGCTAAGCAAATGTGAATGACAAGTGAAGATTGCGCTGCTGCTACTGCGAGGGCTGCTCCTGCTCTTGCTGTGGCCGGTGCTGCCGTGTTGTGTAGCATAATTGCAGGCGTTTGATTATGGTTTCGCAAGGCGCTCGAAGGTCGCGCTTAATTAGAAATTACTTTCGCATGGAACGAAGCTAGTGCAAGAGTGGGAGCAGCGCGGGTAGAGGTGGGCAGCAGGCGGACGCGCTCTTTAATGTTAGTGGTTAGAATTTATTTATATTTCTGCTCAACGCTGTCCATTGCAAGGCTATGGACTACAATGAAATATGAACAAAAGACATGAAAAGGTAGTTAAAGTGCCGTCAAGTAGTAAACCAGCAGACACGAGTACAACAAACAATGCTTACGGTAGAGTTTAGTCAAATCGCTGTTGTGAGTCGTGCGCTTCAAAGTGAAAATAATTGAAGAAAAGTCAAATTGTCAAAATGTCAAACAGACTTGTCTGGGAAACGAATTACAGTGACTTTAGAATTAGCGAAACAGTCCATATATGTACAATATAAGACGGAAGGTTTATTGTATAATTTGAGAAACTTGATGGCTGACAAAATGGTAAACTGAGTACAGCGCACCTGAAACTCTTCTCTTCTAAGGAAAAAGCCTAAAAATTTGAGACACTTTCAAAGTCTGGTTGAAGTGATTTTCGAAAAGGTGCAGTTATTGTAAAATCAGCATTACAGGGTGTTACTAAGATGTCAAAAAATGTCAACCAAACCGAAAGTTTTGGCGACATAATCAGCGAATATCTTAGGGAATGTTTTATAGCCAATGCTACGGTAAAAATCGGAGGGTTAAAAATGAGTTCATCTCTCACATCATTAAGTTTGATGGGACCTTTGGTACGTAAGGAGCGAAAGAAGACAAGCGGTGATAGCATATTCCTATATATTACATGGTATACCAAGAGTCAGCTGAAGTTTCACTGAGGCATGATGTAATGGAGGCACCAGGAAATCGAAAATTAGAGAAGTAAAGTACAGAGTCTCTTCAAGCATAGCATAGTTCATTTAGTAGAAAATAGACAGGTTTAATAATGAATCTACCACGATCCAGACGAGCTAAGACAGCAAGCGCTTTCGAAAGCGTTGAGCACTTGAGTTTACCTGCTCCATTCGCAACTACAAAGGCGTGTAACATGTTAAAGGCTCCTGGATCATCTTTAAATATCGTATTTTTTCTTTACTTTCTTTACTTTCGATATATTTTCTTTTTTTATTTAGCTCACATTTAAATGTTCTTCCTTATTGTACACAAGTTCTGCAATACTTTTGTTTGCCTTTCGAAACCATCATTAACAAATTACCATTTTGGCGGCGTGTAGTGGTTCAAAGGAGTTTCATTTGGAATTTCTGCAACAATGTGTAGCATTCTGACTCCTGCTGTGTCGCGGATTCCCTGTGCGCTGTTGTTGGATTATTTTGAGTTGCTCTTATCGCTGCTGCTTAATGTTCACTCTCGGTTGTTGGTCTCATCAGCGCGGTTTTTGTTCGAATTGTTGTCGCTTGCGACTTGTGATGACAAACAACAATGGCCATTAGACAATGGCCAAATGTCAAATAGTGAGGCCAAAAAGCGGTGGCAGTAAATGCGATTACAATGATGCCGTCGTTGCTAGCGTTGTCGTCGTCGTCGTCGACGATGATGTGGTTGATGTCAGTTGATGACAGCGCAGATGAAGCACCGTATCGCATACTTGTTAGAGCGCGAGTGAGTTTTTCCTGTTTGCGCAGTTATTACCGCGCTCGTACCTATGACGGGGCCAATGTCTGTTACAGACTTAACTGACAACACATTACTAATGATGAGCGTTATTGAAGCTTGTCGTCGGGCGGATGAATGATGACCAAGTTATTTCGGTGGTCGGTCGAAAAACATGCTATGTGTGTGTGTGCGTTTGTAGTACATGAAATTGTTTCGATTTTGGAACTATACTTTTTCTTAGTTGTTTTCTCTGACAGTTGACTTGTTCACCACTTGCACGCTTACAGCACAGTGCACGACTGCCGCAGTTACTTGTGGCATAGGACAAAGCGGTATATTTACACTTGATCTGTAAATGGTTGGAAGAGATTTGCCCAACTACAGTACATGAATGCGATTGATGGCTGCATCAAAAACAAAAACAAAAACTATTGCTCAATTGTGACAAAATTTCTAATAAACGATTTTAAGTGTCCATAGGCCGTTGACTATTCAAAATGACAACGCGCTGCGCTCTAGTTGCAATTGCTCTTGTTTCAAGCATATATAAGTGATTCTGTGTATGCTCAGAGTGTCTTGTATGTCCTCTCTAAATGATGGGTACTAATTCCCGTCAATAGCGGAGTATGTATCGAACTCTTGTTGTTGCTGTTAATGGTGGGAAATAATCATCCATCATCTGCTTCTCAATTGCCTACCGATCACCCCAAAGTAGCAACTATCCTCGCTTGATTTCCAGGCTTAGATTATTGGTGGAATTTTTGCTGGTTCTGCGATAAACAAAGTCGTTTCCAATTTATAACTGTCAATAGGGACGTAGTTCCCAAGACGCGAGGGAACTTTTTGTATGTGGGTTAACTTCTAAGTAGGGTTTCGTTATTTACAACAAAAAGACTTGGAAGCATGCTGTCTATCAAGTTCTGAAGAAGCGATTGCGGCATGTTTGCCCAGGGGACTATTAATTATTTAAAAATCCCTCGTTTATCATCATACTTGTAATATTGTCAAAAATGCTCAATGAGATTTCATTCAAAGCTTTGGGCAGGCCATGGCAGTTGCTCTATCGATTTTGAAAGAATTATTTATTCGAAACCAGACTTTTTGGACTTACTGGTTATTACGTTGCTAGTGTATGAAGTAATCTTGTAAGTCCATTTTTTCGCTACGATCTCTACATTTGTACTCAACATATGGATGTAGGACTCTTCGGTCATTTTGATTTCGACCATAACCAGATTTGATAGATCACTCTAGCTAAAGCAACGCCAAAACTAACACGTTTCCAACTTTCGCCAACATTTTTTCTCAGATTTTTGTAAATTGATATAAAAGTTTGCTCTTATCTCTGCATATTCCTTTTTTCCAAAAATTGCGCAATGCTTTTTGCCAAATTCCAAATGTGCCTTCAAGTTATTTTTGCTGATGAACGGCTTCTTGATTTTTTAGTCCCTGCAATAACCATCTTCTCGGATTCGCAGTTGAATTTTTTGCTCAGAAACATTAAACTGAAATCCCTGTTGAATAAATCGGTTTGAAGAGGTCGTGAAGTTTATCAAATTTCTGTCTCTTTTAGCCACTTTTCGAGCGGGGTTGCGCTTGGGCGGCCTGATTTTGATGCAGTTTCTAATTCGCAGGTTTTCTTATAAATTTTTAATACTTTTTGGATTGTGCCTCTGCTAGAATATTTTTTGGGTGAGTATCGATGGTCTTGTTACTTAGAATTTAGGATATTTATAATGATGCGCCAATGACAGATGCAGTCAGATACGTACAAAAGCTTGTCTAAGCTAACTTACATACACAATAGGGTGAAAAATACAGTTGCATAACTTTCACAGATAAGTACATACTTACATATATTGTATATTAATCCATTATGAAAGTTGGTGGCGTGCGATTTTGATGTGAATTTCGAACGATATGGTCATTTAGGCTTACATACATACATATATACCGTTGTAAATATTTGTAAAAAAGTTTGTAGCATGCGCCCATTAATCCAGATATGCGTAAATAATCTCTATTATGGTAAACATATGTACATGTGTTAGTACCTATGTATAAAGCTCACATGATAGGCAATTCAATATATAGTAAATATGATTTTCGAAAATAGCTCGGAGCAGTCGTTATAATCGCGTTAATAATTGACCGCAAAAACACATTTGGTGGGTCAGTCAGACAGTGGGTAATGCCATAACATGTATATATGTATGTATGTACATATGAGTTTATTTGTATAAATCGCAAATTTGATTTATGTGCGTTTACGTATTTTCAGAAAATTTATAGAAGCTTAAAGCTTTTATTTCAGTCATTTTAGTACGAGGGCTGCTATATATATTTCTGGCCTAGCAATGAAAATAGGCATATTTATCAACGAAAAGGGTTTTTTTTTCGTTGGATTTGGCTCGTTTTGGAAGACCCACACGGTCGATTGCTGTTTTGTTTCGGGCTCATACGCATAGATCCCTGATTCGTCACCTGTGGCGATCTTATAAACGTCTTTTGAAGCACCGCGATCGTATTTTTTCAACAGTTCTTTACACCAATCCACACGAGCCTTTTTTTGAGCGATTGTCAAATTGTGCGGGATCCAACGAGAACAAACCTTTTTTACGGCCAGGTGTTCATGCAATATCGAATGTATGCTGGTGGGAGAAATCCCTAGGCATACCTCTATCTGAAAGTATGTCACATGACGGTCTTGCATTATCAGTTCACGTACGGCATCGATGTTTTCTGGCACAACGGCTGTTTTTGGACGACCTTCACGGAATTCGTCTTTGAGCGATCGTTGAATTCGTTGTACCAGTTTTTCACAGTGCTATAGGATGGTGCTTCATAGCCATACAAAGATTTTAGTTCATCGATGCACTCTTGTCGTGATAATCCACGTCGAAAGTTGTGAAAAATGATCGCACGAAAATGTTCACGAGTTAATTCCATTTTTGGCCGAGATGATTTTTTTAATTCCCTGTAAATAAAACAATTCACGATTAAATGACAAAACGTTCTGAGTGATGTTATGCTAAAAAATGTCAAACTTTCCAATGGAAATGTCAGATTGCACCTGGCAACACTTAGTGTTGCCTAGTCCAGAAATATATATAGCAGCCTACGTAATTTGATGTAATTTTGTATTCTCATAAAGGGTTCTTCAGTCAGGTACAAAGTACATGCATCATGTTTGCTTAAAAATTTAAGTTTCATTTATTAATTTGAAAGATCATTTCATTCAAGGTAAGCTCACAAATTCTATATTTCTAGTAAACAAAAACTGAGTTCCGCCTATTCGGCGATAAATGCGCTTTTGAACTGAAACTTAGCCAAACTATTGCACAAATTACATACTTAGTTGGCAGCACAACAAAAACAAAAAACTGAGGCCGAAAATTCCTAAATTTTGCACAAAACATAATTTATGGCTTTAATCTTTTGCCATTTGCTCAAGAGCATTTGCACGCCTCAATGTATGCCATAATACACACACGCGCACACACTCTTATAGTCTGGATCTTAACTGGATAGAAGCATATGCTGGTGGCCCTTTCTGCATATTTTGCGGCGCAAGGTCGCGAAATTTTCTTGAATGGATGCTGGCAACGCCTTACACGTCACGGCCAACGTCAACATGTCTGCCAGCAGTAACGGCGCTTTTATTCACGCCATGCCGCCAATGTGCCACCACCGCTGCTGTCACATGCTTTCGTAGCCAATTTCATTGTGTTGTTTGTGCTTTTATGCAACAATTCAATATCAGTCGTTCGTTTTGTTGTTGTTATTGTGTGTGCGTATGCCGCAGCGGCAGGCGTGTCCCTCAGCGCACTGACAGGCAAGAGAAAGGCGATCGTACGCAATGGCGATGCAAGGAAGCCAAAGCGGAAGCGTGAGCGAGGGAGACAAAAGCAAGTTTTCACTAAAGAAAAACATTGACTTGAAAAAACTTGATGAAAAACTTCCATGTAGAGATTCTGTTTACACACACGGACACAGGCAAAAGAGCAGTAACAATTTTTCACTACTGTCCATAAATCAAATTAAATGAAATAGTTGGAAAATTTCTGCGGTCGCAACCTATTTTTGCATAAACTTGTATATTGCAAGCGCGCTCGCGTTTTCGGTTGGGAAGAGGTGCAAGCAAATGAATAAAAATGGGAAAAGTAGCCACAACAGAAAGCGCGGCATCACTGAAGCGTGTGTAAAGTTAGGGCGGCTTCTGTGCAGAAAGAAGCTCGTATTTGTAGACTACTTCTCTTCTAGCCTCGCTCCTGAAAATGCGAGTCTTTGGAGCAGGAACCTCCCGCTGTCAACAAATATGTTAAAAGTCAATACTGAAATTGGGAGAAGATAGTTTAATGGAAGCTTACACCCGTAGACGTAGTAGAATAAGGACCCATAGAACGACTCAATGGTAGCCCTAGGTTGATCCGGCGCTTTTACAACTCACTCAAAAGCTTGTGTTTGCGTAAACTGTGCCGGATAAGTATATACGAGTAGCTCTCGATCAAAACTTAGTTCCAACCCTATCCAGTTCTAAATTTGCGAACAGAAAGCTCGGATTCTGCCACAAAAAATTGTCTAAAGCGAGTGTTGTAACAAGGTAGATTGGATTTGGTTTGGGGAACTCTGATGTAAAAGGCTCTATTGGCTTCTCATTAATGCCGCAGAAAAGTTATACTTCGAACAAGTGTACTTAGTACATCTTTGTTAGAATTACTAGTTTCAAGAAGTCGGTACTGACCACCGATCACGATGTTCAATATTATAGCTTTAATTACAGTTTAAATCTCCAAACTATATCTTTCCGATAATTTTCAAGGCAAAAGCGAACAAAGGTTTTTAGGACTCTCTTTCAGTAGTGCTTTCAATTCCATAACCAGATATAAATACGTTTCTTCGTACCTGTATATATAGCAGATTTGTTAGCAGTATCTAAAGCAGCATGTCTCTCTTGTATATACGAAAGAGGCTTATCCAAATTACTTTCTTCCATTGAAAATCTCAGCACACAATATGCCGTCTCAACCCAACATTGAGACATTAGATTCTTCACTGCCAACAATAACATCATAGTCATGTTGCGGTATTTACGTAGGTGATTACGGTATAAAAAGTATTATTAAGTAAGTGCGCGTGCGTTCGTGGCCTTGCCATAAAAATGAAAGATTTACTATTAGATTGCCAAGGAGACATTTATGGAGACGCATTGCCTGGAAATGCTCATACCATTGCACTCTATAACATGTCTATGTATGTATACATGTGTGCTGGTAATATTATATCTATGTACATATGTGCATGGGGAGCTAAGAACAATTGTGGGTGGATGCTACGAAGCTTATGTATATGCGTAAGCGTGTGCTTTGGAGTGTCCAGCGAAAATTGCCAAAAAATACGCAATGAGTTCATGAATCAATTGAGTGTGCCATTTAATGAGGTCAGCTGATATGGACCGGCGTTAGCTGCCAACTGCTATAAAACAGCAACAATTGTGGTTGGCGATACACTTGAACTGTTTGTGGTCAATGCTGGAGTTGTGACCGTTTGGTTGCGTTTGCTTTTAATGTATTTATAAAAGCATCGTTAGCGGAAATGAAGCCATTAACGGATATAAAGATCACCCAAATGCGTTAAAGAGCGTGTGCGCGCCTTTTGTGGAAGCATTATGATGGCAGAGTGTAGTTGTTTTGTATAAAAGAGCGAAACAGTTGTAGTTTAGTTGGAGCAATTTACTTAATTTATCGGTAAAATTATTAAAGAATGGAAAATAGGTGAAGTTGAGACAATTGCCACAACTGTCGATGCTACGTTACCAGAATTGAGGCGAGTTTTAACCGACCAAGGACTGTAATTTCGGCGATCTAACTCTGTTTCGGTTAGTCCAGGGATGGGCACATTAGCCCTCAGTGGCATTTTGCCCGTGCGGGCACGAGTGCACATTTTGAGGGCTAGGTGAGGGGATCATCGCGGGCAAACATGAAGAGGGAAGTGAGAGCAACGTTTTACCACTCCATATTTACAAATGAGAGCAACGTATTTTCCACCACCATTGACTGATCTATCACATGTACAGTGGTGTGAACAAAATAGAAACAACCATAAGGTGTTGTGAAGTTTTAAAATATGCTGTTTTCTTATTAAATAAAATTGTTTTTAGATACATAACATAACATATATATATTTTTTCCTAACAGTGATTAAAATTTCCCACCATGCAAAGGTAAATAAAAACAAATTTTAATGCGAAACTCTAAACTCTGCAAATTATGTTTACCCCTTTCTGTTTACACAACTGTACAATTCCGATATGAAGTAAACTTCCACCCTTAAATTTGTGTACAATGCAGTGATGCCCAAACGCACACTACCAAACTGTGTGCTTGTGTTGGAGTATGAGAGAGCTTGCTGCTACACCCAAAAAAAATACAAAACTTTAGTATTAATTAATATAAAAAAATTTTAAAGTGATTCGACAACTTTTACAAAATTGTGAAATTAATGAAATTCCTTATTAATTTTTTATCAATTACAAAAATAAAGACAAATCACGTGTCAAAAAGAAATTAAAATTCAAAAAAATTTTAATATTGAATTTATGTTGAAGTTTTCACCTAAACGGCTGTATCAAAAAACTAAAAATCAATATTTTCATGGTTTTGAACCAAAATTGTTAATCAGCGCGTACATACAAATTACATGCGTAGCAGTCAACAGTCGTTGATCAAGTGATTTTCAAATGAACATTAATTTTCCACAATGTATAGAGAGCGCTTGACTAATACGTGTGAGCGAATCTGTGAGAGAGCAATAAATTCGGCCGCCCGCGGGCTAGGCAAAGCGCGTCACTGGTGTACAATGTCAGTATTGCCGCAACCACTCTGCGATGAACATCAAGTTACGGAGGAATGTAATTCATTTTTTTCGCAATTTTTCTCAACTTGTTATGCTCTTCTCTCCGTAAACTGATATTCCCCTCATCTAGCACCCGTGCGCACTTTGCTAACTTTGCGGGCTAAAAATGTGCCCATCCCTGGGTTAGTCAATTGTAGGTAAAGTTCAGCGAAGTAGTGAAGATAAGGAAAAGTGAAATAATATACACACCCTGAGAAGTACCTAAGTCATTTATATGCGAGATACAAAGTAGAGAGCTTCAATACTTTGATGAAAAAGCTCATTTGTGGAAAATATGCCGATAAATATGTAGAAGCCAATACCTAATAACAATGCTGGTGTTAGCACCTGTTATTCTATCTTTACTGGACTGTGTGAGGCTACTTTATTAATGGTACATCAGTTGTTTGTTCGACTCAAAGCACGATTTTAACGAATGCCTGATGTCTAAGAAAAAGCTTTCTGATTTCCTTTCTAATCGGACTTTGCCATATTTACCCATTTTGAGAAAATTGTTGGGATGTGAGTACTAGAATATTGTGAGTACAGATACTTTGGAACGCGCCTTGTATAAGGCTGCCAGATTTTGCCGCAGACACATTTCTGGTTAGGGTGCTTCCGAGTCAAGAGCATTAAGAGATATCAGTGAGAAATTGTAAGCTCGTATAATGACTAATAAAGCGCCAAGTTGTTGGCATAAATTCCACCAAAAAGCTAAACATGGAGATCGAGTGCAGAAGAACTCTTGGTAACAGTTGCCACTTTGGGGTAATCGGTAGGCAATTGAGTAACAGATCCATCTCTCGACGTACAAAAATTACGATCTATAAGTCTCTCATTATTCGCGTTTTAGTATATGGTGCAGAAACGTGGACGATGACGACCCAAGATGAAAAAGCACTTGGAGCATACGAGAGAACTGTTCATCGCAAGATCTTTGGAGCCGTCCGCGTGAGCGATGATTATCGAATAAGGTGAAACCATGAACGGTATGAGCTATAAGCTCGTAAAAATTCAACAAATATGCTGGTTATGGTCATGACGTTCGCATGGAAGATGATGCTTCAGCTAAAAACAAAACTGCTTAGACTCGAGAGGGTGGTTCGCGGGCACAGTGCATACCGACCTGTCTGCGTGATTTCGCAAGAATATATGCAACTGACGAAGTTTCGTGTTCTTGGATCAGAACGACTGATGGTTTTAGTGTCAAAGAAGAAGGAGTTGTTGGTATTACAAATAATGATACGAATATAGCCAATAAATTGGAGCTTTTATTCGACAGTCCAGTGATCAAACTCTAGATTGAGTTACAATATAGACGATTTATCGGGAAATCCGATATAATATAAATATATCCTTTATAGCTGATATTTGACTGGCCACAAGCCAATTTTACTAGTTGTGATTTATTGGTTATGGATTTCAGAAATCGAAATATTTATGGAATATTATTACATCTTCTTCTTCTTCTTAATTGGCGTAGATACCGCTTACGCGATTATAGCCGAGTTAACAACTGCGCGCCAGTCGTTTCTTCTTTTCGCTACGTGGCGCCAACTGGATATTTCAAGCGAAGCCAGGTCCTTCTCCACTTGGACCTTCCAACGGAGTGGAGGTCTTCCTCTTCCTCTGCTTCAAGCGGCGGGTACTGCATCGAATACTTTCAGAGCTGGAGAGTTTTCGTCCATCCGGACAATTCGCTGAACTATGTCAATGTTCCATCGAATGCGATATTCGCCGTGGCCACATCGCAAAGGACCGTAAATCTTTCGCAGAACTTTTCTCTCGAAAACTCGTAACGTCGACTCATCGGTTGTTGTCATCGTCCAAGCCTCTGCACCATATAGCAGAACAGGAATTATGAGTGACTTATAGAGTTTGGTTTTTGTTTGTCGAGAGACGACTTTGCTTCTCAATTGCCTACTTAGTCCGAAGTAGCACCTGTTGGCAAGAGTTATCCTGCGTTGGATTTCTAGGCTGACATTGTTGGTGGTGTTTACGCTGGTTCCAAGCTACACGAAATTATCTACAACTTCAAAGTTATGACTGTCAACAGTGACGTGGGAGCCAAGTCGCGAGTGCGACGACTGTTTGTTTGATGACAGGAGATATTTCCTCTTGCGGTCGTTCACTGCCAGACCCATTTGCTTTGATTTCCTATCCAGTCTGGAGAAAGCAGAACTAATGGCGCGGACGTTGAGGCCCATGATATCAATATCATCGGCATACGCCAGCAGCTATACACTCTTATAGAAGATGGTTCCTTCTCTATTCAGTTCTGCAGCTCGAATTTTTTTCGCCAGAAGCAGGTTGAAAAAGTCGAACGATAGGGAATCGCCTTGTCGTTTGGTATTGAACGGCTCGAAGAGGTCCTTCCCGATTCTGGCGAAGCTTTTGGTATTGCTCAACGTCAGCTTACACAGCCGTACTTATTAGTTTTGCGGGGATACCAATTTCAGACATCGTGGCATAAAGGCAGCTCCTTTGCGTGCTTTTCCCACGGTAGTTGACGCAGATTGGGTCTCTTTTTATTGGTTGGCCAGAGCAAAATTAGATTCCAATCGTTGGGCATGCTTTCGTCCGACCATATTTTACAAAGAAGCTAATGCATGCTCCTTATCAGTGTTTGAATTCTTCGCCGCCGTGTTTTTTGCTCTTCAGGCGGGCAATTGCTATTCGAACTTCTTCTTGGTCGGGCAATGGAACGTTTCTCCATCGTCATCGATTGGGGAATCGGGTTCGTCTTCTCCTGGCGTTGTGTATTCACTGCCATTCAGCAGGCTGGAGAAGTGTTCCCTCCATAATTTAAGTATGCTCTGGGCATCGGTGACTAGATCACCTTGGGGGGTTCTACATGAGTACGCTTCGGTCTTGAAACCTTCTGTAAGTCGCCGCATCTTTTCGTAGAATTTTCGAGCATTACCCCTTTCGGCCAGCTTGGCAAGTTCTTGGTACTCACGCATTTCGGCCTCTTTCGTTTTCTGTCTACAAATGCGTCTCGCTTCCCTCTTCAACTCACGGTATCTATCCCATCCCGCACGTGTTGTGGTCGATCGTAACGTTGCGAGGTAGGCAGCCTGTTTACTCTCCGCTGCGACACGGCACACCTCGTCGTACCAGCTGTTCAACAGTTCCCTTATACCGAGTTGTTGACGAGTGTTCTCAGAGAGCAGGAGTGCAAGCCGAGTAGAGAATCGTTCGGCTGTCTTTTGTGATTGCAGCTTCTCGACGTCGAACCTTCCTTGTGTTTGTTGGCGTGCGTTTTTTGCTGCAACAAGATAGTGGTCCGAGTCGATGTTAGGACCTCGGAGTGTTAAGCGGAGGTCTAAAACACTGGAGACGTGTCTTCCGCCTATCACAACATGATCGATCTGCTTGGTGGCTTTTCAATCGGGAGACAGCCAGTTAGCTTGATGAATCTTCTTATGCTGTAATATAGTACTACAGATAACCATATTTCGGGCCCCGGCGAAGGCGATCAGCCTTAACCCATTTGGGAATGTTTCCTTGTGGAGGCTGAATTTGCCGACCGTAGTGCCACAAATACCTTCTTTGCCCACCCTGGCGTTAAAGTCGCCAAGCACGACATCGTGGCGGGGGCTTCTCTCATAAGTGCGCTCCAAGCACTCATAAAAGGCATCTTTGGTCACATCGTCCTTCTTTTCCGTCGGGGCGTGGGCGCAAAATAGCGATATTTTAAAGAACTTTGCTTTGATGCGGATTGTGGCTAGACGTTCATTCACCCGAGTGAATGATAGTACTCGGCGACGGAGTCTCTCTTTCAACACGAATCCTATACCAAACTTGCGCTACTTTATAAGGCCACTGTAGTAAATGCGACAAGGACCGACTCGCCACAATCCTTGTCCCGTCCATTGCATTTCTTGGACGGCGGTGATATCTGCCTTCACTCTAACGAGGACATCAACCAGCAGGGCAGCGCACCTTCCCAATTAAGGGACCGAACATTCCAGGTGCATGCCGTCAAATCGTAGTCTTTATTTCGTTCGCCATGGTCGTCATCTAAAGGGGGGGGGTCTCTCATCCGAGGCTGTTGTTGCTTTTTCATTGGAGGTGTTTTTTTACGTGGCGGGTCCCAAACCCAGCGCACAACCCTATGCAGGGGATGTTTCGCCTTCTCACTTTAGCTCGCCTTCAAACGGATGTTCTTAGGCTACCCAAAGGATACTTGGTCAAAGGCCGGAAGTCGTGAGCTGCTTGAGTCATACATAAAAGAATCGTTTCTGGCCACTTCCAAGTGAATGACGATCAGAGAACTTTCCTTACTTGCGTGAACTTCTACACATGACTCTATCCTCCATTATTACATCTACTTACATATATATTTATACAGCAAATAAAAATTTTTTTTTGAACTAAGTTGTTGAAGGGCTAATGTTATTGTATTTTGTGAGCAAATCCATTCAAATGCTATTCAAATTGTCAAACATAGAATCATTTCACCTCTCTTCTAATAACCAGTATGATGGAGGAGAATCTGGCGGGAACAGATGACTTTTATTAGATATTGTGGCGAAAAGTTCAAAATATTTTCAATTTCAGTTTGAATTGAAGTTCGTTAATCCATTGCACCTTTGCGCAATTGCAAATTTTTACCCACCCACACGTGTGTGTGTGTAAGTGAGCGTATGCAGCATGGTGTGCAGTGTGTTGCAGCACGCGACATTGCATTTATTGCATCCGTTGAAATGTGTCAAATTTTGGCGTAAAAATCTAAAAACAACAACAAAAGACCGTGGTAATAAAAATTGTTAAACATATTTATAGAATAAAAAACGCGAATAGCAGAAAAACACTGTTAAATATTGTGTTGCATTTTATTTTTTCGCTTTTTAGCCCATAATGCCTCTGCTACATACAAAAACAGCAGCGCATTTCAGCAATGTTGCAGGTTTTTGCCTATCCATATTTTAAACGTACATACATACATATGTATGAGGCGTCAGTGCACAGGTAAATATGTTTGTGTGTTGCGTGTTTTGCAAATGCCGCGAGCTTTTCAATACCTGACACGTGAATTTTTTGCGTGCGTTCGTCGGTTGACTGGCGAACTAACGAGGCTGGTGGAATTGACGGCACAGCGAATGTTGTAATTTTTATTGTTTCTGACAATTTTTTGTAACTTGACTTTGCTGTTGTCTATTATAACGACACTTGCACAGTGAAAAGAGTAAAAATGGCAACAAAAGCACATTGATTTTTACTTGACTATATGTAGGGTGGTTTAGCTTATATTGTGGAAGGAGGGTTCGATTTGCCGAAACTTGAAGAGTGGCGTATCGAACAAAACACCTTCATACCAAGCTGGTATAATCAAGAAGAGACTTCTGTCATTGTTTATAATATTTTTATTTGGTTATAACTGGCAGCGGAAGTAAATATTTAATGCTATCTACATACATATACGTATGTAATATGATGGAGTGAATCATAAGCAATAAAAAATCAATTTCGATTATTTTGATGATACATTACTTTGCATTTCAGGTGACGATATGTAGGTTAAAGCTTTCTGTATAATCGATAACAATCGAGCATATCATATCTGAGATATAACCCTAATCCGACCAAGAACTTTGAAACAGGCTTCGCTACTGCGAGTACGGACCCTATTGAATAAGCCATTAAAAACCAAACCATAGAATTTTGAACCTTTTACATACATTCCATATATGAAGCTACGTATGGACCACCTGTTACATACAACAAATATACGTATATAGACACACTATATGCAAATCTATTGTTTTGTAAGTTTATTTTTCAAAAAAAGGTGGCAAATTCTGTTTTTCTTTGTTTAGTTACAAATTGCTGCCGCATACGTCCATATATTGAGCCAGGCAACAGATTCGTTAGATTTCTCTACCATAACGGTCCTTTTTAGCCAATTTGTTTCCTATCCTCAACATACAGTGCCGTTATATGTAACGTTAGCGCTTCTTTTTTATTTTGGTTGTACGTTGTTTTGATTTTTCATCTCTGTCCATTCGTTTGTTTGCCTTTCCACATTGCACGTGTAGTAATTCTTTTCAATCAAGCACAAAAATTGCTGTAAAATGCATACAAAATGCCACTTACCGTTGCCACTGTCAACTCATTCGCCTACCTTTCACCCCAACGCCATGCCCACACCATACCAATAACTATTTTATGTCGGTCCGCCTCGCACTCTGATCCACCGGTGCTTTCGTTCGTTGGTTGTCGTGCCAAATGTAATAAAAATGACTGTATTGAGGACGAACCTGGCCAAAATTTGATTGCTGCATTCAAATGGTGCCACAAACTGTGGCAAGTGCCAGTGTTTTAGAGTGCTGCAGCTATGCGAAGCGCTCGTTGCAATGAATTGTAAGTGAATTTAAATGAATTTTGCAACACTTGCAACAATTATTTAGAACTAGCCAGAGAGCGCAAAATATTCAAGCAAATAAAATAATTTGGGAATGTGGTAGGGAATAATTGCGCTTTGAGATTTCATTCTGAATATGTATGTACATATGTTGGTAAGTATAATAGTTAGATAATTTGTTTTTAAATTTTTGTTTCTGTTTCTGAAGGGCGACGTATTTGTGGTAATTCTAATATTTTTATTTTAATCGGATTGATTGCGTGGAAAGTTCTGTCCAGGGCATAATAAAGAAATTAATTTCTATTTAAAATATTAAAAACCAGTTGTCAAGTGTTCTTAAATCACTGAGAATTATTGTTTCATCTTAAAATCGGAGGAGGAAAATAGAGTTTTTCAATAACCTTTATTACATTTGTGGTATATCATGATTCCACACCATGTAAAGGTTGACAATTCTATTACAGTTAGCAACTATCACATCAAATTTCCGAGACGATTTGTAACCTATAAACATGTCAAATTAGATTGGATGACGGAAACTTTCAGAAACTACATCATACCAGTATTTTCTAGTCAATCAATTCATTACTTGAGTTTATTATACTCTTGCAACATGTTGCTACAGAGTATCTTAGTTTTGTTATCGTAACAGATGTATCTCATAAAAATAGTGCAGATATCTTAATCAACGATATAGGGTTTTAACGTGTGATTTAAGTAGGGGTATTTTTTTCAAAAGCCTTTTTTTGCCAGATCACGTAAGAGTCGTTGCGAGATGCCATATTATGTTTGTTCAGTATTGTTTGGCATTTCATTATGTAGAGACTTACGCCTGATCAACGTTAACAAATCACTCAACTTATGATCAATATAGTTGGACCTATGAGTGTAGTATCCGCAACACCATCACCCATCTTGAAATTCAACATTCATTATTGAATAATATTCGACTGAGTCCAGCACTCTGTGAAGAAAATATTGCAGCCGTAGCGGAGAGCGTGCATGAAGACCGTGGAGAGTTAACAGCGCCGGACTGATGTATGGCACGATTTGGCTCGTTTTACGTTCCGATTTCAAATTGAAAGCATACAAAATGCAGATTGTGCAAGAACTGAAGCCGTTCGACTTTCCCAAGCGACCTCGCTGGGCTCTTGAAGAGGTCCAAGAAGATCGAAAAGACGTTTTCGAGCCAAATTTTGTTCAGTAATGAAGCACATCATCCAGATAAAAACGGTTTGGTGTAGTATGTAGGCCGGTGGAATCATCGGGCTATATTTCTTCAAAAATGATGCTGGTGAGAACGTAATCGTCAATGGCGATCATTATTGCGACATGATAACTGACTATTTGATGCCCGAAATTGAGGTTAGTGATCTGGGCGACATTCGGTATCAACATGACGGCGCCACTTCTTACACATTGTAACAATTAATGGATTTGTTGAGATAACACTTCAGTGAGCAGATAGTTTCACGTTTTGGATCGCTCGATTGCCCACCAAGATCGTGTGATATCACACTGTTACCTTTTTTCATGAAAGAATATGTAAGACTAAAGTCGATACAGACACTCCCGCTTTGATTGAGACCTTGACTCGCCGGATGGACCATCTGAGTCGTGCACGCGGTCAACATTTGAAAGATATAATCTTCAAAAGATAAATACCAAAAAATGTTCTTGCGAATGATAATAAACATTCCTCATTAAATTTGAAATTGCTGTGTTTTTTCTTTAAAAAAAGTGGAAATTTTAGTTGAAATCCTATATCTCGGGAACTACTGGACGGATTTCAACCAAATTTGGTGTATGAGGTTACTCAAACATATCTATTAGATACATACGCGAAATATACCGACTTCTTTTATAACAAATTTTTAATTTCCTTCTGATTCTTTCGCTTTCCAGTATACAAATCAAAAATCAATGAAATTATCAGAATAAGAGCTAAAGGTGTTCTCTAGTCTCTGATCATTGCAAATTGCAACAGTGTGATATGTTCGATTAAAACCAAATATAGACCTTCCCTACTTGTTGTTTTCATATTTTTCAACAACAGTTATTATCTTTACTGTTTTCAAACATACGAAAGCTATTTTTGTCAGTTTATGAGCTCAAAACTATACGATAAATGCATATTTGAAGTATTTTCAATATATGAACAACAGTGTGAGTAGAAATGTTTTATGTGCGAGAGAGTAAAAATCTGTATTGAAGAATAAATAAATAATTTTCATCTCACTTTTGCATCATGCTTTGAAATTTCATAAATTTATTATGTTATAAGCACTAAATATAGGCATACATTGCATAGACATACATATGTATGTATGTATGGACATGCATATGCATGAGCTTTTGTCTCTACACACACACATACATATCAAGATGACAAAATTGTATATACATATATATGTAACTGAAGATTTGGCAAAATATACATACATATGTATGGCTAACGATATTGATTGCTAGTAAAGCCATTGACATTATTTCGACGGCGTTTGTAGCACAGCCGCACAATGCTTCCTAGAAACAATGTCTATATATATGTATTTATATAAATAAATACACATACACATATATTTATATAGCTCGGCATATTTGTTTATCTATTGACAGCATTCTTCACTGCCCCTCCCACTCCCTGTCTGTCTGGCTGTGCAGCTGTCTCGTCGTTGTCGGAGTGATATCGCACGAAGCTGCAACAATTTTGCGCTCACTTTCTATCAATGTGTGTATTTGCATGTGTATGTGTGCTCTTCTATTTTGCATATATGCTAATGTTGTTGGCAATTTGTTGTTGGTATTGTTCTTAATGTTTATACATATGTACTATAAGCATTGCTGTATGTAGTTGTATGCAACAACATATTACGCTCGTAAACAATATGCCAGCACGCAACAATACAAACAACAGCTGCCGTTGCTGTTGATGCGGTAAAAATAGCTGCGCAGATAACGGACAACAAATCGTTACAAATTTGTGCAAACAATTTTTCATGCCAGCTGTCAGATTTGTGTTGAGCCGAGGTTACGTCCTACAGATGTTACAGGCTCGAATAGTTTTGGTTAGGAATTTATGGGAAGCTTAATTGATTCTATGTATTCATCTAACACATAACATGTTGATATGAGGAAAAAATAGTAGGACTTTGCGAATAATTTAAAATTCTTAATTTATTCTTAAAATCCTATGTGTGCATGATTATTTTCTTATATACATACATATATTTTTGAGTATGCGTGTTGTAGTTATTTAGAAAGAAGAAGAAGAAATTAATTTTGTAAAATGTAATTGAAAAAATTTTTTTTTATTAATTGAATAGAATTGAGATTTCGGAAATGTTCTACTTACTTCTTATATCATACTTTCGTAAAAGCATCTCTTTAGCGATCTATTCTATTCAGAAGATAAGAACTTTGTTATCCCATATATGTACATACATACATACATATGTATACATATGTATGAGGGTGCAAATCAAACCTGCAGTTTTCTTTTCTTTCTGAATTTAAGTTCAAAGTTTCCGACAGGTAATCTTCGAATGATATGTCTATCGATGTGGATCTGGAGATCCATTTCTAGGAATTTTCGCTATCAAATTGAACTTGCAATTATCCTGTTTTCCGTTTAACGCGAGGATCAACGCTACGACCCAACTTAACCGAACTTATATGTATGTATGTATTTACAATAAGCTGATTGCATTCCATATTATTATTAATTAACTCTTTTTATACTCTCGCAACAAAGTTGCTAAGGAGAGTATTATAGTTTTGTTCACATAACGGTTGTTTGTAAGTCCTAAAACTAAAAGAGTCAGATATAGGGTTATATATACCAAAGTGATCAGGGTGACGAGTAGAGGTGAAATCCGGATGTCTGTCCGTCCGTGCAAGCTGTAACTAGAGTAAAAATTTAGATATCATGATGAAACTTGGTACACGTATTTCTTGGCTCCATAAGAAGGTTAAGTTCGAAGATGGGCACAATCGGCCCACTGCCACGCCCACAAAATGGCGAAAACCGAAAACCTATAAAGTGTCATAACTAAGCCATAAATGAAGATATTAAAGTGAAATTTGGCACAAAGGATCGCATTAGGAAGGGGCATATTTGGATGTATTTTTTTTGGAAAAGTGGGTGTGGCCCCGCCCCCTAGTAAGTTTTTTTGCACATTTCTCGAAAAATACAATAGCTATGTCAACCAAACTCTATAGAGTCGTTTCCTTCAGGCATTTCCATATACAGTTCAAAAATGGAAGAAATCGGATAATAACCACGCCCACTTCCCATGCAAAGGTTATGTTAAAAATCACTAAAAGTGCGTTAACCGACTAACAAAAAACGTCAGAAACACTAAATTTTACGGAAGAAATGGCAGAAGGAAGCTGCACCCAGGGCGTGGCGTTGCCCACTTATGGACCAAAAACCATATCTCAGGAACTACTCAACCGATTTCAATGAAATTCAGTATATAATATTTTCTTAACACCCTGATGACATGTACGAAATATGGGTGAAATCGCAACCACGCCTTCTTCCAATATAACGCTATTTGAATTCCATCTGATGATTTCTCTGTATAATATATACATTAGGAACCAATGATGATAGCGGAATAAAACTTTACACAAATACGGTATTTGATCTGAGGTATCCCTTGTGGAAAAATTGTCGTGATCGGACTATAACTTTTCAAGGTCTCTGATATCGAACACGAAGAACTTAGTGCCTAACCTAACCTAACCTAATTTTTCACCGAAACTATCGGTAAATCTCTCAGAATTTAATTCTACAGCAAAATAAAAAAATATGTAAATGACGGATAATGAAATCTCGATTATCACTTTATCATGCGAGAGTATAAAATGTTCGGTGACACCCGAACTTAGCCCTTCCTTACTTGTTTTCAATTCAATTTGTGATACTTAAAACTTCGAAATGTTATTCAATGAATTCTTTTGAACTCCCATTCCAACTCCATTCATAGAAAAGTACTTTTTATAGAGCTTTTAATAATTCTGAGGTTAAATTTTCATCGTAAATGCATAAATATGTATGAGAATATTCCATATTTTTGCATTTTACAGATTAGCATTGTAAGTAAGGAGTTTTAAAATATATTGTTCCAATTAAGAAAACGAAAATTTTTGCATACATTCATAAATACTTCCTTTAAATATTGAGCAAACACACAGTAAATGGAAAAAGTATGTTATCAAAGTGAAATAAAAAACAGTGATGTCAAAATTTGTCAGAGTTTTTTATTTTTTATTTTTTTTGTTTTTGGGCTATATTTCAAGGTATCGACTAAAAGTATTAGCGTTCGCCAAAAAATCATCAATTGCGGTACTTTGATAACGATACTTTCCGAACTTATATTAGGGGTATTCAGACCGAAGCCTGTTAATTTGGTACTTCGTTAGTTGATACTTCGTTAATAGGCTTAACTGTGAACATACTTTTTGTTCTACTTGTGTAATATGATAAATTTTATTTCGAAACAGCTGATTCAATTTTATTAAAGAGTAAAAATGCCTCAACAAAGTGCAAAATCAAAAATTGTCAGCCATTTAATTGAAAATTATGTGGAGGAGATCAAATTTACTACTGGTAAGTACTTTAAATTGATGTACAGAGGAGCAGGAGAATAGCTGATGTGATATTACCGAGTAACGAAACAATTATCAAGCTTGCCGGATGGATAGTTCGTTACTCGGTAGAACGATAGTCTGTTAAATTTACAAAAACAAAATACATGTAAAAAACTACCGAATAACGACCAACGAATTAACAAGGCTGGTCTGAATACCCCTATTGAAAAATTGACCCCCGAAAAAACCGGAAACATTTCAAAAAAGCTTGTCACTTTGATAACTTTTTCTATCCACTGTACAAGCATAAATATTGTTGCATGTGTGGCATAATCAGCAATAAATTTTATATTTCATGTGATTGGGAATGAAAGATTTCATTGCAAGCTTGCTACTGTCAACATGCATTTTTACAACCGCGTATTACCTTTCCATTATTCCATCCATCACCTACAGCAGCACCTTTTAAAGGACGTGTCTCTTTATGTTAAATAAATTTCATGAAAGCGCCAGTTTCAATTCTCCAACAGGTTTTGCTTCTCTTGCGGCAAAATCATTTAAGCTTGTTCCCTAAATATGGAAATGGGTAAATGTGTCGGGAGCTGCGGAAATATTTATATCTACACACACAGCTACAATATAGGCACACATATATTCAAATAGGTGTGTGTGTGGCAGCAAGCTGCAGACGCGTTCAGCAAATTTACATGCATAAATTATGCATTGAATATTTTGCGAAATTTCATCTTATTCCTCATGCTTCGTACTGTAGCTGCTATCTTTCTGAATGATTGCTGCGTTGGTGGCTGCGCAGCTATAACGGGAAGAAAAACAATGGCAGCGTTGAGGATCAGCAGTTTAAAATTATGCCAGCTCAATGCAGCTGCGCCATTTTTGTTATGTTCACATTTTGTTGTTTAGGGAATTTCCGCGACACGCAGTAAATGACATTAAAATGCACGGCAAGGACTGCGCAAGAACTTTGACACACATAAAGGATATGCTGGAGCATAATGATATATACTAAACATTTATGTATGTATATAATAAGCATATGCAACGGTATATAAAACAGTATGTATGTATATATGTGTAAATGTGCTCATGAAGAAAATATGTTTCAGCAGCGCTCAAATCAGCACTTCTTGATGGTTTGCCTTACCTAATATTTGAAAAGTTTTAAATCTTTGGAAAATTTCAGCATGCTTTGGATGTAACTTCTAAATATGGAATATTTTTTTAAGTTGTGCTGTTATGTACATACATATGTATATTAGTTTCTCTTTTCTGCCAATATAATGCTAACTAACGCAATCAAATCTCAAGTTCCTCTAGACACCTATTAATTGATTATGAGACACTTGTGTCTGTTAGATAGAAAAAGTTCGACTTTAGAGAAACGTGAAATGTGTTATGTAGTGTTACATGTTTTGATTGATATTTTGTTTTTTTTTTTTTTTTAAGAAAATGTATAGTTGCAAATAAAAATCTTATCATATCAAATCTGAGTTTACTTTTACTATAAGCATATGAGCGCAGAAAAAGAGACAATTTGGCTTTATTTACATTTATTGTCTTTTATGTCTTATTGCATTCTAAAACACCTCTAAAAAAATGTTTCTAAATGTTTTTTAAACGCCATTTTCTCGAAATTGTGTTTTTGAAGTCGATTGGCAAGATTGTTCAACTGAACTTCATGAAATTTCAAACAGGTCTTTGAGATACAATTCTTAAAGACTTGAATAAAAAATTTTTTTTTTCGATTACAATTATTTGTTTCCCGCGAAATTTTCACTGAAATTTAAATTTTTTTGTAAAAATGCCTGCCAAAAACCCAATTTATTAACCAAAACACGCATTTTTTCACTTTAGATGATCCTGTAAGGAGTTATCTTGTTAGCGCCAGCGCATCTTTTCTCCGAAGGGTTACCGAAAATGGCGTCGCAATGGCCGAGTTTCAAATAATTTTATTTTTAAATATCTTTGTTAATAGTGTATGTTTGTAACAATAAATAATTCTAGTAAAATATTTCAACTAAAAAAAAGTTGTTGAAAAAAGACTGTTTTTACCCTAGGAAACCCATGTAAATCCATAAATGGTGAGAGGTCAGTCCTTTTTGTCCCTTGTGCCCTCGTGTGTGTGGTGTATATAATGCAGGTGCGTAGAGTGTGAGGTGTGGATGATGAATATGGTGTAGGTGTGTTGAGTATGGTGTGTATGTGTTAAAGTGATCTAATCCGCTGGGGATGCTACTAAAAACCTGCAGAAAAACTGAATACTCTCGAGAATTCGCTTTGAATAGGACTAATGCTAGAAATATTATCATCAAAGCCACAGGGTTTCCTTGATGCAACGGAATATTGGTTCAATTACTCTACGAGAGAAAAGTAAAGAGGTACCTACCTATTAGATAGGGAGAGTAGATACTTACACTGGTTAATTTTCTTCGGTATACACTCTAAAAGTACATATGGTATAAGCTACTGCCATCTGTCGCCATAACGTTGATTTGATAAGAGATTTTTCACTCTCTTTATTAATCAACAAATTAGCAAAAGGCTTCATTTCCATGACAGCTGAATCTGCGCGGAAGTAAAAAGAGATCGGAATGAAACCTGATAAGCTCAACTAGAATATTGATAGATTTAGATATTGTGGTATGACTGGTCAGTTGATGGTTCTAAGGTGGATGAAATGGCGCGCCACTGCGAAGGTGAGTCCAGTCAATATATTTTTTATGTAATATACATACATACATATACATACTTGTATGTATATTTGATCTTGCTTGGGAGAGCAATACACTTTGCCTACTTTATATCGTACACATATGTTAACAGAACTAACAAACTAACGACATTAACAAATATTTTTTACTTTAAACAATATTTTTATTTTTTAATAAATATTTTAATTTTTGTTCTGACAATAAAATCCACATACTATTTGGATATTTGGGTCTTGCCGAACAACAATTTCTGTTGATATCAATTTTATTATTATTTGATTTATACGGAATATGCAATGGTTTTCCTTTAAATATTTGCTTATATTATTTCACCAGATATTTTTATTTATTATCGCGCAGCGCTCTCAACATTTAAAATGAATTTACCAGGACACAGCGTGCCAAGAGCGCTGTTCGCAGGACTATAGCCATGTTAAGGCACCGCAGTGGCACACCTGCAAGCATGTGTACAAACACATATACATACATAACAATATATATTGCATATAAATACATATATGTATGTATGCACCTACACATGTATGTACATTTAACAATACCGAGCCATAAATCACCACCACAGGCAATGACCAAGTAGTGCGCCCCAGAGCATGGTGTCGGAAATGCATTGAACGGCAAAATGAAAGTCGCTGTTGCTGTTGCCGTAGCAGCACATTTACCGCCAGCGCGTTGCTCTCTTGTGCGATTCTTTTAGTGTCTTTTAATTTTGTTGGCTTTTTTGAAGCAACGACGACCAGTGCTGCCACTAGTTACATTTTTTCCGCCAATACCCGAATGGCGCAATTGAAAAATAACAATCACATTTATTGAGCCGCACAGAGAGCCAAAGCCGCGAAGGGCTATCGCGAACACAAAATCGCAATTCAGATGATACAAACTAATAAATAAATAAAAGCAACAAACAAAATATAAATAAAAATACCGACGGCATACAAAGTAAACTGGCAGCGGGCTAAGGCAAAAGCAATAAAAGTTGCAGTCGTACAATGCAGCTGCGAAGCTTTTGTGGAATTACATTTCAACTTGCACACATAGCACAACAACCACATACACACACCCGCTTGCATGTGCAGTTATATTTGTTTGTGTGTATGCGTAAGTACATGTATGCCGTTAGGCATGCCAATTGAAAAGTTGCCACGGCTTTATTCAGTATAAAAAATTTAAAGCGAAAATCCAAAATGCAATTGGAAATAAAAATGGTCTACAACAACAGCAATGAGAGCGAGAAAAAAATTTTCAGAAATTGTAAAAGAATTTCAAGCCGACGCGAAAAAAACGAAATGCACAGGCCACTTTGCGTTGCCGGAACAAACATCAGCTTAATAACACAATAGCAATTTTGTATCGCAAAAATAAAAGAATAAAATTAGAAATTTGCCAAAGCAACTCAAATAGGAAAATTCTCCACCTAAGCCCCAACAAAAAGTTCAATAATATAACTATGGGCAGTAAAGCGGGGATGCAGCAGTTTTTATTAAAAAATTTCAATTTTGCATTCGTAAAAATGCTAGAGGTTTAAAATAAAGATTTGAAGGTTTGTTATTTCTCGACATGGTGCAAGTTTAGCCAACCGACCGTGATGGTATTTTGGAATGCTGTTTATTAAATATTTTTATTATCAATAACTACGGATGTCAGAAGCTTTGTAAGATTGCAAAGATTCAGAGTTTAAGTGTTTCTGTTTCTACATAAAGCAAATTTATTGGTAAATATGTATGCAAGTTTGTGATTATTTATTTAAAAATAACCTGTAAATAAATTTACAGACCGACTAGGAAACTAAGGGAACTGACTGCATAGGTCTTCGTCCCAAAAATTGGTGTAGAAGTCACTATACTGCACGAAATGTGCACTGTTGGAACCAATTTCCGGAGGTGCGAACAGATCTGGCTAAAAAGTACTGAACTTGATTTGAGTGGAATGAACTGGCTAGTTTAATTTACTATTTTTATTGAGGAATGCTATTTACTTTGAGGTTATAACTTCAATTTAATTTGAAATATTGTTATAAGATGCTATCCGAACGACTTATAGCATTTTCGTAATAATTAGAATGGCATCATCGTATTTATTATTGCACGGCTTATTGCCCGCTGTAGTAGCCGATAGATCATGCTTAAGCTTCAGGTGTTATTAAATTACTTCTAATGGCCACCCTCGCTTCTCGACGGCAACGGGAATCTGCGAGTGTGGTTTTTGAAATTAGTCTCAAATTTATTGGCTGCCGCGAATTTTAAATCACAAATAAAGTGGCTAATCCCACGGAAAGTCAGCCCAGCAAAGGTGTAGGCGGAATTATATGTATATAAGAAGACGGATATGCGGCTATCTTTTCGACAGTCGCTAGAAGCTATGTGTCTTAGAGTTTAAAACGATTCTCGTTTATATAATCTCTTGAAAATATTGCTGCCCTTCTAGCAAGTGCTACTGAAGACCGCAGTTTGTCGATTGACACCTTGACCTTGTCAAGAATTGTGACTGTCTCAAACCATAATCTGGCGGACTTCGATAACAGATTTGAGTTGCGTCCATATAAAATTGTTCTCACTCATGAACTGAAGGCTACCGTAAACGTCGTGAGTTTGCTGATTTTGCCTTAGAACAACTTGAAAACGATACTGATTTTTTTAAGAAAATCATCTTCTCTGATAAGGCTCAGCTCACTTTCATCTTAGTGATGCGGTAAATAAACTGTCGTTTCTGGTGCGAAGAAAATCTACAAATTATTCAGGAACAACCATACCATTCACCTAAATTGACAGTTTGACTGGCCTCCAAGAAGTACTCGAAAATTGGGTTCATAGAATTCATTTCTGCAAAAAAAAGTCGTGTAGGCCATTTGAATGATGGTATATGTATTCAGAACTTAACTGTATCGCTTCTACTTCACATGGAACAAAAAACGTTTTAATTTCCTTCACAATCAGTGTGTTTTTCTTTTCAAAAAGAATCATATCACTCTTATTGAAAAACCTTTTACATAGGCTGCTATATACATATATTTCTGGACTAGGCAACACTAAGTGTTGCCAGGTGCAATCTGACATTTCCATTGGAAAGTTTGACATTTTTTAGCATAACATTACTCAGAACTTTTGTCATTTAATCGTGAATTGTTTTATTTACAGGGAATTAAAAAATTCATCTCGGCCAAAAAATCATTTTTCATTCACATTCACATTTTTCACAACTTTCGACGTGGATTATCACGACAAGAGTGCATCGATGAACTAAAATCGTTAAATGGCTATGAAGCACCATCCCATAGCACTGTGAAAAACTGGTACAACGAATTCAATCGTGGTCGACGCTCGCTCAAAGACGATTTCCGTGAAGATCGTCCAAAAACAGCCGTTGTGCCAGAAAACATCGATGCCGTACGTGAACTGATAATGCAAGACCGTCATGTAACATACCTTCAGATGGAGGCATGCCTATGCATTTCTCCCACCAGCATACATTCGATATTGCATGAACACCTGGCCGTAAAAAAGTTTTGTTCTCGTTGAATCCCGGCCAATTTGACAATCGCTCAAAAAAAGGCTCGTGTGGATTGGTGCAAAGAAATGCTGAAAAAATACGATTGTGGCGCTTCAAAAGACGTTTATAAGATCGTCACAGGTGACGAATCATGGATCTATGTGTATGAGCCCGAAACAAAACACCAATCGACCGTGTGGGTCTTCCAAGACGAGCGAAATCCAACGAAAAAAAACAAAAAAAAAACATTTTTGTTGATAAATATTCCTATTTTCATTATTAGGCCAGAAATATATATAGCAGGCCCCGTATTTAGATAGATAGTTGTGATTAGTTTAACGTTACCGTAAATCTTGTCAGATATAAGTTACGCACAAATGAATCTAATCAAAATTGAGACCAAGATAATTAAGCGAAATGATCTCAATATGATCGTGGATATTGAATGACTCAGGTAATCTACGAAGCCATGACAAACGGTTATCATTACAGCAGCAATTTAAAAGTTATAGGCAATAACTATCTGACACTTGGCTAAATACGCATACTCTCCAGATTGTGTATATCTCATAAGGGAGCTTGAGATATGAGTCTGGTAGTGATCAAAGCCATTAAAGAAATTTTGCCTTATTAACCTATTATAAATGAATGAAGTTTTGGATTTGTTGCTCAAAATATGGGGACTGATCTGAAATTTACAATAAACGCCAAAACTAGTAAATATTTAAGGCATCTGAAATACTTTAGTTAAGTTCAAGGCTGTCTTAAAATTACCTAAAATGTTAAATATTTGCACTTTTACTTAAATTGCACGTCAGCGCTCAAAAGGAAATCCTTTAACAGTTTGTTGACTTTTCATTTGCCTGACTCCGCAACAATTTGTTAAGGGATTAAATTTTCACAGGAAAAATCAATCATATTTCTAAGGTCCTGTGTACACACACGTCTGCAGACGAAGAAACTTTTTTGCCTTTTCGTGTTCGTTTTGGTTTTTGTTTTGTGCTCACCATTTTTTGTGCCCCTGCAGCACAGGAAAATAAAGAAACGTCACAGAAATGGGTGCAAAGCGAAAAAAGCAAATCATCAATCATCAGGAGATTGAAAAGTTTGCTTAAAATTAAATGAAAAGCGGAGATTACCACTCGACTCAACTTATAGACTTAGATATGTATGCATACATACATACATACATATATAAGAGTTAGTATTATATACCACATGCATGTACATACACACAAAAACATATATTAACATACATACATACATATGTGTGTGGGCCGAACTATAACCAAGAAACTAGTTTCGAAAAGTAAATAAACAATCAGGAGAAGAATGTGGCTAAAAATAGTGTATGTTTGTGGGCACAAAGCAAAAAAGGTGAGTAAAGGGTAAAGTTGTGGCACGTAGCAGAAATCAATGCGCCCAAAATAAGAAAGAATGACGACGCTCGGCAAACTAAAGCATGCATTGGCGGCAAAAGTCAATAGCAAGGCAAGAAACTCTGCAGCAGAGCGGTTACCAAAAAACAACAGACAAAGCGAATGCAAACGACAAATCTTAGTCAAATGCTAGCGCAGAAGAAAGGCTTTGTCTATCAACCTGTTTTACATACATATACATGTACTTATGTTATATGTTGTCTCTCCTTGGAGAATAAAGACTCATGATTGTGTTTATGAAGTAAAAAGGGTGGTCAATATTGGTTTTCGTCTATTAAAACTCAAACTTAAAAGCAGTTTTCGCAGTCCTATGTGATGCTTTTGGAGTCTATCTTTCGTATGACTAGTACTATGGTGTTCGCTATTCTTCCAAATCAATTTCATCCCCTTCAAAGTAATCCCCTCCCGATGCAATGCACTTATGCCAACGGATTTTCCAATCTTCGAAACACTGGTTGTAGTCACTTTCCGGGATGGCCTTCAGTTCCGTCTTCGCTGCGGCTTGAATCTCCTCTATCGTATAAAAACGGTGTCCTCAGAGCGGTCTTTTGAACTTGTCTCGGCTCTCTTTTGAAATGCTGTTTCGGGGTCGTAAGCATATATCCAAGTCTCATCGCCAGTTATAATGCATTTCATGACACCCTGGTAGTCGGAAAGCATCGTTTCACACACTTCAACGCGACGCCTTTTTTCCAAAAAATTCAATGTTTTCGGTACCAGTCGAGATTTGACGCGCTTGAGGCCCAAAACATCCTTCAAAATGGTATTGGCTGAGCCTTTCGATATGCCAACTTCATCAGCAAGGTCTCTAATTGTTAATCGACGGTTTTTCAACACCAAATCTTTGATTTGTTGAACATGAGCTTCGTCGGTTGAGGTTGATGGTCGCCCTGGACGCTCTTCGTCTTCGACACGTTCACGGCCGGCTTGGAACTCACTATACCACTTGTAAACATTTTTTTTAGATATAGCCTCATCACCAAAGGCTTTCTGCACCATCTTCAACGTATCCGCAGCAGAAAATTGATAAACCCGTAAACAAAATTTAATGCAAATTCTTTGCTCAACAAATTTCGACATCGCAAAAAACGAAAAACTCACTTTTAGCAGCTCACAAAACGACACGTATCTCAAACACTAATGAATATTTTGACATGAAATTTGACATAAATGTGACTGACAGTACTACCAACCTAAAAAAAAAATAATTCTCCAAATCCTTCGACGCGCGCAGTTTAAATTCAAATGTCACCTTATTGGACACAGTAGTATATATGCTTAAGGCATAGGGTTTCATTCGGAGTAAACCATAGATCCTTCAAGCCTATGTGCTCAAAACCAGATCTCAAAATATGTTATTAATAAAATTTTTAATTTGGTCACACCGTTGTTAATTTCTTCAGCTTAATGATCTATGATTATATATTAGGGACTACAAAACTACTTTTTGTATACATTCGGAAACATCAAATCAAAACTTATTTTTTTATAAGAAAATGAGTTCCTAAGTCTTTCTGCACCGAATGGTTCATTTCGTTTCTTGGATTCCTTATATAGTACACATGCTATCTGTAATATCTTTTGGAGCACCCTATAAATGCTTTGTAACTTTGCGTGCTGTTTTCGCTAACGAGATACAAGAATGAGGAAAACTCAGGAGAGTAAATGAAAAGCGCAAACAATAAGACAACCAGTCTAACTAAGAAGTTACAAAACGAATGAAATGAAACGAAATTAAAGTGGAAAAATGCCAAGCATCTCGATAGGTAATAAGGCCAACGGCGCAAGATGATGCCTCGGGAGCTCCATCCACATAGGTATAGCAAACAGTATACCATACAAATATATATATATATATGTGCGTAAGAGGTACTATACAAATGAAATTGAAATGTTAAGACAGAACCAATGAATGACTAAATGAATGAATGACTAAGTGAATGAGTCAGTGAAATCTCAAAGGATGCAATGAAATGAAATCAAATTTAAATGGCAAGCAAACGCAGTTGTAACGGAGTTTGCGTACAAGGAAACGAGAATAACGGGACACAATGAAATGAATTGTGCGGAAGAAAGCGGTGCATGGCAGTGACGTGGAAAACATGGCAAGTGGATTAGTGGTAACAAATAGGCTAGCGTCGCAATGGTAGTGAAAGTGAAAGAAACGCGAAAGCTGTGTGTAGGGAGCTGTGAGCTGAAAGTGGTTAGGTTAAAAGAACGAGAAATAACGTTCTCAAATCTTATTTTTGTAGACCACTGAGTTTAATTATAGTATCTGATAGATTTATCATTGTATTTCGATATCAAGTTGAGGAAGCGGGAAGTTGAAAATTAGCTCAGTGGCTTCCTACAATTCCTGCTGGCGGTTGTCATTATATGGCACTATAATTACGCGGGGTGACACGGATTCTGTTGATTAATTCTTTAATGTCCTTCGCTCTAAATGTGGCTGAGTACGAGTGACTTGTGTGGGAAATTCTACATTCGGCACTATGTTACACCTTAAAGCATGGGTGACAATAAGGTCTGGCTGTCGAACATCTCAGGCCAGAAAAAATTTCAGACAAGCGTTTGCTAAGCTCACCCTTTCTTAACTTATGATAATGGATAAGAACACTTTTGCTTGAAAGTCTGCCGATAGGGCCCGCTGTGAACAGCCGCTCGAGATTTAAAAGAAATTCGCTGCGTCCGAAAGGAATGAGCCCACTTCCATGGCCTTTTAGACTTTGGCGCCCTTCTCTCCGCTTGTAACTGGTAGAGGACTGATGGAATCCTTGTTCAGGATATTGGCAGGAACGCAACATTTCCTCTATCATCTCGGAGATGGACAGTTCTGAAGAAACTGAAGAAAACCAGAAGCGAGCGTGAGGATGCAGTGGAAGATCCATCTTTGCCAGCCTCTAATCTGGCTGCCTTCCAGACCTCTCCGACCCTGTCTATCCGTGGTTTTCCTTGACCACTTTCATTAATACCGCGTATATAACCACCGAGACACGCTTACACTCCTCTTTTGAGGGGGCTCCATCTTCCTTGCTACGATCGAAAAACTTCCAGTTCTATTCTGTCAGCCCATTTAGCAATTTCGCTAAGTATTGGTGCTGCTACAGGGTGAGGCTTCTTACCAATGCACATTAGGTCAAATGAGCGTTTTTTCTGTGCAAAAGTGATAAAATCAAAGTGCCGTTTTACTTTTGTTGTTGTTGTTTTTTAATTGGAAATACTCCAAAACAAAGACGCGTGTTTTTTGTTTGTGCTAAATATAGAGTACCGTTACACACGTGTGCGTCAAAGTCAGTCGATGCAAGTCTTTCAACAAATGTGATTGCAAGTTTAGTAGTGGTTGGTCATCTTTAAGAGTGTGTTTATCGAATTGTGGTGATAATAATTCATTAGGGGAAAATGGAAAATAAAGCTACAAGTAAGAATATATGTATTTAATTAACATTGGCTTATATGTATATCGCTATACTTGATAATAATTCATTAGTCTACATAACCTCAAAACTGTAGAATTTATCTAAAACTTTGACTTCTGTAAGCCTTTAAAAATTTTGACCCCATTTGACCCCTTTCAAATTGATAATATAAATAAAGTAATAAATAATGAGTTATTTGCATTTTGTTTAAACTGCTATTCTTTGCGTTTAACGAGTGTTATCTATTTTTGTTTAGGAAGCCTCTGCATAAAAAAAGCTGATTTGTTTGATATATGGCGAAAAGAATGCACAAAAAAAGGAAAGTTTGATGCTGTTTTAAAATATGTAATTGGCAAAATTGAAGTTAATATACTTTCGGATGAAATTGAGAAACATATATCGCAAATATTACATTTTTTTTGCGTAAAATTGGCAACAAAGTGGGAAAAATCTCACAGAAACATAAATACCTTTAAAAAACAAAATGAAGCGTGGCTTAATACTGAAACAAATTTTGTGCTATATGAAATTTCTAAAAAAGCACCACCTACCACTGTTGGACGTCCACGTCTGCCATTCAGCGCCAAATCAGATTTCGGAAAAAGAAAAGAAGCCGCAGACCTATCAGCTGAAAAAGCTGATACTAATCTTCTAGTTCGCGCAGCAGCAACATCGGCTCGTACACAAGGTGATACTGATCTGGCTGCAGTCCTGAAAGAAAGCATGGAAAGTCCAACAAGGCCATCAAAAATGCGGAAATTTGTTAACGAGGATCCCAAAAAGCCAATTCCTTATTCAGCGGATGAGGCTTTAGCTTTTCTTCTTGAGCATAATTTTTCAAAAGAGCAGTATAATGCAATACGCGATGGAAGCAAAAAAAGGAACAGCGACATATATCCTCATTATAACAAAATTGCAGCCGCAAAATTAAAATGTCGACCTGAGGGTATAGAAGCAAGTGAGACCCTAGCCAAAGTTCCGTTGCGAAATATTTTACAACATACGGCTGAAAAAATTGTTGATATGCAAAGAGAAGTGTTCCAAGCTGTAATGGAAGCGGAAAAGACAAATTTTGTAAGCTCTGAATTGATATTAAGCTACGGATTTGATAGTAGCACTGGTCAAGCTCAATTTAAGCAAGCATTTAATGAGCCAGGTTCGTCAAATAGCAGCGATAGCTCCCTATTGGCTACAACAGTCATTCCCTTAAGGTTACTGCTCTCATCGGGTAAACCAATTTGGAACAACCGCACACCGCAGTCTGTAAGATTTTGCCGTCCCATTAAACTGGAGTACATAAAAGAGACAAAAGAAGTGGTTTTAAAGGAGCACCTGAAATTAAAAAATGAGATTAATGCCTTGAAAACCCTAACAATATCAATTGGTGATGGAAAATCTGTGGAAGTATCCTTTAAATTATTTTTAACACTAATTGATGGAAAAGTTTTAAACATTATAACTGGGACTAGATCAAACCAGGCTTGTTCCATTTGTGGTGCTACCCCTAAAGACTTTATGAACACGAGTAATTACAAAAGTGAAGTATTTCATGCAAAAGAGGAAACCTTAAAATTTGGAATTAGCCCCCTTCATTGTTGGATTAGATTTTTTGAATTTTTATTACATTTAGGCTATAAATGCAAAATACAAAAGTGGCAGATACGAGGAGAAGATAAGTTACCTGTCTTAAAAAGAAAAGTAGACATTCAAAACGATTTTTGGAAAAAGCTTGGACTTCGCGTAGATATGCCCAGAGTAGGAGGCTCCGGTTCCACAAATGACGGGAACACTGCTCGTCGAGCTTTTACTGAACACACTATTTTTTCTAAAATAACTGATGTTGACGAAGACCTTATATTTCGTTTCAAAATAATTTTGAGTTGTCTATCCTGCGAGTTTGAAATCAATTCAAGCAAATTTGAAATATATTGCTTTCAAACAGCAAAACGTTTTCAGGAGCTATATCCCTGGCTGCCAATGAGTTCTACAGTCCATAAAGTACTAATACATTCAAGAGAAATAATAGAAAATACTGCACTTCCCATGGGGTTTTTTGGAGAACAAGCTGCTGAATCGCGACATCAAATATACAAAGCCGATAGATTACATCACGCTCGTAGAAACAACCGCACCAATAACCTATTAGACATATTTAATAGGGCTATCGATACATCAGATCCATTAATTTCCACATTTTTTTTAAGTAAACGCATTCAAAAGAGGAAACGTATCACACTTCCTCCTGAAGTCATTGAATTATTATGTTGCAGCGAACCCTTAGAAGATTTTCAACTTAACAACCAAGATGATGAAATTAATGAAACTGAGGAGGAACTTTTTAATTTAAATTTACATAATGAATTAGATTTATGTGATTAACTAATTGTTTCAGTACAAATAAAATTAATAAATGAAACAATGTATTGTTTTCATTAATGGCTGCAAAAGGAGTAATTTTAAATTTTGGTCGTTAGAGGGTTAATTTCCACTTTTTATAATACAGTTACTCCTGCTTCTGAAATCCTTACAGGTTTTGGTTTGAATAGCATATATTTGTAATCGTTATTAATTTTGCACAGAAAAAACGCTCATTTGACCTAATGTGCAATGAAAGATTCTCCCTCTGACCTCTGTCTCTTTACTGTTCGTTGGTACTCATTCGAGCCCGCTGAATACCAGCTGCTACTGTAACGAGCCTTTATTTTTTCTGCCATGGTGCGGTCTGACTTCAGCTTCTTAGCCACTGTTGCCTACTTTTTAAGTCCGACTTTTAGCATTTCCTGTGGTCCCCGAGCCCATCATGAACCTTGCAGAGATTCCTCTCCTCGTACTTCCACCCTGCTTACGTATCCACTCGACAGATTTTTGTTGATTGACTTCCCTCTCTAGAGGTCTTCCCGTTCCATAGGCCGTGAAGGTCCCAGATCATTTACTGTTACCCAGAATACTTAGCGTGAAGACGACGTACCTTATATCCGGATAGAAGAGACGGATACAAATAGACTATAAAACTTATTAAAAGAAAGCCCTCGAAACAAACATTATTTTGGTGTTTCTTTCCTTAGAACTTAAGATTTAAGATGATTACCTATATGAATAAGCTTTTATCTCATGAAAAACTGCTTTCTTTTTTGGGAATCGTGAGTTTTTTTCTCGGCCAAAGTAAAAAAGATGCACTTTTAAAAAGAGTTTCATATAAACTTTTCTTTAGTTATTTGAAAGAAAGATCTTTTGTTACTTTAAAGAGTTTGGAACTGGATTTACATATCTACATCTGAGCCTATATAATCACACATGTATAGTTATGTATATTAATGTCTATCCGTCCATGGCGCACCGGTACTTATGGTTTCACCTAATTGATGTATGCGATCATAATGACGCTAATGCCACGATATCACTAGAGTTAGATGACACCATGAATTTCTTCACGCCCGTGCACAGTCGCTATATGTAAGTACACTACGCATTGTCTGCTGATAGTAAGGCATGGCGACGACATTCAGTCTTCATAGTCGTAATTTATCGCATTCATTCAACGAGCGGTAAAACGGTGATATGCTGGTGCGGTCGTTGTCGTCGAGATTGCTTTCGACAGCTGCCTTCGATAGCTGAGTGCCGCAAATGCTATGCGTGTATGTACTATATTATTGACGACATGCGAGCATTCTACACAAATAGGGGCATGAATACGAATATAATATAGTCAAAAGTTACTGACAGCAGCGCCACTTTATCCTATAGAATACTGGTTGTCGCAGAGAGCTGGAGAGAGTGAAAGAGAGCGTGTAGTTGAAAAACGAACACGAGAGAGAAAATGCGACGCATGCGCTGTTAACTCTATTGTCTATTGCTGAGGAGAGTTCTTCTCAGAGATATGTATTAAATATTATTATTAAGTTTGAAAGACGTTTTGGAGAGAATATCCCTGTAAAAGATTTTTTTGCTAAATATTAGCAAATCATATTAGTTTTTTGCATGTTATACTTTTGTCCACATATAACTATTTCAGCAGTATCAAAAAACGATACGAAGATGTGTGGCTCATGATAATGGTATACATATATTGGGTAGTCGAAAAAGTATTTTCGTATTTCTAATCAAACTTCAATTTGTCTTTTTATATTTATACTAGAAATAAATAAAGAAATATGTCGACCACTTTTTACAATTTTTGCGCCAGAGACATTATTCCAACACCGTGTAAGACTTTCATCAGTGTAAAATGAAATTTCAAAATTTCCAGAACGGAAGCGAGCGAACCATTGTTGTGCTACACAAACTGATACAGCATCGTCTCCGTAAACTTTACCAGTTTCATTGGTGGCTTGCCTGGTGTTCTTCTCTTTTCAAAATATTCAAAATACAGCGAATTTCTTCATTATTTTCACTCACTTTGAACAGCTGTAATTTTTTTCAACTTCCCGAATTTAATTTTTTTTCGGTTAAATGAAGCTTTGAATCTCATGTTTAAAATACTATATAGTATGACACAATGTGATTGGTAGCATTGGAGATATACGACTGCAACGCCATCTATTGACAAAATACGAAAAGACTTTTTCGACTAAGCAATAAATAAAAATTATATCAGAAGATAATGCTTTTTTATTTATTTTTTCTGTGTATACTTATATGTAATTTTCACTGTTGTTGTTAGGTATTCCTTGGAGGGATATTACGAGCTCTTAGCTTTTCAATTCAAGGCAGCATGCTGAAAAATAAAATATCTGAAAATCGGTTGTATGTGAGATATGTCATATAGTTGTCCGACCTGGTCGATTTCGACAAATGATCAGTAGAATGTTAAAATGCACCTATGTATTAAATTTCATTCAGATATCTCAAAAACTGACGAAAAGAATGTTTTATAATACCAAAAAAATGAACTTAACCTAAAAACGGCTTTAGATCCATAGTCTTTTGGTCAAAATCAAATATATATTATATAGCGAATAATTTTGTATTATTTTATAATAGAAACGAAAAATTTCCTTTATGTGTAGTGTCGGTCTAACCATTTTTATTTGAACATAAATAATTATTATATGAAATTAACAGCAACCATTTTTTGCCTCCATACAGCAATTATATACGAACACTTGTCCCCTTCACAAAAACTGTTATAATCAGTGTGCTTCTCCTGATAAATTCCCCTGCAGGGATAAAGCCCCAAACATCCACTTTTAGCGCTAAGAAATATCCCTGCCGCATTTCAACACCGACCAGCAAATTTCCCATTTTATCACCTGTCAATATTTCTCACACAGTTCTTGCTGAAATTGCTGCTGTGAATATACTCTGAATATACGTAAGTACGTGTATGTATGTGTGTGGTTGACAAGAACACGGCGGCGCACAATGCACATCCTTAGATGCCAATAAAAGTATCCGAACAGTAAATTATGGCGCTGCTCATGCATTTGAACTCGCAAACACCGGGTCAGCACACGCGCCAGCTTAGCTGCTACAAGTCAAGTATGGTTAGAGCAACATTGTCGACATCAGCAACACTGTAGCGGCGGCAACGCAATGCTGATAAGAACAGTCGAAAATATGTATGCATGAGGGTGTATGTGTGTGTGTGTATGCTGTGGAGGTGAAAATATCGCCACCCAAAATCGCAGGTGTGAGGGCTGCACAGCAGAGGCGGGTAATGTTTTGTGTATTTAATTTTCCACCGCCAATTTGCGTAGCGCAGCGCCGTGTTCTCTGATTCAAATTGGAGACTTGCGTATGTATATGTGTATATACTTGGGTATGCATGTTTGTATGTATGAAATTATTCGCAATGCTCGTACCGGCCAGACTTGCCGTCAGCGTTGCTTATGCTTGTCATATACTTGCCATTTGTGTCTGTTATTTGTTACCTGCTCGACCTGAATGCACGATAATGCCAACACCTCGCTATTACTGGGCTATAAACAAACTGCTGGATGCCTACTTAGCACATGCACATGCAAAGGTACACAAGCAAATACGAATACTCTCATAAATATTCTAGTATTCCCATGCATACATACACAGATATAAACAAAGATTGCTTGTATTCTCGTGCGACCTGCTCCCATGTGTCCTGTTCTACATTCGCTGTCGATAACTTAGACATTGCGCCCACAACTCGCCGTCACGTTATTCTCCTTCCGCACCTATTACCTGACATTACCACCGAAAGCATTTACGACAGCTCACGGCGCTTCCGCGATCGTCCCTATTCAGCTTACATTGGCCACGTCTCGAATCGGAGTCGAGTTGAGTTCAATTCTGTTGAGTTAAGTTGACGCATTTGTACGGCTCCATTATGTTGGATTGACATTTTGAAAACGTTTTCATCAATCAAGTGATTTTATATGCCACGGTGCTGTGAAAGTGATGAGCAAAGTGGCAGAAACTGGGTTGGTCGTTGGCTTTGGGAGTGAAAGGTGGAAAAGACAGACAGTTTTGAACGTTTTATAAAGTTTTCGCATATTTGTGTTCAACTGCAGCACTTTTTTCAGTTCAAAGTTTTTTTTTCATGTTGAGTTTTCTTGATTGACACTCTAATCCTCTAAGCGATAGATATTTTACTTGCATCTTCAATACTCTAAAAGTCGAATGGTTTGTTTGCGTTTTTCCATTGGGCTTTGCTTTACCTCAAAGCTTTCTGCTGGAAACCTCGCTAATTATTAGAGACATTTTTTCTAGGTTCGGTAAGGCTTGGGTTGTTTTTTAATATTATTGTATAAGGCTTGGGAAGAAACTATTTGTTTATATCGAAAAAAATTGTAAAGTCTAAAGGAATGTTGTCCCAGTTTACTCAAATGATGAATTAGTTGATTCCTCACATTGAATTTTAATATACTTCTCAATTGGGGCTTTGATTTTTGTCTTTTGTTTTCAATATTAATAATAAAGGAATTGCTTGGGTAGATATGTTAGATAAGTCATCTTTTTCAAAAGATTTTACTTCAACACATTTATAGAAAGGATTTTTCCATTGTACCTTTTTACACTTCATCAAAGCAAAAAAAATACTCACTATCCAAGAATATTTTCATAAACCGAAATTTTCAAATCACTTGCTGCTTCACACAGTTGATAGTTTGAGTGCTGCAGAGCTCTCGACGACTTTATATGTTATCTACTATACTATATGTTTGTGCATTTGGTGTGGCTGTGTTTTTCTTCCTGTGCGCAGAGTAAACGATATTTATTTTCAGACATTTAATTTTAGCTCAATCTCATTTTTTACCACCCACTCAATGCCTCAAAGGCAATACGTTTTTTGGCATGTTAAATAAAATATTCTCAACTACACCATAAAACACACATACTACTATACATGTATATAGATATATGCAGATATTTTTAGCTTGTGGACTTATGTGCGCACTGACGGGTGTTACCTTGTGTCTATTAGCTCCCTAAAAGGCACAAATTAATTCTAATAAGCAGGTGTGTCGATGTGCTTAGTGTGATTGATTTTATGCACATGATGGAATAGGTGAATTACACATATGTTTTTTTTTTTTTTTTTTTTATAGTAGGAGGAAGCATCGAAAGCCGGAGTGCGGGACTTTAATCCGCTAAACCTAACCTACTCCCACCTTATGTCTCTCCCACGGGACCACTGGACAAAGTATTACTTCATGGGAGAGAAGAAGACGTTTAAGTCTCCTCTATTGCACGGACTGACTGACGCCTAATCTGTTCTAATTGTCTCAATTTTGTCATAATTTGATTTGCCGCTTCACTGACTGCTTTCCACTTTACAGAGGACTCGCACATAAGTGCTGTCAAATTTTCCACCGTGATACTACCTCCAAGGGTGGTTTTCAGCTTTTCCCTTATGCTTGAAAACCGAGGGCAATAAAAGAACACGTGTTCAGAGTCTTCTCTACACTCTGAACACGTCGGACAGTATGGACTAAAGTCATGACTATATTTGAAAAGGTAGCTTCTGAAGCAACCATGCCCACTGAGTATTTGGGTAAGATGGAAATCCAGATCCCCATGTTGTCTACCTATCCACGAGTGTATGTCCGAAATCAGTCGATAGGTCCACCGTCCTTTGCATGAAGTTTGCCACCGTTGCTGCCACATTGCAATGCTTTTATTTCTCTCTTCTCTTTTTGCTATGGTAGACGTCTCTGATAAATTATATATTCGCGCGAATTCGTCTCCCTGGATGTCAATCGGTGCCATACTGGCTAATACCTCGGCGGCGTCATTTGAAATAGTTCGGAAGGCACTTATGACTCGTATTGCTGAAAGCCTATGCACTGTGTTAATTGGTCTACTATATGATTTTGTTTCTAGCGCCTGTATCCATATTGGAGCCGCATACAGGATCACTGAACTTATTGCCTTAGCTATTAAACATCGTCGGCTGGAACGAACACAGCCTTTATTAGCCATCATTCTAGATAACGCATTATATATTTTATTCGCTTTACGTGTCGCATTCTCCAAGTGTTCTTTGAACTTGAGCCTTGAGTCCACTATTACCCCAAGATACTTCAGCCGCGGCTGTGAAGTAATCTCACATTCTCCTATGGTTAACGATATGTTCTCTTCAATTTTCCTAGAGCTTATCAGCAATACTTCTGTTTTCTGCTCAGCCAGCTCTAGACTCATGGTAGTAAACCATCGGCATAACACATATGTACGAGTATATGTATACATACCCACTCATGCAAGAACCAATTTTTAAAAAAGCTTCAGCAAAGTTTGTATAAACCAAATAGTTGCTTATTTTAAGATGATTTTCCGAAAATTTAATTTTTGTACTTTTAGAGCAGCTTTTTCGTGCTTAAAATTAATGCCGAAGTTCTTAGCTTATCCGAAAATTAAATTGAATCTGGTGAAAGTCATATTGTTGTCTTAAAAGACATTTAAATAGTGGTGTTAAATATGGCGCTGATTTTCTGAAAAGTGAATACAATGGCGAGTTCAGTGCTTTTAGAGAGGTGAGTCTGTTTGCATTATTTCTCCCAAAAGCAAAATACAGCATGAAATTTCGAACAGCACTGTGTAAAAAGTGGGCATAGTTATGGTAGAATTGGAAGTTTTTACTCACCTTCATCTAATTTTGCGAATTCTACTCCAGCATTTCGTACCTTAGCATTCGATATTAGAGGTGTCCGGCCGTATGAGTAATATTTTCAACTCTAACCGTCTCACTTTCAGCCTAGAGAAATTTTTCACATTTTCTGTGTAATCATTTTCTTTCATTCAATATACATAATACATATACATATAATGCACTATTTTGTGTGAGATTATTTTATGCGTGTAATATTTCATTCTACAATTGAATCTTACAATTGAATGAGTGCGTCGTTGCGTATGCGCAATATTATGTGCGTGGTCGGCATATGAATAGAAAATTTCTTAAATATACATTTCAATTATATGAATTTGGAGTCAAAAAGCGAACCCTGTCATTTTATGTTCACGTTTTCCTATAATTAGGGAATTAGCGACGTTAAAGAGGAAACCAATAATCAATAATCATAAGGACTTACTTGACTTCCGAACAGAAAACAATTTTTAACTACCTACTGACTTATACCTACAGAGTACTCCAACCGAGATCTATCACAAGTGCATCGAATGTGTACGCATTTTCACAATTTATATAAAAAATCTGCACTTAAGATTTTTAAATATGCGCCATCTACTTTTAAAGGTAGAGATTTGGTAGGGCTCTTTTACTCTCGTTGCGAGTACTTTCCTTGCATATCTGCATTGAATGCCAACACAGATACTTTTGTAGTCACAAATGTAGCTGCAACCATTTCGGTAACAATGAAAGCTTGTTGCAAATTTTGCGGTTTGTTCGAAGACAATAATAATTTTTACTTCCGTCTTGCTAAAGCGAAAAAGGTGAGCACAAGCAGTACAAAAACAACTTGTGCTAGCTGATTATTTAGTTCCATTTCGCTTTGTAAGAAGCACAGCCACCCACTGGGCATTCGCTTTTGTCCGTTTGTGAGCGTTTTTTTCTGCGCCGTTTAAGCACGCGAAAGGAATGTGACGTTTTAAAATGTTAGCGGCGGTGACAAAGGCCGAAAAAAGTCGCTAAAAGTCTGTATTTACATTGTAATATTTTAGCTTTTCAAGCGTTTACTAGCTGCCCGTTTCCTGCTTTACAACGTTTTTTTGCCATGCTGCGGCCAGTCCATCTTGTCCTTGGCTGGCCGACTTTGCAACTCTTCTTTCGTTTGAGTGAACTTCCAGTGCCGTGAGTCCAGCTGGCAACCGGCTACCTTGCGCTCTTTCCGCTCTCCCCGCCTGTGTTTTCCTTTATCGTCTTTATTTCGCTACTAAACAACAACAACATCATTTTGTTTTTGGCTGCAAAAGTTTAGTGGCATAGAAAAACGCTGAGGTGAATTGTTTGGGTTTTTGCAAGGCGTTTACAGGCGGGGTAGCAAGCGCACGGCAAATATAACAAAGGCAAAGTAGTTATTTAAACTTTCCGGTTAATTTTTGGTTGCATAATAAAAGCATTAAAATCAAGGTTTTTGATTTTTCGACAGGCCGGCTGCCTAACGGTCGGCGCTTTTCAACTTTATTTTGTTGTTGCCACTTTTTCTTGGCAATTTTCAAGCGGTCCCGACATTGTTGTGCGACTTTGTGTGGATTTTGGGTTCGCTGCTTTTTTTTGTTTTTGTTTTTGTACTTACGGAAGGCTTTCAAAGCACCAGTGTTATGATTTGTTGCTTTTGTTGATATTTAAATATGCGTAATTGTGTTGCTTTAGCTTTTTTTTGAAACTTTCGCTTGCTTTTTTTTCGCTTTAACCTTGTTTTCCTTTGTTTCAATTGGCTTTTATTAGTTACCGCATGGGAAGCAGGGTCGAGCACTTTGCCACAAATTTAATGATACCCTTACTTCAGACATTACCGTTTGTTGGTTGGGCGCAATAAAAAATAACTTTGATTGAATCGTAAATGACGCCAAATGAAGGTGATGATGGCGAGCAATTTACAGCGGTTTTTATTGACTTGCAGCAAAATGTGGTTAGAAAATGTTAAAATATTCATTAGAAGTAAGTGAGTTGTAAGCACAAACATGTATGAAATGTTTGAACGTATATGGAAGCTTAGAAATAATTGTTTAAGTCGAGCCCCGTAAGTTAAGTGGGTGAATATTTTCGAAAACTTTAATATTATTTTTACCTTCCAAACATTTCCTATACTCTACAGTACTTACTATGCGTACCCCAGTGTTCACTTGATTGCAGGTGGGGGCGTATGAGTGATATTTTCTTATCTGACAACACTGGTCGTTACGATTTTTGTGTTTAACTTCTGCATGTTAAATTTCAGTTTCTCAGACACCAAAACATTATGTTCATATGGGCAAACTTTAAGTGCTAAAACTAAAAATTCCAGTGTTTCTTAATGTCTAGAATCAGAATTTGAGCATGAAAACAGTAACCAAAAAAATATATTGTTGACCGGTGTAATTCAAATCTAATTTTAGTTATGAACTATGAACTACTATGAAATTAGATGTTTTTTCATAATGAGTTAGCAAACATATATCATTACACTAGTGTATTATTTGGGCGGTGCGTATGAGTAACTTTATTTGTTAGCTATACATAAAAAAAATTATATAATATACGTTAAAAACTAGTTAACTAAATGCATTATTTTTACTATTTATTGGATACTTTTTTTATCGCGAAACGTAACTGACAGTTTTCTTCGATTGCAGGAGCGTGGCGCATCATGAGTTCTTGCCACAGGGAAGAACGGTCAATAAGGAATATTACCTGCAAGTTATGCGCAGAAACGTCCGGATTTGTGGAAGAACAAAAATTGCCTTTTGCACCACGATAACGCCCCTGCTCACACATGGTTGCTTGTGCGCGACTTTTTGGCCAAAAACAACACACTAATGATGCCGCAGCCACCGTATTCCCCAGATTTGGCCCCCTGTGACTTTTTCTTGTTCCCTAAACTGAAGAGGCCCATGAAAGGACGATGTTACGCTTCTCTTGACGAGATAAAGACGGCATCGAAGGAGGAGCTGAAGAAGATAAAAAAAATGATTTTTGAAGTGCTTCGAAGATTGGAAAAACCGTTGGCACAAGTGTATAATATCTCATGGGGATTATTTTGAAGGGGACAAAATAGATATTCATGAATAAATAAATAATTTTTGAAAAAACACAAAATTCGCGATACTTTTTGAACACACCTCGTATAACCTGGCAGCCGTGGAGTAGGTTCGAGGATATGATTTAAAACTCGTTAAATTATACTTTTTTAAATGGTAGAATGTAATTTTTAAATTCTCAAATGATACTGGGTGACTGTGTCCATTTACGGATTGAATGTCACTGAATGAGGGCATGGGATATCGTGAATCATAGAATATATTGGAATGGCACATAACATGAAAATTTGTCTTTATTCCCATTTATATTATATTGATGAGTTTCAATGGCTCAATTTACATCAGTATTTGTCTCCTTCATTCATATATCTTCTTCTTAAGGGGTTATATCCACTTGTAATTTTCAAAAAATCGATTTTTTTTCATTTTTTGAATGTACATATATTCAAGAATATTCTCTGAAAATTTCAAATCGATCCGACAATTAGTGTCGGAGATATGAGCGTATTACTAAGAACGTTTCCGAGCGTTCGAAAGTAGGCGGAGCACGTAAATCGTAAATCGTTCCCGAAACTTTAAACGCGTTTATCTCAAAACCGTGTTTTCAGAGTCGGTGAGCAAAATTTCTCCGAAACCGCTAAACCGATCGGTTTGAAATTTTCACACGACTTACTCAGATATATTTTTCAGGTAATGATCGAAGGAATAAGAATTTGGACAATAATTTCGATTTTTTAAGCCACTTTGAAGTGAAAAATTTTCATGAAAAACTGAATTTTTTTTCGAACCGTCGCCATTTTGTCAAAAATCAAAATTTTGACTAGACCTTCGATCATTACCTGTATTTATTTATCACAAAACTAAATATTTTTGGTTTTTGGTTTTCAGATAATTTGGACCAGAGATATCTTGCTCACCGCCAAGCACCTTTTTTTGGACGTCTCTCCGCAGATCATCTACAGGATCTAGGAAATCCAATATTTTTTTAAATAAACCGCTGATTTGTAAAGTACATTAAATTCTGTTTAAGTACATTTTTTTCATTAATGTATAAAATAAAATGCCTCTTTGGAAAAAATTCACAAAAAAACGCGTTTTTTCTGCCTCGCAAGTGGATATAACCCCTTAAGCGGTCAGTAGGGTAATCTTTTTTTCAATTTTTGTTTTTTTTTTGCATTTTCTGTTCCTTATATTCTTAGAATTTATGTAGAAACCCACTTTACCATTGGAAGGTTTCGAAAAAGGCCCAAAAATAATAATACCGCTCGACGTTCGGAGGCGCACGGAGTGCATACCTCAAACTTTAAACGTGTTTTTCTCAAAACACACCTTTTTAAAGAAATCGTGTCCGCCAGTGAAAAAGCGCATCTCATTCACACAGCCATTTCTTCGACAGATGTCCTCAAAAAATTCCGAAAAAATTATTTATATACTTAATGATATACCTCATGATATGTGGAAACAGTTCTATTGTAGAATAAAAATGTTTATAAAAAAAAATATCAAAAAACAGGGCAAATTACCCTACTGACCGCTTAAACATTTTTACTTTTGGCTACCTAGAATTTAAAAATTTTCAGTGAGGTAATCTGCACATAAGATATATTAAATAACTGGTATTAAAGTTGAAAAGTTTATTATTGTGAGAAAATTTACTCTTTGACTCTAATTTCAACAATTAATTTCAATAATTCCATATGCTATCCACTCAAGTGCTTCAATCCAGTTATAAAATTATTTTTTCTATAAGTTGCGCAAATTCATTTCTCGGAATAAATACTTACACTGAAATTGAATTTATGGAAAATTCAGTTTCGAGCTCAATACAGTTCACATTTCCAAAGAAAACAACAAACACAGCCGCACAAAACTTGAGCTGTTGTTTGCAACAAAACTTCCAAAACGCGCATACCGAAGGCAAAAAAGAGCAAATTATGAAATTTCCAAAAAGTAGCAGAAAAAATCGACAAATTCCGTTTGCTGAGCATTGAACTCGGCCGGCGATTTTCGCTGCAGGCCAATGCATAGCTGTGTAGCTGTGTGGGAAATGTCTAACTCGCCGGCGACCTCCTTCAGTGCAATTTGTAGTGCAATCCCCATGGAATTTATACAAAGTCTGAACATCAAATTGAACAACCATAGCTGCAACAAACACAACACAAACTACGGCGAACCAAATGCATTGATGGCAATGAACGGAGCGCAAGAGTTGGGTGTGCAAAAAAAATCGCCACACGGATAACGAATTTGAGCGCAAGTGATGGAAAAAATGGCGATATTATGACGATTTGATGATGTAAACAGTGGTCGGTAATGCAACAGTGCTTGCGGCGGTATTAGAGCAGAGCTTTGCCAGCGTACGATTGGTGTTTGTGTTATTGTTGTGGCTTCCACGAGAGATAAGCTGTTGTTGTGGTTGTTGTTGCTGTTGTTGCGCGTAGCAACTTAATGCCCTGACTAGCCATTTTCCGCACTTTTATTACAACCATTCTGAATGGTGTGGCTAATGATGTCGGCGATGGCAACGAAAAACGTTGGCGATGGGGAAAAGAAACCAAAACGAAATCGTAATAAAACGGTTTCACAAGTACCGTGAAAAAAACGGTTAACGATCAAAGAATATCGAACATGAAAATAAAATAAGTAATCATAAAGTAATTGATAATCAAAGGGAATTACATTAGAGTGCCACTACAGGATGGCGGTGGCAGCGAAACGGCAAAGTGCTTCAATGTAGCACTTGGGTTGCCACGCTCCCATTATCGCTGTTGTTGTTGTGTGTTTATTTATTTTCTTTTCGTTTTGGTGAAAATCAATAATCAATTGCGTGGCGCAGCAAAGGTCATTAGGAAAGTTGCAAATGTGTCTCAAGTGGCATGCAACCACCTGAAAGTTTTCAGAGCATTGCGCTTAATGTTTTGTGCTTGTGTGCCCCAGCTGTTGGCAATCGCACATCTGTAGCACACGCTGCGCGGGCATTGTTAACATTATTATTAATACTTTTGCCCTGCCTCCATGTGTGGCGCGCTCGCTGTCAATAATGATGAGTGCATGAAAACTTTTGACTACAGCTAACGCACCAAGCATGCACACATGTTAGCACTTGCCACATATTTTGCCTTTCCAGAAACCATAATTCCCATCGTTAGTGCCTTATGTGGGCGAAGCTTCCACCGCGCGCTCATAATTTAAATTGCATACATGAACTGCTGTAAGCTAAGCTTGAAATTTGTGGAGTGGCATGATCGACGCGGCACACATTGACGCCCGTGCTGCATAGATGCATGTGTGAGAAAATGGCCGCTGAAATTGCACATCCTCATGCAGCGATTTGGCGTTGCTAGGCCACCATTGAACTTTAGTGCGCCAAAATTTGGCGGTTTATCAATATTTCAGCAGAGTTTTGCATAGTTTACGTGATGCCGAATGTATCAATGTCCAACAGGAATGTGGGTGTGATCTAACTAAATTTTAGGAATATGTGTCCAAGGGTGCGGATAAATTCTGAGAATATTTTGATTACGGAATTTTTATTATATGAAAATTGAGCTTTTGTGTAGTTAACGCAGAAAAAGGTAATTTTTTATTGTCTTTCACAAAGCAAGTACTACTTCTTGGAAAGCAAATCGAATCAATGAATATACAATAATTTAAAGGTGACCCATCTGGCAACGCTGTAACTTTTAACAGCGCTGACAAATCGGCTAATGTCATACCGCGTTAGAAGCGTCATTCGAAGACAATTTATACCATGGAACAGTACACTCCAAAAGAACGCGCTGAAATTGTTCAGCTTTATATTCAAAATAACTTTTCAATTGTGTTAACTCAACGTGCGTTTCGCAAAAAAAATAAAGTGAAAAGTGCTCCAGTTAAGAACACAATTAAGTCTTTATACGCAAAATTTGTGAACACCGGTAATCTCAGTAATGCCAGTCATGCATCCAGACAACGCACAAGACGTTCTGATGAAAATATCGAAGCTGTACGAGCCAGTATTGAGGAGACTCCATCGACATCGAGTTATCGCCGCTCTCAGGAATTAGACATCTCTCGCACCACTCTCCGACGCATAATTCATAAAGATTTGAAGATGTTTCCATATAAAATTCAAATGGCACAAAAACTAAACCCAGCTGATTATCCGCGACGCCTTAGTTTTGGCAAATGGGCCATCGAAATGGCTGAAAACGAACTTGACTTTTGGCGAAAACTCATCATGTCAGACGAGGCACATTTCTCGTTGAATGGAGGCGTAAACAAGCAAAATTGCCGATTTTATGCCACCGAAAATCCTCAATTAATTGAAGAACAGCCTCTTTACGACCAAAAAGTAACAGTTTGGTGCGGTGTTTGCGCGAATATGATCATCGGACCGTATTTTTTCGAAGACGAAAATGGGTGATCAGTCAGTTTATTTTTATGCTTTCTGACAAATTGGTAGTCCAAGAGCCTTGCCTAGCTTAAGCTCTTATCAATTTTCCTGCATTTGTCGGCTGCTTAACAGCAGTACTTCTCAAAAAGTTAGTCATACGAGCGAAATAGTAATTTTGGATATTTCATAAGGTAAAGAGGCTTGGTTAGGTTAAATACGGTTGGATCGATTGAAGTAAAAAAGCATTATAAATACATCATAGCTGGACCATTAGACAATTCAATGATATTTACCAGAGATTTTTTCAGTTGATCTTCCGTGTATTTATTTAGTGAGTTTCAGCTTTAATTTATTTTTCGTTCTTTGTATTTCTTCCACTGGTATCAGTGGCCAATAAGTAGTCGCAACGGTAGAATTCATCGGTGAATATCCTCCAAAGAAGGAGAATACTGTCCTATCGGCTGGAAAAGTGATGCCCAACGTCTCCTGGAATCGACCTGGAAAACGATTCTAATATGATAGAGATAACTGGAGAAATAGTAAGACAGCAGGGTCAAAGAATTTGAAGTCAAGTGTATCGAGCTAAAAGTAGTATAGCTTGAGATAAGTAAATAGCGGTTAGCGCTCATACAATACATTCTTTATGACTTTATATGTATATAAACAAGACTCCTTGCCAAGAAGAATATTCATTCTGATTTTATTTTAAGCTTCAGGAAAGGTCTTAATTTCTATGCAATCTTGTTTTTATAATCTAGCTTTAATAGCTTCTGTTAGCTGTGTTTGCTGGGGTCGTGAGTGTTCACGATCATCATTTTTATACCCCAAGTGTGCTACCAAGTTTGCAACATTTAGAAGGAAACGTCAGAGTGCCTATTAAATACATATATTGGGTAGTCGAAAAATGGAAATTTCATAATGGGACTGAAAAAAATAAATAGTTGAAAAAAACACCCTAATATAAACATAAGAGAGATTTTATTTCTAATATGAGAATTACTTTTTAGTTACTATTTACAAAAAATAGGGTAATTTAGATTTATGTTTAATAGGATCCTAGTTCCAACAAAGGTATGTATTTGTGCGACTAAATACTTTACGAAATTTCCACTTCAACTTGAATGCGAACTGTCCAACAAGACATAGAAGTAGTGATTATTTGTCAAGTTTTATTGTTGCCCATTGTGCTAACACTTTCACTTTTATTAGCTGCACACACACATATGCACAAATGTTCAAATACATACTCATATGTAGGCAACTAGCGCAAGTGGCGTAATAAAAGTGAAATAAAAGCGGAAAGCACCAAAAAGTTGACAATAGAAAAAAGTGAAACCCTCGCAGATTTATGTATTGTTTGCCATATACAATTTACTTTCAATAAACGTGGAATATACAACAACAAATATACATATACATATATACATACGTGTGTATGTATGGTAAATGCATAGAAAATTTGAAGCAATTTAAATAAATTGGCGAGTAAGCACACATAGCGCCCTTTAAGCGGACATATGAACAGCCAAGTTTTCAACATATGTGTGTATGTATGTATTTAGAAGCAATGTGTGCAAGAGGCCAAATACGCCGAACTATGCAAATTGGACATTTTATAGCGTGACAGCCACCATAAACTCTACATTGCACACACACCCAATTGTTGGAACCTTTTCAACGCTTTCATCCTTTTTTATGCGCTTCCGCTATTTGGCGACAACAATAGTAGGCACACACACACAAGCATAGATATACACACTCGCGTATCTAAACAAACGCACAAAACATGGGATGTGAACAAACGGAAAGCCAATTGAAATATCAGCCACTGCTGTAGCTGGGAGAAGACTAAAAAACTACAAAAAAAACGGAGAAAACAACAACATTTGTAACAGGAAGGACAATAGCAAAGAAAAGCGGAGACAATGCAACTAATGGCACAATTTAACAAGCTAACAATCAAACCAAAAGCGCTCCACCCGCTCGGGTGGACGTCCGGGTAGCCCATTGAAGGTATGGCGGAGAGCAAAAGAGAATGAAAGCGATGTTACTTTACGACGAAACTAAACTAAATAATAACGTAACTGAAAAAAATAAAGCAATTATTGCTTGAGCGCAACCTAAAAGGCGTGGGATGCGAACGCTTAAGAGCTGCGTCCGTTCAATCCATTGAAAGAGAAACGTTGCTGGCAGCATGTACTCAAATAAATCCCAATACTCAATCAAGAATAAAATAAATCCAATATAGAAATAAATCCTACCATGAAAAACGACTTTAAAATTGAAAACAAAGCAACGTTGCAATGCAAACAGGGGGAGAGTGAAGAAGAGAGCAGCAAATAAAATGACAAAAGCAATAAAATGGAAGAAATCGCTGAGCTCTAACGGTTACAATAAGTATCATCCCAACGGCCGATTACGAAGCTTGCTAGTTTTTGGCTTTTAGCCTTTGGCGGCCGGAAATTCGGTGCCGGCCCAAATACGGATAGAAATATAAACATGCATAAATCAGGCAAAAAATTAGTAGGAGAATGAAAAAATGAAGGAAACGTGTAAGCAGCGGAAATCACAAGCGAAAAAAGAAATCGAAACAAATGAACGCTGAACAAGTGAAACGGTGAGCGGTGCTTTGTACTGAGCGCTGCCGAGTTGCGCTAAGCGAATACAATGGGCTCCGCTCATTGGGAGCAATTGAAGTCGCGCTCCTCTCTGGTAGCCGGTTGGAAAAAATAGTATACAAATACCGGAAGCGGAAGCGCCACGAAAGCAGCGCCAGTCAAGCATCCAGCAGGCTAACCCCCTTTAAACCAGCGCCAGGTTAGGTCAGGAAATAAGTGTGGGTTTACATGCGAGCACAAATGACTATGGTATGGTCAAGATTTTAAGTAACCTTGAAGTCTTTGAAGTAGAATGTAGTTTATTTTATTGCACAGTGTGCTGCGTGCGCATCCTTGAAGAAGATAAGAGACATAAATCATAAGAGAGTAGGTATGATAACGATTAATTTGGCTCTTCAAAGAAAACAAGTTTTTCATTCACAAGAAAAAATAAACACATTTCATAACAAGTGATCTGAAAAGACTACGGGAAACCTCACCACTAATAAAAACAGGATTGGTTCGAGATCATCGTACCGAGTCTGGTAGCAATGTTGGAACCAATAGTCGCAATTCTACGTGAGGTGGTTGATTTAAAGCTTGTATGACCTAAGTATCGCTGTGGGATGAAATACTTTATTTGCTGCCAACAAAAAAGGAGAGACCAACTGAAAGCTTTTTGTCAGCTTGATGAAGAACGAGTAGTTTCTAAAGTACATATCGTCACCTGAAATGCAAATTAACGTAACAACATTTTCAGAAATTTACAGTGGCATGAATGAAACACGGAATAAAATGGAACATGAGTGAAACAAAATATTAATATTGGTTAAAACTGGTTTATATATGACCGCAGAACCAGAAAATATTGAACATATTTAATATTATGTATACAATTTGAAGTAGTGAAGCGTAATCAATAAGACACTCAATTTCGAATTTTTTGATGATACGTTACTTTGCATTTCAGGTGACGATATATATATATCTAATTTGTAAAACTAGTCTCTGCTTTAAGTGGGAGAATAATTATATACAAAAGTCGGAAATATTTAATTGAAATACACCAAAAGTCAGGTTAAATATCCAAAATATTAATAAAAAATATTCATTGATCTTTAATAGGATCTTGAAATTATTGTAAATCTGACTTTTAAATTCCTAATTCTTGTATCAGCTCGAGACCCTAAAATACTTTAATCAAAGTATTATCACAAAAGCCTCACTGTGCACACATGCATAAAACTATACTCAAACTTGCTGTGAGCACGACCTCCGCACCATCGCACAGTTTAACCCCAAAGCCCAACACAATGACTAACCCACTCGCATTCCTCAAGCAATTTACTAATGGCGAGTAAAAGTAGAAATTAAGAAATTCATTTAGGGTAAAAGTATCTGTGTGAAATCAGTGAAGGATGACTGCGTGAAGGTGCATGAATGCTGAAAGGATGCGCACAATTGCTGGCGCAATGTCCGCAATCGCCAACTAGCCGACTACCAAAGCAGCCAACCAGGCCATTGTGTTGCTGCCGCCGCTGTAGCTGTGCTACATCCTGTTTGCAAAACCGGGTCTCGCCCGGTCGCGCACCTCATTTGCTTCAGATCAGAAGATTGCTTTGTCTTCTGGTTTTATTGTTTTTGTTTTCTGTTTTTTTTTTAGAATTACTTTTTCCATACACAATACTCCATGGAATGAAATCAATTGAATTCTTTATTGAGTTGAAATTTTTATTGTTTTCTCTTCTCCATCCAAGAACCATTCATTTGCCCATTGAATGTTCGTTTTTTCGCTTAGTTTTTTGCGTCAGTTGAGTTGGACCTGACGCTATATTGCCTATTGTTTGAAATTCCCAACACTATTTTTACGCTTTTTAATATTTTGTTGCTATTTTTGTTTTTTTTTTGCTACTTCCACTATTGTTCGCTGGCGCTAGCCTTGGGGTGTGGACAGTTCATCGATTATTTGTTTGGCAAACGTTTGCTGTAGCGTCAACTTAGCAAAAATTACAGGCTGCTCCATAGCTATTGAAGTGCCCCCCCTCAGCCATGGCAGGGACTTAGCTATGTCCCTTTGGCATTCGTATGTGGCGGTGGGCGTTCTTGGCACGCAAGAATGAAGCTTTTCACATTTATAATTGGAAAGAAAAGATTTTTTGTGCATTCGGTCGTTCTAATTAGTGTGAAATTCATTTTCCGTGCCATCTCCTTTCAATATAAAGGGTGATTTTTTAAGAGCTTGATAACTTTTTTTTAAAAAAAAAACGCATAAAATTTGCAAAATCTCATCGGTTCTTTATTTGAAACGTTAGATTGGTTCATGACATTTACTTTTTGAAGATAATTTCATTTAAATGTTGACCGCGGCTGCGTCTTAGGTGGTCCATTCGGAAAGTCCAATTTTGGGCAACTTTTTCGAGCATTTCGGCCGGAATAGCCCGAATTTCTTCGGAAATGTTGTCTTCCAAAGCTGGAATAGTTGCTGGCTTATTTCTGTAGACTTTAGACTTGACGTAGCCCCACAAAAAATAGTCTAAAGGCGTTAAATCGCATGATCTTGGTGGCCAACTTACGGGTCCATTTCTTGAGATGAATTGTTGTCCGAAGTTTTCCCTCAAAATGGCCATAGAATCGCGAGCTGTGTGGCATGTAGCGCCATCTTGTTGAAACCACATGTCAACCAAGTTCAGTTCTTCCATTTTTGGCAACAAAAAGTTTGTTAGCATCGAACGATAGCGATCGCCATTCACCGTAACGTTGCGTCCAACAGCATCTTTGAAAAAATACGGTCCAATGATTCCACCAGCGTACAAACCACACCAAACAGTGCATTTTTCGGGATGCATGGGCAGTTCTTGAACGGCTTCTGGTTGCTCTTCACCCCAAATGCGGCAATTTTGCTTATTTACGTAGCCATTCAACCAGAAATGAGCCTCATCGCTGAACAAAATTTGTCGATAAACACATTTCGAACCGAACACTGATTTTGGTAATAAAATTCAATGATTTGCAAGCGTTGCTCGTTAGTAAGTCTATTCATGATGAAATGTCAAAGCATACTGAGCATCTTTCTCTTTGACACCATGTCTGAAATCCCACGTGATCTGTCAAATACTAATGCATGAAAATCCTAACCTCAAAAAAATCACCCGTTACATACATCTCTAATATCTTTGAAGGACACTTAAATACATATTAAGACTTCGTTTAAGATAATTCGAGTTGTCTAGATTTAAGCTGTTATTGTGTATATTATATGTATATACTCGTACTTGGTAATGCAACAATAACTTTGGTCAAGTTTAAAATATTTTTTTCGACGAATTTTCGCTACCCTTACTATGAGCTGCCGATGTGAGTTTCATTCCAAGTTGTCAAATTTCAACTTACAGCCGCTGAGCGTCAATTTTCCGAATGCTGTTGCCTTTAGGAGGTGTAGTCTTGCAATTCGCTTGTGATGTTGCTCTTCGTTGTAAATACGCTTGAGGCTTGAATCATGTTGATACCGCTGGATCGACAGAGTTTGTTGGCAAGCGAATGTATTACTTTATTAGAAGATCCATAACAAAAAATATATGATTGAGAGTATAGAAGAAAAACCTAGTGGCCAAAAAAGTTTAGAACGAGTCTGCACTGAAAAGCATAAATATTTCATTGTGTGGATGTTCCGATGAATCCGTGAGTATGCAGATCTTCAACGTTCTTTTAGGTTCTCTGATTTATCGTAGCAGAACTTATACTCTACAACTTTGTAGAACGTTTGGCAGCATTTCTTCATCCTCATCTACTTACGAAATACTTGCCAACGTTAACCGAAAATGTTTGGGTTCTGCAAATTTTCGCCTCCGGCGTAAGATTCTATTGAATCCGAAATCTCGATGTTACACCGTCTTGTAATTTGAACTTTTTCAGAGCGTAATGATAAGAACTTTTATTTTAAAACTTTGATTCTCATCAATCTTGTTTTACATTTAACTCTAATCAAGCAATTTGCAACACCTTGTCTCTCCTGTGGTTAATAAATGCTGCAAAAGTCAGATTTTTCATCTAACCATCCTCAATTAATTGTCCTTACTCATTAATTATACTATTCCATGTACCGTTCTCATGCAATCTTCAGAAAATCTTTTTGATGGTGCTTCCCTCACTTTACCCAAACCTGCACGTCCAAGATAACTTTCGTTCATCCCAATTGCTCAGCTTACAAAGTTATCCAAATACATACATACATAAATATGTACAATATAATATTGAGTGTGCATGTAGCGGCAATGCAAAGGTTCCAGAACTGTGCTCTTTATCTCGTTACTGCTGTCACGCTTCTGACACATGTCGCCCTGGACCGGCCGTGACACAGGGCTGCCACTTTTGATTTACCCACCGCTAAGTGATACGTAAAAGCCCAAAGCCCAAGCGGCGACCTTTCGTAACCAGACTCTTGTTAATTCTTTTCGGACAGTTTAAAATTATTTCATTTTACCAAAATCCTTGTACAATTACATGTATAAATACATGAAGGTTTGGTTACGGAGAGGAGAATCACACAAAAAAAAATACAACAAAATCAGTGCATGACATTCGTTTGGACGTAGCAATTTGAAGTGATACGAGTGAATGGGAACGACCAGCAGCAGTTGCGGCAGAGGCTGAAAGATTGCGCAAATTGTCAACTTAATTTTCCACATTCAACTTATGCGAGCGGAGATGTGCAACATTCATGACCAACCGACAGTTATGCAAGATTGCAAACAAATGACAAAGACAGCGGCAACAACAGCAGCGGCAGCAAGCAACAATAACCAACAACATATTCGCGACCATGGTAGATTTGCAGTTGGCTGCAGGCGCTTGGCTTGGAAAAGTTTTTGTCACCGCTGCGCTTTGGCTGTTTTGCGGTTAGCCATTCGGTCCACCATTCCCATTGACGGAGCGCACATCTTTCGCCTTGGTTTGCGTTGCGTTCGTCGCTCACACAAGTTATGGCCAAGTTCTTGCAGTAGCCTTGAGTGTCGGCAAGGTTGTGGCGTGAGCTTATGCGTTAAGCTGACGTTGGTTAGGCCCGGCATTTCGTCGTCCATTGCGGTTTATGCCACCAAGTCAAGTCTATGTGTTGCAATATGCAAGTTTGCTCGCTTCTAAACTTGCTTGCTTCACTTGTAATTTCCCAGCTTATTCAAGCGTACTATGCGCGTAATGTCTTTCAGTAGATAATTTCCCGCGGGTGCCGCCGCGCAGTGTTGTTGGCATGAGTTAAGCCGCAAAATGCCATTTCATCTTTTTAATTGAATTTTAATTCGTTTAGAGTGAAATTTTCTGCGCTGCTGCGAGAGTGAAAGCCGACGGCAGTTGCAGCGAGGTGGCTCCAAGTTTTTTTTTAACATTTTTGTTTTTACATATTGCTGATATGCAGAGTGTGGATATGCTTATTGCTTTGGCAGACGGGAGCAATTGAAAAGCGCTTCAAATCGGTCATGCGCGATGTCAATTGTTTGTGAAGGCGAAATTGTTTATTTTTAAACGCTTTTATTAATTTGTGAATGTAGGTTTCTTATTTGAGGAAAAAGTGGTTGAAGGTTTATTCACTTTGCCGTTGGTTCCAAAACGATGCCGTAGACCATTCTTAGATGTGACGTTTCATGTAATGACTCATGTGTTGGAAACCAAAAACAGAGGATATATGAATATTCATTCAAGAAGTTTTATGCCAAAAATGTTCGAATATATTTCGTTATAGATTTCCACATTTAAGATACTACTACTTTTCTTATGGTTTGACTGTTTATCTGCGACTTACAGCTTTTTTGTTGAAGAAATATCTCTCAATACAGTTTCCTCTCTCACGTTTTCTATGCTTGTTCCACATTATACGGTCAAATCTGTTATTCGAAGCAGTATTTCGAAGATTATTTCGAGAAATGCTTGCTTCGTTTCATTCAAGGAAGTTGATTTATGCTAGTCCTCGTTCGTTTCGCAATTCCAATTTTCATTTTTTTTTTTGGGAAATCAAGGGTGTATTCTAGTCTAGAGGACCGAATTTCGGCAATTGACGAAAAATAGAATATGATATTTTTACTAACCGTTTGTTGACCATGTGTTTATTTATATTTCAAGAGTACGGAAAAATTAAGTTCTGGTGCAAACGAACATCTGTTACTTTTGCAACTCGCAAGAATTCAAACCAGGGACTTACTTTAAGGTGGAAAACCAATCATATATGTAGAATAAAGTCAGCCAGATGTTCGAAAATCCTGATATTATTTATATAAAGGCTCAAATGTATGTAGGTTTAAAGATATGATAGATTATAAGTAAAATACGCTCTCTTATTTTATTGAGATAACTCACATATTGACCGATATATGCGGTACAAAGTCATCCGGAAGTTCGAAACACTTTGTATTAGGTATATGGGGGCTAAGAGAAGTATTAGACCGATTTAATTCATTTTTGTCATACAGACATTCCATTGTAAGAGAAGGGTTATCACTTATTTTCCTTTAAATATATCACAAATTAACCGACATTTTCGATAAAAAGTCAACTATAGGTAACGGGGCCTAAATATTCGGTACCTAGGGGCTTTAACAGTTTCTATTGGATTTTAATAATTTTTGATCATAAGATGGCACACTCTAAAGACATTGTTCGTACAAAGTTTTATTCCGTTATATTGATTGCTTATTGATTTGTGTACTTGATACTGAACCAATCAAGAGGAATTTCAAATTATTAATTTTCAAGTTATATGGGAAGTTCCCCAATGTGACATAAGAATGTGAGAATAATGTCACATACTGAATTTCGCCGAAATCAGTCAGTCGGGACCCGAGATATATATCACAAAAAAGTGGGCGGTGCCACGCCCATCGTCAAATTTAACTACCAGCTCCCTTAAAGCTTTCTCATACCATTTGGGGTAAAATTTAATGTCTCTGGCGTATTTAGTTATTGATTTATCGCGCTTGTAGTAGTTCCGTTATATGGAGAGTGAGCGGGGCTATTCTCCGATGTCATCCATTTTCACACTCTTGGTAGAGGTTCTTATAACATTTGGACTAAGCAAATATTGTTGTTGTAGCTTAAGTGGTTTAGGATATACGAGTATGTAACGGGTGATTTTTTTGAGGTTAGGATTTTCATGCATTAGTATTTGACAGATCACGTGGGATTTCAGACATGGTGTCAAAGAGAAAGATGCTCAGTATGCTTTGACATTTCATCATGAATAGACTTACTAACGAGCAACGCTTGCAAATCATTGAATTTTATTACCAAAATCAGTGTTCGGTTCGAAATGTGTTTCGCGCGCGTGTTTTGTTCAGCGATGAGGCTCATTTCTGGTTGAATGGCTACGTAAATAAGCAAAATTGCCGCATTTGGGGTGAAGAGCAACCAGAAGCCGTTCAAGAACTGCCCATGCATCCCGAAAAATGCACTGTTTGGTGTGGTTTGTACGCTGGTGGAATCATTGGACCGTATTTTTTCAAAGATGCTGTTGGACGCAACGTTACGGTGAATGGCGATCGCTATCGTTCGATGCTAACAAACTTTTTGTTGCCAAAAATGGAAGAACTGAACTTGGTTGACATGTGGTTTCAACAAGATGGCGCTACATGCCACACAGCTCGCGATTCTATGGCCATTTTGAGGGAAAACTTCGGACAACAATTCATCTCAAGAAATGGACCCGTAAGTTGGCCACCAAGATCATGCGATTTAACGCCTTTAGACTATTTTTTGTGGGGCTACGTCAAGTCTAAAGTCTACAGAAATAAGCCAGCAACTATTCCAGCTTTGGAAGACAACATTTCCGAAGAAATTCGGGCTATTCCGGCCGAAATGCTCGAAAAAGTTGCCCAAAATTGGACTTTCCGAATGGACCACCTAAGACGCAGCCGCGGTCAACATTTAAATGAAATTATCTTCAAAAAGTAAATGTCATGAACCAATCTAACGTTTCAAATAAAGAACCGATGAGATTTTGCAAATTTTATGCGTTTTTTTTTTTAAAAAAAGTTATCAAGCTCTTAAAAAATCACCCTTTACATTCAACTTGTTAGAGGGCGGGACAGGCTCACTTTTTCAAAAAATTTTGGTCCGAATACGCCCATCTACGAACTCGAAATTTCCTTTGTACTAAGAACTCACATACCAAGACTCATCTAGATATCTCAATTTTTACTCAAGCTACAGCTTCCACCGACGGACGGGCAGACAGTCAACCGGACTTCAACTCTTCTCGACAGCGTGATTATTTATATATACATAACCCTATATCTATCTCCATTAGGTTTAGGTGATACTTACAACCGTTAGGTGAACAAAACTATTATAGTCTATAGCAACGTGCCCAGTTGACATGACAGTATAAAATTTCTAGACCAGAATACCCCTTTAACATTATTAATTTGTTTGTAAGGATAATTCGAATAGGAAACCGTGTCTATTAACTGGCAGCCTCTTACCGAGGCGCTTCCGTTATTTGCTCATCAAATTGTCTATCCATTCAATTCACCAGCAGTTTTCACTATAAGTACTTGCCATTTTTTCCTCAGCAAATGTGTTTTTGTATTTTTTGTTATTCTCCATTCTCGCGCCAATTGTTTTTATGCGCTGTAGATAGTTTGCAACTTGCGAGTCTACTTTCGTAGCTTTTTGCCATTCGAGTTGCTTCTATGATAGTTTTTAAATTTAATTTATTATTATACATTTTTTCAGTTAGCGCTTTTCCCCTTATCTTCTTTGTGTACTTCATATCAACGTTCTATATTTATCGTGGTGCAATCTCGCTTGCCCTGCCTGGGCCCGGCGCTTGCATATGGCTCGCTTTATTCCGGCGCTTTTTTCGCAAATCGATTTAATTTAATTTGTTTTCATTTCTTCCGCTTCCGTTTCGACTTTCGGACTTTGGCAACACCTACAATGTCTGCGGCAGCGCTCGTCCTGAAGTGGTTCGGCCCTTTTAATTTTCTTGACTAGCGGCAAATGGCAACTCCAACTACATTGTGCGCTGCATAGTCAGGTCCTTGGGGGTGATGGGTGCGCTGGCTGCGCTCGTCACTCCCAGTAATTTCGTAATGAATTGACTTTATGCGCTGCTACTCTTGTTGTTATTGTAGTCGTAGTTGCTGCTGTTGCCTTGCTGCTTGGCTCAAAAGACCATTTGTGGCATATTAGCGCGAGGACTCATGCGTTGACATACATACACCCATGCATAGCTATGTACTATGTATATGTAGCTTAATGAAGACTTATGGCAGCATACACTCAAGTATGTATGTAAGCGCATATAAGTGAAGTATGTTCGTATGTGCTCGTGACGGAAATAAATTGAAGAATAGTTTATATAAAGTTGAAATTTGTTTATCGTACCAAGGGACGTTGCATGTAGCAAGTTAATTGAAAAAGGCGTTGCCGACATCATCAACGTCATAGTTGCCGTCAAAATGGTTGCCGCTACTTAGTATTGCATTGCATAGCATAGCACAGCATAACATAGCATAATGATAACTCTATACATTAGCAACTAGTTGTAGCACTGTCATTTGCGCTCTCTCAAGTTGCGCGACTTTTTGCAAATTAATTTCCAGACATTCAAACGGTTGCTAGGTATGTGTACAATTTGCCGCATGCCGCATGCCGCACCCACGTGCGCTGTCCGCATGAAATTGAATTCTTTGAAAAGGTGCAAATTTTACGACTTAACCGTCACTTGCCATTCGATTCGTCGCCTTGTGATGATTAATTTGAAAAATGTTTACTTGCACCCGTTGGCGATTTAATCGAAATACTTTATTGGTATTGCCAAGTGTGTGCGAAGTTTCTGCAGTCTGCGTAGCAACTTGCCAACTATGCTATAAGCGTGGCGACGACGTGACCTGTTTACGAAAATCTTTCTGGAATAAAGTTAGCTTATTATTGCCACAACAAATTGCGAGAGCTTGGAAATAGTTGACAAACGAAAACTTAATATATTGAAGCTGCAAAAATTTCGGTTGTGCCTTAATGCAGGCGAAAACAAGTTAAGCAAACATTTTCTTTTTCAATTGTCGATTTTTTTTTATCGAGTGGCAACGCTAATTTTACGAAAAATTGCCACTGTACACTAATTAAGATTACAAGGGTTTACCGGGTTTCAAAAAATCGTTATTTTATTGTCTTATTAAATTCTATGATATTCTCTAGAATATTGTCTCAAGTTTTCAAGTTCAACCGAGTAATAGTTTCGGAGATTCAGCCTTGAGAACTTGTGCGCCTGAGGTTAAGTGCGCAGTCTTTAAATGCGTTTTTCTCGAAACTGTGTTATTGAAGTCGGTTGGCAAGATTTCTTGAAAACTACTCAACCGATCTTCATGAGAATTTACACAATTCCTTGAGATACAATTCTTAAACACTTAAATGAAGATCTTTTTTTCGATTACAACTATTTGAAAAAAATGTCGCAAAATTGTTAATGCAATTTTAATGTGTTTTGTGAAAATGTCTGCCAAAAATCCAAAAATCAGTTTTTTTCAGTTTTTTTCCTTCGGCCAAGTTTTAAGTTATGGTTTTAACTAAAACACGTATTTTTTTCACTTTAGATGATCCTGCAACAACACGAGTTCATCTCTTTACCGAGGGGTCACCGGTATTGGCGTCACAATGGCTGAGTTTAAAATATTTTTTTTTCCAAAAAATTCAGAATTTCTTTGCTAATATTGTACTGTGTGTTTGTAATAATAAAAAATTATAATAAAATATTTAATTATTCACATAAGAAAAAAATTATTGAAGAAAATATTTCTATCCGAAAAAAACATGTAATTCGTTAAGTAACTATAAACATAGTACAGAACTTGTCTGGCCATACTTTGACTTCTAAGTCCACCTACTGTTATACAGGGAAAGGTAGCATACTATGTTTCTATCACTGCCTGCCAATCTTCTTATAAAACTTGTTCCCTCAATGCTAAACATGGGCTTATCTTCTTTCGTAAGCTGCCGGAACCGTCCATGACCGTAAGGTCCAAGGTCTGTTTGATTCCTTCGTCGTTTCCATTACACGATTTCCGCGTGATTTACTTTACTTTTACTTTTTTGTGAAAAATAGGCATATGGGTATGGAAATGTGTGAAATGTTAAAGTGACTGCAGTGAATTCTTTCTTACATCTCCTTTTAATCGTAAACTTAATAATTTGAAGTATGCTTCATGGCGTGAAGGGTTTTACCTTCTTTCGTAAGTTACGTTTTTTTTCCTTCATTTCTCCCTCGAAACATGGGAAGTTTACCAACACCGTATTTCTCTGCAGACTCAATAAATTAACATCTCGAGATCCATTTACAGATTTGTACTGGATATACAGAAGCCAAATGAATGGAGGTGCTGTTTATCCAATAGGAAATAAGTGGTGAATTACGGAAAAAATAAATATCGCTCAACCCTGCCATTTACTTTAAGTCGAAAGACAATCTTCCTATCCTGGGGTCGGCTAAAAGCTTCTACTAAAGTCTATTTGACTAAATAAATCGGGGAACACCGCAATGACCTTTGTCGAAACGTGATCTCAGTCCTAAGTCGTGTTTATTATAAGTACGAGTATATTCCAACTTGGATCACTTCTTGCTAGATAAATATTTTATATAATGGAAATACGTTATTTTTTACGTAGCTTTTCAACTCGGTTGACTCCAATAGACATTTTAAAAACTAAGCAGAGTAATCTTGAGTTTATCCGGGAAATTGGTGATCTATCATGCTTTACTTAAAGTCTCGTGTGCCTCTATTAGTGGCTTTCAACTTAATCTTAAATTAAGAGAGACTTTATAATATATACTACGTACTATATTTATTGAGGGTTAATTAAGACTTATGGCAACTATATAACCCATACGAGTACATAGTATATTGTTATAGAAAGTTCCGTCTTACCGAAATACAATGAACTGCACACAAATTAAATTTATAATTTTCTTCTTGCCGAAAACGAAGACTACTGCTTCTTAGAAAACTGAAAGAACAATGTAAGCTGAAATGAAGATAATTTTCAACGATACGGCGAAATGTGCCATTGAGTGGGTTCGTGTCTTGGCTTTCGATGAGCAATTGGGCCAAGCAAAGGAGCGCGAACACTAGCAATTGAATGATAACATTGGCACATAGAAATGCCGTAGAAGATTGAAAAATAAGTAACGAGTAGAAACAAAATCAACAACAACAAAAACAGCACTTACCACGAAATGCGCTTAAGTCTACTGAAAGTAAAATTGTCTTTTTGCTTGCTTCAAATAAAATTGCTAAACGAGCAGTGAAAAACGTGTGATGACTCTTAAATTTGCCATTATAAAAAAACGCTTATAAATTTTGCACAACAATATAATGACGAAGACTGAAAATCTTAAGGCTTACGTCGGAGACCGGAGACAGCAATTTGCTGCGGTATTTAAGAATTTGTTTAGAACGTGAAATCGTTTCGAGAAATGCTAAATACTTTTGAGTTTTTAAATCCATATGTACATATGTATGTTGTATAAATATATACTTATATATACAAGTATATATTTATTTGTGCTTAGAAATACGAAAAAAGTTGTAAGCAGTTTAATCCGTATGTTATGCTTTCTTGAAACCGCTGTAAGCTGGCTCAGAGGAAATCTGTGAATAAATCGCACACTCTTCCGTATGAGTGCTTTTAACTGTTTCAATTATATTATATGTGTGCTTTAGACTATTGTTGATGTGTTGGAGAATGTGTTTGTTGTAATATTTGGTTTTGTAATGGTGAAAAAGTGTACAGGAAAGAAGAAAAGAGCACTTTATGATAAGTCGAGGCCACATAGGAAAGTGCTAATGAAGCACGTGATAGAATATTGTTTTTGCCGAACAGACGATCTATGGAACTGGACTAACTAGCGATACTGAATTATTCAGTTTTTAATCAATGGGTTCCGAAAGAGTTTTAGCTGCATACAAGTATATCTGTGAATGTGTGCCAAAAGTTCAACTATATCTGCAGAAGTAAGTCCAGGAATCAGTAGTATCTTATGTTTTAAACAGCAAAGAGTTTGAAAATTAGTCAGGACTAGTGAGAAACGTTTCTACAAGTTTTAAACATAGCTTGGGATTGTTTGGTGGTAACTTGGTGCTAGTAAACTAGTAAACATTTAGTATAATTCAGCTCATAGTTTTAGTTTTCCACTCGTCAGAGTATACAAAAACTTTTAAGGAAAGATTTTGAACTTTGCGGAGTTGACGAAGAGTGTAACAACTTCATTTCTTCTTCAAACTGCTATTAAGTATACTTCAAGCTTTATACAAAGACTTAAATATATTCGTTTCTTATTTACACTAATTTAAAATGGAAATAAACCTAAACTTTATAATAAAATATACATATATTTATTTTGTCATATATCAATAAAAGATTACATATAAGCCTTTGTGATCAGGCTAGACGATTATCATTTCTAGTAATGTGGGTTTGAAACTTTGATTAACACAGACACATACCTTAACGAGATAAGCAGAGACACACGCCATCGCTTACATCTTTTTAAAGTATGCAATTAGTGTGAGCAAAAGTATCCAGCAAAAAGTCGTTTTTAAATAAAATAATTATGGAAAAAATGCTCTGTTGCTTTTTCTGACCGTTAATCATGGATTAGTTGCACAAAAAAGTACGTTAATCGAATAGTGAAACAAAATTTCATTTAAAATCATGATGTTTTGTAATAAAATGAAACTTCGTTAAACAAAGCTTTCAGTTGTAATTAAATAGACGTTTTAATAAAGCGCGGAAACTAATTGATATTTTCATGTTTATTTCATTTGTTAACTTTGTTACAACTTGATATGTAGTTGCTAGCAAAAAACAAAAAAAAAAAACGGGAAAAATTAATAATATTCTAAAACTTTATATGCATAGAGTTACTCACATATGCAAATGTTAATTTGTTGTTGGCAAATTGAAAATATTTGCGCAATTATTTGCTCAGCTGTCAAGCGAAATAAATTAACAAACACGACGAGCGAATGACGAGCAAAGTCTGACAACAGGAAGCACTCTCCATATAAAATATTATAGTAGCAATTGGACTGGAAAATTATTAAATTAAATTTTCATATATAAGCACGTCCAGAGCAGTTGCAGCGCAAGCACAAATTAATAGTAACACGCTAGCAGGTAGACCCATATATATATATATATATATATTATACATATATATATATAAGTTATTTATTATTCATAGCAAAAATATAGTTGTTTAAAAAGCATGAAAAATAGTCAGCCAAAGCAGCGCTGGTATACTATATAGTGAGATAGTTGAGTGTAATCGTTCAAATACATATAATATACAGAGAAGCACATAAAGCTGCAGTTGGACACAACAAGCTATGGCACGAGTGGAGCGTTTCCTTAGATATGCGTCACTTTGATTTGTTTAACAAGCGCGTGTTGCCATAAATACCAGCCAGCGCCAAAAAATGCGCGATAATAAATTTTGCACTACACTTTTTTGTGCCACTGGGACACGCACGCATAGGAATATGTATGTATGTATGCATGAAGGGTTGCTGCAAGCCAATTCGAATACACGTAAGCATGCTGCAGGCAAGCACGTACAGTGATACATATGTGTCGGGTATTTATATGAATTTTCATTAGGGTAGTTCTAAAAAAAATACATTTATGGACTTTTTCAGTTTAATGGCCTCAATGGCGATTTTTGGTGTCAAATATGTCAAGTAATGTAGTTGTGTACCGTTAAGAGAAGATTTAGTTTGGGAAATTTCGACTAACCTAATGCTGTCCAAATAAAATTAAAACTTATATGTGTTTTATGTGCTGCTAACAGTGTTAGTTTTAACTGTTAACTAAAAAAATAAGAAATAATAATAAATTTAACTTGTGGGTATCCTATCTGAAACTTCAAGTAACTGTAAAATTCCATAAAAATTTATTATTGGCACTGACTTTTGCCAGTGTTTTCATTTATAAGCAAGTTATAAGTTTATAGTACTAGCTGACGTTAAGAAAATTGCTCTGAATAACTTAGTTCACCATTTTGGTATCACCCTAATACCTTACTATAAAAATGTGTACGTAATAAAGTAAATAAAGTAGAAAAATCTTAGCCTCTTACTTTTTGCTCGCGTTCCCGTTAACTTTATGACTCTTTTACATATTGCTGTGCTTTGTCGTTGTTGTACTTTTTTTGCGGTACACGCATCAAAATTAATTGCAACATTTTGTCATTTTGTCAGTTTATATTATTTTCGTTTTGGTTCTTTTCATTTTCAAAGCGCACATCTAGGCTACGTTGTTGTTGTTTTTTGTCATTTTTTCGTCGTTATTTTTGTTGTTTTTATGTGTATGTTTTGCACCCACAATCGTTTGTGGTTTTGCTAGCAATTACCAATTACACTTGTTGTTTTTGTATTTTGGAACGTTTGCGAGCTTTACGCGTCGTTTACATGTAGGCGTGCACGGCAAACGGCGTCGCTGCAGCAGAAAAACTTGAAAAGGATATGAAAATATAATGCAGAGAAAAGCTAAAAATAAGCAAAACGCGGTATATACACTTGTATGTATGGAAGCAGATGTAGACATAAATTTGTATTTTGATTTTTGTCAACCGCAGCAACAATCTGTAGCTATGTATGTATGTGGGTAAATAAATATGCGCTGAAAAATGTTTGCAATCCTTTGAAATTATTTAACATAAATTAAAACGGTGCAAATGAACGCGAAAAAAGCCAATTCGCCCGCTCTATGTTAGACCCGACAGCTATACACACACCGCTACCATTTGTGTGAGCGCACTTGCAAGCCAGTGCGTATACGTAACATTTAAGCAGTCAGACGGCTATATGACCGCAATGTAAGCTAAAGCCAGTATGTGTTGGTGGTTGTGTATTGCAGCTTGAAAGGTTTAATTGACGTGATATTTGCGTGGCAAGCAAATAACGTGTGGATTTTCAAATGTAAGTATGGGTGCTGCGGCAGGAATTTAAGGTTAGGAATTTAATTAAAAATTTCAGATTTATTTTTTGTTTGTGGTAATTAGTGTCCTTGTACAGCTGTGTTGTGTCTAGAAAACAGCGGTTCATTTTTTTGAGGAATTTCATATTTATATGTGATTAATAATCGCGCATTTGCATTTTAAAGCGTCTCATATTTACATATTTAACATGTTTTAGAACTGAAACATAATTTCTTTATTAGTTTTTGAATACCTATTAAATAACTTACATCTCTAGCAAAAACTTGTTTGAATAGCTGACTGTTGTGTACCCAAAATATATGTACCTTGAATGCAATGAAATAAAATTTATTTCTTGCAAATATGATTTAACATTCTTAAAACCAATAAATATGCTCGCAAATACTGCTGAAATATAAGCATTTTGTATACTTCAATAATAAAAGCAATGTCCGCAAATGCTTGTGTAAACAAGTATCATTTATACTCGTATGTACGATTGCGGGGCAAGGTCAGTGACAAGAGGAAGAACAGACGACAATATTATTAAAATGTAATATATCAGTGGGATATTATTTTGCAGTGGAAATGATGAAACTTACAAGCTGACAAATGATGATGAATTGCTGCTAACGAGTGCTAGTGGAGCCTGAGTGCCACTGTATATGTGTCAGTATGTGTGTGTTTGTGCAAAAATATATGACGTGGAAATTATGATGTATAATTCTGGTTGACACCTACGAAAATGAAGTGGCAAAGGAGAGTTGTAATAATAAATAAGTAAATAAATAAATAAATATAAAGCAAGCATGGTACTAACAAGCAAATTATATCCTTGTGACAAGTTCAACAAAGAGCCATTGAAACGTTTTCAAAAAAAAATTTAAAAAAAATTTTAAGTGGGTTTGAAAAATCTGCCATTCTACTAAAAGCCAATAAGGGCAAGACAGGTCCTTCCTTTTGATATTGTGATGGAGTTCCTTACTTTCCATAAGGCGGTATATATTGGGTAGTCGAAAAAGTCTTTTCGTATTTCTAATCAAACTTCAATATACATATATTAAATAATTGTACATCACCTATATTAATTTAAATCTCTTAATTATAGTTCATATAGAAGTAGGTGCTTGGAAGTTTTTCTTTTCCTTTCTAGTCCTCATTTTCATGCTTTGCTAATTTTTTACCCTCCTCAAGTATTACCCACTCATTTAATTAGATTCTTGAGCATGCAAATTTTTATTGATCAATTCTATACAATTACTGCTTATCTTGCCTTGATTTCGCTCTCCTGCTCGTTATATCATCATACAACTTTCGCATTTCCCACCACTTCAGCACGCTTACCCACTTAAACCGCTCGTTGGCAGGTGAGCTGTGTAGTGGCTCCACCACAACACCGCATACACGTTGGTCCGCCAAAAACTATCTCATTACCGGCACTTTCACTTTTACGATTACACACGCAGTCATTACTCCGATTTAATAGTGAGCACTTAAGTGTTGTCTTACCTTCAACTCGGCTGCATAAATGTTAGTTTAATGGTTAGTGCGTTTTCTCGCTTGTCGCTTCACCTGCGACTGCAGCTTCTTCTACCATCTACATACATTTTTATGAGCTTCGTTTTGCATCCTTTACCACCACACAAACATACATACTTATTACCAGTTTATGATTTTTGTTATTTTGTTTTTGTTTTCATCTTTAGTTTATTTTTTCGCTCTTTCTCTTCTACCTTTAATGCCACTTTTATATGCACTTAACCTTCTACTAATGAACAACATGGTTGCATATCATTTTCATTAACCACACACTAACGCACAAATAAGTGAATGCCGGTGGGGTGGAGGAAGGTAAAAAATGCTACTATCTAATGAACTACTCGTAAGTTCTTCCACTCATATAACAGTGATTACTAATACAAGCTTTGCATGAGTGGTTTGAGCGCATGTGTTCATGTAGAGGGTGATTTTATGAAAAGTAAAGAGTTTCCTAGAAGATTGGCGGTCTAACTAGACACCCAAAACGAGGCGTGTGCTTGTTACTTCATTTCAGTATCAGCATTTGAGCCACATTTCTAGTTTAACGTATATATATGTAAATGTACCTTCCGATTTTTCGATTATCAGACAAAAGTTGCAGTTTGCTTGCTTTACTTGTCGGAAGTAGTATTGCACCATTTCGTACTATTTGAAGCGATAAAATGGTATTGACAATATTCTGTTCCTGCTTTTGAGTTAATTTGAAATAGAACTTGTTTAACTGAAAAAAAAACACCCTGTATTGGTATTTTCTCTACATAAAATATTAGTAGTTTTTAAGACTCCTTCAGTTCGACGAGTGAAAGCTTATGGAGCACATTTCGTATTTAGTAAAGTTTGTAAGTTTCTCAAATTAAAGGGAAATATGTGTTTCTACCCTTTTTCGAATTTCTTTAATAAAAATAAAGTATTTGTTACTTTTGCGCTCTATAAATCGCTTATTTCCCTCAATTCTTGTTGAATGACTTGCCGAAAGAAGGGATGTTAATAAAAAATTTCAAATAAATTTTCTGCTGAGTTTCAGTTGGACTATTACTGTCGCAGTATCTTTATCTCTCTCTTACCGACTCTCATTTTAGCTCTTTTTCTATCTTTCTAGCTTTCTCTCTTTCTCGCGTTTTCCTTCTTTCTCTTACTCTCTACCTGTAATCTACAATACCCAACAATTGTATAAGCAAGCACTGTAGATTAGCAAATAGTTGGCGGGTCTGTTCCGATGTTGTTTACACAGTTTTTTATTTCAGGTATTCTACTTCAGGCATCTGATTTCACCCAGTATTCATAGCAGCAGTTACTGTGAACTATGTATTCCCATACCTAAGAGTAAGTTTCTTCTTTACTCGACTTTCCTTAATGGCCTTCCAATTCTTAGAGCGCTCAATATGCGTCCTTGGGATGGCATCTTAGAAGTTTAAAAAGTAAAAACGGATCAGGATTAGTTAGTGATAAACAATATTATATTCATATCCGTCGAAATCTAAAAAAAATGGTTAATTTTTCTACTTTTTAGCACTTTAAGCTTTCTGTTATTAGGTTATGATCTTTACGTGAATATTCAATTCTCCGAAATTCAGCTGCTTTACAATTTGTACATTAGTAAACTTATGCCGTCTTAACGTATTAAAGTTCCAAAAAATGCCATTTCCATATCTCTCGACAAATACTGCGTACTAAATGCAAAGTGGGCACACTCTCAACACAATACGGTCCCTTGTTTAACTAATGCCATTTTCAGGTCAAGGAGAAGCTTAATTTGTATATTGTGATTGTGGTGAAAATCGAAAAACGCCGCAGGGGACCGAAATGCAAATGTTGTGCATTTCACAAATATTCTTTTCGACTGGAAGAGTTTGAGTGGGTACGGAGTGTGGTGTTATGAGAATAATGGCAAACAAATATTTATGCTTTTCTTTCACCAGTTATTAGAAAGGCTGTTAAGTCTGTTATTGTAACAGAATATTGGCTTTAATTTAACTTAAAGTTATGTAAGAACGTTGCAATATTTGTAGCGGCGATAAATGTTGCTGTGGCAACTGCGGAACAACAGAAATAATGTAGATATTCTACTTATGTGTTAAGAGATTTGAAGTGAAAACTGTATTTATTCGTTTTTAAGAACTATGAAACATTAAACATTAACAAAATTACATTAAAAAGTACTTGCTGAAATATGGGTTTAATAAAATGTGTTCTGAAACTGATCTGCCAGTCCGTTATCGGTTGTTTCATAATAAAAGCTACTAACTCCTTGTTTACTACATGCTCAGTTATCCCTTAGTTCACGCAGCGCCTACTTAATCAGCCGTCTCTAACAGGCAGCGCAAAATATTTCCCGTAATTTTCCTCCACGACCACCCTGAAAGTTTGAGAATAGTTGCTGCCGAGTACTACAAGCGGAACACAAACGGAAAGTCATTTAAATTGCATTTGAATCGTTAGTGTCCATCTAAGAGCAACTTGCAACACGGCAACGCAGCAATCTAACCACAAGCCAATAACACTGGAACAAATAAACTTTGAGACGCAGTTGCAGGGGCAGGTCATGCCAGGCAAATTGTTGTAAAAACGTGAGGGCTATGTGTCGTCAAAAATATGGCCGTTATGCGTATACCAATTTACAAGTTTCGGGTTGAAAATGCAAATGAAATGTCGACCTTTCTACCGTTGCATATAACAGCACACAAAGCTGTAATTTTTATGGGTAGACTTTGTGCAGCACGAAAATGCAAAAATTTCTATGAAAAAAAAAACAAAACCAGAAAAAAATAGTATGGTAAACATAAATATGCTTTTCAGCTCGGCCCACATATTTTTCGTTCCTTCACTTTCCGTCCAACAAAAATAAGCAATTTTACGTCCGCACATAGATGCGGAACATACAGTTGGGGACTCAAGGAAAATCTGCGGAAAATTAGATTCGATAGCAATGGCTGCCATTTCAAATGCAAGTCATTGCAATGCGCTTTGTACTCTGCGTCACATTTTGCCAGCGACAAATTTGTACTCTGCCTGAATACGGCATGGCGTATTTGCGTGGCAACAACAATTTTCGGCTTGTTGTTATTGCGGATGTCAACCACATTTAGGGCTTGGACTGAAATATTTTATGTTTTTACTATTTTTTGTTTGTGCGGTAGTTCACAGTGTTTGAGGGGGGGTGGGCTGCGACATCTATGTGGGTGGTGTCGGAATTCAGTGCAAAATGTGCTTGCAACATGCAGCAACTATGCAGCTACGTTGTAATCTGGAAAGAAATAGAGAGCGGAATCAGTGAAAAAGTGCTTAGTAATAGTAGTATTGTATTTAAGCTGCAGAGTTTCTATAAATAAAAAAAGAAAAACTTGAAAAGAGCAGTTTTCGACTTTATCCGCCCAATGTTCTTTGGTGACCTAACGAAAGTGCATTTGAATGACAACATATATGCACTCGTATTAAATATTAAATTTTCATACAACATTGTAGTATTCTCGCTGAAATTACAAGTGAATGCTTGTCTTTCTGCATTTGATTTTTCCTATAGAAAGATGGTCTTATTGAAGGTTTCTAAGACAACTCAGTCTTTGCATTTTTACTTATGAATGATGAGGAATTATGGCCCTGTCGTCATAAGGCTATTAGCTGTTCCTGAATTTCTTTTGAACCCAACATTAGTCGTTCAATTGCCTTTTCATAATAATAAACATATGTAATAATATTTTAGGGTAGTCGTAAAAGTCTTTTCGTATTTCTAATCACATTTCATTTGTTTTTATATTTATAATGAATTTTAATGAACCAAATATGTATCATTTTGGTCGACCACTTCTTGCTATTTTTCACTATAGACATTATTCCATCAGTGTAAAACTCTTCTGGTTTCTCGGCAAAAAACTGCGGCAAGTAATTTTTATAGGCTTCTCTTGAAGCTAACTATACTCAATTAAAGGAGTTTTATATTGTTCGAAACAAATGGTAGTCCGATGGTGCAAGGTCAGAGCTGGTAGATCCATCAAAACTTTCCAGGCAAACTTTCCTAGTTTTTGCCGAGTTATCAAAGATGTATCTGGCGTTGTCCTGATGAAAGACGAAGCTTTTTCCGTTGAACAGTTCTGGTTCAGTTTTTTTCGATTGCTTGCTTCAATGTTATCAGTTGTCGACAGTGAAATGTAGAATCAATCGTTCGACCAGGCTGGACCAGGTTATAGTGGATGATTCCTTTCTAATCCCATTAAACACTCAGCATAACCTTTCGAGGCGTCAATCCTGGCTTTGAGACCATTTGTTGAGCTTCACTACGCTTGGATCAAGATCTTTTTCGCACATTATTGTCGTATTTGATCCACTTTTCATCTCCTGTTACTATTCGCTTCAGAAATGGTTCGGTTTCATATCTTTTCAGCAAAGAATCGCAGCTGTTAATTCGATCCATTAAATTTTTTACAGACAATTCATGTGTTACACAAAAATCGAGCTTTTCTTTGTAGCCAGCCTTTATCAAATGGTTCAAAACCGTCTGATGACGAATGTTAAGTTTCTTAGCGATGTCGTGGCTGCTTATGTGACGGTCCTGGTCAATCTCTTTTATAATTTCATATTTTTTTTCAATGATATGGTCGACCAGAGCAAGATGCGAACTTTCCAGAACGGAAGCGAGTGAACCATTGTTGTGCTACACATACTGATACAGCATCGTCTCCGTAAACTTTATCAGTTTCATTGGTGGCTTGCGTGGTGTTCTTCCCTTTTCAAAATATTCAAAATATAGCGAATTTCTTCATTATTTTCACTCACTTTTGAATGGCTGTAACTTTTTTTCACTTCCGGGAATTTAATTTTTTTTGATCAAATGAAGCTTAAAATCTCACCTTTCCAACACTATATGGTATGACAAAATGTGATTGGTAGCTCTGGAGATGTAGGACTTCAACGAGATCTATTGAAAAAATATGAAAAGAGTTTTTGTCTACCCAATATACATATTGCCTACAAGTGGAGAGTTGAATCTCTAGCACTCTTCGGGAACTAGATAACGGGACTTTCGATGTGAAGTGAACTGGCCAAGAATTTCACATACACTCTTTCTTATAGGCCTCCCTCCATTGTTACTTTATGAAAACACAGTATAAGCTGCTATTTACAAAATGAACGGTACAGGTCTCCTGTAAAGTATTTTTAGAGTTTAGAAAACACTTTGTTGAGAAAAATCACTCTAAAAACTTTTGTTAAATTCTTGTCTCTATGCACGTTTCATTGCGTGTCTGTTTCATTCAGCCATTTCTCAAACGTTCAAACGCTCGGTCGCGCCTCGCCGTCACTTTATTTGCCCATTAGTCTACGTTTGTCTGCCAATTTGTTGTGCGAGCAGTCAATTCCCTTTGTCAATCAATTCGCCATGAAACTTGCAATGGCTTTGCACTAACAAATGTTGTTGTTGCCACCTTTCACCTTTTAGTTGTTTTCCAGTTGTAAATAACCCGTCGTTTGAGTGTCCATTCGGTGTACGCAAGTGCACGCATGTACTTTTTGCACGCAGGGCTCCTTTAACTTCTCAAACACATTTTACCTTTGTTCTAACTGTATTTATTATTTAACACGTTAATGCGCGCCCTCACTCGTGCAGTCAAGCGGTAGAGCGCTTGATTCGGCTTCTGGCTGCATTCGCTGCACACACTCGCTTTGTCAATTAATCAGCTGATCGGTCAGCCAAACGAACACCTAAGCAAGTAGTCTCCTCTTATGGACAGATGTTGGTCCAATCGATCACTGACTTTTTAATGCCACTGAAATGGCGCTATTTATGCCACATATACGAACAGACAGACTAAAAAATATATTTGCTTATATACGATATCATCAAAGGATATATACCAACGAAAAATTCTTTTGGTTCTATGTTTAGCTGTGGGAACGCAAAAATAATTGTGCATAGGCATGTCACCACTATCCAATTCGTCGAGCTGCATGCCGCTGCTTTGACGTATGTCTAACTTCTCGGAAAGCTGGCCAATATTTTCTTATTGCGCTGTAAGTATTTTCATATTGTCGCTTTGTTTTGCTTGACTGTGTTCAGTTGCTAGCGCAGCGGGTTGCCTCTTCGAAGTTAGCCTGACAACTATTGGGTCAGGGCTAAATTACAATTTGCCGTGAGATCCACGCAGTGGCTATTCTACCAAGAAGCGTTTACAAAAGCAGTTTCATGTAGCATTGTAGGAATTTTCATATCGTTGATGGCGATGTTGCTTGAATTGCCTTGTAGTGAGCATGAAGTAATATTACCCTAGATCCATATCGCTGCCTTTAATGACTTCCAAGAGTTTGCTTAGGTAAAACGCAGCTTTTTTTCAACAATTTTTTCTTACATAAAAATGAAATATTTTATTAGAATAAAATTGAAATATTTTATAAGAATTTTTTATTGTTACAAATAAGCACTATTGACAAAGAAATTGTGAAATTTTTAGAAAAATATACTTCAGGTCACCGCTCGGAAAAAAGATGCGCCCACGCTGGCGGGCTAATTCCTTACAGGATCACCTAAAGTAAAAAAATGCGCTTTTTGCTGAAAACCTTAACTTAGCACTTGGACGAAGGAAAAAAACTGAAAATTTGATTTTTGGCAGACATTTTCATAAAAAAGAAAATTTCACTGAAAATTTAGAAACAGTTTTATACTCTCGCAACAAAGTTGCTAAGGAGAGTATTATAGTTTTGTTCACATTTTTTTGGCCCTACTAAGTTTTTTGTACATATCTTGTTTTCAGATAGTTTTAATCGAAAAACAAAATTCTTCGCCAAGTATTTAAGAACTTTAACTCAAGGAATTGAGTGTAGAGGCTTCTTTTGTATATTGATTCTGATAGAGCATGATCACCATAACCTCGACAAGAATGCGATGCGGCTCTGCAGTATTTTTTTTCAAAAATATTAATGCTTTCACAGATCATCACTTTTCGGTGCAAAGCTTGACATTTTCAACGCAGCGAAAAAAAATCCCTTTCTTTTCCTTTTTTTTCTATCTTTTTTTAAAAAGTGGATTGTAGAAAATGTGTAATGATTTTTAAATGATTTTTATTTTTTAACTTTTTAACGAAAAATTATGACACAAAGCTTTATTGCATGAAGATCTCTGAGAACATTGACCAAATTTGCAATAAAACTAAAATTGTGTTTAAATGAATGCTTTAATATCATAGGTAAGCAAAGTTTTTTTTTTATTTTACGGAAAAATATACATTTTTTATTATTATATTTTTATAATATTCGTTTTTATTTTTTCTATACTTGCCACTTGAAAATTTCGTTCCTCCCCTAAGCAACTTCATGCATCGAAAATTTGTATTACGGATTTCGCCTGAGAGTAAATTCAGCAAATGGCGTTATAAATAGTATTTGCATTTGTATATGTATAGTATGAGTATGTGTGCATTTCTATTATTTATACTTATTTGATTTATATGTAAGTTTCTGCTGTGCGTTTGTGTGTGGGTGTAGTGGTCATACAAATTGTAGAAAGCAATAGAATTGGAGTGCAGTTGAAGTTGAGCACTCTAAAAAATTTAACACTTGGGAGAGAACATGCATCTACAACGGTGAATATGTGAATATCCATAGAGGGCACTCAAAAAAAAAAAAAAAAACTACATGCTTTAGAAAACACTTGTATATTCGCCCCTCTTGCATATGTACCCACACACAATGACATGCATATTTTTATACATATACGTGCAGTTTTATGCTTTTTTATTCGCCTTTTGCTTCAATTGTGTCTATGTGGTTGAAAGCTGCTCACCATTCGTATGCATGTGGATTCAAGTTGTTGAATGTCCTTTTTAGTTCTGAGTATCCTCTGTATTCTACTGGCATGCCGATTCTCTTTTTTTCGGTTTTCGCTTTTATTTGACAACCATTGCAATGTATGACTAGACGCGCGTTTCCTATGCTTTTGAGTGTTTCTCGTGGGAAGTCTGTGCGAGGAACTGTTGAAAAAAGTGCACTTAGAGCGACAACAGTAGCGATGACATTATATGCCCCGCTTAAGTGTTTATACCGTGTCCAGTTGTTGGACGCGCCCGGAAAATTTCTATGCAGCAGTTGTGCTATAACTTCGTTACATGGAATGCTGGGTAAACAAATATGCTTGTGAAGTGACACTTGCGTCAGAAGTTTTAGTTGCTGCAAGAGGATTTCTTGGTATTTCGGCTTAAACTTTCTGCTTGGTACGCATGTCATGCATTTGACCCAGAAAGTAAAGATGCCATAATTTATATTTAATATTGTTTTTGGAATGCCATATATTTTTAGGTAAAATTTTATATTTCGCATGCAACAATCCTTTGTTAGTTACTTCTCTGCTAGTTGGCTTACAGAGCACAAGTACAGCTTGATAAGTCAGGAATACTTTGAGCATTCCACGAATCACATGAGATCTGACGATCGTTAAAGAAAGTTATATATTCATACAAATATATGAAGAGTAGAGATAAGTGCTTAAGAGATATGAGCTTTTGTGTATTATATACTTACTTTATATGCTTCAACAAGCTAACCGTCGTGCTGCTCAAAACGACTAGTCAGTTCGTTCGGAATCAAATCAATACTTAGTCTCATTTGAACTAAAAAACTAAAAATACTGACTGACTACACTTGATTAAATCTTTAATTTGCATTTTTAAGCTTGAATTGCTGTGTAATTGTTGTTGCAATGCTCGAGTGAAATTATAAGGGATAAAATCCAAGAATTGACTCCAGGCGAATAAGCTAGTAAAATTTGCAATTATGCTGCAAAAAGTTCCCGCATTTTTTTCTCCTTTTTTTCGAATATTTTCGCAGCAGTATTTGAGAAATCGTTTTATTTCGGCCATTTGAGTAAGCGCTTAACATTTGCTCGCTTAGAATTTTGCTGTGAATTCGTCGAAAAGTAGTTATGTTAAGAAAGTCAATTAATAGGGTGGCTCTTAAAGTTTTCCTTAATTAAATACATGTTATACCTTTTTGTTGGAGATTTCTATAGAGTATGAGTATCATATATCCGAGGATTGAAATGAATTGCTATATGCTAAAATTAAGTTGGAATCTGTTAAAAAGTTGCTTCTAAAAACATTCAAAGTAAAGTTTTAGTTGCAATTTGAAAACCAATCGCGTTAGCAGTATGAAAAATTATGCGAAAATATTGGCCGGTTGGAGAACAAGTAAGGAAGGCCTAAGTTCGGGTGTCACCGAACATTTTATACTCTCGCATGATAAGGTGATAATCGAGATTTCATTATCCGTCATTTACATATTTTTTTTATTTTGGTTCCTAATGTATATACATACTCGTATTATACAGAGAAGGCATCAGATGGATTTCAAAATAACGTTATATTGGAAGAAGGCGTGGTTGTGAACCGATTTCGCCCATATTTCGTACATGTCATCAGGGTGTTAAAAAAATATTATAAACCGAGTTTCACTGAAATCGGTAGAGTAGTTCCTGAGATATGGTTTTTGGTCCATAAGTGGGCGACGCCACGCCCATTTTCAATTTTTAAAAAAAGCCTGGGTACAGCTTCCTTTTGCCATTCCTTCTGTAAAATTTAGTGTTTCTGACGTTTTTTGTTAGTCGGTTAACGCACTTTTAGTGATTTTCAACATAACCTTTGTATGGGAGGTGGGCGTGGTTATTATCCGATTTCTTCCATTTTTGAACTGTATATGGAAATGCCTGAAGGAAACGACTCTATAGAGTTTGGTTGACATAGCTATAGTAGTTTCCGAGATATGTACAAAAAACTTAATAGGGAGCGGGGCCACGCCCACTTTTCCAAAAAAATTACTTCCAAATATGCTCCTCCCTAACGTGATCCTTTGTGCCAAATTTCACTTTAATATCTTTATTTATGGCTTAGTTATGACACTTTATAGGTTTTCGGTTTCCGCCATTTTGTGGGCGTGGTAGTGGGCCGATTTTGCCCATCTTCGAACTTAACCTTCTTATGGAGCCAAGAAATACGTGTACCAAGTTTCATCATGATATCTCAATTTTTACTCATGTTACAGCTTGCACGGACGGACGGACAGACGGACGGACAGACAGACATCCGGATTTCAACTCTACTCGTCACCCTGATCACTTTGGTATATATAACCCTATATCTGACTCTTTTAGTTTTAAGACTTACAAACAACCGTTATGTGAACAAAACTATAATACTCTCTTTAGCAACTTTGTTGCGAGAGTATAAAAATAATCAAAGTCGCTAAGTCGTATATTTCATGCTAATGGTGATGTGGGTACTGTTTCTCCTTAGCTCGGCAACTCAGTATTTAATACGATAAAACTGAAGGTGATGTTCTTCACAGTCGCTGGCATGATAGGGCCACAGAATAGCTCGAAAACCTATGGACCTATGGAATGGAATGAAATGATCGAGACTACTTACGTGATTCACTAGAAAGGTTGTTATCGAGATTCTGCTTGTTCAGTACGATAATCGCATCGTCATCGCTCCTAGCACCGCGAATATGCTACCTTTCAGTTAAGTTTTTTCGACATTTGGCCTTTCTAGACGAATGTGGCCAATTACTGATGTTATTCTAAGAATCAAGAAATCACACCTAAAGATTAAGGGAAGTGAACGAAGTCTACACAGAAACCAGCTTAACAGCCAAAGTTTAAACGAACTCAGCTTTTCATTAATAGAAATAGTTTTTTTACTATTTTTAATGAAAAAAAACGAACTATATGAATCACCCTGTAGTGACATTACTATTTCCGTTGGCTAGTTGCAAGTGGCATGCCGCACAACTTTTACGCTTATTGCGCTGCGTACGCCATACAAATCAGATCGCAGTCCTCGTTCTCTATCACACTTTTTGTCATTGCCTGGCCAAGGGGGAAATTATTTTTTAATTTCCATCATGCTTTGCTGCAACAACTATATCATTCAGTATTCTGCTGTTACTGCTTTGTGGCTGTCCCAAGATGCGTGTTGTTTCATATATTCCATTTCGTTTCGGTCACATCTAAATCAACTTATTTTTTGCGCGATTTTAGTCATGCTTTTTGGGGGAAAAAGTGTGGAATTTTTTTATTCTCTGTATATACTATACTATATATGGAAATATGTATGTGTGTGTGAATGTGAATACTTCTTAGATTATTTTCTTGTTGAACCTTTTTAACTTCTGCCATGACACGATTGCACTTTCGCAGCAGCAAACTTCAGCGCTACTCAACTCTATGAAAGTGCAAAAGTAAAGGCCAAAGTGTTGTGTGAAGTGAGTGCAACGATGAAGAGCTGCTGGCAGACACACTCACACACCCGGCCAAGAGCTGGCAATCTTCGTAATCTTCTGCAAGTCTTAGTAGTTTTCACTCACTCGAGAGTATTTGGTAAGTGGCCAGCAATAAGCGTGAAGTAGGAATTTGTGAAGCAGCATTACCAAGTGAGCGAATAGACTTTTGCTCAGAGTTTTCTTTAAAATTTTTGCTTTTTTTTTCGCTCCCTGCGTTTGGAAGCAGGAAGTTGCGAAGGAAATTGCAAAGCACAGCAAATGTCAGTGGCAGTCCTAGTTGCCGGCAAACAGCTTCATATACACATTTGCACACAGTTGCACTTGCTGCGCTGCAAGTTGTTGGAATGCTCCACTGTGGCAAAATATTTGCCAATTTGAGGGGCGAAATTGATGTTGGGGTATGACTACCCTAGGGGGTTAAACATGTATCTTGTGTAAGCGTGTGTGTGTGTGTCTCTATTTTGCAAATGAATAATTTATTGCAGTCGCAAACTCACAAAAACACTCATTTCGCTCTGAAGTTAATACTTTGATCTTGGCTTTTGCGTTTTGTTCTTGAAAGTGCAGCGTTTCCTCGGAGTTTTTAACAAATCGTTATGTCTATTTTATGATAGTATCTTAAAAGTTGGAAGGAATCTACAAATTTCACAGATGATTGATCATTCGAATTATGCGTAAAAGTTTATAATTTTTGTGCTCTTTCTACAGTAAGTATGTATGAAGTTGGTAAGTAGACATAATTGGGAGTAGTTTATGGTATTTCTGGTAGTTTTATAAAATTTTTTTTTAAAACAATTAATAATTTTTCGGTCGAAATACCACATCAGGAGTATAACGTATTTCATTTCAAGCTTCTTACGTATAGCTGCAGACGAAACCATTGAATTTCGAAAAAGGCAAGAGAACAGTTGGTACGATGAAGATTGCCGTGTCGCAGTGGAGAGAAAACAGACTGCTTACCGCGAAACGTCAAATCGATTACAACACGTGCGGGATTGGATTGATACCGAGTGCTGAAGAGGAAAGCGATATGCTGCAAAAGGGGCAAAAGAGGCCGAAATGCGTGAGTATAAAGAGCTTAACAAGCTGGCCGACAAAAGAAATGTTGGAAAATTCTACGAAAAGATTCGACGACTAACAGAAGGTTTCTAGACCGGAGCATACTCTTGTGATACACCCAGAGGTTGTCTTGTGACTGAAGCCCAGCGTATACTAAAATTACCGAGGGAAAACTTCTCCAGTCTGCAGAATGGCAGTAAAAGCATAGCATAAGGGGAAGGCGAACCCGATTCCCCAATCGATGACGAATGATCAGACATTCCATTGCCCGACAATGAAGTTCGAATAGTAATTACCCGCTTGAAGAACAAAAAAGCCGCGTAGGCCGATGGATTGCCGGCCGTGCTATTCAAACAGGGTAGCGAAGAACTGATAAGGAACATGCATCAGCTTCTTTGTTGAATAAGATCGGAGAAAGTATGCCCAACGATTGGAATTTAAGTGTGCTTTGCCCAATACACAAAAAGATAGACCCTACAATCTGCGCAATTTACGGTTGGAGAAGCCTCCTCAACATCGCGTATAAGGTTCTATTGAGCGTATTGTGTGAAATATTAAAGCCCAACAAACTGATTGGTCCTTATCAGTGTGACTTTATGCCTGGAAAATCTACAACTGGCCAGATATTAATCATGCGCCAAATCTTGGAAAAGACCCATGAAAAAAAGATTGACATATACCCACCTTCGTCGATTTTAAAACTGCTTTTGACAGCACAATACCAAAGCAAAGAACCGATTGGCGTGCTGGGTAACTCGGCTGGTAGTTAAAAAAAAATCGAACTTCGATGTCTAAGTTTTTGTTAGGGTAGAAAGAGTCCAAAAAACTCTCTGCATTTAATATAAAATATTTGGTTTTTGTAAAATTCAATACATTTTATCCAAACACCAAATATTGAAATACACACGTAAATATGCGCATGTATGGACTCATGTTGACCGCACCGCAGAAGCAAAGGCAAGCTACGTTAATATTTCAAAAGCTTGTTTGTGACCTTTGCCACTGACTATTTGCCGCATCTGCAGAATAGCTAATATTTTTCCAAAGCCACTCGGGGTAGTCGTGGCCAAAAGACATTAGCACGTGCCTACTGCACTACTGAAGATATGCACACACACGCACACATACATACATGCACCGGCAAAAGCCAAAAATACAGAAAATAGGCCACAACATGGATTCTTGCTTTGGTCAGACCAGACACACCTACCGAGCAGCTGTCGACAGTACACACACACATATGCATAAATATATGCATGTGCACAATCCAACTGTGAATACTGAAACAACATAAGCACACAATCACACATACATATTGGTGTGTGTGCACTTCCTTCTTAAAAGCTTCGTATTTAGTAGATATATGTTTGTAGGTATTTTCAAATGGCATAGACGCTGCAGTTGCTTACTCGTGTGTGTGTGTGTGTGTGTGCTCATTGCATTCTGCCCTGGCTGCTCTTTGTGTTAGCGTGCACATTTATAAGCACAGCATTCCCATTTGGCTTTTATCCAATTAAACCATAACTCAATATGTACATTTATATTTTGTGATCCATTATTTTGGTGCCAAGTCCTCCACCGCAGCATACCGCTCCACATCCACGTTGCATCGTTCTGCAAGTATTCTCCACAACTTTAAGGCGCTTCTTTCTGATTTTTGGCTTCCATTTCGCGGCAATTTTCCAACTTGTACGCCTTTTAGCTGCACCAAATACGCTGGCGAACATTTTTATAGCAACATACCGAATTTATATTGAAAGAAGTGAAAATTCTAATTCTTCCACGCTTATTCTCTCTTAATATACGGGTGAATTACTGGTATAATAACTGGGTGTACTCGACCGAAATCATCGTTTGCGACTTAAAGATCTACTTTTGTTTGATTTTTTGATGAATTTGTCGCCTTGTAGTAAGCATATGATACTGATGGGATATCACTTGAGCTTAAGTTCAGCTGGGTAAAATATACTCGAAAGGTATTGACAATAATTCCTCGAGCTTAGTTAGTTTTTTATGGCCTAATATATTCAGCTAATATTGAATCTGATTTGATTCTAGAAGTTCTCTATCAATGCATCAGAGTTCAATGATAAGGTTCGAAAGAGTCGTGTCTCTGGAGACATGTGAAAAGTTCATATATTTTCTGTTTATTACCATCAGACTTTCTACGCTCAAAGCTACAATTTTAAAATGTAGTGCGGTTGGCAAAATTACGTTTATTGTGCACTTAGCGGCAACAACAAAGTGTGCTTGTATTTAGCCTTTCATTTTTGGCCTTCAGCTTTTATCTCAGTAGCGTCTTTCAAGTACAAATTTTCACACCAAAAAGTAATTTTCAAGAAATCTTTATTTCACACTTTAGCAATATTGGCGCGCGTAGTTTCTGGCTGAAAAATGCAAGAAAAAGAAAAAAAAGAAAAAAAAGAAAAAAAAAAAACAGAAACACTATGGAAATAAATTAAATTTGCGCCAAAGTCTGGAAAACTTTTAGTGGAGTTTGGAAGAACGCTTAAACGACGCTTTCGTATGTAAGAATATATTCACACGAATTTATATAAGTGTATATTAATGGAAGATTATCGTTAAAAACAAAAGCAGATAGCAAAAAAGCATAAATTGAAAACCTATTAAGAGTTTCGAAACTCCTTCATTATCCGAGATCACCAATCACCAAATTTTTCAAGAATTGGAACAAGATGTATCCATGTTGGAGAAATCTCTCTCATCAATTCGCTAAATGCTGTAAGCTCACAGATTTGCTCTAAAGTACAACCGGTTTTATAATTAGTAACACTTTAGGCAGAAAATGGAAAGACCCTTTAATATAAATTTCACTCGAAAAGCCATTGTCGAAATAGATCGGCCGTTACTGCTGCAATTTTACGTTCGATATACGTACGAAGCTCATCAATCGTCGCTGGCTTCTTGGCATAGAACATAGACTTGACGTAGTCCCACAGGAAATAGTCTAACGGTGTCAAGTCGCACGATCAATTGACTAGGCTCTTTCGTAAGATAACACGTTCACCAAACTTGGGTTTCAATAAATCGGATGTAACATTCGCTGTGTGGCTTGTGGCGGCGTTTTGTTGAAACCACATATTGTCCAAGTCCATATCATCCAATACGGGCCAAAAATATTCGGTTATCTTTGAGCGATAGCGATTCCCATTCACAGTAACTTGCCGGTCTTGATCACCACAGAAGAAGTAAACCGCACCAAACCGTAATTTTTTCGGGATGTAACAGTAAATTAAGGAGTACACTTGGATTGCTATTTGACCAATACCGCATATTTTGCTTATTGGCGAAGCCATTCAGCCAGGAATGAGGCTCATCGCTGAAGATGATTTTTCGATGAAAATCAGGATCACTTTCAAGTTGTTGCTCAGCCCAATTCATGAACATACGACTATGCTGTTGGTCAAGCGGCTTCAGCTTTTGCGTCAGTTTGATCCTGTAAGGATGTAGGTCAAGATATTTTCGCCAAATTCACTACAATGACGTTGCAGAGATGCCCAACGCTTGAGAACGACGTGTAAGAGACTGTTTTGGGTTTTCCTCAATTATTGCGCCAGCGGCAGCAATATTCTCGACATTATGGGCACTTCTTTGTCTCACTGGCATGGAAACATTTCGTACTATGCTTGTGGATTCAAATTTTTCCACTAAATGCTCAATTGTTGATCTCACAGGATGATTACGACGACCATTAGTTGGACGTAGCGCTCTTAAAGATGAGGCCACTGACTTCGAATTTCGATAGTAAATTTTAATAATTTCGACTCGTTGTTAGATCATATTTTTTTCCATGATGAAATGACAAACTTTACTGAAGAGAAATGTTGAAAGAGCGGGAAAAAATATGCGGGGAAAAATATGAGTTAGTATTTATATCTAAAAGACAATGTCTACCGCCCTTTGGTATTGTAGAAAGACCGATGTTGCATTATCTTTAAATGCTTTTTCGGGGTCATATTGTCTGATAAGATCTAAATTTGAGTGTTCGGAAACTGACTTCTTTGAGGAAATTTCATCAATGTTCGAAATTAAAAATTATTAATAAAAACAATCCCATTCAAATTGAGTACTTTCATATGCAATCTCATAACCTAAATACAATAATTGCAAAAATATAAAGCTTAGTCTAAAATAATAAATGAAATGTGAAACCAACTATGCACATTCAGTTGCTTACAACACCAACAAAATTACAACAAATTGTTCTATTTACCGTTAACAAGTTGTCATTATTATCTTGTTCATTTTTTTACTTAATTGTATACTCAATTTCGCAGACACACCCTGCTAGATAACGATTACGAATGTATAGAATTAGAAATGTATCTCGCAATAATGCGGTTGGGGATTGACAAAAAAACAAATGCAATTGTATGTGTGTGCAACTTAGTGCACATTTGATACGTAGAAAGCACAGTTACATGCAATCTACCGTTTTAGCTGTTGTGAGCATTTCGTTGCCTGCAGCTATGAAAAAGTGTAAAATTTAGAGTAGTGAAAGGGGGGTCCAGCCCCACAATGGCTCGCTATTGTGACAGGCAGTTAGGCAGCTGAGCAGCAAGAAGAATGACATATTTTTTACTGCGTTCGCCGCTCAGCGTGTCGCTCATTTTTCGCTGTAAAACATAAATAATTTCATGCTGTCCACAATGCTGAACAAAACGAAATTGTATGTTGAATCAAAAGTGATGGATATAAAGCGCTGCGAGGAGGAAAAACTGAAAATTGGGATTTTATATAGCGAAGGAATCAGTAACAATAGAAAGTTGCCGTTGCAGGCACAGAGATAAAATGAAATGAGTATATATCTGAATATATGAAAATGTGAATATATGAAAAAAGAATTGTGAAATTGTGCTTAAAAAAACAAAAACAATGAAAAGTTATTAAAAACAAGAAAACACGTTAACTTCTAAGCTATATACAATTCATACGGTATATAAATATATTTAAGTAAATCTGGAAATGTAATCGGCCAAGTTTTTAGTTCTCTCTAGGCACGAATTTTAATATTAACAATCTTTCAAAGATATTTTATGCAGGTCTTTATCTTGAAGCTGTGCGACAACTATGTGTTTTATGTAGTTGTCAGATCTCGAACAATTTCTTCTGAGCTTGTAGCGTTGCCTTGGATAATAGTTGTGAAAATATCCGGTTAAGTTTTTTTATGAAAATTTTTTGTTTAATTCTGTTAAATTTAATTTAATATGCCTTGATTTTTGTTTTGTTTGCATTTTACATAAATTTTATTCATTTATTTTAATTTTATTTTTTCTACTTTATTTTGCTTTTTTACTGAAATTTAATTTCATTTGTTTTATAAATAAAGTTTTTAATATTATCAAACTCAATATTAGTTATACAGTATGTAAAACTACATACTCTTCCTCTTCTCAGCGCTGAAGCTGCCATTCTCAACCAATTCATATGTAGTAAGTATGCACTTGCAACACCATGCTTTGTTGCAGCCATCTGTATGACAATTGTGTGTTAAACAATGCGTCAACAATGTTTATAGCAGTGGCAATAACTACAACAATAACAGTAATAGCAAGAGTAGTGGAAAGCAATGATAACTACGCCAGCAGCAGCGTATCACTATGACATGAAATTGTTCAAATTATGACAGATGCAATCGTCTCAACCCTCCATAACGGTTACGAGTTGGTTGCTGTGTGTGTGCAACGCGTGCAACTGTTGTAACAATACTTTCCTTTTATTTCTCAAATAAAAATAGAAATACATTTTCGTTTGCTTTAGCAATCGCACATGACGCATATGTAAGTGCTGACTGTGTGTATGTACATTAGGGTGTTCCAAGTTGATTTTTTATTTGCAAAGGCTTACTGAAATTATAGTTTTTGACCCAGAAAAGAGGATCCCATGCATCAAGGTTCTTGAATTTCAATTTAAACGTGACTAAATCATATTACTTTCCTTACAAATATTTACATAGAAATTTTTCATCTTTTGCCATAAAGTTTTTATCTCTAAAGCAGGTAAATCTACAACCTTGGAAACATGATTCTCTAACACAAAATTTTCCGCTCTTTCAAAAGGTTCTTATTGATTTTGTTCATATAAAAATTCGTTTAAAAATTCTACGCAATTAAAGTTATGCTTGAAATGCACTGTATTCATATGGTACACCATGTCGTATGAGCAACATAGAATGTATGAATGCTAAGGTCATTTCATGTATAACTTTATCTGCGCACACTTTTAAATCAAGTCGTTAAACAAGAAATTAATTTTTCAATTTCAATTCAAGTTTGTATTAAAATATATCTTATTCGAATTGTAGATTTAGTTGCTCAAAACAAAATATCGAAAAATCCCATGTAAAGTAATAGGAGAAAGTTTAAAGGAAAAATACAGAGCTGGTTAACGTAGGATCCATATTTTTAATGTCAACTTGAGAAATAATGAACACCTTAATCTGCATAGTGTATTCTCCAATACTTCTGAAGATTGCTATCATGTTGCAGGCAACACCACGCAACTAAATGTGTCATACAAAATATATTTATTTTTGCTGCTCAAATTGAAATTTTCATTGTTGCTATTTTCATTTTCTTAGAATGCTTGTGCATTTTTGATGGTTTGCTTAATCGCTTAAGGACGACTTTTAATTCTTTTTTGTGTTATGGTTTTTTTCTTGGCATCACGCTTGTCTTATTTGTTTAATTGTCTATGATTGATGGTTTTAGAATGGGCCTACAGGAGACTTAGTGCTTGGAATAATTTTAATCGGTTAGTAATATTCAGCAGCTAGCTCCTGTCATCGACTTATACGACGAATATTATTTAACATAGTGTTTAGTACCCAAAAGTCGTCATTGTAAGCTTTCAGCTTAATGAAGCGTCAAACGATTTACTACACAACTCTAATTCCACTCCAGTATTTCACTTCAACTAATACATACATATATTGGGTAGTCGGAAAAGTCTTTTCACTTCAACTTCAACTTATTTTATATATTCTTTAACTATTCTCTGATTTTTACACATGCATACGTTAAAATATTCTGTCTTTTGAAGCAGTGAAACACTCGCTTTAAGAGCGAAAGCTTCGTTGTGCGTATAACAAAGCAAACAAAAGGCTAAGAGTATAAAAATATTGAAACAATTTAAAAGGTGCTTATAAGCGTTCTTGTAAGCAAAGGTGTCACCGCCTACACAATTCCCTGCCACTTGACTTTTATCCACTTAAGGTGAAAGATATGAAAAACAAGTGCAATTCAATGAAAAGTCTTTTCACAAACCAATAACATTAGAAATCCATTAAACTTGGTTGGAAAGTTGTTCTTTTATATACCTGTGTGGGTGTGCATTAATGATGAGTATAAAAAATTGAAACTGTAAAAGTGCTGTTATTTTATAATATGAAAGAGTAGGGGTGACGGGACTGCGTTGTGGGCGATTAAGTAAACAGCATGAAAATACTTTTAAATGTTTAAAGCGTCAACCAAGTGGAGTCCTAAGGTGAGAATTTTCAGAAATTTGTGCGGATTTCGTGGGCATAATATGAGTAGATTACATTGTAGCAATACGTTTGAGCAATTTTTGTTTAGAACAACAAACTTTTATTAGTAGATTTGATAGATTCTTTGACCGATTCGCATTAAAGTTAAGATCTGGGAACTTGTACTACGGAAAGGAGTGAATAATTTATTTTAACTGAAGTAGTATTGCTACTAAAATAATATAGTAAAAATGCTTGAGAGCAATTGCGAAGAGATCTGGAGTACAAATTTTATACAAAACTTTGGTTATATTGAGAAAAAGGATTTAATTTTAATAAATAATACTGTCATTGGTTAACAGACGTATTAAAGGCGAAGATGCCTCTAGAATTTTCAAAAAAAAAAAATCCTCTGTTCAATTGCAAAACTATTCAAAACAAGAAAAAACGTTAACTTCGGTTGCACCGAAGCTAAATACCCTTCACAGGTGCATTTCTGTTAGTGACTATCTATTCAGTTTGTATGGCAGCTATATGCTACAGTAACTCGATTTGAACAATTTCTTCGGAAATTACATAGTTGCCTTAGAAAATAATTTATACCAAATTTCGTGAATATATCTTGTCAAACGTGAAAGTTTTCCATACAAGCCCTTGACTCCGATCGCCCAGTTTGTATGGTAGCTATATGCTAAAGTTAACCGATCTGAACAATTTCTTCGAAGATTACATTGTTGCTCTAGAAAATAATCTATACCAAATTTGGTGAAGATACATTGTCAAATGTCAAAGTTTTCCATACAAGAACTTGATTCCGATCGTTCAGTTTATATGGCAGCTATATGTTACAGTGGTCCGATATCGACCGTTCCGACAAATGAGCAGCTTCTTGAAGAGAAAATGACGTTTGCAAAATTTCAGAAGGATACTTAAAAACTGAGGGATTAGTTCGTATACATACAGACAGACGGACAGACAGACGGACATGGCTAAATCGACTCAGCTCGACATACTGATCATTTATATATATACTTTATAGGGTCTCCGACGCTTCCTTCTGGGTGTTACAAACTTCGTGACGAACTTAATATACCCTGTTGAGGGTATAATGATACTTTCTACAAGATCCATGACCCAATTTTTCGAAATACTATGCACTTGATAAAAGCTTCCTGATTAAAAACAAATTTCAGATCAGATGCCTAGCTAGGCAGTTAATCGTCGCAAAAACGGGGTCGTTGATATTTCCGCCATTTTGTTCTTTTTTTACATAAAATAATTTTTATTTTGTAGTTCATTAATACCTCTTAATTCGTACCGGCACTCGAAGTGTAACCAATTAAAAAAGTCATAAATTCGGTTTGGAAAATTATTTTTATTTCTTTTAAAGTAAAAAATATGTGAAAATAATCATAAATTCAGAAAAAGTTTACTTTTGCTCGACATAACCACCTTTTGGCTTAACTATGACTTTGAGACGGTCAAAAAACGAATAGCAAGCTGCCCGAATGTGTTTTGCCGGTATTTTGGCCCACTACCTGGAAATGGTTTTCTTCAGCATATTGAGACTGGTGTATTTTTTTACTTCGAACCTTGCTCTCCAAAATGGCCTAGAGAAATAATCCATTGAATTCTCATCTGGTGAATTCGAGAGCCATTGTGTGGTGGTAATGAAGTTTGGTACGTTGTTTTTCAGCAGTTCTTGGTTCACTCGCGTTTTGTGAGACGGTGCTGAGTCTTATCAAAACGTCCATGGTTTGCTACCGAAATGTTTGTTTGCCTACGGCTTCAAAGCAGCCTCCAGAACACTTTCCCGATAATATTTCGCATTTACTTTGACGCCAGTTTCGATGAAAATAATTGGAGGGCGCCCATCTGCGGCGACAGCGGCCCAAACCATTATTTGTGGCGGGTGCTGCCTCCTGGTGGCCAACTGATGACTTAGATTCTCGTGAGAACGATCGGTCAAGTAAACCCTATCGTTTTGAGAGTTTATGAATTACTCAATTGGAAAAATTTTTTCGTTAGAGAACACATTGTTCTGAGTTTGATCGCTTTCGGCCAAGCGAAACAACTGTTACGCTCTCTCAAGTCACTCAAGTTGCTGCTTCGGTGTGAGATCATGGGCCTTTTGGAACTAGTAAGGCTTGACCTTGAGCTCATTTTTCAATATGCGTCGGATGCTGCGGTCAGATATTTTCAGTTCTTTAGCCATTTGATTGGCACTTCGTCGTGGATTTCGCTCAAGTCGCTTCTTCACTTTCCGAACCATCTCACGTGACGTTGCAGTCTTTTGATGACCACTTCCATGGCGTTTTGCGATGCTACCGGTATCATTGTGTAACGAGTGATGGTGCGATAAACAAAAACTTTATTCACATTAAGGTGTTTGAGCTCACGACCAAATGCTGGCTGTGATTTTCAAGCTAAATATAAAGCAATCACGCTATTACGTTTGAATTCCATCGCTGATGACTTTTTTTGCCTTCACTTTTGGCAAAACGCTTTTGTACACTTGTGAACAATACTCCGTACTGTCATTCAGCAAATTTATAAACAGCTGATTCAAGTGCGACAGCTGCGCGAACGGTGTAAAGTTGGTTACACTTCAAGTGCCCTCGAGTCTTCGAGGAACCTCTATATATGAAAATTGTCGGAAGTGATTTGTTTATTTTCTCCCATAATAAAAAAATTTAAAAACTATCTTTTTTGACGGTACTAGGGGTGTCTGCTCCTTATGTCGCGGAAATATAACAAGGAAAGAACTTCGGCTTTCCGTTTTGCATTTTCGAAACTTATCGCTCACTCGCTAAGCTGCAAAGTTGAGAAAAAGCATAAACTTATAAAAAAAATTTCCATGGCGATTCCTCAGTTGGCCATTTTATTGCTTTACTATGTTCTATCCATCGCATAAACATGGGAAAATATCAAGTTGATGGCTTCATCCGCCACAGTAGGGGCTTTAGCGCTAAAAGAGACATTTACGCTATTTATTTGCCGTCTTGTGGGCAGATCAAGAGCGTTCGTAAAATTCACCTCAATTCACCTTTGTGTGTGCAGATTCACCTACTTAGTTTTCATGTAGAATAACTGAAAATAGATGATCTGTAGATGGGGGTTATAGCATCGTTGGGCACCAAAGCGTGGAATTAAGAAGCAGCTATAAATGTTTTTATTTTATTTCTGGAATTTAAATCATTTAGAATTGCGCAGATAAGCTAAAGCTGGAAGCGAAAATGCATAAAGGCTATATAAAAAAAAAATCGCGTAAAATTACAGCGACTCACTGTACTGAAAGATGCAATTCCACGAAATGAAGTTGTGGAGCTGGCGAAAAAGAGCCCAGCGCAAGACTTAATAATGTGTTGCCAGCAAAATAGAAACAATTTTCCAACATTCTACACCGTTACGCAGTGCAGCAACAAACTGCACTACACTGTATGTGTGTATGTTTGTCTGCGGAAAATAGACAGGCAGCAAAGCAACGACGCGGAAGCATTGTAATGAGAAATATAATTTCCTAAAGGACTTAATTATTTTATAATGCTGCAAGGAGCGCGAAATAGCAGCAAATCGCACCAGCACCCAAAGGTGGCAACGGAGATGGAGATATAAAAGTAAAGGCATGAGCAGCAGGTAATGGAGAAAAGTGGTTAATGGCGGCCACGAAGTTGTAAACAATGCACGTTGCTGCTACACGCCGCCATGCAACAAATTCATAAGAAAAACGTTGCAGTGTTCAGGTGTGTGCCAGTGTTGGTGTGTGTGATTATTTTGTTTTACACATTTTGGTGAATATGTGGGTTAACTGCACTAATCTATGATTGCGTGTAACTTACTTGTACTAATAACCATGCAGGCACTCACACACAACACACACACACGCACATGCACATTTATGTATATTTTGTGCTCAGCTTAGCAGAAATGAAAGCGAACAGCTTTTTCAAGCACCGCTAAGTCAGTGCCGTTTATGCTGCCTAGACGAGATTCATTTTGCAGTGCAAGCGCAAGCGTGGGCTGTTGTGTGTGTATGTGTGCTGCGGTGGATTGGTGCAAAATATACAAATATTAATATGAAGACAATAACTCGCGGCGCAACAAAAAGTAAAAAGCGGAATATTCACCGCAATGAGTAAAGAAAGTCTAAAGCTTTGCTTGCAGCGACGTAGAGGGCGGGAGAGCTTAAGCGAAGTTGTCTAATTACCTTTTAGTTGTAAATTAGTGGTAAGCCCCATACAGATAAGCACATGTAATATTAGAGCTGAGAAGAGCAAGTAAGCAGCAGGCTAGTACGGCGTAGTTCAGGTTGTCCTTATCTTCGGTAATATTACCAGCACTGAAGGCTTCAAAATAACTGTTGGATTATGAAATCAGTTTAATCTGTTTTCGGCATTAGGAGACACTGCTATTAGAAAACCTACATATTTTACTAAAATTGTTTTAAGATATATTACAGACGGACTGATATATATGATATAAAAGAAATATTGACTCGTTTTTATCGATTTTTGATATAAGGCCATATTGTTATCAGAATAATGTTTTCATTAATATTCTTGCAGTTTAACCGAAATTTTCGGTTTACTAAAGAGTGTCAGCTATAGATATTGAAGTTCACATATTCGCAATCTAATGACTTTAAAAGGTATAGTCCGATTTCCACCATTTTTAGAAATCTCATGAAATAATTTAAAGGAACTATATGTGCAAAGTGTTTTTAGGATTTCAGTCAAAGGTGGCTAGGGTCCGCTCATTATCCGATTTCAACACTGATCCCTATGCCTTACCATCGTTACCATTTTTATTGTAACTCATAATGCTTCTGACGTGTTTTTGTAGTGAGTTATCGCACTTTTAGTAGTTTTCCACATAACGGTTATCATCCTACTTCATCCATTTCCACCGTATATGGGGTAAAGCTTGTTTTGTCTATCGCAAGTTTTTCGCATCACCTTCACCAGACATTTCCTTACCCACTTTCCCTTCGCAAAATATTTTAGTTTTTCTTTTTCTGCCCTTCTTTGCTTCGCCTTCTTCGTTCGATTCAGCTACCCACACTTGAGTAATTGACCCATGTCTGAGTTGCACCATTATCTTTCAGTAGCTCATCACGTCCATCAGCAGGTTTTTAATTAAAACTCCATACGCTGTTGCTACTGTTTCTGCAGCAATTACTGCTGCGCTTGTAATTATTATATTGTCGAGGTACGCGCATGCAGTACACACTTCAACCGCAATGGACACTTAAGGCCTGAGTGATGTGCTCGCGAGCTATACGGCGAGCGTGTGGCTAAATGTTGCGAACTGCTGCCATTGACAGTTCGCAGATTAAATTAAAAATTTCTGGGGATAAACTGGATGTGCACAATTCAAGATACTATCTATGGTTTGTATTGTTTGATTAATTTAAGTATAAGGAAATTAGGAAATCCTTTTAATAACACGATAGTGAGGGCGAACGTATGTATGTGTATTTTAGAAGTTCTCAACTCCTTCGTCAACGATTGGGCGGCAATATTGCAGCGTTTAATTTAGGGTTTATTTAACATTATATAGCGAACTACCACTTCCATAAGCTTATAATGGATTTTACATGAGTCGCAAGGCTTCCTTATTAAGGTAGGAGAACCTATTGGTAGAACTTTGTGACAATATTCCTGTTTATCAGCGATTCGAAGTCACGTCTTTCATATGCCAAACATTTCTTTTTGCCGTACCTCACTTTATGGAGACGATGCTGTATCAGTTCATGTAGCACAACAATGGTTCGCTCGCTTCCGTTCTGGATATTTCGAAATATCGATTTACACTGATCAAATTTCAATATCTCCAGCGGAAAACTAGCAAAAAGTGATCTACCAAAATGGTACATATTTGTTTATTTATTTATTAGTAAAAAATAAAAAAAATGATAAGTTGGAGTTTGATTAGAAATACGAAAAGACTTTTTCAACTACCAATATTAAATTTTATTGACTTAATAATGTAAGCTTTAGGCACAAAACATATTTTTGCATATTTGAATATTTGAAGCTCAAAATTCTAAACTTCTTCTTAAAATTTCTTCCAGAATGGCGACATTTTTCAATTTATAAACTCCAATTTGGGCTTCGGCATTATTCTTGGACACAGACGTGCCAACTTCGTGCTTTTCTCCAAGTTGTAATAGATAATCTCCAAAATTAATACCGCCAAGCTAAGTAGCATAGCAGATACTAAAAAAAGTAGCGCCGGTAGAAAATGCTGCAGATCTACTTCGACCTCATAATTTTGACTTAAACTACAGTCCATTTGTGGCAACTGCCATTGGTTATCGTTATGTTGCAAGAGCCCGGTGGTATGAAATTTCGCAATTGTTGTTGTAAAGTATTCGCGAAACGGTGAACTTTTCGTTATACCAATACCAATGCGATAGGGTGGAATGAATGGCACATCTTGCAGATCGCAAAATTCCTTTTCGGTTAGTAATTCTAGAGAAAAATTAATTTACTATTACTAGTACTTATTTATTAATTAGTTTTGAAATAATTCTTTATTGTCATTTCAATGGATACCTTTCAGTATGTAGTACATCCGATTGGCCGATACATGAAAAGCAAAACCGCCCTTCTTTATGCGTTCAGCGCCCTCCGCGATGTATAAAATATTTCTCTCACGGTTCTTGCAAACACGCTCTTTGTAGATTGCCATACCTAGCGGCACTGTAGTTTTCTCAAAGGTATCAATATTATATGGTATATTTTCTATGCCGATATCGAGGCTACTGTTATATAGTGCCTCCAAATTGGTTATTGTGCGCGGTGAGACGGACAGCAGTGAGCCCACAATGTAAGCGCCATAAAACTGTTGCAACAACAAGCTAAATAGACAAACAGAGAAAATGAGCGTACGCGTTGAGGTGGCGGTGAAAGCGTCGGTTGAGGGTCCTTGCTGGAAAAATGCTTCCAATATGGAGAAAATCGCATAATCGAAACGCGTCTGAAAATGTGGATCTTTATTTATGAAGAAGCGATTTTCGTGATGCAAATGTAGTTGCAACAATAATGTGGTTAGAGCAACAATCGCAATAACAGTGTACCAGACCTCTTCGACAAACGGCTCAAAGAATATATTACGTATGTCATTGCGATGCGGATGACGGAATATGAAGAAGACACTGCAAAGATATTGAAGTTAAAAGTAACGCTCATTTGTTTTAAAGGACGTGTGAGGTATGAGAATTCTACTTACAATTCCGTATGTACCGCTATCGTGTAATGTATTAAATGTACCCTGTTTGGTACAAAACGCATGGGACATAGTGAAAATTCCGCCTCACCGGAAAGCAATAATTTCATAACACCATCCCAGCTGCCATTCGGCGCCTGCTCACCCCAAGTTTTTCTCAGTGCTGGTTGAAAGCTGGAAATTTTGAAAGAGAGTTTATAAATGTACACGAGAATTGTTTCTAATTGCCGAGGTTAGTTTCAAAATACTTATAGATTTTCATTTTTGTTTATATTTTCTATGTTTTAGCATAGATAGACGGTTCTCTATCTTAAATGGATAAATATAAACTTATTTTTATAGTTCGTTGTTTTTTTTTCTTTTTTTTAACTTGAACAGGAAACATTAAGTTTGGCAAGATGTTTGTAATACCCAAAAGGGAATAATGTCCAGTGTGACGAACAAGGGCGATTTAGCTTGGTCCGTCTGACGGCCTGTTCGTCTCTCTGTATATACACGAACTAGTCCCTTAGTTTTTGAGATATTGATCTGAAATTTGGAACCCGACCTTTTCTAACCAAGAAGCTGTTTATTTGTTGCAACTGTCGATATCGGATTACTATAGCATATAGCTGTCACGCAAACTGAACGATCGGAATAAAGTGCTTGTTATAGCTTTTCAAATTTGGCGTGAGTTATTGTCAAAAGTATTGCTATAATATATACTAGTATATTGCTGCCATTTAAACTGAGCCATCAAAGTTCTTCCAAGGAATTTTTGTAGTTTTTTGAATCATATTATTGCCTGGGCCCACCGAACTGGCGGGTGTTGAAGTTAAGCGTCTGTGTAGCTATGTGCTATGGCTACAAAGCGTTTCGCCAATCTCTAAGTCCGAACACGGGAGTTCCTTTTCAATGGCATCACAAAGGACTAATTGTTAGTCTACGTGGGGTCTTTTATCAGCCATCTTACCTAACCTAACCTAACCTGGGTGCAATCGAAGTTAACATTTTTCTTGTTCTGTTCTCAAACGTTACCTAAACCCTATACATTTTTTTAATATATGATAATATTATTTTTTTAGATGTGAAGAAAGTTGTACGATATTAATGTAGCAAAAGGTGTAGAGTAGGCAGAGAAAAGTGGATAAGTTAAGACACAAACTCTTTATTTGAGATGAATTCTTCTTCTTCTTAACTGGCGTAGACACCGCTTATGCGATTATAGCCGAGTCAACAACAGCGCGCCAGTCGTTTCTTCTTTTCGCTACGTGGCGCCTTGGCACTTGGTCCTTCCAACGGAGTGAAGGTCTTCCTCTTCCTCTGCTTCCCGCGGCGGGTACTGCGTCGAATACTTTCAGAGCTGGAGTGTTTTCGTCCATCCGAACAACATGACCTAGCCAGCGTAGCCGCTGTCTTTTAATTCGCTGGACTATGTCAATGTCGTCGTATATCTCGTACAGCTCATCGTTCCATCGAATGCGATATTCGATGTGGCCAACGCGCAAAGGACCATAAATCTTTCGCAGAACTTTTCTCTCGAAAACTCGCAACGTCGACTCATCTGTTGTTGACATCGTCCAGGCCTCTGCACCATATAGCAGGACGGGAATTATGAGTGACTTATAGAGTTTGTTTTTTGTTTGTCGAGAGAGGACTTTGCTTCCCAATTGCCTACTCAGTCCGAAGTAGCACCTGTTGGCAAGAGTTATCCTGCGTTGGATTTCTAGGCTGACATTGTTGGTGGTGTTTACGCTGGTTCCAAGATAGACGAAATTATCTACAACTTCAAAGTTATGACTGTCAACAGTGACGTGAGTGCCAAGTCGCGAGTGCGACGACTGTTTGTTTGATGACAGGAGATATTTCGTCCTGCCCTCGTTTACTGCCAGACCCGTTTCTTTTGCTTCCTGGTCCAGTCTGGAGAAAGCAGAACTAACGGCGCGGGTGTTGAGACCGATGATATCAATATCATCGGCATACGCCAGCAGTTGGACACTCTTATAGAAGATGGTACCTTCTCTGTTGAGTTCTGCAGCCCGAACTATTTTCTCCAGAAGCAGGTTGAAAAAGTCGCACGATAGGGAATCACCTTGTCTGAAACCTCGTTTGGTATCGAACGGCTCGGAGAGCTCCTTCCCGATCCTGACGGAGCTTTTCGTGTTGCTCAACGTCAGTTTACACAGCCGTATTAGTTTTGCGGGGATACCAAATTCAGACATCGCGGCATAAAGGCAGCTCCTTTTCGTGCTGTCGAAAGCAGCTTTGAAATCGACGAAGAGGTGGTGTGTGTCGATTCTCCTTTCACGGGTCTTTTCCAAGATTTGGCGCATGGTGAATATCTGGTCGGTTGTTGATTTACCAGGTCTGAAGCCACACTGATAAGGTCCAATCAGTTTGTTGACGGTGGACTTTAATCTTTCACACAATACGCTCGACAGAACCTTATATGCGATATTGAGGAGGCTTATCCCACGGTAGTTGGCGCAGATTGTGGGGTCTCCTTTTTTATGGATTGGGCATAGCACACTTAAATTCCAGTCGTTGGGCATGCTTTCGTCCGACCATATTTTACAAAGAAGTTGATGCATGCTCCTTATCAGTTCTTCGCCGCCGTGTTTGAATAGCTCGGCCGGCAATCCATCGGCCCCCGCCGCTTTGTTGTTTTTCAGGCGGGCAATTGCTATTCGAACTTCTTCGTGGCCGGGTAATGGAACGTCTGCTCCATCGTCATCGATTGGGGAATCGGGTTCGCCTTCTCCCGGTGTTGTGCTATCACTGCCATTCAGCAGGTTGGAGAAGTGTTCCCTCCATAATTTAAGTATGCTCTGGGCATCGGTAACTAGATCACCTTGGGGGGTTCTACAGGAGTATGCTCCGGTCTTGAAACCTTCTGTAAGCCGCCGCATCTTTTCGTAGAATTTTCGAGCATTACCCCTGTCGGCCAGCTTATCGAGCTGTTCGTACTCACGCATTTCGGCCTCTTTCTTCTTCTGTCTGCAAATGCGTCTCGCTTCCCTCTTCAACTCTCGGTATGTATCCCATCCCGCATGTGTTGTGGTCGATCGTAACGTTGCGAGGTAGGCAGCCTGTTTTCTCTCCGCTGCGACACGGCACTCCTCGTCGTACCAGCTGTTTTTTTGCACTTTCCGAAAACCAATGGTTTCGGTTGCAGCTGTACGTAAGGAGTTTGAAATGACGTCCCACAGTTCCCTTATACCGAGTTGTTGACGAGTGCTCTCAGAGAGCAGGAGTGCAAGCCGAGTAGAGAATCGTTCGGCTGTATGTTGTGATTGCAGCTTCTCGACGTCGAACCTTCCTTGTGTTTGTTGGCGTGCGTTTTTTGCTGCACAGAGGCGGGTGCGAATTTTGGCTGCAACAATATAGTGGTCCGAGTCGATGTTAGGACCTCGGAGCGCACGCACATCTAAAACACTGGAGACGTGTCTTCCGTCTATCACAACATGATCGATCTGGTTGGTAGTTTTTCTATCCGGAGACAGCCAGGTAGCTTGATGGATCTTCTTATGCTGGAATCTAGTACTACAGATAACCATATTTCGGGCCCCGGCGAAGTCGATCAGCCTCAACCCATTTGGGGATGTTTCGTCGTGGAGGCTGAATTTACCGACCGTAGTACCAAAGATACCTTCTTTGCCCACCCTGGCGTTGAAGTCGCCAAGCACGATTTTTACATCGTGAGATGAATTAGTTCTACGAAATATTAGCGAGCGGTTCTGCTTTTAAATTAATATAATGTGTAGAATTATTTAAAAAAATTTACCTTACGTCAAATACAGGTTCCATTAATTTAACCAATTGGTAAGTTTTCCTTTGCATGGGGTCAAAATTTTTATGGTACAAGGAGTTCAAATAGTCCAAGTCAGCCATATCGGCAGGCTGTTCCCGTATCTAAAAAGATTAAGCTATGTGAAATGCTCTCTTGAATAAAATAAGTCTGTCAGGTATACGCACCACTATGCCACCTACTAATTGTAGACCCTTAAAATTGCGACGCCTATTGACGAAGGTTTGATGGAACCGCAAATTAAGTTTGAGACCTTCAGCGGTGCTCCAATAACCTTTCGGTTCAATATCCAACCAATCTTTTTGTATCTTGTAAATGTCGAAAAGTTGTATTGTATTGCTGAAAACGAAAGAATAAATCAATTGCTATAATTAGTCGCAGCCGAAAGAAATATTAATTACTAAATGACTAAGTTTGCGGCAGAGCAGACAGGAAACAATTTCTCTACATAAATTTAGTATATTGTGGACTAGGATAGCGAATTTTCCTTCGAATTCTTTCCCGATCCCAAATATTCCATAGAATTAATATTACTCCAAGTAAAAAACGAATTTTCTTCACTCTTCCTTTTCAGAGGTCAGAAGTCGGTTAATCGTGGTCACATCGTGTCTTTATTTGCCGGGTATATTTGGCAAATCTCCCGACAAAATCAAATACTTTGAGACAGAGTCTCCATCTCACCACAAATCTTCTGTAGTATTCTATTAGAATAATGTAATTTATTGTAGTATATTTCACACTCACTTGTCATCCAAGCGGACACCGATTGTAATGTCCGCACTTATATTCAGTGGCAGTGGCGTCATCACGCGACGCACATTCGCCAGCGCTGCCGTCACCGTACGTTGCTTGGACATAATGAACCAGACGCGAGAACTGTTGAAACGCGAGCCCACATCGACGCGCACTCTATATCCACCAGCATCGATGGTGTCAACACTAATCACATTTGAGCCCAAAACATACTGCTGCAACAACACATCCTCCAGCTGGGCCACATAGATACCGACGCGTGGTGAGTCATGATAGAAGAGTCTTTGAAAATCGGTAGCGTTTTTAGCGGATTCCGCTTGATGGACATCATAAAACTGAAGTGATGCCACATTAAGCAGTGCACGTAATGCATTATCCTTTAGCAAGCCCGCCTGCTGTTGTGTTTGCTCTGTGTCGCCGTTGTAGGCGATAATGGCATGATGGAGGTGTTGTTGTTTCAAAACGTCAGCAAAAGCGTCAAATTCATAAAAATTTGCGACCGCTGAAACATAGAGATTCCACTTGGATAATAGCAATATGAGAGTTGTGATCAGGCTAGTGCGTCTACAAAGCAGTGCCGCCGCGAATGTCTGCCGCCGAGCCGTAGTAGCGCCTTTTGGGACAGCCATTGCACTGATTTGTCGTTGTCGTCTCTGACAAGTGCGTAGCTTTTATATCGCAATACGTCGGATAATTGGCAAATGGTGGGGAGGCAATTTGAGTCAGTGACTGAAGCATATTGTGCCCTAGAAAAGTACTGTTCGCCTATTAAGCAAAAACGACTAACAAGGCTCTTTGCAACCCCACAAGGCAAACTACCCCCTTTAAAAATATATTTTGCTGCATTATTTAGCACAATTGATTTTTAATGCGTTACATTTTACTGCAGAAAAATTCAACATTTACCGCTAAAATTCTTGCAACTTCAATTTGCAACAGTAATATTTACAACAAAAATCTGTTTATTGCAACACCTGCAGCGCGACATGCCTTCACGTACATAACGGCACCTTAATTATCGCATTAACGTTAATCAGCGTCGATTTGTCACAGGTGTCACAACAGTTACTTAAACCACTTAGCTGCTTTTTTCTATGTGATGGGCAAGTAATTGCGTTGTTGTTGGTTTTAGAATGGCAATCACAACTGTTGCAACAAATGTTTGCAAAAAGCGTAATTGTCGCCATTATTGTCAATGTCATCATCAGTTTAATTTCGCTTTTGTCGCATTTAAAGCACGTACTACGCACATAACGGTAATGGCTGTCCGACGGAAATTTATTAAGTAGGAGATGTTTTGTTGAACGCCATTTTGATTTTAAGTGATATATGCGTAAGTGTAAACATTATTACTATTTGCAATGCAATTAGGCGCTTAAATGGTCAATCAGTTATGCACCCGGTTGAGGACTCTTCCTCAGCGTTTGTCCGGAAAGTAATAGGACTTAGTCGATTTAAAAAAAAAAATTTAGTGAACCAATCGTTACAATTCTTTAAAAACTTTCAAAATAGGCGTCGATGCAGTGCTGCCACCGAGATTTCCAAGAACTGAAGGCGCCACGGAAGGCATTCTCCGGAATAGCCTTGAGAGCCGAAGTGCATGCAGCTTGGATCCCCTTTGTCGTTTCAAAATGTTTGCCTTTCATCGGGCAATGATTCTGGCAAGGAAACTAAAAAGAATCCGGGGGGCCACATCTGGGCTGTAGGGCTGCTGTGGAAGCGTAGGGATGCCGGCCTTGGTTAGGTAGCTGTACACAAGAAAGGCGATGTAAGCCGGGACGTTGTCGTGGTGCAACTTCCAATCGGCTGCGATGTTTTGTAGGAACCGATTGCTCCTTCGTTTGAGTCTCTTGAGGACTTCCACGTAAAAGTGGGCGTTAACGGTTTGTCCAGGAAGAACAAATTCATGGTAGATGATGTTGAAAAAGACAATGAGCATCGTTTTCACTTTGGACTCAGACTACCTCTTTAAAGCGTTATATCGAGCAGCAAGTGTAGCTGTTCCAGATTGTTGTCAGTCATTGTTATCGAGCACTTGTTTACGATTTGGCGAATTGGAGAGATGAGAAACTTCAGATATATATATAGTATGTATATAGAAGCACTATATTCAGCACCTCAGAACTGATGTTTTATAGAATCCGATATAACAGAGTCAAAGCTTTGGCTAAGTGAAAATGCTCAAAAAACTTGCGGAACCGGTCGTGGTTCTATGAGGGCCACAGATATCTTAAACTTTCCCCTTTAATAAAAATTGGGGGTTTTGAAAAAAAAAAAAAATGTGTTCCAGTTGAAATCTAAACAGACGTCTTCTAAACTTGGCAGGTGTTACTTAATATTATGAATAATACGTGACTAGATGTTTTAGTTTCAACCAGATCCTTAGGTTAGATGACTCATTTAGAGAGATTGCACGTGAACTGCTATATAAAGTTTTTTGTTAGGCCATAGGAAAGAAGAACTTCTGTATTTAAAATTATAAATCAGTAGCCAATAGAAATTTGCACAGGCATTTAATTTTCACCATTCCAACCAGTTCTGTGGACGTCTGAAGGTATGCGCTCCCAAGTGTTTAAGTCTTGACCTCCCAAACATGCGACAGTCAATAGAAGTGTTGAGTTGTTTCGAACTCATCTACTTTCACACAGCTTCTGCGGATGCTACCAGATCCTTATAAGGTTAAATAAATATTTATATTCCAGTAGATGAAATTCTGGAGAACTCTAAGTATTGGAAAACTTTACATTTCATCAATATTTGACCTAGGCGTTTTTGGTGTTCAAATAAAACATTGTACGTCATTAAACAGCTATGAATGGAGAAAATGAAATGAGCAAAAAGATGATGAATATAAACATAACATTTTCTGTTTTACAAAATATGCCTTCAAATAACTCAATTAATATACAATATATTTAAAACAAAGACAATCAGGCGATTGGAAGGATGAAAATGAGCACAATTTCACAAATTTTTGATAGCTGATTACTCATTACGTTAACTCGCAACATAGTTACGTTGCCACATAATTCAATAACATAAGCAGAACTTAATTGAGATTATGACTTCAAGCGATAAGTGTATTGCTCGTGTAGGCAAAATTCGATATTTCTTAGTTGGAAGTATGTGTAAGTTTATATATTCCTATAAGGGTGGTTCCAAAACATCATTGTTTGGGATATAATAAATATATATTGACCTATCACATATCTTATATAATTTTTTATCTCAAAGAGATGCACTAATCCTAGAAGTTTAAATATTTTAACCAGATACCTAAAGCAAGTGACCAAGAAAGTCCACAATAAAAATTATCCTGCTCTTTTAGGCACCACCCCAATGTTAATGAGTATTTCAATGCTTGAGTACTTGTAACTGCCTCCCAAAATAATGCTATTTATTCTAAAGGCAAACCATTTTAGCAAAATTTGGTATATTATGATTTTCTGCTGAATTTTCGGTGACATTTCCATATGTTTGATTTTGTTGTAATATTTCTTCCTTATTACAATATTAATTATCAACTTTAAGCCATATCAATTTTCAAATTCAGTCGCAGTTAACATATACTTATATACATACGTAAAGCATGCGAGCATTGGTAAGTATAGCAAAAGCTGCACTAACCAGAATTCTGGCAGCAGTCATTGTCATATTCAACTTCAGTGCAATTTTCATTTATGCTCACATTTTGCTCTCATCAAAAGCAATTGCAGCAAGTATGCGCTGGCAAAATTAAATTTTCTTGAAACGGCAATTCATATCTGGATATATGAGCATATGTTGGTACGAGCGCACTCAAATATAATTACAAATCTGTTAAAGCGATTAACTTCGATTCCAGCTAGTTGGCATGTATGGCAAAGGCTTATAAGTCATATATAGATTTGACATTTGAATTCATTTTTTTTTCCTTAAAGAAATCTTAAAGGGTTCAGTTATTACAATTATAAATTATCTACAGTTTAATAAGTCGTAAGAATTATGCGAAAGATTTGGGGAACAATGCTTCATCCTTAAACTCCTTTTTGCTTTAACTATATGTATGTGCATATTATATATGTAGTTCGATGCTGTTGCAATTACTTATGAATAATACCATTTTGTCAGCTATTGAAATAAGACTATTTAATATATTCAAACTACTGTAAGACCAATATACTTTCAATAGAGACTGCCGCCTTCCAAAATATTTACGAAAATTGTAAATTAATAAAAAATCACAAGAAAGAAGAGTTAAAGCAGAACTACAACTATATTAAAGTTTTCGTTTAGACTAAAATATTTAATAAAAAATTTTTGCATTTTACTATATGCTCCTATATAAATAACTTTTCATTATAAATATATATGAATACATTCGTTCTCACAAGATGCCAGACTCCTTTCCATTACGAAAATGAAATACTTAGCAGTCATCTAAAGATGAAAAGCGAGCTAAAATTCTCTCAACCATAACATGCACATTAGAGTTACGGAATATGCTTACACGAAATGATTGTCAGCTGACACTCTAGTCGAATAGTTAAGTGTTGCTTACCTAGAGTTTTCAACTCATGACATACATAGAGTCAGGCGCATATCTTTATATATATAAATCTTCTGACCGTGTGTTTGTATTTGAACTGCTCCTAAACGGATGGACCGATTTTGATGAAATTTTGTGTGTATGTTCAAGGAGATTCGAGAATGGTTTAGATTTACAATTTGGTCCACTGGAAAATGTTTTTTAAATTATTTTTTCATTTTTAATCAATTGTTAATTTTGGAATGTTTGGCCGATAGATGGCGCTACCATCACAGTATCCAATATTCAAACCTTAAATTGGCGTAAACGTGCATTAAACAAAACGATGCCAAAGTAAAAGGCGACATCTGTGGATCAAGTTTTTATATTGAGGACAGAGTTCGTTCTTAAGTAATAAATTGGGTGATTCAATACATCTATGGGTAGCTATAACATTTTTTTCATACCTGCTAACTATTGGAAGGGGTATCTTGACAGGCAATTTAAAATCGCAAAAGGTCTGGCATAAAAAAATAGCGGCATAGAATAGAACTGCAATCAAATACACAATGCAATGAATTAAAACTGGCTCATTTATCATTCGATGAATAATATACCACGGGCATCCCAAAAGACTGATGCCATAACCTTGCCAGCCGATTTTTTTGTCTTTCCACGCTTGAGAACCGTTTCTTAATATGCAGTCCACCAGGCCAAATTCAATAGTATTTTTACCCCAAAAACCAATTCTTTCTTAACGCACGAAATGCTTTTTGATTCATTTTTGTTGCTTCATCAAAAATGCGATTATTCCTTAACTAATACTTATAATCTAACTAATAGAAATCATATAGATGGTATTAGTAGTACTACCTATGTATCAGCCACAGTAAAACGTAGGCGGGTCCTCTAGTTTTAAATAATTTTCTTTAGATTAATATGGACCTATATACTATATGTGTGAACATAAAATGATATGGTAGCCAATACAGTCAAAATTGTAAGGAATATTTAGCTTTCTTTGGTTGAAAACACCTAAAACAAAATCAAAGTAAAAATATCTACAACACGAAATGAAGAGAAAGTTTATTTAAGAAATAACTATCGATGATTTTTATTCATTCTTTCGATATAAGTTTTTGGATTCTAATTTGGCAAATCATACTGAACATAAATGTTAAACGCAGGAGTTTATTTGACAGCTGGTTTGACAGGTGTACTCCTGGGCAATTCTATACGGCTAACACAAATGCATTGATTGGTTGGTTGATTGAGAAGCGAAATGCAAGAATGCTGGACCGAAGGCGGCTGTACACCATCATTAGACTCACTTTGCCCCTAGGTGAACACCAATTTAAGCCATTTCAACAACTCCATGAATTTGGTGAAAGATCTGATTATTTTCCACTACAGCCGCTCAATATCTCTTAAGCTGGAGTACTGGAAGCCGTAGAGAATGTCCCTTCTCATCCGGCTGAAGGCTAGGTAATCGCATGGGATTCCTACAATATTACTAAGCTCCTTTTTGCTAAGAAGTAGAAGCTTTTTGGTACTATCGAAAGTAACTTTGTGGTAGGCCCTGTATTGCTTGTGTTCCAAGACCTGAGGTGTTCCTCTAGGGTTCATTGCGTCAAACAATCTTTTAAAGAACTGAGTGGCCTTGGGTAGCTTAGCGGAGTTGTGTCTCTAGCCCTCGAGAAGGCCAGCTCGGATTATGAAGTATTCATCCTTCTTGGAAAAAGGCAGATTTCTCATTTCTCTGGATTAATAATTAGACCTCGCATTTCCACCTACTTGAATGATCTCTTAAGGGCTCATTCCATGAGCTTAGCTTGGCGGTTAAGATTCAATCCTGAACAGAAGACAGCAAGGTCGTCCGCTACGTTCTCTCTGTCAAGGAGAAATAAGCCACAAATGAGCAATTTTTTATACCTTTCCAGTCGTATATGACTTCTTTATTTTTTAGCTTATGACTTACCCAGACCAACAGGTTCTGGTTAAAGAAGCTACGCCGATTGTTGAATGCTCCTTCCTCGTCAATGAATGCCGAATGAATTGTCGGAAATCTAAGGAACTTATGATTGTTCCAACTATCTCATATAGGGCTGTATCAAACGATTTTCCTTTGTCGCGTGTTACCTAAATTCCAAACGGTTTTGCGGTCAGATCGCCGCAGATCCGCTTCATACTTCCTAGTAGGAAGAATGTAGGATTGATCAATTTGTAAGATTTTGGCAAGGAATAGTAGGAGTTCTTGTACTTTTACGGTTTTGGTTCCTTTATTAGGGCTATGCCAAACTTACCTTTTACTAGTTTTTCCATCAGGTTTGTGGAAGCTTCGCTTCTGCGTCTGTGTTTGTCTTTCTAAGAAAGAACAAGTTCTCAGTTTCCTGTTCCGATGGGCACCTTGTTGTGGGGAAATCCTCAGCTCCCTTCTTCTCTGCGCTTGAACCCATGGTTCTCGGGTGTAGAGTAGAAAACGAAACATTGTTTTCAAAAATAGGAAACCGTTAGGCGGAGAACCCTACCGTTACAACTAAGAGCTCGAACTTGGAGGGCCTTCCTAAGGCATGCCCATCAACCAACTTACACTCTAATATAAAAGAAATTTTAGTAATTTTGGTCCTAGTTACATACTTAAAACCTTCCTCTTTTCTATTTTGATGTTTAGTCTTCGATCTTGAATATGTATATAATTAATGCGGAACTTAGTGCAGATGGTATATCTAAAATTTCTATAAGTCAATGAACGGTACACAAAAAGTCCAAATAATGGCATACATACTTGTATTTGGAATTATTTTTTGAGCAACTGTTTCAGTGTTAGCTAGAGGCTAGCTTGTACTAAGCCGTATATGCTACTAAGTATATAGAGAATTATATAATTTACAGTTTATTATCACGACTACACTCATATAAATTCATAAATATATATTACTTATATATACAGATATAGCTTCAAACTATTATTACACAGGAAGAATTGTTTTTTTTTATCTACATTAGACTTGTTAGTGATTTCAAATTAAAATAATTAAAAGTTGCAAATAACTGCACATATACAGGAACATGAATATTACATATTATATAAAGCAGCGCTAACAATAAATACATGAAAGGCTAATGAGTTGTCAGCCATTAGAAAAATAGCGCAAAGTCATAGAAGAAGAACACAAAAGACATGAGTATACAAACACGCACGCAGACACACATGTGCAAGCGCATGTGTGAGTGTGCGATTTAAAAATATAATGTTGGACCGAAAAAGAGCAAGCTGTTAGAGAATTGCGACAACAATCAGACAGCACTGGCGAACATGAGCATAAAGTAGGAGACCACAATGCACTTTGAACCCGACAACGCCACACACTTCTTCGACAAGCTAACGCCATGCTGCGGGTGCGTTGTCAGACTTTGCAGTGTTGGAGCACCATGAACCATGCATCAGCTGGAGCAGGAGTTGGTGGTGGTGGCGGCGGTTAGCTTGCTATGCCCGCGGGCGCACTTAACGTTGCAGCAAAGTGAGTGACAACAATTTAATGCTTGGCAATTAGTGTTACCCACACATATGAGCATGAATGCACACACACACACATGCATGCTTGGGCGCTGCAGTGTGGTAATAAAATGTACAGATTGTGGGCAGGCAGAGCGAGAGGCGCGGGCAGCAGACTAAGTTGCACGATTTGGCGGATGCGGATGCGGATGTAAGCGCACACAGGCGACATCTTTTGCCTATATGCGATATTTTCGCTCGGCTTCTACGCTTTGTTGTTCTGCTAAAGAGTTCTGATTGCATACACACCACCATATACACACATATGTGATTGAATGTACGTTTCCATACACGTATATATAATTATAAATTTGCATGTGTGCGTATCTCTCGCGCAACCATTATTTGTTGTTGTTGTTATCGCAGTGTTTTTGCAACATTGTTATTTGGTTTATCGTTAGCAGTACAAGCACGTACGCATACACATCCACTTATACCTATCTACCACCACCTCCCTCCCTCCCGCTCCCGGGAACTCTTTCATAGTCACAGCACTTGCGTGTCGTTGTATATTGCGTTGGCATGTGCAGCGTTGCCACACGCAGCACAACAGCCGAAACTAACAAGAACGGCAACGACAATAGCAACAACAACAACAACAACAACGACAAAAGCCGTCTAGCATTAAAATCAACATCAAGGCATAACAACCAAAATAACGGCATCACAAATAATGTCGGCATTTGCTAGTCGATGCTGTGCTGTAGCTCTTTATTTAAATTGCGACTGTGCCGCTATTGCTATTGTTGTTATTATTTATGCAGGCTGCTTTTGTAATTTACTAGTTTGCGCCACGACCTCAAACATGGCGCAGAACTCCCGCACTGCTCGGATATTTACTACCTGCTGCCACCTACGCAAGTCGCAAGCCGATTACGGTTAAGTGGCAACAAGGCTTTGGCTTAGTCGTGGCTCGGTGGGGCAGAGAGCGCCATAATGTTAAAACACTAGGTTTGGTTGCATATTTCACATGAAAATTATTTCATATAAAAACTATTAATGCTTTGTATATGCTGGCGTATAAATGTATTTCCATAAAATTTTAGCCGGACAATGCGTGAAGCTGCAGAATTAAGATTTAAACGAAAGAAATGTAGTAGAATTTGGACGGATTGACAGAAAAAGCCATTATAAAATTGATGTGTGATATGTGAATTAAAAAAGAAGAAACTCAGTGCACTCGTTTCATCTGTTAGCTAGGGCAATTAGTGTGCCTGTCGAAAACTCAGTTTTAGTTTTATGAAAACCTGAAAATTTGATTTTATCGATAACAAGTTTACTTGTCGAAAAAATTTACGTTGAGCGGACAAAATATCGTAATATCCTTGTTACTGCTTAAAACGTTGGATTGTCATAGTGACATTGTGGAACAGTTTTTGATTGATAGCAAAATGAAGATCGGGTAGAAAAAAAGTTTAAATTATTTGTTTGCAAAAATTTATTGAGTAGTCGAAAAAGTCTTTTCGTATTTTGTCAATATATGTATGTCATTTCAGTCGTATATATCCACTGCTACCAATTACATTGTGTCATACCGTATGGTGTTAGAAAGGTGAGCTTCATTCAACCAAAAAAAAAAAAAAAGAAGTTAAATTAGTCATGAAATTTTTTACGCAAGCCGCCAATGAAATTTGTGAAATTTACGGAGACGTTGCTGTATCAGTTCGTGTAACACAACAAAGGTTCGCTACCTTCCGTTCCGGAAATTTCGCTTTACAATGATCGAATAATGTCTCTAGTGGAAAAATGGCAAAAGTGTTCGACCAAAATGGTACATATTTGTTTATTTATTTATTAGCATATGTAAATAAAAAAATAAGTTGAAGTTGGTTTAGAAACACGAAAATACTTTTTCGACTACCCGATATATCGGTTAGCATACGATGCTGCCCTTTAGTACACTGTGTGAGGCGGAGGAAACGATGTCTAATCATTATGTTTGGTCGTTATAGCTTTCGTGGTTTGTGTGACACTTTATGTACCGTAAATTTATTGGGGCGGAACAGCGTGGATGCTTAAGTTTTCGATTTTCTGTATCGAATTAAAATGTTGCGTCTAAATTTGGAATGAGCCAACCAAAAGTACCAAGAAACACTTGATACCTGTTTCATAAAAATTTCTTAATTTTTACTCAGCTGCAAGTTATGAGCCTATAGGTATATAAGTATATACTTCATAGACAGTTCTACCTTTCAGCTGCTTTCAAGTGGCTTAAACATTTTAGAGCTCTGAATGCATACACAAATAATGTTAGCTTTGTTCATCAGATTGATTTTGAAAGGTCTTTTCCATTTATCTTTAGTACTCGATGGAACCCTCTTAGTACTCAGTATCAACACCGATTTTAAGGACCTTGTTTGATACCTTCGAAGGTTTGGGTTTATCGATCTACATTTATTTATGCTAGACGTAAGCTGCTTATGTAACTTATGAACATAAAGGGTTTAACAAACGGATTTCTGTAAATCTGGATATTTTCCTTTAAAACTGAAGTCTCTTTAAAGTATTTTATAACATCATTAATATCAAATTAAGCTGTGCAATGTGAAATTCATAGGAGAAAACGATCCCCTTGAAAACCTGAGTAATATCGCTGATTTGCTGCAAGACCGGCATAAGTCAAAAAAATCGATTCTCCAGAAAAGGCGTTTAAAGTTTACAACTGACTACAACCTTACACGGTGACTCCAACCTTACACCTTATCTCAAGCGGAGCATATAAGAGGTATTCATATGAATTTTTCACTCAGCATGAAGTATGATATAACGAACAATTCTGCAGCATTAACTCAAAAATCACGTTTTTTGATTTATGCCGGTCTTGCAGCAAATGAGCGATATGTTTATATCATGGATTTTAAAATTACACAATCTAGAAGAATTTTGCTACTTTAAGTCGGACACCGTTAAAATATCTCAACGAATAGCCCTGTCGCACTTTAACATACTGCAGCATCGGTAGTATTACGAATGCTCTCCGGCCGACTTGGGTGTGAAACGCCTGGTGCTTATTTAATATGCGCAATTTTTGACCGCTCGCTTCTGGTCGTCCCCCTTACTAAGCCTTGTTCTATGTGTTTATCTGTCGCGTTGGGAATTATGTGAGTGCGGTCGTGTGTATGTTTGTACGTGATGTGCCTAATCGGGGTTGACCCAGTCACGGGCGACCATATTTATCGTGGCACTTTTGTTAGTCGTACGATATTTTCGCTGCAAAATGTGTTTCTTGAGTTTTTTTATTTGCCTAATCTGCGGTGTCATCAGCGCCATGCATTTAGTATATTAAAACATTTATTATTAATTTTTACTTGGTTTGCTCAGATTTTGGTCTAAGTTGTGAATTCATTATTTGATATTTTTTCGTAATAGATATTCTAATACAAAAGTACTATACTTGTATTGATTAAGAATAAATGGAAGATATAGTTACTTCGTAAAACTACCAGAAAAACCTATGCTCGTATGAAATGAATATATTTTCAATAAAAAACCCATCAGTCATCCCATGCAACATAATTTTTCTAATTCGAATACTTGGACGATTTAAAGTTGAAGAATTAAATCCAGCTGTTAGTGTTTCTCCTTTTAGGTTTACAATACATATATCTCATAGTTCATGAAAATTGCGCCCTTCCGCTGCAAAATTGAATCCATAATTGCCCTTAGCTTTACAAAACACACCAAGTGAAAGAGTACTTTAAGCAAAATCCATAAGTCAAATAAACGATTTAGTAAGACATTCTATTAGTCAAGCACCGTCAGCCGCACCCGCACACACACACATGGCCAGCAAAATGCCATAACTACAAACCTTCATTTTAGTTGGCAACAAATAAATTCACAGAGGCCCAGCCGCCAGCCATCGGCTAAAGGTAAGCGAACTGCTTTGTGCATAAAAAATTACAAAAGTTTGCTTATGTGTTAGTACAATGGAAGTAGTATGAGTATGTGTGCAGCTAGACGGTGAAAGAAAGCCCTGCAAAAGAACAAAGAAAAAAGGCAAAAAATTCACTGCTAATGCAAGTAATTGCATCTTTGTCAGAGCATATTTAAATATAATAAAATACTGAATATTAGCACTGCCGTTGGCACTTACCGCTTTTACGGATTACTTAAAAGCCAGTAAAACGCCTACAATTTCCCCATTTTACGGTCGTATATTTTATTCACTGCAAGCGACTTTAAAAGCACACACACACCGACACACACATACATGTGCAGAGGTAATTTTGCTCGGCCACATGCACACACACCTACAAGTTGGCTGTCGGCTTTAGCTGTGTGCTTGACATTTATGTATTTGCATGCCGGGCAGCTTACTGTGCAAATATGCGCGTGTGTGTGTGTGGTTGCTGTATTTGGGATGCGAACAATACCCGGCGCATTTCGAGAAGATTTATTGCATCACACGTTACTCGCTCACCTGCACAATCGTGGCTGCCAAGCTGCCATCCTTCTAGCCAGTCAACTTAGGTCTTCGCTTTAAGCTCACATACAAATACACGCGCATATGCACATACACAATGACGTGAACCTTGAATATGTTTGTGGGCATAATAATATATGCCCTTGCGTCGACAGTGTTAAATAGCGATGTGAGCAATAAATGCTGTGAAAATTCAATATAAAAGCCGGAATAAGTCTGAAAAAAAAAAGCTTGACAATTGAGTAAACAGCTTGGTGGACTTTGCGTTGTAAAAAGGCCTTGAGAGATTGAGCACATTTAAATACTGGAATCCTTTTTTCGAAAGAAATCCAACCACATGCGACACTTGTTGGAGATTACTACCAAAGTAGCAGCGCATGAAGATTCTGTTACGGCGAGAGTGGACTCCACAAAAGCCTCAAATATTCTTTCGATATACAAAAAGAAAAATTGTTTTGGAGAATTTGTAACAAACATTCTGTGGATAAATCACCTTTGGGAAATAAAAAGTAACCGGATTGACGCTGTTTTATTAAGTATTTTTACAGGCTTTCCTTGAAGCCAACTTTACTCCATTAAGGGATTTCTGCATTGACCGAAACAAGGGGTACTCCGATGGTGCAAGGTCACGGCTATATGGTGGATGCATCAAAACTTCCCAGCCAAGCTCTTCCAGTTTTTGCCGAGTCATCAAAGATGTGTGTGCGGTCTAGCCTTGTCCTAATGGAAGACAAAGCCCTTTCTGTTGGTCAGTTATAGCCGTTCTCTTCGATTGCTTGCTTCAATCTCATCAGTTGTCGACAGTAAAATGTAGAATCAAACGTTCGATCATAGTGAATGATTCCTTTTCGATCCCAACAGACACTCAGCATAACCTTTCGAGGCGTCACTCTTGGCTTTACGATCATTTGTTGAGCTTCATTACGCTTGGACCATGATCTTTTTCGCATATTATTGGCGTATTTTATTCACTTTTCGTCTTCTGTTACCATTCGCTTCAGAAATGCTTCGATTTAACTTCGTTTTAGTAAAGAATCGCAAATGTTATTCGGTCCATTAAATTTTACACAGATAATTCATGTAGTACACAAATATTGAGCTTCTTTTTAGAGCTAGCCTTTTTGAAATGGTTGGCATGGCGATGTCATGGCTGCTTATATGACGGTACTGGTCAATCTTTTTCATCATTTCATCGACTTTTTCAACGATAGGTCGACCAGAGCGAGCTGCATCTTTCACATCGAAATTTCCAGAACGGCACTGATACAGCATCGTCTCCGTAAACTTCACAAATTTTATTGATGGCTTGCGTGGCATTCTTCTCTTTTTTTATACAAAAGTTTCAAAATATAGCAAATTTCTTCATTATTTTTACTCATTTTTGAAAAGCTTTTTTTCAACTTTCCCGAATTTAATTTGTTCTGGTTAAATGAAGCTGAAAATCTCTCCTTATCAACACTGTATGGTTTGACACAATGTGATTGGTGGCATTGGAGATGTACGATAGCAACGACATCTATTGACAAAATAAGTAAAGATTTTTTCGACCACCCGATATTGGGACCCCGGTATCAATAGCTGATTTTTTTTATAAAATATTTGTTAATTTGTCAGACTTATAATATAAATTCAAAGAGAATGTTTCCTGATAGTGGTATATCTGTGTGCTACAGATAGGTTGAATCGCCTTAATAGTTCCCTTAGCCCCCATGTATCTAATAAAACAATTTTCAAATTTCCAGGTGGCTTTATACTTCATATATCGGCAAATATGTGAGTTATTTAAAAAAATTTAAAGTGCATGTTTTTCTTATAACGGTGCATATTTGTGCTCGTGATGAATAAAATCGGATAAAAGCTCGCTCTAGACCTCAAATAACCAGCAGCTCTTATATACCTGAAGGTACATTCCTGGCTTCAATCTTTGTAGGTTGCAAGAGTATTCAATATTCGGTTACACCCGCGCTTACCACTTTCTTACTTGTCTCATTATAACATATTAGCCATATAACGACCGTATTCGTGTGTGTCGTTTAAAAACTTTTGAAATATTTTTAGAATGTTACTTTATAAAAAAAAATCTTGAAACCATTACTTGAAATAATATTAATAACAATAACTATAAAATAATCGATTTTCGGGACTCTCATTTTTGTGTGCCGTCGCTTCCAATGCGCCATGCAAATACCAGCACATATGCGTCAAGTGACCGGCACTCGGCCACGGCACTTCTAGTCTGAGCTGAGAATGAATTATGCTCATGTAAAAGAATTAGAAAGGAGGAGGATCGAAAGGTATACAAGTGATATTGGTTCGAAAAAAGTTGCTAATGCCCTTGCGATATTTTTAATATTAAAGATACAAAAGCAATTAAAAACTTTTAAGACTGCACACAAAATATGATTTATATATTTTGCTAAAATAATATCAAATTTAACTAGCTCGCAATTCTCTCTCTATATGAGCATTTGTTGAATTATTTAAATTAAAGAACGCATGTTTAGAAAACAAGTTTCAGCTTATCGCCTCAGCATTTTAAGTCGTGGCATACAGATGGCAATGACACTTCAACCACAAGCAAATACAAAAAGTTTCCTCCACCACAGCTCACGTGTCAGGACATCGTTTTGCCTTAGGAAAGGTACATGCTTGCATATGTACATATATTTATGTATATAATGTACATATACTTATATATATTATGTACATATATCAGATATATACAAATATATATACGTATTAGCTTGTAGCTGTTTCTTGCCACCAATGGCTGAGTGCATGTGTGGCATATGGCGTTCTAATCGATCCATTTGCACAAACGTCTGCCACCTCTCACATGCAAGTATGTAAAGGGTGATTTTTTAAGAGCTTGATAACTTTTTTGCAAAAATCTCATCGGTTCTTTATTTGAAACGTTAAGATTGGTTCATGACATTTACTTTTTGAAGATAATTTCATTTAATGTTGACCGCGGCTGCGTCTTAGTGGTCCATTCGGAAAGTCCAATTTTGGGCAACTTTTTCGAGCATTTCGGCCGGAATAGCCCCAATTTCTTCGGAAATGTTGTCTTCCAAAGCTGGAATAGTTGCTGGCTTATTTCTGTAGACTTTAGACTTGACGTAGCCCCACAAAAAATAGTCTAAAGGCGTTAAATCGCATGATCTTGGTGGCCAACTTACGGGTCCATTTCTTGAGATGAATTGTTGTCCGAAGTTTTCCCTCAAAATGGCCATAGAATCGCGAGCTGTGTGGCATGTAGCGCCATCTTGTTGAAACCACATGTCAACCAAGTTCAATTCTTCCATTTTTGGCAACAAAAAGTTTGTTAGCATCGAACGATAGCGATCGCCATTCACCGTAACGTTGCGTCCAACAGCATCTTTGAAAAAAATACGGTCCAATGATTCCACCAGCGTACAAACCACACCAAACAGTGCATTTTTCGGATGCATGGGCAGTTCTTGAACGGCTTCTGGTTGCTCTTCACCCCAAATGCGGCAATTTTGCTTATTTACGTAGCCATTCAACCAGAAAATGAGCCTCATCGCTGAACAAAATTTGTCGATAATAACACATTTCGAACCGAACACTGATTTTGGTAATAAAATTCAATGATTTGCAAGCGTTGCTCGTTAGTAAGTCTATTCATGATGAAATGTCAAAGCATACTGAGCATCTTTCTCTTTGACACCATGTCTGAAATCCCACGTGATCTGTCAAATACTAATGCATGAAAATCCTAACCTCAAAAAAAATCACCCGTTAGTTGTACATACTGGTGCTCCAAAGAGCGCTTATGGGCTCCAGTGTGCACCACATTTACTTGTGCAAACATATTTGCCACATCAAATGATTAATTACAGCACATTTTGCCACATTTCTTCCGTTGTGAGTATTTATTATAAAAAGCTTTGTTCGAGTGCCTCTAATACTTTTAAACTGTTTTCTTCTTGTTGCAACAGATTTTTTTGAACTTTTTATGATTTTACGTGTGCGAGAAAATATTTGAAAGCGAGCATACGCTGCGAGGTATTCACACTTGTGCTTTCAATACTTACTATGCACCAAACTCCCACATGGAAACCGGCTCCGGTGATGGCGACTCAAGCGCTAATGCAAAGTGGATATTCGGATTTATTGCACATCCGCTCACTGTTTGCATGGAATTTGGTGAGGAAAATGTTTTTCAACGAAATTATGAATTCCAGAAATATGTGTTTGTATGTATTTTAACTAGCCTCTGGAGGCTGACACTTGAGTGAGTGTACTTTTGGGTAAGGTGCTTTAATCGTTCCAAGAAGTTTTTAACTGTAGACGTGTTGATGGTGAAAACTCAGTACGTATTTTTGAAACAGTTCGAGGAAGCTGCTTTAAAATTTTACGTGTTAATTCGATAAGCTGGTAGGATAAAATATTTATTTAAAGTTTGAGTGAAGTATGCTCTGAGGAGGGTCAGAAATGAAAAAATATAATAGCTATGAAGATTTGCCAGCCTCTTTAAAGTGTTGGTGGAGAATTTAATTTTTTCTTTGGTGGTGTTTTTTTTACGTGGCGGGTCCCAAACCCAGCGCACAACCCTAAGTAGGGAATATTTCACCTTCTCACTTTAGCTCGCCTTCAAACGGATATTCTTAGGCTACCCAGAGGATACTTGGTCAAAGGCCGGAAGACGTGAGCTGCTTGAGCCATATGTAAAAAAATCGTTTCTGGCCACTCCCAAGTGAATGGCGATCAGAGAACTTTCCTCACTTGCATGAACTTCTACACATGACTCCATCATCCGACTGGCTCGCTGTTGTTAACTCAAGTATAATCGCCTAAGCGGTGTCTCCGCCAGTAAAGAAGAAGAAGGAGAATTTAATTAAGCTTCAAACTTAAATATGTCGAAAATGCTAACAATTGTAAATTGCAGAACTTTTTTTCTTAAAATGAAATTAATTAGTATTAAGGGGTTATACCAGTGTAACCTATGAGAAATTAGGCGATTAAATATTTCGATGTTCTTTGGACATAATAAAGTATATTTTCAGCTAAATTACAATTTTTTTTAACAATACTGAAAAAAGCGGAGTTATGTCTTGTCTTCGGAGGTGCCAAAAAACAATTTCTTTTAATATATTAATGTGCCTTCTTTCTACTTTTCGCCGTTTTGATGCATGAATATTCACTACAGAGAATGATAGTGATTTTTTGAAGCCTTTTTAAAGTAAGATATGCCGGAAGCGAAGACCATCTGCATTAGGGAGTGACAGACAAAAGTTGCATTAATCGTTGCCATGCTTTGAATGAATCAAAGCAGATGTAAGAATGCTATAAAAATATTCTAAAATTGTATGAATTGTTTGAAAATCTTTCATTAAACACATTTCTTAAAAAAAAACTGTACAGATTTTTGCAAAATATTTCCCAACTATAATGCATACGCTGTAGTTGCATATTTGAGTTGAGTAACTTTTTAAAATAAACAATTTATGCTGATTACAGCGCTGCATTCGCCGATGCAACCGAAAATAAATGCGCTGAGTCAAAAGCGTAAAAGTTGTTCTAGAGAAGTTTTTCCTGTAGAACAAAAACAATAAAAAAAGAACGAAATTTATACAAACAACTTAAACAAGTTGCTGAACAACACAACAACCGTGTCTATGGAAGCCAATAAATAAATTCGTGGAAGACGTACATACATATATATGTACACCTACATAGATATACATTTGTGTAGATATATGGCTTGGTATAAGCATATTGAAGCGAGCGGATACGGCAAAAGTTTGTTGAAAGAGATTTTAGCTTATGTACGTACGTAACTTGGTGCGTAAATGCACAGCACACAAAATAGAACGCTGAAAAACTTTACTCCAGCTGGAGCATCAGAAGATGGGGAAGAACTAAAAATAAGAAGCCCAGTAAGTGGCTTAAATCTTAAATCTCCGCTTTCTCGATTGCCAGTAATTGTTTGGTGTTGTTGCTTGTGTTGTTGGTGTTGTGCGGTTGTGCTGGGTGGCAAAATGGCGTGGAAACGCTGCGCGTAAACTATTCATCTTCACGGTAATTTAGCGCAAATTATAATGTTTACAAAAACAAGTTAATCGGTTAGTGCTTCTCTGTAAGTAGGATAGATACCGGAAGCACCATACACATAAATATGTATATGTGTGTACATATATATATGTGTATATATGAACAACGCAACAATAAAAAAATTAAAATTGTTTACAACCGCTGCTTAGTAACGTTGCTGGCAGACACTTGAACGCGCAGTGATTCATCCATTGTATGGCCGTTACTTATACGCCCTGCTGTACGCTGTGTAAAAGTTAACTAATAAATCCACAGGCGCTTGGGCTGCAAGGTGGCACAAGAGGTGGGGCTTAAATTAATTCTTCTTGTGTTAGCGCGACTTCTTGGTGGGCTTCGTGGCGGTGATTCTTAGCAAATGCGGCCAGAGAGAGAGAGAAAGAGCGGGCAGACAGCAGCCTCAATCTGTAGATATACACAGTAGTTGCATATCAAAGCGGCGGAAAATGTGTTAAGGCAGCAAAAATGACTAATTAGACGTGAAATTACACACTAAACGCCATAAATGATTACAGTGTTGTGCCATCGTTGCGACTTGCAAGTTATTTGTGCTTTGTTTTTGCTTTTGCCTTTACTTGTGATTTTCTAAACTTCTTTTTTATTTTTGCTATGGCCTTTACGCTCTGTTGCATTACCTTCGGCGCGTGCACAGTACCTGTGTCTTATGTCTTGAGTGCAGCGGCTTTTGTGGCATAAATTGCTTACAGCAATAGCAAAAGGTAAAAATAAAGCAAAAAAAAAAAAATCAGTTCAGTTGTAGGCAATACAATTGGCGCATAAAGGCTTGGAAAAAAGTATGTGTACTCCACAGCAAGTAAGTAAAAGGTATAAATTAATTGCAACCGATGCAGACCATAAAATAGGTAATAAATAATTGCCTGCAGTAACGGCGCATAGTCTCTGTAAGGACACTATAAATAGCAACTGGAACGACTACTTTATATTTGCACCTCCTGCAAACCTTTGCTGCTTCCTGACGCCAGTCGCCATTTCGTTGTTGTAGACATGATTTTTCAACATCAATGCTTGCCTTGGTGCAAGCAGGAAAATGCTTCAAGCAAATGAAACTTTGAAGTGGCATTCTTGTGCGCCAATATTGCAATGCATTGCAATGAGACGTTGCTATGTCACCTGACGCGCTAGTACGTATAAATATTATACGTGGCATACATGGAAAATGTCTAGCTGGTTCAATCTTTATACATATACAACATTTTCGCTCTTAGATTTGCAGTACTTTACTTCTGTGGTGCATAAAGGCAGAGAATTTTGCTTCTCAGTACCATTCATTTTTTAAAGATATAAATAAAAGAGCACTGATAGTTCTGTATGCAGTTGAATGCATCCAATTTTATTTATATTGAGTTGGAAATAAGTTTACTAATAATATCTGAAATGTAAACTTCTTACTTTCAGAAACTTCAGGCTTTTGTTTAATAAATCTCTAACCTCTTGCTTAGCGCCCATATTCTTGTTACTCTCGAGGTGGAAAGAGAGCAGAAGAGAGTCGTAAAGCTGAGTGGAGGTCATAGTACAAATAAGCGAGAAGAGTGAGAGTAGCTCTTATTTATTGTTAAGATAGAGAACTTTTTTTTTATTTTTTCAACCTAAAGCCACTATTTACCCACCGCTACCGCTATGTGAATTCCTAGCAAAAGAAGTAAAATTGAATTCCGATAGCTTGTAGGGGCAAAGGAAGACCCAATCCGCTGGTCAGCAAGAGTGGAATCAAAACTAATTGTGCAAAGTCGATGTCTATATTGAAGGATATAATGTAACCTGATGTCACGTTTTTCCTTTTTGAAGCATAGTGTCATATTTATTGCAAATAGTAGTATTGTAATAGTAGAAGTTGTATATTATCCTGAAGTAGCATTATCTTCAACTGAGGTAATTTTCCCACAATTTCACTTTTAATATGTTTTAACAGAGCTATGTAACAGTTTTAGAATTGTTAGCTGATTGTTGCGACTTTTCATATTTTAGCTTCGGTATTTCGCGTGCAGTCCACTCGGAAGATTCTTGATTAGACTCTTGCGCGAAATGATAAGACCAATCACTATTACATACGGAAGCAAGACTCTGCTTTATTTTGACAGAAAAGCGCAAAGCACTACCCAACAATATCAATTCGTTAATGGTTGTCGTCGATTTTCAGCTCGAGTGGAACCTAACCTACACAGAGCTTTCGCACACTTAGATATTCTTTAACATTATGTCCAACGCGTACCAATTGCCCGAGAGTTGAGCAAGTACATATGTGCCTTTTGAAGGTAATGCCTTTTCTCAAAATATTTGAAGTTTGTGCTAGCGCTAACCTCCTTATTCGAGAAACAGTTTTGACTGCGAGTGACATTTTCATGAGTTGAATTCGTGATTACCAAGGTGTAGTCCGTTCGTAGTAACAAAATGAGCACTTATTGTAATTAAAGGAAACCCATGCATTGTCTATCTCGATAGAGCGAAGGAATCAAAATAAAGGAAACCCATGTATTGTGTTTCTCGACAGAAGCATGATAAGGAAAACTAAAACACAATGGAATGAGCTGGCTGGATGCAAGATTGCAAAAGTCATGTGAAAAAGGGTAGATCGGTAGTACACAAAATTCGTATTGGCATTCTAAAGGATGACTACTTATCTTGGATCTAGGAACCGAACTCCATCTGGTATCGCAAAGAACCAAGACAGGTCTATGCGTGGCTTATAACCTCCCAGTTTAACCTAACCTAACCTAATTGAAATTAAAACGCATTGCTCTGGAAATAAGTATTGATACCAGGTTCTGACTTTCTTGTAGACCCAAAAGCGAATTATTTGAGAACATCTGTAGTAAGGAAAGAGAGATGATTTCTGGAAAAACTTGTGTCTTTAGCTCTCTGAAACAACAAATCAACTTTTACAACAAGAATCTATCCGTCGGAAGTTGCATCCAGAAAAACCTGCACCAATGGAACTTTGATCAAATCAGAAATATGTATTTTAAGGAAAACGCATAGTCTTCACTTTAGATCAGTCATAGTTACAATGAGTCGCAAGCTTTTTACGATGCAGATCAGAGCTTTAAAGGTTTAGTCTATTCACGATTTTAAGCCTCCTAGCAAACTGTAACCAAAAACTAGAACTATATGAACTGAAACAAGAAAAAACGTTAACTTCGGTTGCAACAAGTGTCAAAAGATACCACATTCTTTCCATGCCACCACTAGATTCCGACCGTTCGGTTTGTATGACAGCTACATGCTATAGTGAGCCGATCTGAACAATTTCTTTGTATTTTACAGTATTATCTTAGAAAATTGTCTGTGTGAATTTTTGTGAAGATATATTGTCATATGTGAAAGTTTTTCATACAAGAACTTGGTTTCGATCGTTCTGTTTGTCATTTATATACATATATACTTTATAGGGGGTCCGATATACCCTGTTCCGATAAAATGAGCAGCTTCTTGAATGTCGCAAATGACGTTGGAAAAAATAATAAAGCATCTTAAGGCTTGATGGTTCCAAAACTCGTCATACAGTAATCCTTTAAGCCTTTATTTATCTCAATATAATCACATAATAATAAATAAATAAAGTCGTTTTAAACTAGAATAGTTGAGTGCGATCAACAATTAAGCGCTCATAATTTGCAAAGAAAATAATTACAATTGCGAATTGTTTCAATTCGCTGAATTCCAAAGCCCTTGCAATAGTTTCGATGTCGCGGGTCAACTTTCAGTAAAACTTCTTTAACACTCCTTAACACCTTAAGAAAGGAAAAAGAGAAAAAAGCTGTCACTTGGTGGTGTGTATGCAAATCGGCTACCGAAGAAATCTGCAGCAACGTCGTTCGCTCTCTCCTACATACATAATTCACCCAAACACACACAGAGAAACGTGCTTGTCTTTGCCTAAGTTGCCGATGTAACTACGCAGATTTAGTTTAGCTAATTTCCACGCCAACTTTATGCGCAGCGATTTATTTATTTATATTTTATTCTACTTCGTTTTTGGTTGCTGCATTTTTTCACTCAAAACAGCAGCAACGATAGCCGTAACTGTAGCATAGCTTAAAATCTTATCTCAGAAGGAAGTCTCACCTAAATTCGTGCAAATGCGATCTGTTGCCTCTGCCGTTTTGGTGGCCTTGTTGCTACTTGAACAACTTTCTTATGGTTTGATGGCGTTGAGGGAACACTCGCTGGCATTTATCGATAGCGCAAGTGTGCAGGGGTCGAGAGCAAGGTGCGCACAGCTAGGGGAAATGTGAAACTGCTGCAGTTGCGCTTACCAAACTGTACGCCTTTGCATGTTTGTGTGCGTGCAGCTAGAGGAATGCCAGCGAAACAACACACCGACCGTGTGGCTCGCGGGCCACCCATTTGGTCTGCTGGGTGCGCCTGCTGCTCATAAACTTTATCCTTTCAGCGGAATTTATTACCTCAATGCAAGACTTTCAATCACCCGTAGCTGGCGCAGCGCGAGCCGAGCGTGAATTGCAACGCGGCCACCGTGTGCCCGGCGCACAAAGTGTTGCATGTAGTTACGCTTGCGTTCGCATTATAAGCTAAATATATTGCAACATTTTTGCCTGCCACCAGCATCCTGTTGCCAACTGTTGTTGCAAGTGTTGCGCTGTTTGCTGATTCTTACGCGCTTTTAGCTCTACCCTTTTGTGTCCTTTACGCCGGTTTTGTTGTTTCATGCTTCTTCGTCGCTGTTTTGCAAACTTTCCTCGCACAACATACTACAACACTCATTCTTTAGAGTTTCTTATAGTTGAAGGATTTTCTCTGTTATTTTGTAGTAGCATATTTAGGGAGTTGGGGGCAGTGCGTACGATTGCATTGCACTATTGCAAGCAAAAAAGAAAACACAGGGAGAAAAAACTTCGTTGGAAATGTAGAATTACGAGAGAAAAAGTTTTAGATTCATTTTTCTTCGGTGCTCTTAAATTGTGCCACCTCTTTGCGCAGCATACAGCTTGTCGCTTGGTTTTGCCGCTGTCGCTATTTGGTGCGTTATTCGACCGTTTCGTTTGTGCCCCACTGATTTCAGGTGCGAATTTTTCACGCCAAATGTTTTGTGCCAGTCATTCGCTTCTTAGCAAGACATATAAATAAATGAAGCCATTTGTTGAGTGTGTGTGAGCTGCCAAGTTGATGTGCATTGGCAACATTAGGGTGGACTAAAATGGAAGAAAAAAGTTAATTCTTAAAATTTCTGAAAGTTCAGTTCATTTTTGTGCGACTCTTCTTAAAAAAATAGAAACGACAACTGTAATGCTTCGAGAGCTTCCCACTGTTTTTCGAACAATTTTGCTATTAAATATAAATTTTAATATTTTTGGGGGTTTTTAAAGATCTAGGAAGTAGATGTTACTTCGCACTGAATAGACAATTGAGAAGTAAAGTCTATTTCGACGAACAAAAACCAAATTCTACAAATCACTCATTATTCCCGTCCAGCTATATCGTGCAGAGGCTTGGACGATGACAACAACCGATGGGTCGACGTTACAAGTTTTCGAGAGAAAGGTTCTGCAAAAGATTTATGATCCTTTTCCCGTTGACAACGGCGAAGATCGCATTCGATGGAACGAAGAGCTGTACGTGATATACGACGACATTGACATAGTTCAGCGAATTAAAAGACAGCGGCTACGCTGGCTAGGTCATGTCGTCCGACACAGTACCCGTCGCAGGAAAGCGGTCGAAGACCTCCACGTTGAAAATACCAGGTGGAGAAGAACTTGGAATTTCAATCCACACAGCGAAAAGGAAGAATGATTGGCGCGCTGTTGTAAGCTCGGCCATAACCGGGAATCGGTGTTTACCCCAATAAAGAAGAAGATAGATCTGGATTGAGTAATAGAATTTTGAACTTCGAGTTTTGAAAAATTTCTATCTATCTTATTTTGGACAACCCTAAGGTTACTATAAACTTTAGTCGGAAATCCTATCTTATATAACACATTTGTGTTTAAGAATTTTTTGACTTGCGCAACACTGTGCTATTTAAGACGAACAAGCCGACTAGTTACCTTGAATAATCTAATTGGGATAAGCATATTATTCGGAAGTAATAACCTTAACAGGAAGGGGTATGAAAGTTTTGGTGAATGGTAACAAATAACAGAACTCTCTCTCCGCCCACAGAGTGCTTTCAAGGTAAAAGGAGTTCGAAAATGAAATCACCTTAAACTAAAATTCAAACCACTCATAGTCTCCTCTGTATATATACGAGTATATTAATGTCATCATTATACTCACACCCACACATTTACATATGTATATACCCATATTCAGTATAATTAAATTAATTTTTCGCATACTATATAAACAATCCTTCTCCATAACTTCCACTCCATCTATCTTCCATTTAATCTCCTTCATATACACCTTTGTTGCGCTTCATTCAGAAACTATGCACTTAAAACTTTTCACACGGCGTTTACACCGGAAATATTAGTGTACGCACTACACGTATTTCATGCGTTAAAGTCATATAACAATCCGGTAAGTTAGACGTCTGTCTGCAAGACTCGGTGGTAAACAGATGAAATGTTGTTTGGGTTAATGGCATTGGCGTTAACTAATAGTGGCTCATTCATTCTCAACAAAGATGTTAAGTTCATAAATTATGCGCTCATAAAAATGTATATGGGTATATACTATTTATATATGTACACACATATGCACCATAATTTACCTATGTATAGTATGTGTAGATATGTAAATTTATGTGTGTATAACTTCGAATTAAGTTGGGCGCAAGCTCAGCAGGTCTGTTGTCTGCTCTGCACACGTTGAGTGTTATTAATTTTGTTTTGCACTAACTCTGTTTTGACGGAAATTAATAATTTAACAACGGAAATTACACTTCACATACAACTGCAAATAAAGAACGCAAAATTTATGAAGAGTTTGTATATTAAATAAATGGTTGTATTAAAGAATATAGACGAACACTTCACGAGTGTTTTAACTATATAGTTTCAAAATATGTTGCTGAATTTGAGAATAACTTTGTAGGAAATTGAGTGCTTGTGGGTTGACTGGTCTGTGGCAACTTCTGTAGATTTAGGGATCTGATAACGTTTTATCATCATTATGTCTGCTATCGGAAAGAAAGAGGAATCAATGAAATCTGAAAGTGGGGAGAAAGATATCGTTCTACTTTTTGAGATAAAATTACTTCTCAGACTGAGTAAACTTTTGTATTGTTCAACCCTTGAGACGAGTTTGGCTAAGAAAAATATAAAATTTTATTTTTCTGTCCATAGATTTGGAGTTTTGAGATGATTCACAGTAAACCTTAACGCTGTTGATTAAATGATGATAAAATTACATAAAAACGCTTTACTGAAAATAACTGAAATGTTTATGGCAAGCAGAAAATGATCCAAAACACAGGAGTCAACTCTCTGTTCAATGGTAACAAGGAACTCATATTGTTATTTTAGATAGGCCATCAGAGTCATCAGATGTTAATCTTATAGAGAATGTTTGGGCTTTAGCGAAAGCAAAGGTATAAAGTAACGTCAACAAAAGATTTCATTCGGCCACTCCAAAATTCCTGGAGTTCGCTTCACGTGAAATATAGTATACGGAAAATTTAGTCACAAGTTGCTGTCTAAGATGTCAGGCTAAAATAGATTTTGCAGGAGATTGGTGCAAGCATTGAATAAACGTCAGCTTAATAAAACAATTTCATTTTTATAATTATAATATTTTTTCCAATAAACGCCGCATAAACTTTGAAAAACCGAAAATGTTTGTTAGAGAAAAAATCCGCTCTCAGAATCAAAATGAGTTTAAAGCTTCTCGATGCAATACACAATGTAGTATTTCTCTTTAAGCTGACCCGCCAACTCCTTAATCAAAAATTTCTTAGTGAAAGCAGTTTAGCCTCTCAATTACACCGTAAAGTCCAAGCTGGTGTCAATAAACTCTACGACTTTACAATTTCTTTTTTGTATAAACATACCATTGATGGAAGTGCCATAAAGGACATAACATAAAACTACTCAAACTAATTCGATTTGCAAATTCATTCACTTTTCCTAAAAAAAAAAAACGCGCCAGCAATTTGGCCAATTTTCGTACGGAATTCGAATATGCCAACTTCAGATTAATCTTTTCATACGAAAATGCAATGCGATTGAAGTTGAAATTTTTCATTGTCCGTTTCGAACACAACAAATATAGGAAACATAAAATAAAGTATTAAGAATGCGAGTGATGGGAAGGCGAAAAGAAAGTGCTCGCACTGCTTGTTTTGCATTTGTTTCGCTTTGCATTTCCATTTCGTTTGCAATTTATCAGATTGGTGAATGAGTTTGCGCATATATACACACATATATATACATATATACTTATGCATACACATCTGCTTGCTGGGGCAAATTTCTTGGCGTTTTGTTGCTTTCAAATGTTATCAGCAATTGCTCCAAGGCAGCTATTCTCGCAGCTTGCCACTCGCCCATCCACGTACAGTCCGTTACTTTACATTTCTCATTCTCTTGGCTACTTGCGATCGCTGCTTCCAGTTTTATCCGCAGCACATTGCATTCGATGGCTGATTGAATTGTTACATTACGCTACGTGTTCGAGTGAAATACGAAAAGTGGTATTGTTTCACTTAGCAAACTCCGAGCGCAATATTTTAGCTCTGCTTTTAACAGAAAACCCCAGGTGATTTGCACATTATGGAATTGCAACACGATTTATTTGCTGTTTGTTGATAAAATTGAAGAATATAGCGTTCATGTATAGTATAAAATATATTACGGTGGGTCAAAATAAAATCAATTTATAATGTTTTTATTTTTTTGGAGTTAAAAAGTTAATAACATTTTTTTTTTAAATTTAATTTAATCAAATTTTAACAGTTCATATATTTTAAATAGTTTGGATTTCTTACAAAATCCACCAAATGAAATGTTTTTTCAAATTATCCATTATCTTCTTACCTCTCAAATTAACCGAGCCCAGTTCATTTCACACATTTACCATAACAACTACTTTAACACCACTGCAGCTGCGTTTTCGCTTAATAAATATATATGTATACTAGCTGACCCGGCGAACTTCGCCCCGCCCAATTTTTATTTTTTTTTGGAAGTCATAGACTCGTATAACTTTACCACAAATAATATAAACTTCAAACAACGCATTTTCATTTAATGTTTTTAATGTTTGTAGCGCCATCTACTGTAACATACCGCACTCAATACCGCTCTTAGCGCCACCAACTGGTGGATAGCTCTTTGCTAATAATAAACAAATAATTTGCAATAAATAAATAATGCGACTATAAGGAGAGTTATAAACTATCCTATCTTTCAAGTTGGATCAAACTGCACACAGTGTTAAAAATTTCATTAAAATCGGTTCAGTAGTTTAAGAGTCCATCGCAAACAAACAATGTGACACGTGATTTTTATATATGTATATTTACACTAAATACAGTTATGCTTGCATTTGAATCCCTTCCATCATTCTATCAGTGCGCTAATAGATGCCTTCCAACTATTTTATCAATATTGTGACAGCTTTCAACTCGTCCCTGTTGCTAAATCTATAATACATACCGTTATAGTTGGCTATTATGGCGGTAGTGTACTCTTTTTGTGTCGAAGCAAGCGGTTGTGGCTGTGGTTGCTGCGGCATTGAGTAATGACATGCAAACAATTCGCTTCGAATACATTTGATTGCCTTCATTAGCTAAGCAAATAAGTGTCACAGCGACATATTTACGTGTAAATAGATGATTCTACAAAATAAAATATATATATTCCTATAGTGAATGTGAAAAAAGGTTAAGGAAAAATTAACGTATATATTTATATGAACACTTCAAGAATATATTTAATGATTAATGGGAACATCTTATTACCAAAGTAAACTTCTATTAAATCTTCCATTAAATGCAGGGCAAACATCAACAAATATTTTTGTAGTTAATTGAAGAGAAATTATAAATATCTGAGGCATTAAACTTTATAAAGAAAAAACAAGAAATGCTTTGTACTTTTAAATTTCAATTTAAATTTGAATGAGTGAGCAGTGAAAGCCAGAGTTTATCGCGAGATAGCAGCCATTATGCTGGAGAATTATTTCAAAAGTGCAAACCTTACACGTCGATGGACACATATTCCGAAAACTGTGTAAACTAATATCGGCAATACCGTTCTCATTAATTTTCCACCAAACGGCAATTGCAAAATGACTCAATCAACTGGTGCTATGAGCTGGTATAGTAATATACCAATTATTGGGTAGTCGAAAACATCTTTTCGTTTTCTAACCAAACTTCAACTTTTTTTTTACATTTATAATGAACTTTAATGAACCAAATATGTACCATTTTGGTTAACACTTTTTGCAATTTTTCCTCTAGAGACAATATTCAATCCGTGTAAAACTTTTCTGGTTTCTCGGCTAAAAACTGCCACAAGTAATTTGCACAGGCTTCCCTTGAAGCCAACTTTACTCCACTAAGGTGTTCTGCATTGTAAGAAACAAACAGTAGTCCGATGGTGCAAGGTCAGGGCTATATGGTGGACGCATTAAAACTTCCCAGCCAAGCTCTCTCAGTTTTTGCCGAGTCATTAAAGATGTGTGTGGTCTAGCGTTGTCCTGATGGAAGACGAAGCTCTTTTACTTAATCATTTTTTGCCGTTTTTTTCGATTGCTTGCTTCAATCTCATCAGTTGGTGACAGTAAAATGTAAAATCAATCGTTCAACCAGGCAGGATTAGTCCACCAAACACACAGAATAACCTTTCGAGGGGTCAATCCTGGCTTTCCGATCATTTGCTGAGCTTCACTACTTAGACCATGATATTTTTCGCATATTATTGGCATATTTTATTCACTTTTCGTCTCCTGTTACCATTCGCTTCAGAAATGCTTCGATTTCAATTCGTTTCAGCAAGCAATCGCAGATGTTAATTCGATCCATTAAATTTTTAACAGACAATTCATGAGGTACCCAAACATCAAGCTTATTTTTGTAGCCAGCCTTCTTTAAATGGTTCAAAATCATTTTATGATGTTCCTTAGCGACGTCGTGGCTGCTTATGTGACGGTCCTGGTCAATATTTTCCATAATTTCATCGACTTTTTCAATGATATGTCGACCGGAGCGAGGTGCATTTTTCACATCGAAATTTCCATAACGGAAGCGAGCGAACTATTATTGTGCTACACGAACTGATACAGTACCGTCTCCGTAAAGTTTACAAATTTCATTGGTGGCTTGCGTGGCATAAAAAAATGGAAAATTTTTTACAAAAACTTGAAAATAAAGCGAATTTCTTCATTTTCACTCAGTTTCGAAGGGATGTAACTTTTTTGAGTTTAATTTTTTTTTTGTACCCAATACACCCTTTTTCGAGTACCCAATATATTGCTGGGTGAGTGTTGGGCATATTTACATATCTTTAATCCTAATATTTCGAGTGTCGTTTCTAAATAGACGAAATCATATAACAATCATTCCTAATTCTAATTTGATACAATTTTAATTTCAAATGGATTTCTTCAATTTCATTATTAATGATACCAATATTAAACGTAGCGCAAATAGCACCCTCAAGATGTGACATATTTCACTGGAATATCGTCAAAACTGGCCTATACCACTTTTAAGCCTTCGGATACCAAATATGAGAGCTTCAGTGTGGCTCACTTTATAACAAAAATATTGTTCGATTTACGAGACATAATGAAAGTCTCCGATAATGATTTGGGTTTATGAGAAAAATAGTGGTTTATTTTTCTTTGCTCCTTTATGGTATAATATTAAAACTTCCAGTTTCAGTGGATAGTTTCACTTATCTATATGACTTTTAGCTAATTGCGAGAATAATGAGAGTAAGTAAAACTCCGCCATTCCTAATGTGCGCTATTTCATAGTGGAGTCTATTTATTTTTTTGTATGCATTAGTATATCTGATTATTTATTATTCACTATTATTCCTATTACGATTCATTAATATTGGCTTCTTTTTTCGTTTGCTGTTATGCTGGCGGGCTTGAAGAATTTAGAAAAATTTCTTCGTAAAAACTTGATAATTATTACTAAGATTTATTAAAAATACTTTATTTTATTAATTAAATTTTTTTTATACCGTTGCAATAAGCTTGTTTTTAGCGTGAGTTTTATTTATACTCTTTTCAGGAATATGGGACAGTTTGAGAGCCACTGCCATACTAAAGCTTAATGAGGTTAATTAGAGAGTAGTTCAGTTCAATTAGAGTATTTTTTCAAAATAATTAGTGTTGACGGAAATTATGTGCTTACAGTATGCATGGACACATATACATATACATATGTATATATGTATATGCAATAAAATATCTTCTAAAATAAATTATGCTCCTTGTCGTGCTTAATTACTGTAAAACACTGAATTTAACCTCGCTTTATGCGTAAGTCAACATAGCAATGGCAGAAAATGGCCGACATTACAAAATGCAGACCGCATCACAAAAGCGTTTATACAAAATCAACTGCGCGACCGCAAGGAATATCGACAATGACAGCGAACAATGAATGTTAATGACAAACAAAAGTGATGACAACAAACAATAACAACAAAGCACAACAACAGCGAAGCACTTAAATGGCAGCAATGACAGCAAACTTTGCAACAACAAGATGATCATATTCACAGCAATAAAAGCAAATATAGACTATACATCATTACAGTGTGTGTGTGTGTGTGGGTGAATGGGAATGAATGGCTTCCGGTTGAGTGGCGTAACAGTGCTGACAATGTAAATGATGATAATCGAAATTGATGCGTCGGTGGTGGTGTAAGTGTTGCACGCGCGTACGCTATGCACACTGGGCAAAGAGCTTGTCACGCACTAATTGCGCGCCTAAAATGCTGCTATCATCTTTGATTTGGATCTACATTGGAAATCTTGTTTGCGACACGCGTGCGGACATTCGGACAGCCGCTTATTTTGAGGTAAATAATATTTAATTTGTTTTTCTTTATGATGGCAAACAAAAAGCTGATTACTAACAGCGGATAAGCAGCATAACAACGCCTTACATGCTGGTCGGTAGGGGGCATGTGGCTTGCAGTTGTGGCGCTGATAAGCATGTCAGTGTCACAGCAGTAAATTGTTAGTCCATTATAAGAATTTTCCATTAACGTTGGAAAACCAATTTTCTACTTTTTATGCAACCAAAGAAATCACCGACGACTCAACACTCGTCAAAGGCTCGACAAGGCAGCACATGCTTGTGTGTATGGATATGTGTGTGTGAGTGTGAGTGCGTGTGCGTGTACATGCAAACACAGCATGACAGCAGTTTTATTTATACATTACCGTTGACCTGCGGTATGTATCACGCCGCCAGCAGAAATGGCTTTGCGGCTCTGCTTCAACGTCGAGGGAGCCTTTGTGGGCGTACTCGTACTAGTTGCAGATAAACACAGCATGACAGGCGCAACGGCGCTGTCGCGAGCGGCAAAAGACAAATTTGTTTAACAAGCACTTACCACGATTATATTTACTGATCAGTTATAGTGTGTGCACGCAACAGCAGAGAGAAAATAATGCACACAAAGAAAAAACGTTGAAAACTATAACTACAATTTTAGCTGCGCCTGAATTTATGCTATGGCAAAGAGAGTGGTTCCGCAAACAAAGCACTTTCTTGCCTTTATGTTAACCCAGCGAGCATTTGCGTTTGTTAGATGTATTAATATTAGACAAAAGCGATATTTTTGCTGCTTAAAGCAGGTCTGACCATAATCGCCAATAGTATCGTGTGTCTTCTGGCTATTCAGCAAACTCAAACGACTGCTTTGGGGAAACCATTTTGAGTCAATTGAAGACATTAATCGTGAATTTTACCTGAAACCTGTTTCGAGGATTGGTAAAAACGTTGACACAAGTGTATTGGTGCCAAGGGGTACGACATAGATTTTGAAGAATAAATTAAGAATTTTAAAACTACGAAAAAAGTCGTTCTATTTGCTGCTCATTGTAGTAAATATTAAAATAATTAAGGGGTCAGTAGGGTAATCTTAAATTTTTTTTTGCATTTTCTGTTCCCTTTTACCCTTAAAATTAATGTAGAAACCCACTTAATATTGGAAGGTTTCGAAAAAGGCCCAAAAATAATAATACCACCCGACGTTGTCAAAAAAACAGGTCAGATTACTCTACGAACCCCTTAAATAAAATTTATATTAAAAATAAAAACGTATAAATTTTTAAAAAGTAAATTAAAAAGGTTAAGGACTGGCCGCACTGCTTACTTTTTCATTTCTTCTCATTACTCTAACGTTCACTTGTCTTGTCTTTTGCTTAGTGATTGTGCTTTTCATCCACTCAGCTCTCTATTGACATTTACATTTGTTTGAGTTTGGCAGCAAAGTAAAAGTAAACTTAATATTGTACGCTTGTCATAGTAAAGTGTACTAAATTATCGTGATTGATATGGTATTTGTGATGAATGTAAGAAAAGTAATGTGTGCTTTGCTCATGTTTATTTCATACATTTTCTCTTTTAACGGCAAGAGAAGTTTTTATGCTTCGCAATATGTCAACAGTATGTATGCCACAGGGTTTTCCAATAAGAGTCATATGATAATATGAATAAGCACAGTAATTTTTAAGTGTTTTTTTATTTAATGTGAAGTACAGTCAATATAATTATTTTGAATACAACGTCATTCAAATGGTGTGAACTAAAAAGTTCTTATACCCGCCTCCTTATAATATTGATCCCACAAGACGCACTTCTCTTCCTCTGGCCATTTGACAAAGCTCAGTTCATCGCTAATATTAAGACTATAGTGAGCATCTGCAGTCAGTGGTTCCCAAACTAAACTGCCTAGTTTTTCACAATTAGGATCCGAATTGAGAGCAAAGGCTGTAATCCAATCTATCATGCGTTCAGTCATCTTAAACTCCTTCGAGTTACGCTGCAGCTTGAATGAATCCGGCATTAAGAAAAGATAGGAAAGCTCATCTACATGAGACACACCACGCACTTCACGGCCACAATGCTTTATCCGATATAAGTTGAAGTAAGGTGAGTCAAAGTCGAAACGATAAAGATAGGTAGGTGCTTTCGCATTAGGTATTCGTGTTTTGAGATAGCGATATATCGGATGGTACATAAAATCATATGACGATAACTGTAACGACATGCAGGAATGGAAATATTTATTACAACATCATTTGTTTATACATAAGTTGGAGTTTATAGAGAATTATAAATAAATTTACATACTTACACGCATAACATCAAACGATTGTTCAATATCCAATTCCTTCGCACCCAAATGCAAGCGGACAAGCTTCTTTGCGAGCTGTTGTTGTTTGTGCACATCACATTTTTCTCTGACTTCGTGTGAGAGCAAGTACTCGGGATGCTTTCTGAGAGTTTCATATAGTTCAGGTTGCTTGGTGAAATACTTGTAATGCATAAGAGCTTCAAATGAGTTGCCACCTAACACTATGGGTATACTGTGACACCAAGATTTCTCATTGGCATACATATCAAGTGGGTCTTTGGTCAATAAAGCATCTGGCGCAGACTCATTTTCGAGCGTAAGAGAGAATACAAAAAAATGGCCTTGCTTCAGTTCTTGTGGTGTCCAAATTTGAAGGTTGCAAAGGCGCTCTGCTGGCAATGCGCTGAGATAGGCAAGTATATCATAGTTATCCTCTTTGCCCTTATATCCCAGGTGCTTGGCGAAGCGATATTCCAGTTGGGGAATGCGGCGTAAGTGCATTTGCATGCCGGACATTAGTATGACTTTGTGGAAGAGCTTTTCACATTGGGGCAAGTACATGAGCAGCTGTGCTGCCTGGCTGCCTGAGCTGTGTCCGTATAGTGTTATATTGTTGGGATCGCCGTTGAAGTACTGACAATTGTTCTTTATCCATTTTAAAGCCAATACGATGTCTTTGAGGCCCGCATTGCCGGGCACTTGAAGTTCGGGTTCCGGAAAACTGAGAAAGCCTAAGTGGTTTGAGGTGAGAAATTAGTGATCTTATTCGGTTCTTCTGAATAAGTTATTAAGTACTTTTTCCTTTAAGACTTTTTTAATACGGGCTTATTTTGAATTTTCATATATTTCGTCACTTACCTAAAGCACCTAACCGAAATCCAATACTTATAAGTATTACATCTTTCATCATAAAGTAGTCCATACCCCAACAATCGCGCGAGGCATCTCCGGTTGTAAAACGTCCACCAATCAAATATGCTACGACCGGTAAAGGCTTTGCAGAACGTAGCTAGGTTAATGAGATATTGAAATAAATATTATTTTATAATATTTGAAATATTGCATAGCTCACCTTTTTCGTAAATACATTTAAATACAAGCAATCCTCAATGCCCTCAATCGTGCCATTGTAACGATTACTTTGCATACATTTCGCCGGACATATGGTACAGTCGCGTACGCCAAGCCAAGGCTCGACTGGCTGTGGTGATTTGAAGCGTAATTTACCAAGTGGTGGCTTCGCATAAGGTATGCCATCGAAACTGTAATAGGTGTCACCGTAGATACCTTCACGCAGTTGACCTCTCACCTTGCCACTTGCGGTGGACACTATTGGCTCTAAAATTCTAAAAAAAATATGTTAAATACAATTTTACATTTCTTTCTATAGTTTTATGGTATGTGATCTGTAAGAATTTTCTCCCGGTCGTCTTGCGACTTACTGCGAATCCATGATTTTAGCAACTGCCTGCTGCGGTGTAATAACTGAAACTGCGGCTGCACCTGTGCCATTTTTTTGCTTCCTCCGTACTTGATTTTATATCTGTTCTGTGATATGTAAATTTAAATATATTTTATTTGCACAACGTGCTATTGTTTCACGTTTTTTTATAAATTTTGTAAAGATTATAAGCTATTTACTGCATAATGCATGCCGAAATCGCTATCTTGTTGTGGAGATTAAGAGGTGAAGTACTTGCTTTCACAATCTAAGAACAGCATTTATCACCTTAAATTTTTATACTTAATATAAATGTTATCTTTTCTTGTTGGATCGAGCAGCGAAATCTATACTTTTTATAGAGCAGAAGACGCGGTCATAAAATCTGCAATTCCAAATTTATATGGATATCATCCATGCGAACAATCAGAAAAAAATCGAAGAAGAAATAAAATTAATTGACGTGCTCAACTGCTTTTTTCCGAACAAGAGCTCACTTATTGCAGTTATATTTGCCTTTCAGCGCTAGCACCCGAGGTAGAGATACAAAACGATGCATGGCAATTTAACACGTTATCGCTCGTATATAGCTTGTTTATGTGCACCTTTGTGACCGCGACGGACTCCGAGCACGTGCATGTAATTGGTCAAAGCCTCGGAATGTGCATTCTCCGAGTTTTTCCTTTCCTCGTATATCATTTTCAAAGTATAATGGATACGCTGGCGAAGGAACTGCAGGCTTTGACGGGAAAGTAAGTCTCAAGATGCTTGCCTTTCAACGGCCTTTTCAGGCAAGGAAACAAAAAAGTCCGGTATGGCGGCTGCGGAAGCGTTGGGATGCCGGCTTTGGTTAACTTGTTCACAATAAAGGCGGTGTGAGCCGGGGCGTTGATTTTCTTCCGCCGCGATTGTACTACGGAGCGTTCGCGCATCGACTGGATTCAGTAGGTGGCGTTTCTAGCTAACGACCGAGCGGCTGGTTAGTTGTCTCCGATCAACTAGAGAGTCAGAAGAATCAAGCTAGCCGAAAATACAGCGTTCGTTTGAACAGAGGTACGCGATTAAATTCTGTGCGAAACTCCGTAAATCTGCGGCAGAGACTTTTAATATAAACAAAGTAGGCTTACCCAGATGCTGTTTTAGGAAGAAGTGGTGTGTTTCGGTGACACCAGGCCTTTTTGGAGGGCCGGGAAGAGATCGCTGATGAAGATTTCCAACACGGACTTCGACAAACTCCAACAATGTGAATCGTGTGCGCAAAGTTTTGAACTCAGACCGTCGACTAAGTATTCGTTTAATTGCCCAGATGTTGAATTTATCAAAATCTGTGGTTCATGACATTGTGACGGAGTACTTAAATATGCGCAAGGTGTGCGTGAAGATGGTCCCAAAAGTGTTCACTGACGACCAGAAATAGCGGCGAGCGGAAGTGTGCCAAGAAAATTTGAACATATGTGAAAGTGACCATCAAGTTTTGTATAATGTAATCATAGCTGACGAGTCATGGATCTTTGAGTATGATCAATAATTCAATAATTTTTTTTTTTTAAATCGACTCAATCCTATTACTTTCCGGACAAATTTTGTGTATATCAATCTGTTGGGGTAAACCAAATTAATCATTATTTCTACCGCTTCAACTTTCGTTAGAACCCTTAAAAAACTTAGCTATAATGTTCTACAATTGCGGGAGAGATTTGAACCCCTAAAACACCCCTGTTAGGCATATAAATGTTTTTCAACTTTACCAAAATACCGACCGACCGCATTCGAAAATATTCTCATTGAGTACGAGGGCTGCTATATATATTTCTGGCCTAATAATGAAAATAGAAATATTTATCAACGAAAATGGTTCTTTTTTGTTTTTTTCGTTGGGTTTGGCTCGTCTTGGAAGACCCACACGGTCGATTGCTGTTTTGTTTCGGGCTCATACGCATAGATCCATGATTCGTCACCTGTGACGATCTTATAAACGTCTTTTGAAGCACCGCGATCGTATTTTTTCAGCATTTCTTTACACCAATCCACACAAGCCTTTTTTTGAGCGATTGTCAAATTGTGCGGGATCCAACGAGAACAAACCTTTTTTACGGCCAGGTGTTCATGCAATATCGAAATCGGAGAAATGCATAGGCATGCCTCTATCTGAAGGTATGTTACATGACGGTCTTGCATTATCAGTTCACGTACAGCATCGTTGTTTTCTGGCACAACGGCTGTTTTTGGACGACCTTCACGGAATTCGTCTTTGAGCGAGCGTCGGCCACGATTGAATTCGTTGTACCAGTTTTTCACAGTGCTATAGGATGGTGCTTCATAGCCATACAAAGATTTTAGTTCATCGATGCCCTCGAGAAGAATTTTTTAATTCCCTGTAAATAAAACAATTCACGATTAAATGACAAAACGTTCTGAGTGATGTTATGCTAAAAAATGTCAAACTTTCCAATGGAAATGTCAGATTGCACCTGGCAACACTTAGTGTTGCCTAGTCCAGAAATATATATAGCAGCCTACGTAGAAGTAAGACGAATGCTGTATTTGCATGATTCTATTTTTTGTCGTTCAGCAGACAGCGAGCACTTTTGTACTCGTAATCGCACTTCATGATAATGACTTATCGAATTCTTGTAAAACCACTCAAAAAACTACCGAAAGCCTGCTAAAAGTATAATTCAAACAGGGAGCCAAATATAAATGAACGAGTTATGGTTCTGTGCAAGCATTACCCCAACAAGACTTAACTCAACTCCAAGTAAATGTTTGCAAATTTCCACTTGTTAGACGAAGTATTATATTGGCTTCCAAATTTTGTACTACAAATTGCAACATAAATTTTTAATATGCTCATTATTATCCACACCACTATCGTATTCAACATTTCTGAGCACTGCAGACAAGCACAGAGCAGCATCAAGTGCAGCCATCTAGCGGTGACCATCATTAAATAGAGTAACCAAAGTCTTCTGCAGCATATGTACAGTGGAGTGGCTCAATTGTAAGTTGCTAACAAGAGGCTAAAGCGACGGGGCACTGCCTGCATTGATGCGGAAAGGTAAGCACTTAAGCTAGCAGCATCCTGCAGGTGTTCGTGCATGGCAAAAACTGCATTCGGTGAACAGGAACTTAGTCAATGCATGTTACAGGTCAGCTACTAATTCATTGCTGCTGCAATTTAACATGCCACAAGGCATGTTTCAACCGACGTGCGCACACAAATACACACACACACTTAATATATGCGGATAATGTACATATGTACACAGTATGGTATATAGTATATAAGAGTATGCAGTTGGGTGCACCAAAATGAATTGCTTTAGACGATGAGTGTGCTTCAAATACAAGCAAGCTATTATTGTAGTACCTAAGAAGCACCACTGAAAGAGCTTTCTACATGCACACATACATACATATATACTATATATATATACATACGTATTATATATATTCGAGTGCATACAATATGCTCGACATTAAACTTGCACAAGAGGAGTTGCACCAGCTGATGAATGAGTCTGTTGGTATGTATGCACATACATATACACATGGTAGTGTGTATGTAAGCGTGAGTTTCCGGAGGGAAAGCATGCAGAATAATTTGTGAAGTATATTGAAAAAAAGTTAAATTGTTGAAAAATTACACTAGCTCATAAGGTTAGAGAAATCTCGCCTCACGTCCGGCGCATGCATGCTTGGCGCCGAGTTCATTTGCAGCTGCCACTTGCCACTTGCCACATCTGCTCTGGCTACCGTTTTGCTTGCACAAAATATTCAAAGAAGTCAATATTGATTTTATCAGCTCAACACTCAACTAATAAGCGCACACAAACATTTAACCAAACGTAGCCATGCCCTGCCATCACTCGGATTTGTGGCAATCGTCACGAATTAAATGAACTTGAAGAGATAAGAAAATCCGTAAACGGACGGAAGTTAAATACTAAGTAATCTTGTGCAAGCAACATGAAAGGAATAATCATGATCGTCGGTACAAAGACAAATTTTCGTATTTGCACTGAAATATATTGAATAAATATTGGAAAATTAGCAGGATATAAAGTACTAATAAAGCGCTGCAGAAAACTTGAGTGGTCACTGGAAGAAAGCAAGGGGTGGATAACTAAATAGGAACACTCGTAGCATATTTCAAATAAGGAAGACACTTTTTAGAAGTTTAATATCTGCAATATAATGTGATAAATTGCAGACTTTGCATTTCGATGGTGGCGGAGAAATGAAAAAAAAAACTGTCTCATCTTTGTCCAATGCCACACTAATACGGAGCCCACTAAGTATCAGCGTCAGATAATTGTGTTAAGTTGCTTAATGCCCAAGTTTACGTTGGCAATCAAGAATTATAAACGTTTGGTTACGACAGAAACGGTATCTTAGATATATTGGTGAATTGAAAAGTCCGCGGCCTACTATTGTGAAACACATTTTTTTAGCAAAATTCGTTTTTTTTATACAAAATACTTCTAGTTCCTTTCAAGGGTGATAAACTGATAATTGCGACCTTCCTACCATTTCATATCATTTTTGTAGTACGATTTGTCCTTTGTTTCATAATACACTTCATTTTCGGCGATCTCCTTTTCAATTGACGAAAATTTGAGAAAACGATTTTTGGTGTCAGATCTGGAGAATGTGGTGCCAATTCATAAATTTGTGCTATCGCATTCACAAAATTGTGACACGGTGCATTGTCTTGGTGAAAAAGTACTTTTTTCTTCCATTTCGTCCATTTTCCAGCGATTTCGTTCCTCAAACGGTCCAATAACACTATGTAGTAGTCGCTATTGATGGTCCTGTCTTTTCCAAGGTAGTCCATATAAATGATTACATGCGCGTCCCAAAACAAAGACATTACGCTTGAACATCTCCAATCACTGCTTCGGATCATCAAGTTGTCGTGTTTTTCGGTCAAAAGTGAGCTACTTCACATAGAGCTTTCTCATACACAAATATTTGCGAATTGTATAATGTACAAATTCAGTTGATATCTCTAGAGTGCCTGCTGTCGCGAACAACTACACTTTATGGTCTTCCAAAATTATTTTATGGACTTTTTTGATATTTTCGTCGGTAATAATCTTACAACAATCTTGAGCGTTTAATTTGCATGAAAGCTTTTTGCTATATTGATACGATCAGAACAATTTCTTCGAAGATTGCATTATTGCCTTAAACAATAACCCATATCAAATTTCGTGAAGATATCTTGTCATATGAAAAAGCTTTCCATGCAAGCACTTGATTCCGATCGTTCAATTTATATGGCAGCTATACGCTATTGTGGTCCGATAACGACCATTCCGAAAAATGCGCTGCTCCTTGGTTAAAGAAAGATGTGTACAAAATTTCAGACCGATAACTCGAAAGCTGCAGTACTATTTCGTATATATGTATACGGAAAAGGAAACACACAGCAATCCATTTCATAAGCAGCATTGTATACTTACATAATTGCTTGTGGAACTGCGAATGCATAGAGGATTCCAATTTGGGGTAAAATCCGATAAGATCATGAGTAAGAGCAGAAAGTTTTGTATGTATATTTTGTATGTGTATGCCACAAGCTTAACTTCTACGGGTAGCAAAGTATACGTGCTTGCCAACACTTCTAATAAATTGGAATATTTTCATAGCTTTACACATATATACAGACATAAATTACATGTGTGGCAAACAAATAAACAAGAAATCTCAGGTGGCAATGACAATGTTGACATAGTTCCAGCAAGGTGTGCACTGTCACGCTGTGCCTCCTTCAAGTGCCAATGTGCATACCAACAAAACATACATACATACATACAAACATGATGCACATACATATCTATGATAATTAAAATTGATTAGAAAAGTTTAAATAACCAAAGCGACGGAGCAGTGGAGCTTGGCATGCTTCTTAGCCGTGGTGGTAAACTAAAAAATGCCAGGAAGCTACTTTAGGCGACAAAGAAGCAGCACGCGGCGACTACCCGCTGTGGCCAAAGTTCCGCATGCAGCTTACAATGTGGCATGCAGGTTTTGCAGATTTTCAAGTTCTGCTACACATATACATACATTGAAAAGCGTTGGAAGTTTTTAGTTTATGCCAAAGATGTTTGCAGCTCAGTCGGCGCACTTCGCAATTTCGACAATGCGTCTCACTGTATTGTGCGTGGCAGATTCTTCGTTTGCTTGGCTCTCTGCGTGCAACAGCTGACTTGACAATGATGTAGTAATATTGGCCAAAGGTAACTTTTGAACAAATATGCATCCAGTGTGGGCATGTATTTGGAAATATATATGCGGATATACACAACAAAATGGTATTATATGAGGACTTATGTGATGTAATTTAAATAAAACAACAATAAACACATAATGTTGCGCAAATTAAAGCTGTTTGGGGTAATTATTCAAGATTCGTGGCTCATGAACTTTTTCAGTAGAAAGCTAATACAAAGAAATAATTGAAAATATAATCTGTCATCATTTATTTTGACATCTTACAGCCGCACTGTTTTAGTGGAAATTTCTTGTAGACGATGTGAAGTAAGCTTTGAGCTACAGGGTAACCGCACAAAGACCTAAGATCACTAGTTGAGAGTTTTCTAAAACGCGGTCAACAATTAGTTAACGTCGTACCGATTTAGCTGCTGTAATTTCAAGTAAGTACGAGTATAAACTCCAAACTAGATACAGAGATAGGATACCACTTGAACATCACATACCCAACAGGTTTTGGCTAAAGCGATTATAGTATTTTGAGCGATGTTTATGTAGTCACTGCCAATAGCAGACGAGACGAAGAGCTTGCATCAACTATCACCAACAGTTGAAGACCTGAAACGCTTTTTATTCAATCTTTACATAAGTCATTTCTTTCAAGTTTACTGCCATAACATTGATCCTCTGTGGTTGAATCCATCACAACAACTCTCTTGGTGAATATGCCTTTTTTTAAATCGGTAATAACAGTTAATTTTCCCTAGAGCAGCCGCTATAACACTGCATTGACTCTCGTCGGGTTAAAAAAAACGTAGATATTTACGCTTCCGCTGTAGACAACAAACATCTTCAAAAAAGAGGTATTGATGTAGAGTGAAAAACATTGAAATTTCGATTCACTATTATACATATATTTTCGAGAATAAAGCATGTGAACATATTTGAGTGTAAGCAAGTTTGACTCAAGTAAAATAAAATAATTCATGCGTGTTTACCCTTTGGTTGCTCCGCTATTCACCTCCCAAGTGGCAATTGATGGATTTCAGTGCGCAATGCCCTTTCCATATCTGGTTACCGTTCATCCATGCTCCACTTTCTGCAACGTGATTTGGCAATTTTATACAAAGCAAGCTGCTTTCTGCAGTCTCCCCTGATAGACTACATATGTGTGTTGAGACATATGTACATACTTGTATATAAGCGCGCAAAAATTTGTTTGCTTGTTGTTGCTGTAAGATTTCGGAAATAAATTGTAAGGTTTTCATACGCGACTAACTGGCTATGTGAATGATATTGATATTGATGGCCGCAAACGAAGAATCATGATTGAAATCATATGTCAGGTAAGTGGAGTGTGAGTGATGAAGTTGTTGCCATGGTTTGTGTTGGTAATTTACCGTAAGGTGAATTGAATGTTATCTCAATTATATAACAATGTTGAGTAAAATTAAGAACAATTATTGCAAATATAATAATCCATTTTTCATAATTTGAATAAAGTATACATATGTTTGGGCTTCGAAATATATTCCAGAATAATCGCCAGCACTCTCAGATACTTGCCGTGGATCCATACAAACATTTGCACGTGAATTTTGGTTTAAGATATTTTTTTTGTTTAAGAGATGCTTTAGCAGTCAGGAGATAATATAGCCGGAACGTCTGAAATATAATTTCTTGCCCTAAAAAAATGTTTCAGCAACTCTTCAAAGCCATAGGAATTTACTTAAATAGTTAGTTCTTCAAGTTGTTCATTTGTCATCTGGAACAGAGTTTAACAATTTATCCCTTCTTGTTGTATAAAAGCCTTACATATTTAGTGTCTAGCGATAAATATTTGACATAAGCTGAGTTGCTTCTTACTGCATTGTCATTGTTATTATTATGTTTATTTTTATTGCCTTTATTACGTAACGTAATACGCTTTATCTGGCATTCCTACAAGACATTTGTTATTGTTGACACTTTGGCGATTTTCATTTTTGTTTTTACTTCAGCTTATATACACACATACATACACATAGGTGCATACGTTATCATTTCTACTTACGAAGTTTGTGTTTGGCATACAAATTGAAAAATTTCACTTGCTCTGTAGTGGAGGCCGCAGACGAAATATCAAATCAGCAAAAGTGAGGAGATTGAAAACGACTAAATTCATCAATTGAAAGGATAAATGTACATTTCGGAAAGTATAGTAGGCATTCACATGTACTAAACTCGTATATGTTTGCAGTTATCCACATACCTCTTGTGGCAGGCAATGATTGAATTGGCTGGCAACAAAGTTTAGAATAGATAAACCCATAAAAAACATTGGAATTTTACAAAATAAACACAATTTTAATGCTTGCCATTTCGGTTACTTTTTCCCTACTATTAATCAATAGCCGGTTAGCCGGGAGTAACTATTGGGCACAGTGTCTAAAAGTAACTAGTTCAAGAGGTGTCTGAAATCTGTATATTCTAAAAACAACATATTTTAAGCTAGTTGAAATATTTTAAGAAGTTGAAAGAATTCTCAACTCGTATAAAGTTGCCTTGAACGTAGATTTACAGCACCTTTAACATTCTAGTTATACACTTCTCATATATAGTGTACTGTATATTGCTGACTCGAGGGATTTCAGTTGTTTTGTCGTCCAATATTTCGCTCATTCTTTTAAAGGTATTGTGTTTTTTTTTGATAATCTCACAGAAGAGCGATTTAGTGCATATTTTTGCTTTATGCAAGTTTCTTCTTATTTAAGCAGGTGTTCTTTTGTCGCTCGCCTAAAAGAGAACAATACTGATCTAAAATAGAAAATTTGACAACTTTTGTCTGCCTTCCGAATAGTACAATAGCAACTGTTCCAGTTAACGCCCACTTTATCATATAGTCACACATTGCTGCAACTGTTATTCTTATATATGTTGTTGTCAAACTATTGCATGAAGTATTACAGAACTACTGCGTTCTGACATTGACTGGCATTTAGGTAAACTGCTAGTGTCATTTGCGCATTTGGAAATTGAGAAAATGTTTTTGACTAGAGTGTCAGTGATTCCGCTGCGAAATAGTTGTCAAAGCTAATACTGCTTTGGTTTATTTGGCGAAGAGCTGAAGCTTTGATACAGCACACAAAGCTGTCCACACACACCAATTAATTTATACGTGTAGGTATTGGGTAGTCGAAAAAATCTTTTCGTATTTTTCAGTAATATAGTAGTAATAGTAGTATATATAGTATATACCCAGTGCAACCAATCACATTGTGTCATACCTTATAGTGTTGGAAAGCTGAGATTTTAACCAAACAAAAATTTAATTGAGGAAAGTTGAAAAAAGGTTACAGTTGTTCAAAAATGATTGAAAATAAATATGATGAAGTCTGATTAGAAATACGAAATGACTTTCTCGACTACCCAATATACATATGTATATGTATATGATATACTGTGCCCAAAAAATAAGGTGACATTGTATTTATTTTGAAAATTCTTTATTTATTCTTCCAAATAAATTCCATCCGCTTCAAAGGAATTCCCACCCGATGTAATGCACTTATGCCAACGGATTTTCCAATCTTCGAAACACTGATTGTAGTCACTTTCCGGGATGGCCTTCTGTTCCGTCTTCGCTGCGGCTTGAATCTCCTCTATCGTATAAAAACGGTGTCTCCGGAGCGGTCTTTTGAGCTTTGGTGAACAGCCAGAAGTCGCACGGCGCTAGATTAGGTGAAAACGGTGGTTGCGGAACGATATGAGTTGAGTTTTTGGCGAAATGATCACGAATTTTTTCCAAAAAATTCAATGTTTTCGGTCGAGATTTGACGCGCTTGAGGCCCAAAACATCCTTCAAAATGGTATTGGCTGAGCCTTTTGATACGCCAACATCATCAGCAAGGTCTCTAATTGTTAATCGACGGTTTTTCAACACCGAATCTTTGATTTGTTGCACGTGAGCTTCGTCGGTTGAGGTTGATGGTCGCCCTGGACGTTCTTTGTCTTCGACACGTTCACGGCCGGCTTGGAACTCACTATACCACTTGTAAACATTTTTTTTAGACATAGCCTCATCACCAAAGGCTTTCTGCACCATCCTCAATGTATCCGCAGCAGAAAATTGATAAATCCGTAAACAAAATTTAATGCAAATTCTTTTCTCAACAAATTTCGCCATCGCAAAAAACGAAAAACTCACTTTTAGCAGCTCACAAAACGACACGTATCTCAAACACTAATGAATATTTTGACATGAAATTTGACATAAATGTGACTGACAGTACTACCAACCTAAAAAAAATAATTCTCTAAATCCTTCGACGCGCGCAGTTTAAATAGAATAGAATAGAATTATTCGAGGTATGCACTGCGACCTTGGGTCTATTGTGTCCTCTCCTAACTCACAGGGACTCACCAAGCCCCAACAAATCGATAAACTCTAGTATTTTGCTGGGGGCTAGTGAGTCGATGTGATCCCTATCCGGAAATATAATTCCAAGGGCCTTAGACCTGCGTCTGCAGACTGCAATGCAGTCGATTAGCAGGTGCTCCGGGGTTTCAGGTTCCCTGTCGCAGAACCGGCAGTTAGAGCAAGAGGCAAGTCCTAGGTTGAATAGGTGCCTTTTCAACTTGCAGTGGCCGGTATAGAATGCGACAAAGAGTCTGAGTTTGATCCTTGGGAGGTTGATTATCGATCTAAACCTCTTGAGGTTGTACCCCCCTATCAGCAACTTGGCATGCCGCATACCTTCGGGCCCCACCATATTTGTGGAGGCTGCGGAGCGGGCGAGCTCGTCAGCCACTTCATTGCCGGCTATGCCTCTATGACCAGGGACCCAAATTAGGTGTACCTGATTCAATTCCGCTAGGCTATTTAGCCGTTCTCTACACTCCTGCACTAGCAGCGATTTGATCTCGTAGGCGGAGATAGCTTTTAGTGCCGCTTGGCTATCGCTGAGTATGGTTATTCGCTCATTTCGATAGCCGCGATGGAGGTTTATCTCTACACCGACCTATGGCCAAGACTTCGGCCTGGAAGATACTGGGGAATCTGCCCATCGGTATGGATAGCCTTGTGCGTGGACCTGCGATCCCTGCACCAATACCTTCCGACGTCTTCGAGCCGTCAGTGTACCATTTCAGTGTACTATCCCTCAGCACCAGCTCAAGAGTGGAGTCATTCCACTCGCTCTTGATGGCAAGGGTAACCTTGAACTTCCTGGTGAAATTTATTCCTTTTGTAATCCCGTCCTTCGGGAGGAGGGCAATTGGATTGTTGCCACTCATCATCTCCATCCTCTGGGACGAGATTATTTTCCCTTTACCGCATCCCTCTGCCGTTATTTGCAGGAGTGAATGCTTGGCTACTTGACCGATCACTATGTGGAGCGGTGTGAGTTCCAGCAGGACCTTCAGCGCCGCTGTTGGGCAGGTTCGCATAGCGCCCGTCATGCAGACGCATGCTAGCCGCTGAAGCTTCGATAGTTTTCTCACCACCGAGGCCTGTGCCCCCACAGAGGCCCATGACACCGCTCCATATGTGACTATCGGTCGGACAATCATGGTGTACAACCACCTGACAATCCTTGGTTTGCAATTCCAGGATTTTCTTGCCAGCCGATTGCACACCATTAGGGCCTTTGTCGCCTTGACCAGGGTTTGGTCCACATTCTGCTTCCACCGCTAGGTGGAATCTAGAGTGAGACCGAGATATTTTACCTTGCTGGTCATCTCAGTCACTATACCCCCAAGTGTCAGGTTCCTAAGCCCGGGTAGGGATCTTCGCCTCGTGAACGGGACGATGGTAGTCTTCGAGGGGTTGATACTCAGTTCAACTCCTCTGCACCACTCCCTTGCTAGGTTTAGACCTCGTTGTACTAGGTCACAGAGAGTATCCTCGAACTTGCCTTTCGCTATAATCACTATATCGTCCGCATATCCTTGGCATCGGATGCCATTGTCGGTTAGCAGTGCTAACAGGTCATCCACGACAAGGCTCCATAGAAGGGGCGATAGTACACCACCCTGCGGACAACCCCTTGTTGTGCCAAGACGAATCTTTGTGCCCCCTACTGTGGTCTCAGCAATCCTCCTCTATCCATCTACGCACCGGTGCTGGCACATTCCTACCCTCTAGTGCCATTGCTACACTTCTATGAGAGGTGTTGTCAAAAGCTCCCTTGATATCCAAGAAGGCGCATAACATAACTTCCCCTTTCTCCAGAGAACTCTCTATCTCGGAGGTCAACTGGTACAGAGCGTCTGTATTTTAATATTTGACAGATGTAGTTTGCAGTCTGTCGCGCTCTATGTGTTCTGCACTTCACTCAAAACTAATTTGCATACACAATAATGTTACAGATTTTCATGCCTAATTATTTTGCAAGACCTAAAGGTAGGCTATAACTAGCGATCTTACAGTCTTTTTCTTACGGGTTATTTCTTACGGGTTTTTTCTTACGGTTTTACTATCACTTTTTTTCAGTTAGGCCCAGCAGCAAAATCCCTATCTTCTCAAAGCCTGCCGTAAGGAACTTCGTTCCAAAAATAATTTTAAATAAATTATTATCTCAGAAATTGCATTAATTTTGACTATTATAAAATGAAGATGTGCCAAATGAACTTACATAAATGTGCTCATATAAACACTTCATTTCATTCCTTTCATTTCTTCAAAAAAATTAATGACCTTCATGAAATATGCATATTCGCATTATTTCGTTAACATTTCCATATTCGTAACAATAGAATTTCTATGGCATATACATATGTATGTATGTATATTATTTCTTTGGCACATTTGTATGTTTACGAAAGCAAATGCGAGCCACATACATTCGTAATAACAAGTGTCGCACGCATCTTTCGCATCTCCGTTTTCACGGTCAACCAATGGCCGATACAGGCGATTTGTGAAAGAGTCAAGTGCTGAATACATTGAGCGCGAGAGACTGCAATCTGTCAAATATTAAAATACACACGTTCTTATGGACACAGTGTAGTTGTGCAGCTGGCTCAATAACTGTGTCTCTAAGAACGTGTGTATTCTAATATTCGTTTGCAGTCTGTCGCGCTCATTGTGTTCAGTACTTGTATGATGATAGAAAATCGGAGTTGTTCCGAAAAAAATGGCCGCCGATTGTCACCGCTTCCCTTGTCGCTATAACAGCTTCGCCAACAAACGTGCGTAAATATGTATGTTTTTGTAAGAGCTTGCATACATATCGACGCAGATTTTTGCGAGAAGCATCAGAAAGTTGTTCAATTTATGATTTTTAGCTTTTGCCATTGTCACGAAAAGACGCTTGTAGGCAAAGGCATGCTCGGGGAGATGTTACGGCATCTGTTTTTATGAATGAAGCGAGATCGCTTGTGCAATTTGCGCCTGCGTTAGATTAATGAAAATTCTTTTTGTTTTAAGATTTACTACATTTGTTCTTCGCCAATTTGGCTGTCATATTGACTTGTGAAGATCAATTTTTTTTGATGACATATTCATATGTGTACGCATATGTATGTTTGTATGCTTGTAGAGCATTTGCTTTTGCAAACATACAGAAAAATGTGCAAACGACATAATATATGTACATATGTATGATTGTTTCGCATTTTGCTTCTACGCCGGTCAAACTTCTATACAAAAATCGGCTGAAATGTGTGAGAAAATAAAATGAACAACTAGGGCAAATAATTTTTAAAAAATTTATTGATAATTAAATATAAATGAAAATACATGTAAATTTACTTAAATTTATTTAAATTTATTAAAAGCTTATTTGAATTTATTAAAAAACTTATTTAAATTTATTGAAAAACTGAAAAGAAAAATAAAAAGAAAATTCATTTTAATAGAAAAATACATATATAAGGTTATTAAGAAAATATAATTTTAGTAAAACACGATTTTCAGAATTTGTCTACCTTCAACCACAAATTCTCACACAACCTAATCAATAAAGATTAGGTATTTTTCACCAGCTTTTTTCTTACTTGGCTCGTGTACTACGTAACTACTACTAAAACTAACTACAAACTAACAATAACTAATACTAAAACTACTACTACAAACTATTTACAACTTAATTCTACCCTGAAAGAAAATTAGTTTTATTAGTTTTTGAAGAATCTGAAATGAGAGAAAAAAGAACGAAGTCATTGTATGTATTTCTTTTACCTTTTATCCAACGGAAGTTACTAGAAATTGAATATGGCCTACAATCTACGTTACCAGTTTTTTTAACTTCTCTCTTTTGTTGTAATACCTCGCCCTAACTTCATTTTTATGAAGCGCTTCCTGCTGGTGTGCCAGCCATTTCGCGTTTTTAAACAGTAAAACTGTTATTAAAAAATCTAAAAATTGATGCCTATGTTCGAGGCAATCTCCAGCCTCGCTATACCACTCTGGGTATTTCTGTTTTGTAATTGCAGTAATCTGCCAATATAAGTAGGGGCTATATATACTGGAATGAGAGACGCTCATGACGTCAGTAAAATCGGTACCTGTGCAGAAAAGAGAAGAACCGCTGTTCTGGAGTAGTACCTAAATTTTTTCAAGAATGCTCAATACTGTAAGATGACGTGGATAACACAAAAAATTACAGCACAAGTTGAGGGCTTTGCAGACTTTTTCAAATGCGGAGTGATTGCATGAATTTTGATTGACTGTGCAGACACAGATGAACGAACAATGAATTTGTTGCCGAGTCATGCAGTTTTGCAGAGTTTTCAAGATGAATTGCTCATATCACTCAATAAAATTACCACAATATCGACTAGTTTTAAATAAATAACAATGGAATCGAATCATCGCTCTGATAATAATCGATGTGGAGTGAAAGTCAATTCAAATCGAACTCATATGACAATGATTTTGATGAAAAATTTGTGCTGAATATAGGACGTAATCTAATAGCTTCAATTAATGCCCATAAAGACATGACTCGGTTAAAGAAGCTGATAAGTACAAGCAATATTAGTGTAGTGCTGCCTTCACCAATGGGCATTGGTATAAATGAAAATTTAAAATTGACGACAACAAATCTGATCATCGGTGGCAAATGCGAAGGTATTTGGACAAGTTATGATTGTACGACTCGAGAATACTATGTCGAGCAATGCAATGTCGTGCAAATGTCTAGAGCAAGAGCAGCACCAAGCTCAACGATTTATTGGGATGTTACAGAAAGACTGGTAACACATGATGGATGGATGGAACCATCAACTTATGTATATCTAAGTGATGCACATTCAAAAGATTCACTATACTTTCATGGTCTTCAGTCATGCAGTGAAACGACACCAAACTGTCTAAATGGTATTTATTCCTATTAAGATTATGAAAATTGCAAAATACATGACTTGAGTAGGATAAATTGAGGTAAAAACTTTATTGAAACATCTTTTTTCGTACAATTTATAACATTACTTGAGAGAAAAGGAATTAAAAATTACCAACATAATGTAATTTCAAATATAAATTGGCAAAATTTTCTTATTGCTTTTTTCCATGTCTCGTTTGATAAGCGCTGCATTGACCTTTCAATTTATTAACAGCAGTTGTTACAATACGAATTCGAAACGATTCAGAGAAAATGAGTTTATTTCCCTTAACCGTTCCTCTTAGTCCTGATATGTATATTACTTCTTGTGACAATTTTTCCTTAATTTCTAAGGCCTTTCTGATCGCGTTTTGAATTTTATCTCTCATGAAATTAAATGATCCCTCAATTTTCTCGAATTTTTTCCGTGCTTCGGGTTTATATACTGTTTCCGTCATAATGAGGCTTATTATTCCCCCAAAAAAACTTTGACTCAAAGAATTCATAGCACTCTTATCTAAATTATTAATTTGAGTCGTATGCTCACTTTCATCTCTTCTAAAAGCTGCAGAAACGTTAGATATGACGTTCGTCAAGTCTACAATACCAGTATTAACATGATTTCGACTGTCATCTAAAAGACCGATAGCTTTTCCCATTCTGTTTATTCCATCATCTAAACTTGCTACAATCAACTCTTTTTGTTGCTCTTTAGTTTCGTCGCTATAATCTTCATATAAGCTAACAAATGCCGTCATCATAGTGTCGATTAAAGAACACCATTCGAATACACTAGCTACTGCGTCGTAATAAAGATCACGGCTTTTAAGAAAATAGGCTCTAATATTCCCTATACTCCAGACGCTATATTGCCCACTATGATTGATCATTTCTTCGAACATTTTGTCAAAAGACACCCAGTCTATGTAGTCGTCCAAGCTTTGATCGAACACCTCGATGGATTGAGCCCAATTTTTTAATAAATCCTCGTCAGAAATGGGTTGATCGCTAGATATGTTTACGTTGTGGTAAGTTATAGTTCTGGCTGATGACAAGCCAACGGCAAATAGGACAAGCAATGCGGCCTTCATCGTGTAGAGAGCAGAATCAAACTGTGGAAAAAATTGGAAACATTGGTTGTTATGAATATACATGATATGATATTTCGAGGGACGATCCTCAGGAGTCAAATGATATCAAACAAAATGAATGTCCGAAAAATTACATTAATCGAAAGTTTGTTCAAGCTTTCGGTCCGAATCGGACCATCTTCAGGAAGGAATTATTTTGGAGACACACGAAACACATAACACATAAAACACAAACACATATATGGTGATTGATTTTTTTTCGAGTGTCTTCAAATTAAATAATTTCTTTCTGAAGATGGTCCGATTCGGAACGAAAGCTTAAACAAACTTTCAATAAATGTAAATTTTTCGGACATTTATTTGGTTTTATACCATTTGGCTTCTGAAGATCGTCCCACAAAATATTATAAGCACAAAGAACTTGATCAATTTCATGAATACATGATAGAAATATAAACGAACACTTCTAAGACCAACCTTCGAGTATTCTTTTCAGCAGAATTATTATTATTTTGTTGAAATCACCGACGTCCGTGCTCGACTGATGAAACTGTTTAAATGAAGATTTGACTCGACTATAAAGCTTTATATACTTCATATAGCGTACGCAGTCGTATACGATACCAAACAGTAAGAGTGAGCAAACTGATAAAAAACTAAGTGACGAAACTGAGAAGTTGAACGATTACAGTGCAACGTATTCGTCTAAAGTTCAAACACTTGTATCTGGTATTCGTCCTTTAATTCTCACATATCGTGATAGTGCCATCGATGCTATTTCCGGTACATATGAATGGTGCAGTAGTGCAGATATCTTACTGGACGCAGTTCTAGAAACGTTCGTTGCAAATGACACTGAATCGCGTTATAAAGTTTTACATAGTTTGTTCGATATAGACTTTGCTGCAGACGTGGTGAGCAAGTTGAAAAAGACAACGGACACGTTGCACAGTGCTTCAAATTTGGTGTCAAACATTTTAAACGAATTTGATTCTGATTCAATCGTACAAAGTCCCTTGTTTGAAGTATTGTTGAGGCAAGAACTACTCAACGATGAGAATAAACGCTACAGTAGAGGTCTTATCGACACATTAGTCAGAGCTATGAAAACATATATAAAAAATCCAGAGCTCTTACAACAGGAGCTTTCATCAACCAAGCTTGCGGATGCAGGAGGTTCACTTGTTGGTACTCATGTCAACGAACAACAAGAACCCAGACAACTCACCAACCAACAACAATATGGCCAACATCTCAACAACCAACAACAAGAACCCAGACAACTTACCAACCAACAACAACATAGCCAACATCTCAACAACCAACAAAAACAATCAACCACCGAACAAACAACTGCCGATGCTCAACTTTATGTTCAATATAGAGATCGCGTTTTGGCTCAATTTCAATTAACTAAAAATTTCTTTAACGATTATAAACGTACTATAGATAGCACCATCAGCAGCATAGATGGGCTGGAAGCAAAGGGTTTGGGGAAGAATCAACAATCCTCACCAAATAACCGTGGCGCTTCTACTGATAATTTACTGAAGAATGCTGCCAGAGCATTGAAAACCAATTGTAAACAATTTACGACCTCGCAATTGTATGCATAAATTGAAAAAAATTATAATTATGAATATTCAGTTTTCAAATGTATACACAGTTTGATGGAAATTCAAAGTTGTTGAATTTTTCGAAAGTATCAATCAAATGTTTCTGTTTCATAAATAAAATTACACAGAATTAAAAGATGTACATATATCTACTTTATTTTTTACATTGCCCTGTATTCTTTGGCCTTTTTTGGTAAGAGTGACGGAGGATGGAGTCATGTGTAAAAGTTCACGCAAGTGAGGAAAGTTCTCTGATTGCCATTCACTTGGGAGTGGCCAGAAACGATTCTTTTACATGTGACTCAAGCAGCTCACGACTTCCGGTCTTTGACCAAGTATCCTCTGGGTAGCCTAAGAACATCCGTTTGAAGGCGAGCTAACGTGAGAAGGCGAAACATCCCCTGCATAGGGTTGTGCGCTGGGTTTGGGACCCGCCACGTAAAAAACACCCCCAGTGAATAGTCATAGACTCGGATGAGAGACCCCCCTTTTGATGACGACCATGGCAAACGAAATAAAGACTACGAATTGAGGGCATGCACCTGGAATGTCCGGTCCCTTAACTGGGAAGGTGCCACTGCCCAGCTGGTTGATGTCCTCGTGAACACAAAGGCTGACATCACCGCCGTCGAAGAAATGCGATGGACGGGACAAGGACAGAGACGAGTAGGTCCTTGTGACATTTACTACAGTGGCCATATAAAGGAGCGCAGGTTTGGTGTGGGATTCGTGGTGGGAGAGAGACTCCGTCGCCGAGTACTATCATTCACTCCGGTGAATGAACGTCTAGCCACAATCCGCATCAAAGCGAGGTTCTTCAACATATCGCTGATTTGCGCCCACGCCCCGAGGGAAGAGAAGGACGATGTGATCAAAGATGCCTTTTATGAGTGCTTGGAGCTCACTTATGTGAGATGCCCCCGTCACAATATAAAAATCGTGCTTGGCGACTTCAACGCCAGGGTGGGTAAATAAGGTATCTTTGGTACTACGGTCGGTAAATTCAGCCTCCACGAGGAAACTTCCCCAAATGGGTTGAGGCTGATCGACTTCGCCGGGGCCCGAAATATGGTTATCTGTAGTACTAGATTCCAGCATAAGAAGATCCATCAAGCTACCTGGCTGTCTCCGGATCGAAAAACTACCAACCAGATCGATCATGTTGTGATAGACGGAAGACACGTCTCCAGTGTTTTAGATGTGCGTGCGCTCCGAGGTCCTAACATCGACTCGGACCACTATCTTGTTGCAGCTAAGATTCGCACCCGCCTCTGTGCAGCAAAAAACGAACGCCAATAAACACAAGGAAGGTTCGACGTCGAGAAGCTGCAATCACAACAGACAGCCGAACGATTTTCTACTCGGCTTGCACTCCTGCTCTCTGAGAGCACTCGTCAACAACTCGGTATAAGGGAACTGTGGGACGGCATTTCAAACTCCTTACGTACAGCTGCAACCGAAACCATTGGTTTTCGGAAAGTGCAAAAGAACAGCTGGTACGACGACGAGTGCCGTGTCGCAGCGGAGAGAAAACAGGCTGCCTACCTCGCAACGTTACGATCGACCACAACACGTGCGGGATGGGATACATACCGAGAGTTGAAGAGGGAAGCGAGACGCATTTGCAGACAGAAGAAGAAAGAGGCCGAAATGCGTGCGATAAGCTGGCCGACAGGGGTAATGCTCGAAAGTTCTACGAAAAAATGCGGCGGCTTACTGAAGGTTTCAAGACCGGAGCATACTCCTGTAGAACCCCCCAAGGTGATCTAGCCACCGATGCCCAGAGCATATTGAAAGTATTGAGGGAAAACTTCTCCAGCCTGCTGAATGTCAGTGAAAGCAGAACACCAGGAAATGGTGAACCCGATTCCCCAATAGATGACGATGGAACGGACGTTTCATTACCCGATCATGAAGAAGTTCGAATAGCAATTACCTGCCTGAAGAACAACAAAACAGCGGGGGCCGATGGTTTGCCGGCCGAGCTTTTCAAGTACGGCGGCGAAGAACTGATAAGGAGTATGCATCAACTTCTTTGCAAAATATGGTCGGACGAAAGCATGCCCAACGATTGGAATCTAAGTGTGCTCTGCCCAATCCATAAAAAAGGAGACCCCACAATCTGCGCCAACTATCGTGGGATAAGCCTCCTCAACATCGCATATAAGGTTCTGTCGAGCGTATTGTGTGAAAGATTAAAGCCCACCGTCAACCACCGTATCAGTGTGGCTTCAGACCTGGTAAATCAACAACCGACCAGATATTCACCATGCGCCAAATCTTGGAAAAGACCCGCGAAAGGAGAATCGACACTCACCACCTATTCGTCGATTTCAAAGATGCTTTCGACAGCACGAAAAGGAGCTGCCTTTATGCCGCAATGTCTGAATTTGGTATCCCCGCAAAACTAATAACTGTGTAAACTGACGTTGATCAACACGAAAAGCTCCGTCAGGATCGGAAAGGACCTCTCCGAGCCGTTCGATACCAAACGAGGTTTCAGACAAGGCGACTCCCTATCGTGCGACTTTTTCAACCTGCTTCTGGAGAAAATAGTTCGGGCTGCAGAACTCAACAGAGAAGGTACCATCTTCTATAAGAGTGTACAACTGCTGGCGTATGCCGATGATATTGATATCATCGGCCTCAACACCCGCGCCGTTAGTTCTGCTTTCTCCAGACTGGACAAGGAAGCAAAAGAAATGGGTCTGGCAGTGAACGAGGGCAAGACGAAATATCTCCTGTCATCAAACAAACAGTCGTCGCACTCGCGACTTCGCACTCACGTCACTGTTGACAGTCATAACTTTGAAGTTGTAGATAATTTCGTCTATCTTGGAACCAGCGTAAACACCACCAACAATGTCAGCCTAGAAATCCAACGCAGGATAACTCTTGCCAACAGGTGCTACTTCGGACTAAGTAGGCAATTGAGAAGCAAAGTCCTCTCTCGACAAACAAAAAACAAACTCTATAAGTCACTCATAATTCCCGTCCTGCTATATGGTGCAGAGGCCTGGACGATGTCAACAACAGATGAGTCGACGTTGCGAGTTTTCGAGAGAAAAGTTCTGCGAAAGATTTATGGTCCTTTGCGCGTTGGCCACATCGAATATCGCATTCGATGGAACGATGAGCTGTACGAGATATACGACGACATTGACATAGTCCAGCGAATTAAAAGACAGCGGCTACGCTGGCTAGGTCATGTTGTCCGGATGGACGAAAACACTCCAGCTCTGAAAGTATTCGACGCAGTACCCGCCGCGGGAAGCAGAGGAAGAGGAAGACCTCCACTCCGGTGGAAGGACCAAGTGGAGAAGGACCTGGCCTCGCTTGGAATATCCAATTGGCGCCACGTAGCGAAGAGAAGAAACGACTGGCGCGCTGTTGTTGACTCGGCTATAATCGCGTAAGCGGTGTCTACGCCAATTAAGAATAAGAATAAATAATCTATTACATTAACACTTACTCATCTATTTTATCAACAGCCCCTATTATGAAAGTGCTGGGAGTAGATATCTCGAGACTGTCTCCAGAAAGTTCTGGTACATTAACACGTGCCTGCTCACTTTCTGTACCAATTTGAATTTGTCTTCCAAAATCAGATAGTATTTTAAGTGCTGTAAAAAGCTTATAACACTGGGTATGATAGCAATCGTTCAATGAGGTTTCTTCTGACAGTTCAACAGTAGCATAAACGGTGCTCGGTTTCCTGACAACCGGCTTCGCTTTGCGATACTCCAAAACAGTTATACATTTATTTAAAGTTTGTGGAGTAAACTTTTTGAATTTTCCGCAAATTTCTTCGCCACAGAAAACACATTTTACACTAACGTCACTCATTTTTACAATGGATGTTAGAAAGATTGATTATAAAAAAAAAAACAGCGGCACTTACCCGTTGCTTTGGCGACGACTTTGTTAGCAAAAAAAAAAAAACGAATTAAAAGCGGACCTTTTGTCGGCGATTGTATCGCCCCACGGAAATTGTCAGATTATATGATTTTGGTGATTCTGACAGAATTACCTTTAAAATGAAAAAAAAAAAAATCTATCGCGCTCGAGTATTTCAAGGTAACGTTTTTTTTTACAGATTTGTCACCCTGCTATTTTTCTAAGCCACTCTCAAACTGTCAGAATATTGAAATATACACTCGTCTTCATGCATTTAACATAATATCTCTTAATCTGACGCGCTCGAAGGATCGATTTTTTTCTCTAATCTGACGAACCCCCCCCAACGCACGCCACCATATTAAGGGCTCATATTTGGTAGGGGTACATAAAAAGGTGCAATGTTTCTCCCCATATAGTTTTCTGACACGCTTAAGTAACTGCAAAAGTCCCCTCTTGGGCTCCCCTACTAAAAGATGTATAGCTACTTTATTTTCTACATTGCCCTGTATGCAAACTGTTAAAAAATTGTACATCCGAGAAATGATCAGCGACATCACTGGATTCTCATTTGGGTTTTTTTCCCTTATCTGTCACAGTGATGCTCGCTCGGTTGGCAAATAGTTCAATCACCGACTCAGCCTTTGTTCCTTCCCGTATGACCGTTAAATTCCATGAAAAAACAGAACGAAAAACAAAATGACGAAAAACAATTTACAGTTCCATGAAAAAATGTAATCATCCATTCCCCGGAATCGTCAGTCTATAGCGTGCGTGACCATATTGCACGACAACAAAGAGCCGAAGTAAACAAATTTTATTTAGCCCAGAAACATCCGCTCGGTTGATGAAATTGTATAGGAATCATAGGTCTGTAGCGCACTTGAATATTTCGTCGAAACTGTGAAGAGACGCTCCAAAATGATACCAGTTTAATTTCAGAAAACAACACAAGCACTCAATTACCAAGGATTGAGTGATAAGGAATGAGCTCGAGGAATAAGAGCTCATGTCGAAAACGGAAAAAACAAAATAGCGATTCAAATTCTGCGAACTGATTCGATTACTGAACGCCCATGTAGGTTGTCCCCATTCAACTGAAATCTGTTCTTAGTTGATAAAATTATAAAAGTATCAAAGGTCTGTACATCGTACGATGCCAAAAAAAAGTAACAAGCAAGCAAGATAATGTCCATTTCACGGAAACAAACTGACTGTGAGAGTATGATGAAGTAGCTATATAAGCCAAAATAGTTTACAGTAAACTTCAGTCGCTCATTGACGCTTATTGTGAAAAGTACTCTGAGTAAAGTCTTTTTGAGAGAAATCTTTCTTCAAAATGAAGCTGTTGTTTATAACATTATCCGCTATACTTGGCAATTTCGCCATAGCTGCTGTGCTGCAGGTAATTGAAACAAAAACATTCCATCATATATTATTCTGAATCTTATAATTTTTTTATCATTTAAACAGACAACTGCACAACCGCCAACCGAAACACAAAGTGTAGAGTCAAATCTATACTTGAATAAATTGCAGAGCCAGAGCCATCTCGTTCGGGAATTGAAGACTGATCTACAACGTTTCAAAACTGATAAAAAGTTAAGTGACGAAACTGAGAAGTTGAACGATTACAGTGCAACGTATTCGCCTAAAGTGCAAACACTTGTATCTGGTATTCGTCCTTTAATTCTCACATATCGTGATAGTGCCGTCGATGTTATTTCCGGTACATATGAATGGTGCAGTAGTGCAGATATCTTACTGGACGCATTTCTAGAAACGTTCGTTGCAGATGACACTGAATCGCGTTATAAAGTTTTACATAGTTTGTTCGATATAGACTTTGCTGCAGACTTGGTGAGCAAGTTGAAAAAAACAACGGACACGTTGCACAGTGCTTCAGATTTGGTGTCAAACATTTTAAACGAATTTGATTCTGATTCAATCGTACAAAGTCCCTTGTTTGAAGTATTGTTGAGGCAAGAACTACTCAACGATGAGAATAAACGCTACAGTACAGGTCTTATCGACACATTAGTCACAGCTATGAAAACATATATAAAAAATCCAGAGCTCTTACAACAGGAGCTTTCATCAACCAAGCTTGCGGATGCAGTAGGTTCACTTGTTGGTACTCATGTCAACGAACAACAAGAACCCAGACAACTTACCAATCAACAACAATATGGCCAACATCTCAACAACCAACAACAAGAACCCAGACAACTTACCAACCAACAACAACATAGCCAACGTCTCAACAACCAACAAAAACAATCAACCACCGAACAAACAACTGCCGATGCTCAACTTTATGTTCAATATAGAGATCGCGTCTTGGCTCAATTTCAATTAACTAAAAATTTCTTTAACGATTATAAACGTACTATAGATAGCACCATCAGCAGCATAGACGGGCTGGAAGTAAAGGGTTTGGGGAAGAATCAACAATCCTCACCAAATAACCGTGGCGCTTCTACTGATAATTTACTGAAGAATGCTGCCAGAGCATTGAAAACCAATTGTAAACCATTTACGACCTCGCAATTATATGCATAAATTGAAAAAATTTATAATTATGAATATTCAGTTTTCAAATGTATACACAGTTTGATGGAAATTCAAAGTTGTTGAATTTTTCGAAAGTATCAATCAAATGTTTCTGTTTCATAAATAAAATTACACAGAATTAAAAGATGTACATATACATATCTACTTTATTTTCTACATTGCCCTATATTCTTTGGCTTTTTTTGACTATATTAGAAAATACGTGCAACTTTCAAATCACAAGCCAATATAGCGACAAAAAATAATGAATAAAAAAATGCTTCATAATTTTGTTGGATGAAAAAATGAAGCTGAGTGCCGTAAGAATGTTATCACAATTACTTGTTGGTCAGTTGTAAGCAGTTGCTTATCAATGCTTGAAAATCGAGTGACGAACAAAATTTTATATCTCGGTGAATTTCACAGAAAAAATCTTCATGTATCATAAAATAAAGAGAAAAGAGTAATCTTACCAGGAATGTAAATATTGAAATAATCATGGTACAGTGGGATTTATTTCGACATAATATCTCATTCTGCATTAGTTAGCGTGCATGTCAAACAAACCATGTGAATATGGTATGTTCGTAAAACTATGAAAAAAACGTTATCCATCATTGAACACTCATATGGATCAATAGTATAGTCATATGAGCGATTCATGACTAAAAACTACAGTCAAATAAGCTTGAAACTCCAGTAAAATTCACGAAGACATAAACGCATTCATATACATAACCGCATGCGTACCTGTCGCAGACGCACGAACGCATTCATATGCATGATTGCCGTCGCCGTCGCAAACGACGAGGCGATAGGTTCGTTTTTTAATGTACTTATTCCAAAGAGCAGCTGTTTTTTAGAAGTACATAAATGTCAAAATCTAAATTTCGGTCTTTCGTGAATGTAGAATTTAGGTTTTCGTAAATTCTCATAATAAGAAATTCGGTCTTTCGGACTATGCGCTGACGAAAAAACGAATTCGGAAAAACGGGCATATACCGAAATATACAAATACACGTATTTACATACATATACTATATATATATGTAGGTATATATACTAAATAGCACTTACACATATGCTCTTGACACTCCGCGTCTACCAATGCATTTGGCAAAGTTTCCTCCAAATCAAAGTGATCGTGAAGAAGGGAAATAAAACTTTGTGCCTCGGTGCATTAGCAAACAAACTGCTGCTACCATTACTTATCTTTAAATTCTAAAAAGAAGTCGGATTAGTATAAAGACTTTTTAAACGAGAAAGATGTCTGTTGACTGTTGCTTTAGAACACAATATTGTCCAAATTCTTCTTCTTCTTCTTCTTTACTGGCGTAGACACCGCTTACGCGATTATAGCCGAGTCAACAACAGCGCGCCAATTTGATATTCCAAGCGAAGCCAGGTCCTTCTCCACTTGGACCTTCCAACGGAGTGGAGGTCTTCCTCTTCCTCTGCTTCAAGCGGCGGGTACTGCGTCGAATACTTTCAGAGCTGGAGAGTTTTCATCCATCCGGACAACATTACCTAGCCAGCGTAGCTGCTGCCTTTTAATTCGCTGAACTATGTCAATGGCGTCGTATATCTCGTATAGCTCATCGTTCCATCGAATGCGATGTTCGCCATGGCCAACGCGCAAAGGACCATAAATCTTTCGCAGAACTTTTCATCTGCACCATATAGCAGGACGGGAATTATGAGCGACTTATAGAGTTTGGCTTTTGTTCGCCGAGATAGGACTTTACTTTTTAATTGCCTACTCAGTCCGAAGTAGCACCTGTTGGCAAGAGTAATCCTGCGTTGGATTTCCATTGACATTGTTGGTGGTGTTAATGCTGGTTCCTAAATAGACGAAATTATCTACAACTTCAAAGTTATGACTGTCAACAGTGACGTGGGAGCCAAGTCGCGAGTGCGACGACTGTTTGTTTGATGACAGGAGATATTTCGTCTTTCCCTCGTTCACTGCCAGACCCACTTGCGTTGCTTCCTTGTTCAGTCTGGTGAAAGCAGAACTAACGGCGCGGGTGTTGAGACCGATGATATCAATATCATCGGCATACGCCAGCAGCTGTACACTCTTATAAAAGATTATACCTGTTCGATTAAGTTTCTCCAGCAGCAGATTGAAGAAGTCGCACGATAGGGAGTCGCCTTGTCTGAAACCTCGTTTGGTACCGAACAGCTCGGAGAGGTCCTTCCCGATCCTGACGTTGGTGCTGCTCAACGTCAGTTTACACAGCCGTATTAGTTTTGAGGGGATACCAAATTCAGACATCGCGGCATAAAGGCAGCTCCTTTTCGTGCTGTCGAAAGCAGCTTCAAAATCGATGAAGAGGTAGCGTGTGTCGATCCTATTTTCACGGGTCTTTTCCAAGATTTGGCGCATGGTGAATATCTGGTCGGTTGTTGATTTACCAGGTCTAAAGCCACACTGATAAGATCCAATCAGTTTGTTGACGGTGGGCTTTAATCTTTCACACAATACGCTCGACAGAACCTTATATGCGATGTTGCGGAGGCTTATCCGACGGAAGTTGGCACAGATTGTGGGGTCTCTCTTTTTTATGGACTGGGCATAGCACACTTAAATTCCAATCGTTGGGCATACTTTCGTTCTACCATATTCTACAAAAAAGCTGATGCATACTCCTTATCAGCTCTTCGCCGCCGTGTTTGAATAGCTCGGCCGGCAATCCATCGGCCACTGCCGCTTTGTTATTTTTCAGGCGGGCAATTGCTATTCGAACTTCTTCATGGCCGGGTAATGGAACGTCTGCTCCATCGTTATCGATTGGGGAATCGGGTTCGCCTTCTCCTGGTGTTATGTGTTCACTGGCATTCGGCAGGCTGGAGAAGTGTTCCCTCCATAATCTAAGTATGCTCTGGGCATCGGTGGCTAGATCACCTTGGGGGGTTCTAGAAGAGTATGCTCCGGTCTTGAAACCTTCTGTAAGCCGCCGCATCTTTTCGTAGAATTTTCGAGCATTACCCCTGTCGGCCAGCTTATCAAGCTCTTCGTACTCACGCATTTCGGCCTCTTTCTTTTTCTGTCTACAAATGCGTCTCGCTTCCCTCTTCAACTCTCGCTATCTATCCCATCCCGCACGTTCATTTATTACATAAGTATTTCTTACTTTACATTTCGATAATAATTGGAGTCTGAAAAGTGCTCTTTAAATGAGAGAATTGCGATCTTCAACTTGCATGCTTAAAGTGATATTCCTGTATATTTTACTATCGAGAGATGCTCCATTGTTTCCCTAGTGTCTTACTTTAGACATTTCCTGCAGTCTTCTTGTATTTGTAAGTCCCATTTTGCGAGAGTGTGTCGCCACCAGACAGTGACCAATTAGTATTCCGATCATGTTCCTTTTTCCAAATAACTTTTGCAGTTTTGCACTCAGGTAGCTAGTTCCATTGGGTTTTGACTTTCTGTGCCCTGTTTCTGTCCAGTTCGTCGTATAGGCAATGCATGCGTTTCCCAAACTTAGCCGTACACCATTCTTTGCAATCTCGTCCACTACTTCGTTGCCCTCGATGCCCTTGTAGCCTGGCACCCAGTGGAAGTGAAGTTGCTTGCTTCTGGCAACACTTTCCACTGCTGCCTTGCTTTTCAAGATATTTCTGGCCGATTACTAGCTTGATTGCTACTTGACTCAGATCGGTAACGTAATGAAAGAATGGGGTGTCCAGTCTAAAATTTTCGAAGCAGTACTATATTTCTTCAAAAAAAAAAAATGTTCCATCGTTTTCATAAAATAACTGATGATTCTTTTATACCCTGAACAGGGTATATTAGGTTTGTCACGAAGTTTGTAACACCCAGAAAGAAGTGTCGAAGACCCTATAAAGTATATACATATATACATACAAATGATCAGTATGTTGAGCTGAGTCGATTTAGTCATGTCCGTCTGTCTGTCTATCCGTCTGTATATATACGAACTAGTCCCTCAGTTTTTAAGATATCGTTCTGAAATTTTGCAAACGTCATTTTCTCTTCAAGAAGCTGCTCATTTGTCGGAACTGCCGATATCGGACCACTATAACATAGCTGCCATTCAAAATGAACGGTCAGCATCAAGTTCTTGTATGGAAAACTTTCACATTTGACAATGAATCTTCACAAAAGTTGGCACAGATTATTTTCTAGGGCAACAATGTAAGGTCAGAAGAAATTGTTCAGATCGGCTTACTATAGCATATAGCTGCCATACAATCTGAACGATCGGAATTAACGGCTTGTATGGAAAAGTTTCGCATTTGACGTGGTATCTTCATGAAATTTGACATGGATTACTGCTTAAGGTAACAATATAATCTCCGAAAAAATCCGATCGGATTACTATAGCATATAGCTTCCATACAAACTGAACATATAGTTACGAAAAGAAATGCACCTGTGAAGGGTATATTGGCTTCTTCTTTTTCTTGTTTTTGTTTGTTTTTTAATGCAAAGGAAAGCATGAAAAATCAGAGTTCAGTGCTTCAGTCCGCTAAACCTAAACTACTTCCAATTCCAGACTCTCCTACGAAACCACCTATTAAGTATTGCTTCGAGAGAGTGATAAGATATTTAAGCCTCCTCCAAGGCACAGACTTACGGACGCATAATTTTCTCCATATGTCTCAGTTTTCACCCATGTTCACTTAGAATTTGGGTTAGGTGGAAATCCATGTCCCCATGTCGTCTATTGATTCACGAATGAATGTCCGATATCAGTCTGTCGATCCAACACCATTTAAGTGAGGTTTACCACCGCTGCTGCCATATTGTTAAGCTTTTGACTCTCTCTTCTCTTTTGGCTCCCACATAGGACTCTGATAACGTTTGTACTCTCTCGTATTCGCCACCGTGAATGTCAATGGGCATTACTGTTACTTTAGCGGCGGCGCTTGATATTGTTCGGAGAGTACTGATAACTCTTAGTGCCGACAGCCTGTGCACTGTGCTTATTTGTCTGTCATATGCTGTAATGCCTAGCGCTTAGATCCATATTGGAGCCGCATATAATACAACCGATCTCATTACCTTTGCGAGTAACAATCGCCGGCTGAAACTCACGCAGCCTTTATTTGCAATCATTCTTGTTTAAGCGTTCGGGATTTCATTCGCTTTACCTGCAGTGTATTCCAGGTGATCCTTAAATTTGAGCCTTGAGTCTATTAATTCTTTCAGATACTTTAGTTGAGGTTGAATGAAGTGTTGTGATTGAGTATGGATGCCTCTAGTTTAAATCAATTAAACCAAGCAGCATAGCACTAAATTAAATGCGATTGACTGTGACGGCTTGCTTTTGATCACAAATCGCTCTCTTTTTCGACATATTTATGTATTTCGTGGACTTCGGACTGCGGACTTCGGACTAATACAAACTAATTTTGAATTTTCATGGTATAAAATTTATTTATAGAGTGCATTATTAATGTGGTTTTAGTTGACAAAATATATAATTAATATTAATTCAGATTTTTTCTGCACTTTGGTCGACTCAAATTAAGTGTTAGTGCATTTGCAACTGAATTATTCATTACATATTTTATCTCAAAACCAAAAATTAAAATTTAATTATATTCTATGCCTCATTTGCTGTGTAACATCACAACCAACAGCACATTAAGAAAGTTCATAAAATTCCATTTGTAGGGAAGTAGTTAATCCCTAAGGTGATTCTACTTGACCTTTATCAATAAAACCAGCCACAAAAGCCAATGCTGTCTACTTGTGTCTAAGTTATATCAATCGTAGCTTTCAAAGAAAGTATAACACGCAGCTTTGAATTTTAGATGCGTAATCTTTATTGGTCGCAGTTCAAATGACCTGAATTCAAATTAATAGGGTACTTAAATAGTCAAATTGAGCAAAGTTAATACAAAAGGATTACAGTTATAAGTATTTAAACATTGCGTAAAACTGTGGTGAATTTAAAATGATCAAAAATGTAAACTTAACATATGTAGCTTCTAACATTGTCGAGCTTTTAATAATTAACATAACTAACGAATAACATTGTAAAGTATTAATAGTTTTAGCATCCGTGCATCCGGTTACAGTCGTTACATCCTCCCCCTCTGACTCAGAAATCGTCCCGATGATGAAGTCAGCAAATATTATTTTCGCGGACGTAGAACTCTAATTGATGGGTTGGTATGATTACTGTGGGCATTAACTGTGTTGTTGTTGTGTGACATAGATTGTTGCATGCTATTGTTAGTCGTTGTGTTTGCAGATGAACATGCAGCTTTTGGTCGTCCTAGTCTTCTGTGTAGATATTTCGGCTTAGCATTTGGTCCTTCATATAGCGTCAGTGCTGTTGCATGGTGTATTCCAATAGGCTCATCTGTGCTCATCTAATGTCCTGCAGTTGTATCAGCATGAAATTTCTTTAAAACCGTTTCTCTTAAAGATTTGGGTACTACAAGTTGGCCGTTTTCTGAATCTTCGTCTGAACAGAATCGGTGCAGCACGCCATTTACCATAATGTATCCACGACTAGTATGTCTGGTTACGTTTTCATCGTCTTTTTCAAACGATTCTACGATGCCCTTCAGTTCGTCATCCTCTAACTGCTCCTTTCTGAATTCTTCAGCGCTTTTGCGAGGAAAATCTATCTCAAAAGAATTTATGTTAGAATGGTTTTCGGTCAAACACGGTGGACGTGATAACATATCTGCAACAATGTTTTGTTTGCCTGCTGTGTACCCCAGCTTCAAATTATACGTTTGTAGTTGCAAAGCCCATCTGGCAAGGCGTCCAGTAGGAGTTTTTAAACTAAAAAGCCATTTAAGCGGCTGGTGATCAGTCAATACTGTAATTTCTGCTCCCTCAATATAGCCACGAAATTTCTTTACGGCCCAAACTACGGCCAGTGTTTCCCGTTCCGTTGTAGAGTAATTTCTCCCTGCCGGAAGTAAAAGACGGCTGGCATACTCAATTGGGTGTTCTTCTTCGTTCTCCCCCTGCAGTAAAACAGCTCCGAGCGCATAATCGCTTGCGTCAGTTTTCAAAACAAAGGGTTTAGTTTCATCAACTTGTTGCAGCACCGGTGGCGACGAGAGAAATTTTTTAAGGTTATCGAACGCATTCTTTTCGTCTGACGTCCATTTCCATTGCACATTTTTCTTCGTCAACTTAGACAAAGGTTTTGACACATCCGCAAAATTAGGAATAAACCGTCGATACCAAGAGCATGTTTGCAGAAAGGAAATATGTTGTTTCAGATTTCTCGGGTATGGTCGTTTGATAATAGCGTCTGTTTTCTCGTTGTCAACTTTTAGTCCTTTTGTGGTCAAAATGTGCCCAAAATACTTTATCTCCGCTCGGCAGAAACCGCGTTTTGCTCTATTCAACTGAATGCCATAGTCTTCCAGTTTTGAGAGTGTTTGTCGTAAGTCCTGCATGTGTAAGTGAAAATCATTTGAGCATATAATTATGTCATCTAAATATGCAAGTATCAAAATATGTGGTAATCTGGATCGAAATGTGTCGATCAGTCGCTGGAACGTGGCTGGAGCATTCTTCAGTCTGAAAGGCATTCTATTAAAAACGAAAATTCCGAAAGTGGTTGTAAATGCAGTTTTCGGCTTGTCATCAATTGCCATTTTGATTTGCCAATATCCGGCTTTCAAATCAATCGTAGACATGAACGGTGTTGATTTTGCTGCATGAAGCAAGTCATCCATTCGCGGTAGTGGATATGTATCTGTCGTGGTAATTGCAATTTAATCGCCGATAATCCACGCAAAGTCTCACTCCGCCATCTTTTTTCGGTATTAGTATAACCGGAAATGACCACGGTGATTCGCTTTCCTCTATTATGCCCTTTTTCAGCATATCCTCTAATTCAGTCTTTAATTTATTTTTCATTGCCGGCGAGATTCGGTAAGGTTGCGACGAAATAGGTCCATGCGCCTCTGTTTTTATGTGATGTTCAATATGCGGTATTGGTAGTACGGCATCTTCAAAAATTTTCTTATGCTCATACAAACATAGTCTCCAGAATACTCTTTTCATCTTCCTTTAAAAGCACACCTTCATCAGGACGCAATTTTATTTCAACAGAGCTGATTTCGATAATAGATCCCTCGCTCGCTTCAGCTTTACTACTCTTTTTCAGTTTTTTCATAGGTGGAAATAAGTCGAATTGTTCTGGTGTTTCGAAATCTGATGCTATATAACCTGTTTATATGTCGTTTATTGCATTTGGCGAGTATTCGTATGACGATTCTACATAACTATCTGCAGTGATAGCGTCACTATTATTGGTATTTTCGAACCAGGACATAAATTCATCTATTGCCTTATAATCGCTGTTGTGTGTATATGCGCTCGTTGTTGCTATAGATACGCAATTTTGTATTTGAGTTTCTTGCATCTTAAACTCGAAAACAGTATTAGGGTCATCCTTAAAATGCCATGTGCGCTGTGCAAGATCCATAACTATGCCTGCTTGTTCGAGAAAGTCAATACCTAACAACGTTCGATTGTTTTTAGCGTTCGCTAAGCAAATAAATCGTATACGTTTGAAACTTTTGCCAATTAAAATGTCGACGATCGTCGAGTAAACCATCTCCTGACGAGCTATTCCGTCCGCTAATTTAATTTCCGCAAAACTTTTTGAAATTCAACATATTTTTCTTTCAGTTTTTTATACAGTTGTGTACTTGCAACACTGGTTCTTGCAGCCGTATCTAAATACGCTTCACCTTTTATGCCGTTTATATTGATGTCGACGGTTGGCACATTCCTACCTATTACGGTGGTTACAACTGTGTTGAAGTCGAGCTGTTCGGGACTACGTAGTGGGTTTTTCTTGTTGCAATTTGGGCAGTTTGATCTGTAGTAACCTGGTGTACCGCAACCATAACAGCTAAAGACGGTTTCTTTCATTTTCTGGGTGGTTCTTTTCTCTGCTTCAATTTTTTTAAAACAATTTTCTGCAGAATGATTCTTCTTCCTGCAGTAAGAACAACGAGTAGGAATTTTGTCTGTTGCTTCGCTAATTTTGCTGGTGTCTATTTCTTTGTTTTCAACCAATAATAATTCTGCCTCCCGTGCTTTGTCTAGCAACTCGTTAAAAGTTCTTACGCTTTCACGAGGCACCTTTTCTCGTATTTTCAATAGCAATTGCGAAAAAGTGATATCGATCATAGTTTTTTCGCTAAGTTTTTCGGAAAGTTGAGCAAATAACTGTCGCTTCTTGCATATAAACGAATCAGTTGATTCAGCAAATTTCTGCTTTTCTTGATTTAGATCAGAAAAAATACGCCAGCCTGGTTTCGGGGGAGAAAATGCCTTTCGCAGCAAAGCAATGGCGTCGTTAAACGTTTCCGCTTCTTGTTTTACGCCCTGCCACCACGAAGACGCATAACCTTCTAGCAATAGAGGCAAACTCAGCAAAGCGCGTTCATCCGTGATATTTTCTGCATCTTTGTATACTAGGACGGTAGCTATAAAATCTTCAATTTTGCTGGTATTCCTCCCACCATTAAAACGCACGCTACATTTACTAAAAGTAGCCCTAGTATCTACGTGTACGTGTAGATTTCCTAGCAGCTGCCTAAACTGATTGTCTGTTAACGTAACATTAGATAGATTATTTGTTTGGTTAACATCCGCTGTAACATCCACATTAACATTAGGGTTAGCAACATCTGCGCTAGTCTCCATTTCTGTGTTAAGCCTTTGCCTTTTCCTGCTCATTAAAAATAATCAAAACTTTTGTGCTAATCGAAATCAACTTTTCTTATGCACTTGTTGAGGTGGATATTGTCCGATTTATTAACAGGATCAGTAACAGTACGCAAAAGAAAGGAAAATATAGCAGCAATGCACTTAAGCCCAAAAGTATGCAACGGTAGTTTGGCAAAGTAACAACACTAACAACGCAGTAGACAAACAATGTTTTCTATGCAACAACAGTGTGCCTTTTGCGGGACCTTCGAGGGATAACAACAGCAACTCTATACTTGAATGCAGCAACAATTTAACACACGAATCAGGTGATCTTCTCAGCAAAACGAAGCCCACAGTAATGCACAGCTGAATTTTTGTTGTTGAAGAATTTTTGGTTTATTGTTAATTTATTTTCGTTTCTCCTTTTATAATTAGCCGCAAGAGCCAAAATTTGTCTTCAAGCGTTTGGTTTTAAGCAAATTTTATTTGACTTTACGTTGGGCGCCAATTGTAGGGAAGTAGTTAATCCCTAAGGTGATTCTACTTGACCTTGATCAATAAAACCAGCCACAAGAGCCAATGCTGTCTACTTGTGTCTAAGTTATATCAATCGTAGCTTTCAAAGAAAGTATAACACGCAGCTTTGAATTTTAGATGCGTAATCTTTATTGGTCGCAGTTCGAATGACCTGAATTCAAATTAATAGGGTACTTAAATAGTCAAATTGAGCATAGTTAATATAAAAGGATTACAGTTATAAGTATTTAAACATTGAGTAAAGCTGTGGTGAATTTAAAATGATCAAAAATGTAAACTTAACATATGTAGCTTTTAACATTGTCGAGCTTTTAATAATTAACATAACTAACGAATAACATTGTAAAGTATTAATAGTTTTAGCATCCGTGCATCCGGTTACAGTCGTTACATATTGACATTGCGCAAAGCCAGCTCCATGAAATGTAATATTTTTATAGCGATGACCTTCTATTTGAGGCGTCCTTGGAAGCCATACAATGGATTATTATAACATTGTATTGATGTCAATCCAATGTAAACATTTTGCTGGAACCTGTCCAATAAATGTCAACTCCTCTCACTACACTGGGTTTTTGTTGCTGTAGAATTGTACTGCCGATGAACAGTTACGATGCTATAAAACGATATTTGTCTTAACTCAGATTTCGTGTGCGGAATCTTTGTGAACGTTGAAAAAGGTTAACAGTGATTCCGTTCTATCAAAAACATAAGACTACAAGTGGTACAAAGCCTATATGTACATATATGTTGTGAATGGATGGTACAAATTAAACGAAAAAAGTTAAAGGAAACGAAATTTCCTCGGTTTAAGAGCGAGGTGAGAGAAAATTGAAATAGCTGGGGCTTAAGCCCACGACCATCCAATTATCAGCCAAGTGAATAACCACATTTAAGGAAGGCATATGTTCGGATGTAACCGACAACTTGTAAAAATCAATACATACTCTGTAGCAACATGTTGCAAGAGTATAAAACAATTTCTGCATTGAAAAATCTGCTAAATCATTTTGTTTACTTTTTTCTCAACTTTACAGAAAATTTTTATTGATTTTTAAATTTTTAATTTTGCCTATGCCATACGACTTGGTAAATGTAATGAAAAGTCTTTAGAACAACAAAAAATGCTGTATAATTTGCGTCAAAATTTCTTGGCGTGTAAAACTGCGTTATGGTATTTGTATAGGTCATGTGGAAAATGCCGGAGATTTCAATGAGAAAGTGAAACACTTAGAGAAATATGTTCGAGGAAGTAGCAAATCTAGCATCCTCACCACTTGGCGTTAACCCCCAACTATGGGTTAGAGTTTGAGGACAAAATATTGGGTTGTCAAAAAAGTCTTGGGGTATTTTCGCTAGTTGGCACTGAAAGCGCGTAGTTCTAGTTTTATTCGTCGCATCGGGTCATGCTATACCTTTTTGGAAAGCTCATTTCACGCGCTAACACGTGTTTGATTGATTGTCGTTGCTTTTAAGTCGTTCGTGAGTTATAGCGTCGCAAACATGGAGCAAAATAAAGAGAAAATACGGCATATTTTACAGTACTACTACGATAAAGACAAAAATGCATCTCAAGCCGCCAATAAAATTTGTGCAGTTTATGGACCCGATACAGTTTCCATTTCCACCGCACAACGATGGTTTCAACGTTTTCGTTCTGGTGTAGAGGTGGTCGAAGATGCGCCTCGCTCCGGAAGGCCTGTTGTCGAAAATTGCGATTTAGTTGATCTGCCAGCTCTGTATGCATGCTGAGCCGCATGTAGGGGTGCAGTCTTCAGCGCCTTCGACCTTAAATGATGATCTGTTATCTTCTCCATAGTTTTCAGTACGAAGGAGGTTAGGCTAATTGGCCTGAAAGATTTGGCCAAAGAGTAGTCCTTCCTTCCTACTTTCGGTATGAAGATTACCTCAGCTGTCCTCCATGGTTCAGGGATGTAGGCCAAGGCTAGGCTCTCCCTCAGCAGCCCAATCAAGTATGGCATCAGGATCTGCTCACCCTATTGTAGAAGCGCTGGGAAGATGCCGTCCACTTCCGGAGACTTGAACCTTCCGAACGAGGCCATTGCCCACCTGATCGAGTCCGCAGTAAACAATTGTTTAGCGATAGCCCAATCAGTGCGGGATGGCCTGTGTTCAGTTACGGGCGGACACCGATAAACCGGAACAGTCTCCGGGAAGTGAGCACGCAGGAGCTCTGTGGCTCTGTCCTCCGCGCTGGTCGTGAATATCCCGTCATTCCTTTTGATGGCTAGCACTGTGTCCGTCTTCCCTTTAGCCAGAGCTTTGTGCAGCCTGGCAGCTTCTGGTGTGAAGGAGATGTTTTCACAGAATCTCCTAAAGCTAGCCTGTTTAGCAGACCTGATCCCTTTGTTATATAGTGTCAGACTGCTCCTGTACTCCTCCCAGACCCCTGTACGTTTAGCCTTATTAAATAGGCTTTGTACCTTCTTCTTTAGGTCTGCGAGTTTCCTTGTCCACCAAGAGCAATTGCGCCTGTCTGTGGGTACTCCTAAGGGGCAGCTGTCATTGTACAGGTTAATGATGGACCCGTTAAGAACGTTCAATCTGATTTCCACTCCCTGGCCCGTGGCGCTCCTGTCAGTCTGCCCCTTCCTCTTCAATTCCTCATCTAGCCGCTCCCTGAAGGGACTCCAGTTGGTCCTTCGGGGGTTGCGTCTAGGAGGGAACAGCTTGACCCCTGCCCTCAGCGCAAACCTCACAATTCTATGGTCCGAAAGGGAAGGCTCCGTTGAGACTCTCCACTGCGAGACCAGCCCTGTTGCAGGTTCATTACTGAGGGTGATGTTCAACACTTCCCTCCTGCTTATGGTTATGAATGTGGGTTCGCACCCTACATTCTATATCGCTAAATTTCTACCTACTACATATTCTAACAGGGACTCACCTCTCGCGTTGCAGTCGGTGCTGCCCCATTCCGTATGGTGGGGGTTCGCGTCGCAGCCGTTGATAAGGGGGAGCTTGTGTAGACTGCAGTGCTCTACCAGCCTTTCCACCGCCTCCGGGGGTGCCGTTGCTGCCTCTCCTGGAAAGTAAGCAGAGGTCAGGACAAAGTCTTTGTCCTCAGTGTCCCTAGTCTGCACCGCCACCAAATCCTGCGTCAGAAACTCTGAAATGCAAAAGAAATCAATATTGCTTCTGACAACTATGCACGTCCTAGGGCTCTCGCTAGAGAGGTCCCAGATTACCTTGTTTGCCTCCGTCTTAAGGCCCTTTACCTCTCCTTTATAGACCCAGCAGTGTGCCCAGTTTCTCCGCAGTGAAGCTGCTTGTTATGACAGCTGAGGCTGCCGCCGCATGATGCAGGTTCACTTGGGCAATTTCCATGTTGACGGCCATCACAATCTGGGCTCGAGGAAAGAAAGATCCTCTACCCCGCCGTCAACCGCGTTGCTGTCCATTGGGCCTCCAAGTCCGTTCAGAAGCTCCTGCTTTGAGGGTAGCTCCATGTTCCGGCCATCATCGGGGACGTCTGTGGTCGTTCCTGGCCCTGCCTGTCCAGACCTGCTCCCGCAGGCCTGCTCCGATGACTCGTTCACCTCCATCTTTGTTCCTTCCGGGGCGGACTCCGGCACTGCCTGGCTATCGACGCCCTTGTCCCGTGGAGGTGCGGGCGTCTTGGCTTCCTTGCTCCCGGTGTCAGCAGGGTTGTAGAGCCGCATGACGACCGTGCTGTACCTGTAGAACAGGCGGAAGCTCGCGGCCCGGACATACTTATATGACTCGTCGTTTATATACGTGCAAACTCCATCCTTCCATGTCACCTAGCTTCTCCTTTCTGCTGCCGGCAACACACCAGGCCGAGATGCTGAGTCCCCTGTTCTGGTTCCTCACCAGGCCCAAGGCGTGCTCGTAGGTCTTGTCCCCACTCCCAGGGAGGAATATTGTCATGCTGTGCATGATTGGCACATCTTCCACCCTCTTCGCACAGAGGACAGGGCCCGTCCAGCCTTCCAGCTTTGGAGCGTGTTCCCTCAGCCAGTCAGTGGACGCCTCGTCGTGGCAGTCTACCTGCATCATGCCTCCCCTGAAGTCGATGCCCAGGAAGAACGCCGTGTAATCCACTCCTTTAGACACCTCGTCCATGAGGATGTCCTGCAGCACGGTGAGCTCCTCCGGTTTCAGCGACTCCGCCGGGTATTTGGAAGGCAGAACAGCCATGCGGATGCCTCTAACAGAATCCGCATACCCGCGCCGCCCCTCTTCCACCCGGTGAGGAGCCGGTCCAGATTGTTGGCCCCCGGCTGCCTTTGCGTCTGCGCCCCACACCCTCTTGGATCGGGGGGGCTCCTGCGGCGTGATTTGGCCGCTTTTCCGCTTTTCGACCTGAGCACAGGGGCCTGCGGACAATGCCCTGCTGTCGCCCCGCCTTACGGTCAGCGTTGTTCGGCCGCGGCTACCGCTGCCCTGCGCGCGAGCTGGCACGTTGTTGTCGCGCCCATTTGCCGGGGTTACGTTGCTCCATTGGCTCTTGCTCCTGGCTAGAGCCTCCACCGCCTCCGGGGTTTTTCCATCGCGGAGGTGCCGTAAGTACCACCTCATGGTGGAGCCACTCATCCCTTTCCTGCGTGGATCCTCACACCCGCTGGGTTGGCCAGCATCTGGGAGGGGGCGTTGCCCACCTCTTCTGCGCCTTCTCCTCCGGGCAGTTTAAATTCAAATGTCACCTTATTTTTTGGGCACTATACCTCCAGAGCCACCTTTTCAGTGCAAGTTTTTTTTTTATATATTGCATATATTGCATATATGTAGATATGTATTGATGTGTATCAATGCTTAGAAATCATACAAAAAAAAAAACTGATAAACATTTGACATCAATTTTAATTTTATATAAAATTAATTATTTTAATTAAATTACTTTAATTAACTTCAACAAGTAACTTTATCGTTTATGAGCGACTAATTGCTTTTTATTTGGACAGCAACTAACTATTTTATGGACTTGAAAGCTGATAGCTACTGAATAGTCATTTGCGTGATGCATTCAATGTTTGACACGAGAGGCAACAGCGAAGTGTGAGCGCATGCGCGTCCATGTATGTTTGACCAAATTGACCTTGATTTGTTTTTAGTTGCACAATTAATGAACTTTCAATTCAAATTTTTTTTCGACGTGTTTTTTGAGGTTTGTTTTGTAGAATTTTTTTATACAACGATTGTTGTTTTAAATGTAACTAATATTTTTTTGTTTATTTAACTAATATAACTCAATCTGTTCTAAATAACTCAAAATGATTTTGAAACTTGTTTATTTAATTTAAATTCTGCTGCAAACACTTCATAGCTGTGGCTATTATTTTTGCTTACGCTTCATCTTTCGATCTCTCCTGCATTTAATTCGTAGAGAAATTCTTTTTAGAAAGTTCGTTTATTTTAAGTGCCATATAATTTATGGTTTCCATTTGCTTGTTTTGTCTTTTTATTAAGCTAATACTGGTGTGTTGTGTAATAATGAAAATGGCAAGAAACATAGAATGTTAACAGCTGAAGGCTGGGAGTATCCGCATCTATTCAAGAGTCAGATTAATTAATTTTGGAATTATTCCAGCGTCATTTTTATGATCACGAATTTGGAACTCAGGTGAAACGTGTGCATGGATATTGGCTGTGGATATGTAAAATGAGTTGCGAAACTTGCCTTGTGCTAAACATAAGAAATAACCTCCGTTTAAACTACAAAGTTGTATAAAGCAGATAAAATTTGAATTTGAATGTGTTCATTTATGTATTTTACAAAATTTTTTCACAACAACTTTACGACGAAACTTAATTTAAATTGAGCAAAATCGATTTTATCCACTTATCCTTCTATATCGAAAGTCTCAAGACAGTTTTTCTAATTCAGTGCATGTTCTCGTTATAACTAATCGGATGTCGGGTTCTAAAGGCTTAGTTTCCTTAGAACATAAAAATTTCCGAGCTCATCAATACTAACTTTAAAAAGAAACCGGTCTACAGTTATAGTGTTCTCTTTGAAAACTATATCTGTTCTATATTGTTTCCAAACATTCATAATAATTTAAAATTTCAAAGTTATGTATGGTATGTCAGCTACCTCTGCCATGAATTACTAAAGTGGGAGCGATCAAATTAAGGTCTCAAAGTATACTCATTAGAACGCTGTAATTGCATATCTTAATAAATAATATGAAGTACGAGTATTTGCGGATATTGCTTTGGATTCAGACAAACAACTTTAAAGGTTCGTTAGTTGTCCTCAGTTGTACCGATTTATAAGTCATAATCGCAAGAATCACCAAACCAACTTTGGATGGAAAGTTATGAAACATAAACTTATAAGTAGGGGAGTTTCTGCTGTGAAGTTACGGGGTAATCTGTATTTCTGCAGCAGAATAAGTTTTTGATTGTCTGCATTTTATTACAAAAAAATGTTCAAATTATATTAACAAACATATTATTTTGCGATTAAATCAAAATATTAAAATAAACCAAATATTGGTATTGAATTACTATCGAACAAAACAATCAAGTTCCTGCACGACAAGTACAGGTTTCAGAAAATATTCTATACTTATTTTTAGAGCTAAAGCTATTAGCATCTGCAGTCACGAAAAGTAAATATTAATGCGAAAAATTTTGCTCGACATTTTCGTGTTCGAAATATGACTAGTTTGACTGGGACTTGGTATTTGGTTATAACTCGTTTGCGTTTCATCACCGGAACTCTGACGCACCTTACGGAAATGCTGAATTCTGGAAATTATAATGAAATGCAAAGTAAATTTAACACGTTATTAAGTACAATAAAAATGCAAAATAACAAATGAATACAAATTGAGTTAAGCTTTTCTCAAGACCGGAAACTAATTAAGTGTGAAGAAAGTTTCATTTCGTTGCGCGGGTGAATAAGTGTTTATAAATGTGCATTAGTAAAATTAAAATGTCTGCCTTAATTTAATTAGTAATGAGAATATTCGCACAAAATTTTTTAAATATAGAATTGTGCAATCGCATGTGAGAGAAATATGGTATATGCCTAGAAAAGGATCTTGTTATAAACTCGCTTCAACATTATCAATATCCAACTCCTACTGAAGCTTGTTCATAGCTCTAGTTTGGAGTTCTTCTCTAGCGAATTTTTAATGCCCATACAACTTTGTGAAATAAAGGTTTGCTTTTCTTTTTTCATAAAAAATGTGGTAGTGAATATTTTAGAGAGAGAGAGAGTGAGGATCTTGTTTTGCATTTTTTCCTCATTTGTTCTCCTGGACGAAATTAGAATCAACATGAAAACTGAATTCGAATAAGCCAAGCTTTTATAAAATTGCATACAGAAACATGTGTCGAAATATGCAGAAGTCCCTGAGGTACGGATTTTCAATACACCATAAATATTATTAGACAATGCTGAATTCGGTCCCTCTCTTCTTCTTTATTTCGAAAAATTTTACTACGGCCAATAAGTTTTCATATGCTGTCCAGAGATTTCTATTTTGGGGATTCGGAAATTATGACTCCATTGGAAGGCATGATCACGCTTCATTATCGTTTACTATTGATTTAGTGGGTTAAGTGGGAAGATCTGAAGCTAGTTCTGCTAATAGAAATGATTTCTGGGTTCAAGGAAGATAGCTTTGGATTCAGGAATGTTTTTCTAATTTCTAAAAGAGCCTAGATTCACTTAGTGTTCATTACTTGTGTTGCATGCATGCGAGTAAGTGAATATCTTTATATCCCAAATGTTTAATTTTCGGTTCGCTAAAGTCTAAAATTTGACGAATGTACTCATTCTGAGCAAGGAGAGAGTGGAATACAGAAAACTCTAACCTTAAAATATAGTCACTTCAACGCTTAAAATATTTTCTGTTAAAAAGTAAAAACGTTCTAGATATAAAATGTGTGACTTAAACAAAAATAGCATTAGCAAAGGCCTTCACTTATGTTCGTGTCGAATAACGGGTTCAAAAATTTTAACTTCAGCATCGTCTTAGCAGCCGTGTTGTTAGCACATAATTTTGGCGCGTGTAAATTTAAAACTAAAGCGTATTTAAAAGCAAATATTATTGGTTTTGAGTCTATCTAAATATATTATCAAATATATATATATGTATATATATATATATAAATATTTACCGTCTCAATCAATTTAAATTTCATGCTGCTGAGTTATACACAAATTCGCGCTGATAGCTTGAATGATTATAGCGCAGAGTTCAAATCAATTAAAATAGGGCCGTTGGGTAGCCTCGCTGGCGTCACACCGCTCAGCTTACAATTAACAGCTGGTCAAGCAGGTGAGCTATTTGCCTAGGCACACAACAGAATGCCGTCGCATTGGCGATTTTGTTTGTTTGTCCGGTCTTCAACTTAATCCGGTTATTAAACTCTTGCACTTAATTAATTGAAGCGAGAGGTGAGACAAAGCTACGCTTTTGACTAAGTTAGTCCAAGCTGCTGAAGCGTTAACAGAAATATTTGTTGTTGTATGTAAGTTGACGGCTTTAAATGCTTTAGTTGCATGCTAACTTTTTCTAAACTTTGTTCTTGTTGTTATTCTCACAAATATATTAGAATTTAGTCTAAATATTTAGCATTTGACATAATTAATGTGGTAAATATAGCCGCCAACGCTTTGTCTTAAAATAAAGACGGAAGATCGAAAAGAGTGAATGTGAATGAAATAAAAAAAAAAATAAATTAGAATTGAAGAGATAAGAATAGCATAAAATAAATAAGAATATTCTCCGGTCCAAATATTTTTAATCAGCATTAAATTTTTACCCCGTCCGACAGCTGGTCTGCCGTTATAAAAGCAACCGTTGCGAGCGTTGGAAATTTTAGTTGTTTCCGAATTTGCATACGCGCTGGTCGAGCAGAGGAGTTCGTACACGAGTGTTTGTTGATATAAAAGCAAACACTGATTCAAGAGCAGTTCTAAATCGAGATAACTGCGTGAAAGCTTAAACGCTTACTAAAATATTCAGCTGACATCATGAGCTGCCCAAGAGTGAGTTGTGTTTGTGGATACACGTTTGGAGCTGGAAGTAAAAATTTAAGCAAGAAAAAAAAACTGGAAAAACTGAAAAACGCCATAATTAACGCCATAAGCGAAATCGAATTGCCAGTGAAACATGTTTGATAAATACTCGTATTTTCGCCAAAACAAGGAAGTGTCTGCACTCGTTCACCTACAAATCTAACAACGCGAGTCCGAAAATAAACAAGTAACCAGAAAAGAAAAAATAAAGAAACCAAAAAGACAAACAAAACGTTAACTTTAGTTGCAACGAAGCTTTGATACCCTTTACAACAAAAAAAAAAAAGAATTATTACAAGAAGTGGATTTTTATTAGTCAGTTTGTATGGTAGCTCTATGCTAAGTGAATCGATCAATTTCTTTGGTGGTTGCATCGTTGCACATGTTAAATTTTGGAGAGATATCTCTTCTGTGTTAAAAGTTTTTCCATACAATCCCTTCTTTCCGATCGTTAACTTTGTTTGGCAGCTATGTTATAAAGGGTGATTTTTTAAGAGCTTGATAACTTTTTTTTAAAAAAAAAACGCATAAAATTTGCAAAATCTCATCGGTTCTTTATTTGAAACGTTAGATTGGTTCATGACATTTACTTTTTGAAGATAATTTCATTTAAATGTTGACCGCGGCTGCGTCTTAGGTGGTCCATTCGGAAAGTCCAATTTTGGGCAACTTTTTCGAGCATTTCGGCCGGAATAGCCCGAATTTCTTCGGAAATGTTGTCTTCCAAAGCTGGAATAGTTGCTGGCTTATTTCTGTAGACTTTAGACTTGACGTAGCCCACAAAAAATAGTCTAAAGGCGTTAAATCGCATGATCTTGGTGGCCAACTTACGGGTCCATTTCTTGAGATGAATTGTTGTCCGAAGTTTTCCCTCAAAATGGCCATAGAATCGCGAGCTGTGTGGCATGTAGCGCCATCTTGTTGAAACCACATGTCAACCAAGTTCAGTTCTTCCATTTTTGGCAACAAAAAGTTTGTTAGCATCGAACGATAGCGATCGCCATTCACCGTAACGTTGCGTCCAACAGCATCTTTGAAAAAATACGGTCCAATGATTCCACCAGCGTACAAACCACACCAAACAGTGCATTTTTCGGGATGCATGGGCAGTTCTTGAACGGCTTCTGGTTGCTCTTCACCCCAAATGCGGCAATTTTGCTTATTTACGTAGCCATTCAACCAGAAATGAGCCTCATCGCTGAACAAAATTTGTCGATAAACACATTTCGAACCTAACACTGATTTTGGTAATAAAATTCAATGATTTGCAAGCGTTGCTCGTTAGTAAGTCTATTCATGATGAAATGTCAAAGCATACTGAGCATCTTTCTCTTTGACACCATGTCTGAAATCCCACGTGATCTGTCAAATACTAATGCATGAAAATCCTAACCTCAAAAAAATCACCCGTTATATTAGTTGCATATCGGTAGTTCCGACAAATGAGTAGCTTGTTGGGAAGAAAAGAATGTGTGCGATGTTTCAGATCGATATCTCAAAAATTGAGCGACTAGAACACTTACATATATATAGACTGTCAGTGATACGGAGAAGTCTAAATCGACTCAGCTCGTCATGCTGATCATTTACACATATATTTTGAAGGGTCCTCGACGTTCCCTTCCGTGTGTTACAAACCTAATATACCCTACTCAGGGTATAGGAAAACAAGCGTGCTACAAACCGAATCTCACAAAGCCTGTTGTGACTGAAAAGCACAATATTTAATTTCCTTTTCATCGACGCATGTAAAATCTTTGCTTTGGCCTAGCCACTCGGCAGTCACTTTTCTTTGCAAACTTGGTTTGTCATTTCAACGCTGCCACACTTCATAAATCACGGTTGGCAGTCGAAAATGTTACAAAAACAGGAATTTTCCTTCAGTAGTGCACCAACGTACACACACTCACATAAATGTACACAGTAGCAACATACATGTAAACACGTTGTGTGAACCTATGTTTTTGGTTGTGTGTGTCAATGCAAAGCTTCAGTTGCATGCGTCCAGTATGCTCGTAATTAAAACGTTGCCATAACTCACTTAGCACTCAGACAGTCGTAGAAAGACCCGGCAGGAAAGAGATAGCAAAAATTGCAAGAGAATTTTTAAAAATTGCATACTAATGAGTTGTCAGTATTGGAAATTCAGACTTGTCACTCCCTACGCGAGGTGAAATCGTTGGAGCTGTTTCTTAGGATATATGAGACAATAATTTTTACAGTCATATACCTATCCAAAGAGCCTGATATACTTGTATTTGTAATAATTATTGTTTACTCAGCAAGAATATAAGAAGCTAGCACAAGATCGAAATAAATGGAAGAGTCGCATTTGCTCGCCATTTACTCCCAGCTGAGCTATAGGAAAATATATTCGGGATAGTAACAATGATAAAAAATTTAGGTACAGGGTTGTATTTTTTCACACTTAATGCAGTTTTTTTAATTGTTGAATATTTAAATGTATTTTTGTTGGGTTCTTTGTATATAATTTCGAAATAGCTTGAAGGAATTTATTCCAAAAAAGTTTCTTTTCCAAAATTTTTCATTTTATAATACATATTTTATTTTTGTTGAAAATTACCCGAAAGATGTAGACAAATTTTGACATGCAAGAGGATATTTCGAATTTCAAAACGTGCTTTGTGCACCTTTGAAAGAAACGACAAAGAAAATGGTTCAGCGAATGTGTAAAATATATTATTGTCGAGAAATTTTTAAAGTTTTGCTAAACTTGGATACCCAGAGGTTCTTTATTACAACATGCTTCAATGTGCACCCTACGGGGTCAACGGCTATACGAGTATTTGCGTTCAGGCATATTGATACGGACCTCTTCCAGCCACTCTGTTAACCATTATCTACGCACAGTATGCTCATGTAATGTTATGTTCTCTTGTTTGCTTTGTTGCAGATAGTAAGCCCATCACTTGCCATTGCTGTTGCTTTTGGTTGTTTTGCATTGTGTCTTGCTCCTTGTTGTCTGGCCGCCGCTGCGATAGATACCGAAGGGCTGACACAAGAACTGTTGGTGCCGTTCAATGATTTATTACCACCACTCTCTGATGCTGAGTTCCAGGAAGCCCAAGCAACATCAACAACAACAACGACATCAACAACAACATCAACAACTGCGTCACCACCGGTCACTGAGGCACCAGTTAGCAAAACGACTACAACAAGAGCACCAACAAAGCTGACAACGCCGAAACCAACGAAATCAGCCACAGCACAAAAACTTAAAAAGACGCAATATCAATTGGATCAGCAGTCGCAAAAGCAGCCACTAGCAGTGCCAATATTAGATTTGAACCCCGAAGTGCCACCCGCTTTGCCAGAAGCCGAGGCGCCCGTGGCGTCGCAGGTCACAGAAGCACCGGTAACTCCGAAAGCAGTAGTAGTGCCGACAACAACTACAACGCAAGCTCCACTTACAACAACGAGAGCGCCTGTTAAGGTGTCGGAGCCCAAACAAGCCGCGTCCACGCAGCACTTTCAACAAGAGCGAACGGCGCAAACACAATTTCAAGGGTTGGAACAACACCGGCAGCCACAACAACAACAACAACAATACAAGCCACAACCACAACAGCAGCAACAACAATATAAGCCACAGCCACAACAGCAGGAACAACAACAGTTCGCCAAGCAAGCATTGCGACAACCAACAGCTCAACACCGGTTCCAGCCACAAGTTGCTGCCGCCATAACAAAAGTGGCACCACCGTCACCGTCACCGCAACACAGCGCGCCAGCAGCAACGCAAGTCAACGTCGAACACCTCAGGCAATACCTCGAATACATTTACTACCCGACGACACGTCGTCCGTCGCGCGGACCTCTGCCCACGCTGACGCCATTCCCGCGGCATTTCAAGTGAAGTGACGGCTTCCGGTGAATGGGCGACCCGCGCTTGTGCTACCTTCACCCGCCTCACTTTAAGAAGACTTAATTTATTCACGCAACTCCCCTAGAGCGTCTCAACTCATGCACATCAGTGATTAACTAGTTTTACGAAAATTAATATGAATAAAATACCGATAACATAACGAAGTGAATTTGTGACTTTTAATACCATCTAAGTTGGAGACACGAATAATACAAAAATAAGTATGTAAATTTGCATAAATTAGCGAGCAGTTCATGCTGATTTTGTATTTCAAGTTTTTTTTTAACGCTTTTATTGCTATTTGCCATACTAATATTGTATTAAAATATATAAATATTCATAATTTCGTTTATGGTGAATGTGAATAGCCATTTACCGTTAAGTAATTGTTGTAGTGTTCATAACTATATATGTATGTCTGTCTTTCAAACGACATTAATCAATTTGATCGCATTAGCTTTTGATTCACAACTTAGCAGTAGTTCTCATGTGTTCAAAAAGGCGCTGAGGCTGATACAAGTGCTCTCTTACACATACACATATACATTCATATATGTATGTATAATTATGTATATATATATTATATATATTAGCATATATTTGGGTAACGAACTGATGAAGATAAATGGTAAAATCAAAGTTGTTAAAATTAAAAAATGTAGTTTCAGAAAGTAGTTTGCAAGCAAACAGATTAATTATACCCTCCATGAATTTTAAATGGTGCTGTGTATAATTTTGATATATTTAAATTTTCACGAGCACATTCACTCGATACTCTTGACCATGGAAGAACACTTTTTGCACAATATGGTTAGTGACACCTTTTCTCTTCTCCAGATATTCGATGAACGTTTGCAATAATTTTTCTAGCATTTGCGACAGTCTTCGCCATCTTCGGCACATATTCGTCGATTGAAGACGACTGTTTGACTGTTCCTTGGTTTCTACTATATACCAATAAGTTAATGTTTATTCTACGGTTTCGAAACTACGCTGAAACCATTTCTTATCGGCGCTTAAGCGGCGGCAAACATTGGTCCGAAGTGATCTCACAGTGAGTGACAGCCATCGTGCCGACAGCTTTCTCACTGTGTACAAAAGGCTCCCGATTACTGATTTACTACAAGTTTCCTCTTCCAAAAACAATAAAAAATTTACCGACCGATTTTTTATTCTTTCACACTTCATCAAACAAAAGTGTAAGAATATAGCAGGTGTTTCAAGTAGAAGTACATTTTTCAATAGCCTGTTTTTTGACAGATTACGCGGGAGCTACCGCTATTGAATAAAGTGCTTCTACTTGAATCACCTGTTATATTCTTACACTTTTGTTTGATCAAGTGTTAAGTTGCCATGATATTTTTTTAGTATTGTTTGACATTTCATAATGGAAAGAGTTACACCTGAACAATGTTTACAAATCGTTCAACTTTATTATGCCAATTCACGTTCTGTAAAGAACTTCGCTCAACTTATGGTCAACATATTCGACCTACTGAGTGTACTATTCGCTACATTATCACCCATCTTGCTACTCAGCATTCATTTTTGGATAATATTCGACCGAATAGACAACCTCCAGCAAGTAGTAAAGAAAATATAGCAGCCGTAGCTGAGAGTGTACAGGAAGACCGCGGAGAGTCGATCCGACGCCGTTCGCAGCAACTTGAACTGAACATTTGGAACAACTTTGCGCATTTTATGTCGAGATCTTAAATTGAAAGTTTACAAAATACAGCTTGCACAAGACCTAAAGCTGCTTAAAATTCCCAAGTGACATGGCTTCGCTCTATGGGTTCTTGAAAAGTTCCAAGAAGACGTTCCCTACCCAAATTTTGTTCTGTATCTGGCTTAATGGATATCTAAACAAGCAAAATTGCCGCAGTTGGGACAAAGAGCAACCTGAAGAGATTCAAGAGCTACCATCATCGAGAAAAAAACGATTTGGTGTAATTTGCAGTCCGGTGGAATCATCTTTCCATATTTCTTCAAAAATGAACGTAAACGTCAATGGCGAGCGTTATCGCGCGATGACAACCGTCTTTTAGGTCTGAAATTTAATCTCGTGACCTCGGCAACATTTTATTTCAACAAGACGGTGCCATTTCCTACACATCGTATCAATCACTGGATTTATTGCGAGGACACTTCGGTGAGCAGATAATTTCACATTTTGGACTGATCGATTGGCCACCAAGATCGTGTGATATCACATCGTTAAACTTTTTCCTGGGGGATATGTATGGCCTACAGTCCATGCGGGCAATTCAGCCTAATTTCGCCAGTTATTAGTCAGAATAAGCTTGTAAGGTGTATGTCGGCTTCGTATGAACATGAAACTCTTTCGTTTCAGGTTTGTGCATTCTCACAATATATTCTATAACAATTTTGTTCACCTGGACCATAAGAAATATGTGCGAGTCTAAAAGATAGGTCTAAGTTATTTAAGAAGCCCTTAAGACGTGAAGTGTTTTCAATTTGTCGGGCAATTTATCGACTCAAACAATGCAGTGCAGATATTCATATACACCCCAGTGTATATTTTATTCTTCCAGAGTTAAGCCCTGACAATAATTAGACCGAGCTGCAGGATATCCCATGGTTTGAAAGCATCTTGAATTGTTTATTGCAAAGTGACTTCTCTGTTAGTAATCTTCTTCTGGTATCTTGGGCGTTAGAGAAATCTTCTATTAAACTTATTGCCTTATACAAAGCATAGAATAATCCGATTTTCGTCTCCTGTTAACAACTTGCACTAGTTCAAGTTTATATGTTATAAAACATTGATCTGTTTCACGTTAAAAAAAATACTTCCAGTGTCATACATTTTCCTTTAGTGGGGAGAAAGCCAGCATATTTGGCTCCAAACAAAATCTAAGACAGTTGAAAGTCTGTAGATGATAGAACAATGGTTGTATTTTACGATGCCTCAGGTTTGGACCATTACTTCTACAGTGATACTTAATTTGCCAAGTGAAAACAACGTGATGGTCATTGCTCCCACAATTTATTTAAACTTCATATATTCTCTCTTTGTTAAAGGGGTCATAACCTACTTGCAAACAGAATTAAATTTCAATGCAGCAATCAGAAAGTCACATTGAGGCACAATTATATCGCGAACAAAAGACAAATCAACTTTATTACCGTTAAATGAAAAATTATCATTCATTTTCAAAAGCTTTGACAATAAATATAATTTATATGTTTAAAAACAATTACGCGACATACCTTCGACCACGGGCGGAAAAATGCGAACCCATACATACATATGTATGTACAAACATATGAGCTGGCTGCAAATGAAATTTAATATGCAATTAATACAGCAGCATTGCACAGAAAATTGATATATCCTTCCTTCCGCATTTGACCGTTGTCAGCAGCTGCCAGTTATTGCACAGCCCGTCGCCATAGTTGCCACGCTTTCCATTTCAGTTTTTTTTTTATTTTTGCACACATCCTTGCACACACATCGTTCTTCTTTCTGTACGGCAAGCTGGTCGCGCGGATATGAAAGAGCGTTGCATGTAGAGCCATTCGCCTTTCGGAGGTTGTGAACTGAAGTGTTCTGACACATGACTTTAATTGCAGTCAGAGCCCAAAAAGAGACCAGTTTATGAATATTGAAGCCTTATTGTTAACTACAACCTACTTCGCGCTATATTTATTTGGCATACTATGTCCTAAAATATACATATTGAACCAGGCTTTTATTTGATCCCCTTATCTCTCACATATTTATGAAACTGCGAGAACTGAACATTTGTCAGGGGTTCCAATATTTCTTGAAAATATTTATAGTTTGCGCAAAAAAATAATTTTACTAGTGTCCTAAAAAGCGGTATGTTTCAGTTATTTCATAAATCAAAAAGGCCAGAATACACTTAGTTATTCGGGGACACAGTTTGCGCCAGAAATAAGAAAAAATTCTCATTTTGTTGCATAGAAAACGTGTTAGGAAGAAAGGCTTTTTAATTAAGAAATATATTCCATGTTGAAAGAGAATATTCACATTAAGAGATATCCGAGTCAAAAATAAAAATCTACCGCATGGGTTGTTAATATCATCTAAGACTTCTAACTTTAAGACCACTGTCAAACTTGTCAACGCTTAACTTCTTTTGCAACCGAAATTTGAGAGCGATTATTCCAGAACAATGATAATGCTGATAGGTATAGGTCTATATATATTCATAAAGGGTCACATCGTCTCTTCATATATCTTATTCTATATCATTTTTCACACTTGTCCACCCTAGCATACATTTCAGCGTGCAACGATATGCTACGATTGCTACGTAATGCTTACTTTCAATTATGGCTGCAACTTTTGCCGAAAAATAAAAAGTTGCAGCGAAGAATATGTTGATAAAGAATGGTAAAAATAAATGCAAACGAAAACTTATTTTTGATTGATTGTTTAATTACGAAAGACTTCAAAGAAATGAAAATGCAATGCAAGAACAACATGCAATGGTGCGGCGTGAAAGGAGCGATCGCGTGAGTGGCCCTCTGTTATCGGCGAATTGCAGAACTGCGCATTCATATATGTGAAGACATGGCATGCAAAATAGTGATAGCTTTGCAGGGTAATGACGTTTATTGGAAAATTCAATAATAACAAAGACGAGTTCTTATAATATAGAGGAAATTAAACAGAAGTTATAAAAAGTCAGTGTTATACATTTATTCAATTTTACACCATGTTTTTCTCTATATCTCATCAAACTTGGAGTTATCCCACAAAACCCAAAATGTATGATCTAATGAAGCCATGACCTAGTCGACCATGCATTCGTCTTTTTTTGACACACCAGCCACCTCAGACAAACATTTTTTCTGAATGCAAAGGAGCTTCTTATTCTCTTTGCTAGTCCACTGTATTTTAGTTTTCATTTTGCAAACCAAAAAGTCCTTAAATTCCTTTCATATCCGGTTCCTACAAGCTGCTTTCTTAATCTACTTAAAACTAATTAATTTATAATTTTCTTATTGTTTGTACATTTCCTTTCGTGCCTTCAACACATTTTTGAATTCAATTGGACATACATTTTATAATAGCTTTAGTGTGAGTGTAAAGCTTTCGGTTCATTTTTGATTTCAATGGTAGTCATTAAATATTGCTGAAAGGGGAGTAAAGTATATAAAAGACGCAAGTACATATATCACGCCTTAAACTAGAAGATAGTTGGGCCCAGTTTTTCTTCTAAAACTTACTATATAACCTGCTTCGCACTTTAATTTGATGAATTTTTTAATTGTATCGAATCGTTTATCGAATTCTAGTTAACAATATTTTTGGCTTGAACTTCTAAGTCAGATACTTGTATCGCTCATAGGTTTTAAACTCACTTTAACTTGCGCGGTGGTAATGTACAAAGACTTTTCAGCACTTCAACTTCGCGGCTCGCTTAAGTAAAGTAATACTCATATGCCATATATCACATATCATACGCCAGTTTAAGGCGAGTCTTAATACGATTCGTATGGCTTCGTAATGCCATTGATGTGCTTGTACGCACGCAGGCTTATGCAAGCAATAATGGAAATAATGGAACTTTACATACGGGTAATGGCAAGCCATTATAGTTCTTTACACGGCATAATGAGTTGTAATTATATGTTGAACCAAAAATGTTTCTTTTTCGCGAAAATTAATGGGTTTTTGAAATCTCATATAAGTTCTTTTCAACTCGTCAAAACCTGGAGTTGGCGAATCGAAAAATCAATTGGCATAATTGAATATTGAATGATTAGCAAGCGATTATGCAACTTGCTTTTACAAATTTTAACTGTCCACTATACAGAAATTTCCAGTTTAAGGTCTTCTGTGGACGTTGTCTTGTAACAATTCTTTTCTCTGAAAATGGTCAATTCACTATGCAATTATTCTCTTTGCGCTTGGGCGAAAAGTATGCAATACAGAATCCATTGTTGTTCTTATTTTTGCAATTTATTTGTTTTCGCCTGCAATTGTCTACATGCCATATAATTTCGAAATTATCCGTTAGCGGGCGTGCAAGCCAGTTGCTAATTGGAAAATTCACTTAAAACAGCTTGCAGTGCTTTAAATGGATTACCGGCAGCAGGAGGCTGAAGAGAAGCCCTAAATGAGATTTTCCTTAGTGTCGCACACAGCTTTGGCCAAACTAAAATGGCTGCGTGTTTGTTGTATTTACTTTGGTAATGTCACGAAGTACCTTCGGCGCTGCATCGCTTTGCCATCGTTACCATATTGCCCACTTTGCCATTGTTCGCTAATTACAAATGTGCACACCAACACACATACACACACATATATGCAAACACCAATACACAAGTACACATGTAAGGCTTACTGAATTAAAATTCTACCAGTAAGCTGGTAAGTGAATGCAAGCAGTTTGTCGCCCTTTGGCGTATTTGCAACAGCTTTGCCGGCATCTACAGGCCAGTACTTCGACGCCTACGGACAGTGTTGTAGAAAAGTACAAAGCCGAAATTTTCGTAAGCAAGCTGGAGCAAAAAAAAATAAGCATTATTGTGGTCTATTGCGTAGAAAAGTTACTTACATTTGCAGTTTGCTTAGCTGCTTGTGTGAGGATGCGAGTATATATATATGTTTTGTTGTTGTTTCAGCACAGATTTCCTGCTTGTGCAATATCTGTCTAATGCCTATGCCTTTCCTATGTAAATGTGTGCGCTTTTCTGGAATTTTATAAGCATTTTAGTGCAACTTGCACTCGCCACAGTTGGTATAAACGCTTTGTTGTTGCTATTCATTTCGACATACAAATTTTGCCAATTGCATGCTTCGGTTGCTTGCTAATGCGTACATTTTCTTTCGTTTGCTTGTTTCCTGCCTTCCTTTTATTTGCCCGTACGTGTCCGACTGCACCGTTGTGCTTTTCACCTTTCTCTCTCTCTTCAATTAGAATTTATACATATGTATGAGTGTGTATTGGGGTAATCCTTGTATGTAGGTGGACTCATTACACTTCAGTTTTCTAAATTCTCATACCTTACAGCATGCCTCTGCTCTGATGATTGAAAGTATCACGATGTTCCAACGAACTCGAACTCGAAAAAATGGTTTAAAATTCCGCTACAAAACTTACTTTCGGTAGCTTAATTGTTTAGCCAATTTCTTAAGTTTAATACCGAATGTAGATGTGTATTATGGTAGTTGAAGATCTCATATTGAGCGTTCCGGCTATTGTAGTGTTTTAAGAATTTTTCTCTGATTCTAAAACCCTCTCCAAGTCCATCAGACATCGCATATGATATATTCTAGCATAATATTACCGCTTGAATGAGAGTGAAAAATATCAATTTATTTCCAATGAGTGCCACCCTAAAGCATTTCTACTACATTTTTCACTACCACTGGCGCCTAAATGTAGGCAAGCGTGTGTATTCGGAGTTATCAAAATAGCTCGTCGTCGTTTCGTTGCATTCGGTCTGCGCTCGTTTGATGGGTTTTGGCATTTTTGGGTTTTGCACTCAAACTCTGTTTGCTTAGTATTTGTATTTTGTTGCTCTTTTGCCGTTTAACTGCATCTTTGGTTAGATTTTGTAGCTTGTGTGTTTGGGGCACTTGCAAAATCTGCGCAAAAATCCGATTAAACTTGCACTTCACAAGGGCGGTTTGTGCATACCTATGTCTGTGTTTATACTAAAGGATATGCGAAGATTTTGTATGTATAGTGTTAAAGATACAAACATACACCAGTTGGTGGCACAATAATAACACAGAAAAGTAATTTAATTTTTCGGAATATGAGCTTGTTCTTTTCGGAAGCCATCAATTATTATTTTTGCGTTTTTACATAAAAAGTATAGCAATTTTAAAGAGAAGTTTTTAATAAAATATTTGAATGGATTTTTTTCTGGTTTTTTTTACCATAGTTAGAGTAAAATTGTTATACTCCGTATAGGGTATATAATGTGTGTCACTATGTTTGTAACAGCTAGAAAGAAACGCTGGAGACTCTATAAAATATATATGTACATATACATATGTATATTAATATATGTATATACAAGTATATATACAGTGTGACGAGTTGAGTCGATTTAGCTATGCTCGCCTGTCCGCCTGTCTGTATATACGCGAACTAGTTCTTCAGATTTTGAGATATACAGTTGAAATTCGGAAACAGGTACTTTTCTCTCCAAGAAAATGCTTTTTTGACGGAACCATCGACAGGACCACCGATAGGACTACTATATCGTAAGCTGCCATACAAACTGAACAATCAAATTCAAGTCCCCTTATGGAAAACTTTTATCCAAGGCAAGGTATAAAAATTGTTCCGCAATTTTTTTCGGCTACCCTCGTACTACCAATACGTTTTATTTGTCAACTTTTTATGTATCAGGTATACTATATATGTATATACTTCAGTAATTTATTAATTTATTTTGTGTTCACTGTGCTCGCGCTTCCCTGCGTTCACAAAATATTTAATTATAACTATTTGCTTGACCACAAGAACGCCGGGTATTTTATCGATAGCCATTCGCTTGCAAGCTCTTAGTTAGGTTGTGTATATTGGCCATTATTGTAGTCACTTCACACCTAGCCCGACGCTTCCTTCCGCCCCATCAAATAATAATACGCAAATGATTAAGCGTGGCCATTTTTAATTCATCATTTACCGCAATCGAAACAATGCGGGGGGTGCTATTAAAATCTTGTCTCCTGGGCATCGTAAATGTAAGCCGGGCGACTGCATGTGGTGTATTGGTGGACAGCAGGTGTGCATGCATGCAATTATAACCGGTGCGCACATACACAAACCCAAATACACGATTATGTGGCGAATGTGAAATTGAATATATGTACATATGTATGAATATGCAAACAAACGAGTAGCGGTAAATTCAATATAAGCATTTGACGGTGAACGCTTAATCATTAATATCGATTAAGTGATATTGGAAATGATAGCCTTTTTGTTGCATGTGGCAACAATATGCCACACGGAGCAATAAATGGCAATAACAACAGTTCCTTTACCACAATACTCCGGTGAGGTATGAAATACATACATATACATATGTACATACTATATGTTGTAAGAGATATACAAGTATGCGGTACATGTTGGCGGCCATCAGGTGAAATTGTTTGATATTATGTTCCTTTCGCTCATTATACAGTCAATATATTCGAAATTGAAATTATAATGAAATTGATAATGGTACTGTTATTGGTAATGGTATTGGTAATGGTAATGGTACTGATATTGGCAATGGTATTGATAATGGTATTGGTAATGATACTGGTACTGGTATTGGTAATGGTAATGGTACTGGTATTGATAATGGTATTGGTAAAGGTAATGGTATTGGTAATGATACTGGTACTGGTATTGGTATTGGTAATGGTAATGGTGTTGATAATGGTAATGGTAATGATACTGGTACTGGTATTGGTAATGGTAATGGTAGTGGTACTGTTATTGGTGGTTATGGTATTGGTAATGATACTGGTACTGGTATTGGTAATGGTAATGGTACTGGTACTGGTACTGGTACTGGTATTGGTACTGGTACTGGTACTGGTACTGGTACTGATACTGGTATTGGCACGGGTACTGGTACTGGTATTGGTACTGGTACTGGTAATGATACCGGTAATAGTATTGATAATGGTATTGGTACCGGCAATTGTTAATGGTACTTATAATGGCTCTAAATGAAATTATGTTACTATTACTACTTTGTACTATTATACTTTTAAATAAAATTATGTAATATAAGAAAATAATGATAATGATAATTGCATTATATTGGTTAAGAATTAATTAATAATTAAAATTTATTAATCAATGGTAATAATAAATACCAATAGTAATTGTTGAAATAATATCTACAGCGCTAGATATCAATAATCACGAAAGCAACTAATTACTCTTTTTAATTAATAATCTAGTAATTAATTAATGCATTACTAAGCTGGCTAGTATTTACTTCCGCAAACACAAAACAATTTATGCCTTTAACATAGCACTTTTCATTCAATTTCGTTTTTTAGCTCAACAACCCACAGAATATTTGGTTAAAAAGATAATTTCACGCATTAAGCTTAAAGGAAGTTCTTTGAAGATAATTTCAGGCGTGACAGCAACAAAATGGCACAGCATATTCCCTCTTGCATAATAAAAGGCTATAAATAATATTAAATTTGCAATGTGCCATCGAATTCATATAATTTACCGCCTTTCTTGTTCCCGTTGATTTTGTTACTCTTTGTCGCCTATATCGATGACGTCGGTGACTATTAGTTATAATACTATTTTATTTCTTCTTTTTCACTTATTTTCACACGTTCATATTTTTTGTACTTTTTTGCACTTGCCTACAGTGGAAGGCAAGACACTTGAATAGCGCTCTAACATGATAAATTGCTTTGATGGCTGTGGGCAGAAAAGCAGCTTGAAAGCGGCATTAAATTCTAAAAGCAGGTCACTAGCAAGCACATAGCACGGATATTGCACATACACAATACACATATACATTGAAGTATGTATGTACATACTCAAGTGTTGTGAACTGTGCTGCCATTTAGCGCCTTTATGGTTTAAGGCATTTCTGATGCATAGCACTTCGCTGTGAACTCAAAAATCGAGCAATAGAGGTAATGGGGAGAAAATAACTGCAATAAAAGCTATTAAGCAAAAATAACTTGATATTCGATTGTGTGAGTAGAATTTTATTTTCCTCTTCGGAAATACTTTTATTAGAATTCCAAATGCTTTGAAATGTACTGAGCGGATCAAAGTATGGCATCAGTGGCTTCTAAAGCTGCCAGCAAATTTCTTTTAATAACTAAAGAGTGAAATTAAGGAAACAGTTTTTCAAAAACGAAATATATCTAAATTCTAATTTGTTGTTTGTCCTTTTGAAAAAGGAGGAACTCATTAATATAATTTTTGTTCAGATCGATTACTAACTATGAATCAGGGAAGGGTATCCATTATCTCAATTACGAGTAATAATGTGGCACATATCCTTGAAAATTTTTAAATTTTTTTTACTTAGTGTTACTATCCAGCTAGTACATCTTCGATAAGCTGAAAAAGAGCACTGGCACCCTCAAGAAGAATGAGGCATTTTCCAACGGCGGCGTATATATGTACTTAAATAAGCCAATATAGCACTTTCAAAGCAATTCCTTTACGAGATTATATCTCAAATATAAGTTCATTAAGTTTTCTACCATCTCCCGCTTCCAATTGGTTTCACAACAATTTACCATAAACTTTCCTTACTCACTGAGTACTCACTCCATAAGAGGTCAGGTCTCTGGAAACAAAAGAATGGTGAGCTAAATGCTTCTATAACATCGAATCAAAAACAATCCGTCTTCTTTATTTTCTTCATTCAAAAACTGTACTGTGCTCATTAAACAATTTTTATGAATTTCAAAACCTATCAATAGACAGAAAATAAAATAAATAAATTAAAATTTTTGTTTGTGATTAAAATACAAAAATTGCCTATTTTTTTATTTAATTTTGCCGTGTAAGTTTCCCGTCAAAAATCAATTGTGCACAATTGCAGAGAACGCCATTAAAAATGGCCGCTGCCGATTTTGATCAAGTCCCAAACGAAATGGTGGTACCGTTGGAAATTCCCCGAATGCGTACAGTCAGCGAAGAGTTGGCATTTTGTCAATTGCTGTTTCATAATCGCAATTCGCGCAAAGTAATCGAACCGATTTATGAAAGGAAGTTTACACGTGTGCCCGAAGAGCCACAAAAGGTGCAGGAGCGTTGCCGTGAGCGACAATGTCTGGAAAAAAAGATTAAGGCCAGGCGATCGCCTTCGCTACCGCCAACACCATTCACATATATGGCAACGAAAAACTCACCACGTTCTGCCAATTTTTATCGAAAGTAAGATGGGGATGTTTTGCGCATACATACATACATATATAAATGATTAATGGTGGCCACTCCGAATAAACTAAATTGTTTCAACGCTGATATATTTATTTTATTTTTCGCAGAAGGTTCTGATAACAATATTAAGCTGATACTTTTCGCGAGCCCGTGTTGCCTAGAGGAGATTTCTCAACGGTAAGCTACAAAATTACCGCAGGTAACCTTGGTTGGGAAGTTAGTTACTTGTACTGAAATCTTTAAATATAGTCGGGAGATAGTTGATGTGGTACTTCGCAGAGTAAGCTGATACGTTAGGAATATCGATAAGTCTGGTCAGTTTTGAAGAAGCCAATTTTATCAATTTATCGTGTTCCCTGAAGATTTGGTACGTTAGGATTGATTATGAAATGCGTGAGCTCTTAAACACAAAGTACTCTTAATGAATAAAAATAGAGTCACATAATGCCTGTAACCTCTGCTTGACAATTAGTGAGCTCTCACTGTTTTTCACAAGTCGTGTTAGCGGTTTCTGAGTTTTCTGTCCACATAGTTATAACGGATTTGTTTCAAAATTCATAGCACGTTTTTTCATCTTCGACAAAGAGTGATACAACTCAATGACTTCAATCGTCTTAAGAATTTCATTCTTTAAAGAGAAAAGCGGATTTCTATCATCTTCACATTTCTCCGTAACAGAATATGAAATTGAATAACTTAAAACTTAAGCTTTTGTTAAGCTAACGCAGCTGGCACTAAGCTATCACATTTACCTCATGACACCCTGATACCGTTGAGACGCTACGAATGCATGCAGGTGTTTAAACAAGCTTAATAGAGGTGCGTGTTCGTAATTTGTGTTTTTGTTATTATTGCCGTTAACATTACCATTAGCCATGTTGGGCATGCACGAATTGCGGTTTCGGAAACACAACCACTAATATATGTACTTATGCAAGCATGTACCATAATTATCACGTGAATTAATGAACGAATTACTATGCTTGTAGGTTTATTGATCAATTTGAGTAGAAATAGGCCTTAGGCGACCATTCTGACATATTCAAGTTCTCCATAGCCTAGCAGAAAAATTGTAGACACACAAAATTTGGAAAATATTCTCGTTATTTCCTTACTGTGCAAAGTTCGACTCAAATAATTAACAAAAACGAGTACAAAAAACAGAAAGTTCAAAAAGCTAAAAAATGATGGTATGATAAAGACACTAAATTAATTCATAAATAATATATGATCGCAAAATATGCTTGATTAATTCTATAAAATGTTTTCTGTTTCTTTAGACTGTATCAAAATGCAATTAATTCTATTTTATGTATATCCAATACTCCAAAAAAAGGCCACCGCCTTTTAAAGATCTCCACTATAGGAACCTCTGCACAAAACTTTGCCTCAGCACGTAGTTAACGCTTTGTCTTCATCAAACGATTGTGTCTTTTCCGATTCACTGAAGCCATAAAATGGAATAATGCTATAAATATCCTTTGACAATCACTAAGTATTCTTGTATTTTAACACCTGCACATTCACGCGTTAATGCCTCACATCTCACCGTTATATATGAGCCCATCAAATCAAATCGACGCAATTTCGATTTTATGTTTATATAATTTTTTCATCTCACGAAGATATTTTAAGAAAACGCTTTCGATTTATTATTTTATTCGCAGATTCCAGAAAAAAAAACTACAAAATCCATTGAAGTTCATTTCCGAATGAAATGAATTCAATTTCGTATGCTAGAAGAACTTATTTATTGTTTATATTTTTAGCTGTCACCGCGGAGCAAGGAATATGTATTACGTACCATTTATTGGTGCCTGAATATTCCACGTAATGCCTGGTATTAGTTTTCAAATTGTGCTCCCCGTTGTTGCTATAGTTGTTTGCATGTTTGATTGCTGGCTGCTTTGCGACACGCGCTGATTGTCAAAGCCACCGCTATTACCTGGTTTTCCTTACCGTCATTCGCTTCGCATGCTCATATGTTCACGGTGTCGTTGTCTGTCGGCAACAACAAACATTTTAAATCCTTCAAAAGCGCGAATTTGTATGCCTCCCAGTACTTCAACACACATCTACTTGCAATACCTGTAAGGAGATCGCTGCGAGAGCATACATTAGCCGCAGTACGGTTTGAAAAAGTTTTGAGTAGGTTGAAGCAGAAGAAAGGAAGCATCAAGTTCGAGCAATGCCGGCGCATAAAATTGTCTCAGGAGAATATATAGGGTGTGTTGAGTCCACACTTTCAACCAATAATTTTTATAATGGGCTATGGATACTTGTATTCTTATTTATTTTATTGAGATTTCGATAAACGTATGGTTGAGTCACCAGAGTCATCAGAGTCGATAATCGCTGTGTTTGGAATAGTGCGATTAGAAAAAAAAAACAGAAATCATTATAATTGGTTTTTATATATAAAACGGGCCTATTTGTGTCATATTCGGCATAACTTGGACACACTAGCTATGGTGTATTCCAGTTCACACAATAGCGGGCCCCTTCTACTTTCTTTAGCCAGTTTTTTTAACTCATACTATAGTCGAGATTTGTTTACATACTTTTTCGCTCCAGATATTGTATGTCAAATAGACTTAATACTGTTTGGAAGAAGGGTGCAATTATATTGATACCAGATTTTCTCCATAGACAGGTTGAGCTCTCAAAAGCTGAGTAGGTTATAAGGTACGTACTCGTACATTTTAAAGATATGACTGTCTGATGACGCCCTTACTTTTATAACTGTTATATGAACAAAACAAGAGTACCCTGAGGAACATCTTATAACGGTTAAAAAACACAAAGTATGCATCAAGCTGTAGGTAATAGATGTTGTTAACTGGCAAATAAAAAAAAAATAAAAAATAAAAAAATAAATAAATAAATGAATGAGAGCACAAATAACTGTAAATCATTATGTTGCCAGAGTATGATGTTGCAATGGCAAACATCTCCTCACATAATAACAGCTGCCTCAATTCTAGCAACAACAACGCCAAAACTGTGGTAAAAGCATTACCAACAGATTGTAACAAATTTGAGCAACTACTTGTAGAAAATCCTTGCTTAAGGATACCTTAGCAAAACTAATGCCATACCAATCAGCTTCCGCGGCACTCATCTAACTACTTGAAACAAATATTGTCGAAAGTGAGCCATAATTTGCATATGTATACCTTAAAATATCTGCTATACATACAACGATATGCAAATGTGTGCGGATGTGCTTCAAATGAAAGCCCCCATATGTGTGCTTTTAAGTTTTCGCTACGCTCGCTGTTGCGTCTGTTTGCGCAGCTGTTTAACTTGCTGCCGCATTTTGCTAACGCTTCAATACAGTTGCAATTGCAAGCAATTATCGTCAAGCAACAGCAGCTGAGCTTGAACATTTGCCTTCCTCTACCACATTTCATTTCAGCTCCTTCTATGTGTGTGTTTACGTATATCTATGTTTTCCAGGAATTTAATGCCCGGTGCTGCAGTGCCTGAGGCAAACACACAGCTATGTTTGTGGCACAAGAACTTTAAACTATTTTTCAACTTTTTACATGCTCTTCTTCAAACTCAACCAGTTTTAGCACTTTAATCAGATACTTGAATGCTTTCATAATACTTTCTTAAGTGGCGTATGAGTAACGGTTGGGATTTACTAAACTAATGGAAGTGTTAACTAACATTCGCGTAATAGTTGGAATGGCTGAAACTCATCGGTTGAATAGATACTCTAATAAATAACTATATAAGCCAATATATCTATTGGTAAGCGCCTTAGGCCCACCCTTGCTCGAATAAAACTTTAACTTGTTTATTTGCATCTCTATGAGCGGAAGTTGTGATTTTGTGGCTGGTAAAATTTGGAAATATTACTGTACTGCCGACGTCGCATCCTTCTGCTGAGACTTATCTGCAATCAGTTTCAATAAACACCTTGACGTGTCAACTATTATATACAATATATGTATATATTACCCATCAGAATGGTTGCCTGTAGGAAAGTCCTTTCAATTAAGGAATATACAATACATTCCCTGCACGTGTTTACTTCGCGATCATACCTACCCTGTATAAAGCCCAGTTTATTATTGTGACTCTATGTAATTTTACTCATCAGTCGGTCAAGGAGCCCTAAGCACCAACCCCTAACAACTCACAAGACTCCTCTCAAAACAAGAACTCGTATGATCTGAGTCATCTGATCAATGAAAGTTAGATTTCCTTACAGGGCATGAATTTCCCGTTTTACATGTACCATACATAAGCGTTTATCATCTGAAACCGTAGTGCTGTCTTTACATATTTGCATGTGTGTATATGCGAGGCTGGGATGCCGTAGCAGTTGATTTGACGGCTCCAAATGGCTGTATTGAAGTTGAGTGCATTTTCGTGCTTCCTAATCACCTAAAATGATTGATTTTATTTCCATCTATTACTCAAAATGGTTGAAGTGTAAAATCATTATTGCGTCAATATAATAAATTAAAGCAAATAAATTTAGATTTGTTAAGTCATCAAGACTTGCATGTTAGACACGCGCTTATATAGCACAAGAGAAACAAACGGTCTCAAAATAACGAGAGATATTTGATGATGACTGAATGAGTTTCATTTATTAATTGATTCACATCATTCAAATTAGGCAAGTGACGTCATTGTGGTTCTCTCGAACGTGACATAATATTTTAGATTGAAATATAAGTGAGTTTAAAAGGGAGAGGAATCTTAATAATATGGTATATTAATTAATTTTGGAGCCTGTAGTAAGAGCTGTAATTGCAGTGGTAGCCGATGGAGTGGTAGAAAGGGCTTAAAGGAATTTTCAAGTGATTGCAAAGATAAATATAGATCAACATTAGGAAGAACACTGATTTTTGGTCTTTACATATATAGAAAAAGGCCTGAAAATATCGTTTTACATGTTTCGGTTTCACGGTCTTCATGGTATACGAGTATGTGGACTGCAAATGGGTGCAATAGCTGTCGGAAAAATACCAAAAATAGGAGCGCACAGCGGTTCAGTAATACTTTATAAATAGTACTGCAGAACTAGGGATTGGTTTTGCTAAAGTGACCTGAATCTATACTGAGAACTCGAGGATGAATTATGTTTTGTAAACCAACTGAAATATATTTTCTATGAAATGTAAAAGGCTGAGATATACCATAAAATATACCATAAAAAATGTAAACTGAATAAATTATCATCCCTCAAACATTTCTGCAGCATAATCAAACGAACAAATATGAGCAACTTATTACACCACAAAAAAACATTTAGGATCACACCTACAACGAAATGAGATTCTCAGCTTTCACCTCGATATGGACAGAGAAATATTTCTTGATATCCTATACCGGATGCACTTAATTTATATTATTACTTAATTGTGAATTACTATTTAGAATTAAAATTTTCGTAATTCATGTTGACAAAATATCTATTTTTATTTTTTTAATGTCTAAAGATTACAAACACCAAAAAGTGTCTTTATGCAAGTGAAATTATAAAATGAAACGGCTAATTGCAATCAAATGTAAAAACAAATAACAACAAAAAGTTTAAATTGACATTGTTTACTTCTGAGCTGAATAAAAATTAAGCAAACATGTACTTGTCGCATTATTGCCACGAAACTAACGAGCACAAGCAGGGAAGCAATTGAGCATGATAAATATGAATATATTTTCTAACTTGGGTAAAACAGATTCTTCAGCTAGCTTTTAGCTTAATAGAGGCTGGGTTTGTCTACTTTCTTTTCATTATTTCAGAGTTCTTTAGTTGTATTTGTCATATTAACTTCGGTGGGCTTTGGCAGCTTTTAAAGAAGAATATTTTTTTTTTGATTTCTGTGCCTTTTTTACAGCACTGGTGGGGAACAAATTTACATAAGCGAAACTCAATAAAGTGACGCTTGAAAATGATATACATTTGTGCTTCAATATGTTTCGCTAAAGCGGTGCTTTCAGTGATGTAACGATTCGTGCTTTTACGAAGGCATAAAGCTGAATTTTTCGTAGCCATGTTATCCCCTGAATTTCCCCCGAAAGCTGCGATTTCAGAAGTTCTGTAACTGTAACTCTCGAAACACCTTGTCGGCTCATTCATATTCCCATGTGTTTAAAAGCAGCCTGCCAATAGCGGTTTTCGAGCACTGAAGATGGCGTTAGTACCACTTTAATGAAGCAGTCGCATACTTTCTTGCATGAATTCAACTCGAAAACTTTGTTGTGAATACATACTTGGGTTATAGGAAGTGAACCAAATTTAGCTCGTGGCTCATCGTTGATAAAAATCTGATTCCTTTTAACTATTAAAGTGGGTGTTTCTGGTTTTGACTGATGAAATTCGTGCGGCTAGTTCGTCAATCACGGAGCTGGCAACTCAGCTAGGAAGCAAAAAATAATGTTCTTTACGACAGGAGCGATGTAAAAATATATAAGTTTATATATAAATGAAACTTTTCATATTCATAAGAAAACTTAAATAGAATTAAATTTCATTATTGTAAGAATACTTATTCAAGCGCTTTTGTTTTACCTTAAGTGGAAGATTGAAGAAAGTTTAGCAACAAAATCTGCATTGAATTATGAGCTTATACCGAAAATGTGTTGATGTGACGAGCTTAATAAAATAAACAACAGGAAAAGTTGTGTCCAGTGTCAGAGCTAACGAATAATCAACATACTTAGGAGTCTATAAGTATATACATATGTATGTATGTATGTACACGTAAAGTGTGTTTTCAAACATTTAATAAAGTTAGCTAAATTTTCACTGTGATTATCTAAAATATAATTTTCATTTAAAATTTGAGCCTTGATGGAAATGTGTACAACAACAATAAGTTGGAATAAGCGCCAGCAGTAAGGTTTAGACACCTGACTTTTACTGCTTACAGCTCATTTTTCCAACATTCGGTTTAAGATAACTTTGGTAGTTAGAAACATTCGTGTTTATGAAACATTTCGGAAGCTATATTACCAACGAACACTGCTGTTAGATGCCAAGAAGTTGCTTTGGCATTATGGAAAGCAGTTTCTGCCCTCCAAAGTTACAGTATATGAAATTTCGTCAAAAATATAATAGTAAAATATGTTTAACTGCTCGCATTTCACAATTTATGAATCTAAAACTTTAATTCATTGAAAAATGAAGAAATGGCAGTTGCAACATTTTCAAAATATCAATTATGTGTTGCCTGCACTATTAAATTATAACAAAATGCTGTTTTTTTGTTTAAGAGCTGAGCTAAAAATGCGCCCAATCGGTGGAAAATTTTAATAATATAATACTGATAGCGCTATTAGCTAACGCCAATAACAGATAAAACGCTCACAAAAAACAACAACAACAATGTTACATACACATTTTGCAATTAAGAGCTTAATGACGGCGAATGCAATTTTGCGCATTAAAAAATATAAACGAGCCAAATAAAGTATAAACAATTAAATGAAAATCGTTACATCAAAGTCTGTGTTGGAATTTACGCATCAATTTAAATTACTTTGTGACAACGGCTTTACGTGCCAATAAATGTGCGTCAAAAGCATTTTTTTTTAATAAACAGAAGTTTTTATGCGCTCACACACACACACAGAAACGCAAACAGATTAATGCAAATACGGCGAAAATGCACTAAAAAATAGCTGTGAGTAATTGGCAATTTCGTGGAATTTATTGCAAAGTGATGTGAAACAAGAAACCGATTTGACAGCTAAATAAAAACTGCAATTTAAAACAATTATATAAGTAACTATTAAAATTTCAAATTGCAACAAACAAATCAAATAGTGAGCACACTTTAACTTAAGGGGGAAACTTAAGAAATTTAAAAATTATTTTGCAGGATATGCAGGTAGTTAAAGAGTGTGTTTTTTAGATTCAAATTAGAGCATAGTGCTTGAAGTGAAGTGAAGTAAGCTGACCGCACTTAGCCGGCAATTATACAAGAAAGTATTGAACGAAGCTGTCGTTGAAGCAGTTATTGTTATTATTAAAACAGTAAAAACTTTTCCCAACGTTACGTTACGTATGTATGTAGGTCAGTTTGTCATGAAAATAGAGGAAGATAAAATTTGAGATTTATGTACATATCTTGCTACCTTTCGAAAGTGTCTCGATTATTCATTGTCTGTATAATAGGAAACTGTGAAACTTACCAGATAAAAGCGAAGTCCATGTCATTTCCTTTATAATAGGCATAAACTGTTTTAGAAAACTTAGTGATAGTTCTTTTCGAAAAAATCTTCAGAAAAGACAAAGTCTTAGAATACCAATATTTTAGTCAGCTGATGACTGACTTAGCTCACGATTTCTCTTCTTGGCCTCGAAGCATCGGATTTTGTTCTTTCGAACGTTTTAAAGTTCCAATGGTCTTTATGTGATAAATATCTTTTGCGTTCCTAAAGTTCCAAATGTTGTTCGTGTTGTAGTTCGCATAACATCGCCATTTGAAGTCGCTTAAAAAAATTATTAACAATTACGCCAAATTCCAGTTCCATGCTGATTTTAAGTTACATGCATTTTAGTCGCTAAATAAATTTCATTGATGTAACTCCTGACCGAAGGCAGGATATTCGGAGTATTAACATCCACAAAGGGGATATAAGGCGGCTGTTCGAAGTTATGAGCTACACTTGACCGAATTTTAAGATAGCATTGTGGGTATTATGGCATTGAACTGTGAGAAAAAGCTTTCGTAGAAGAGCTAATAAACCATATTCTTAATTCACTCTCCATGGGTACTCTAACCAACCAGAATTTGCTCAGGAGTATACTCAAATCGCACATGTATGATACATACGAGTACATAAATATATGTATATATGTATTTTTTTTTAGTTTCTTACAAATTGCTACTCTCTGGAGTACATTGTTGCCGAAATTGGCAGCTGTTGAAAGCAGATGAACGTTTAATTCGAGCGAATAATATTAGTAAATTTTTGTTTGTGTGAAGCAAGTGACCATAAGAGGTGTCAGAAATATGAACTCCTGCTGTTGGTGCTCAACAAATATTTCTTATCACGGATTTCATACTGGAATGAGGACATTTTTTTTTTAATTATATTAGATTTGTTCTATGTTAGTAATATTTAAAGTTTGATCTCAAAAGCGAAGAGCTAAAGTGGACCGAATGTCAGATTTTCCAGTGAGTAGCATAAGTAGGACTAAAATTTAAACGTTGGGGAGGACTTGAACATGCCAGAGTCAAAAAGTGAATTTATTTTCTAACTTTTCTCTGCAAAGAAGATAGCGGCAGTGAATTGAAAATGTGTTCATTTAATATTTGTGCGTGCCACCCTAATGGTTATGCGCTTGCTTATTTACCTCGAAAGTTTTGGAATTCTAATTTACCAACTACAAAATTCATAAAATAAAATAAATATTAATTTTATGGGATTTGTAGCGTTCGTCTTCTTGTGTTCCATTTTTCGTGATGGCCACAAGATAAAGCAACACAAATTCGACGAAATACAGTTTGATACATACATATACAGTTACTCATTCTGAACACCAACAGTTCTAACAGGTAAGAGAGTTGAAAGACGGCACTCCAACCACTGGAGAATTGTTTAAAGCAACGATAGATAATTTTGCTTGTGTTCTCAGCAACTTGTTTCCAATTTCTATGCTACAAAACTTGTGTCTGTTTGTGTGTATGTGTTCCGTATTGGTATGCCTGCGTGTCTCCGTGTCACCTTAAAATAACAGACACATTTGCGTTTGAAAGCACAGCTACACCTTTTAGCTGAACATCACGTCCGTTGCACGACATGCTGTCCTGCCAGTCGAATCTATGCAAAATCAGGTCAAACAAGACACGGGCGCCGACACTTGTAAATGTCATCAAATTTCTCGACACTCAAGCGCAAACATTTTCATGTCAAATTTCTGCTTGTTAATTTTGTTGTTGTGTATTATGGGTATTGTCATTTTCTTAATGTCATTGGCATTAAAACAACACAACCAACAACTGTGCGCCATAGCCATTGAGCTGCAAAGGCTTTAAAGTCTCTCAACGTGTACTTTATTTCCGTGACCAAGCAGAGTTTACGGTGTTGCTTATAACTGTACTTAATATTAAACCTGTGGGATTTGATGACAGCTTCTTGTTTACGCAATAACACTTGGTTTCGCCAAAAAAATATGGAATTACTATTTTCATGGTAAAATGAAATTTTCTTATTTGGGTTTGGAGAAATTGTAATCGAGAAGAGGAAACTGTAACTTTAGAGTAGGTCTTGCGTCATATATATATAAGTATATATTGACGAAGAATAGAGACTTTTAAATCTACAAAATTCTTCAAGGTGAATATTTCTCTGCACAGCTTACTGTTGTCGTTATTAAACAAGAGCTGACGTCATAGTAGATGGAATGCAATTTGTACTTAGTCATCACAAACTTAGTGTATAAAAGGACATACATTTTTGGTAACGTATATTTATGGTGTGATTGAATATGCATCGAGCAACATATTGACAGAAAAGAACGGATGACGGAAGGATATCTAATATTTGTCCAAAAAGAGAGACAATCGTATCAAACCTAAGCGCAGTTAGTAACATGCAATCATAAAAGTATCAAGATCACACTGATGTGTTGTTCAAATTCTTGAACAGAGTAAAGAGTGAAATTCAAAAAACTGAGACATGCAAAAAGAGTTGTAGTTTGGAAATGACCATTTGCTCCAATAATATAAATTTAAGGCTTTAATGTATAAAAATGGTCCAAAAGTGTTTTCTCTTATTCCCTCAAAAAGCAATGCTTAATTAACACAAGAAATGCTTTATGATCCATTTTTTTGTAAACTAACACAAGTTGCTTTACAAAAATTCTATATTTTTTTAGTACCCAATAAAAATCATATATGTAGATGGTAATAGTAGAGTAATAGTATTATCTATGTGTGTCAGCCTCAGTAAAGCGTGGACGCACTTTTCTTGGAATTTAAAAATAATAGCAAAATTTCCCGCAAATATCGAGAATTCGACTCAAAAAGTGACATATTCAGTTGAGAATAAGTTTGGGATGCAAACAGATCTCTACAAATATTTTGTTGGGTTAATGTTGGCACAAATATCCAAGATTGATATAAAATGATTTAATCGATTTAGTTGATAAGTGCCTGACCCTAGAGACATCCATTGGAAAGCGGCGGAATAAAAGTTGTAGACCTAATGTAATCATTGAAAAAGAAACCGATATTAGTATACCTTTCCACAGAAAATTCGATCAACAATAGCTCGAATATTGATAGATAAAGGTAAGGGCCTCAATATTCAACATTATTAAAATATAGCAGCTATAAATAGAAGCGGGTAACAAAGACTTTGAAAACGACAGTCAGTCGATACGCGGACGAGCACGGTGCCAATTGAAACTAAAACTAAAAAATTTTTAAGAACATTTTGTAAAAGAAAATAAAAACATTTTTGTGTAAAATAAAATAAGAACATTTTTGTAAAATAAAGACTTTTCTTATAATAAATACGAATCCACACCTACATAAATTCAAATAGATTCAGCATAAAAGTCTTTAAATGTTGTATATATATGTACTATATGTCTATTGATTGAAACCTAATTGTAATATACTACTGTGCCTAAAAAATAAGGTGACATTGTATTTATTTTGAAAATTCTTTATTTATTCTTCCAAATCAATTTCATCCCCTTCAAAGTAATCCCCTCCCGATGCAATGCACTTATGCCAACGGATTTTCCAATCTTCGAAACACTGGTTGTAGTCACTTTCCGGGATGGCCTTCAGTTCCGTCTTCGCTGCGGCTTGAATCTCCTCTATCGTATAAAAACGGTGTCTCCGGAGCGGTCTTTTGAGCTTGGTGAACAGCCAGAAGTCGCACGGCGCCAGATCAGGTGAATACGGTGGTTGCGGAACGATATGGGTTGAGTTTTTGGCGAAATGATCACGAATTTTTTCCAAAAAATTCAATGTTTTCGGTACCAGTCGAGATTTGACGCGCTTGAGGCCCAAAACTTCATCAGCAAGGTCTCTAATTGTTAATCGACGGTTTTTCAACACCAAATCTTTGATTTGTTGAACGTGAGCTTCGTCGGTTGAGGTTGATGGTCGCCCTGGACGCTCTTCGTCTTCGACACGTTCACGGCCGGCTTGGAACTCACTATACCACTTGTAAACATTTTTTTAGACATAGCCTCATCACCAAAGGCTTTCTGCACCATCCTCAACGTATCCGCAGCAGAAAATTGATAAACCCGTAAACAAAATTTAATGCAAATTCTTTGCTCAACAAATTTCGACATCGCAAAAAACGAAAAACTCACTTTTGGCAGCTCACAAAGCTGCACGTATCTCAAACACCAATGAATATTTTGACATGAAATTTGACATAAATGTGACTGACAGTACTATATGCTCGTAGTATAAAGTAATGTTAAGGGGCTATTCTAGTCTGGAGGCATGAATTTCCAGAGTTTTGTTTTTTCAATAGGTGAATATAAAGATAATAAATATTTGGAATGTACACAAAATTTATTGAAACCAGGGCACAGCTAAGTTCCAATCAATTATAATATTGGGCACTCGAAAAAATCTTTTCGTATTTTGTCAATAGATGCCATTGCAGTCGTATATCGTCAGTGCTATCAATCATAATGGTTCGCTCGCTTCTGTTCTGGAAATTCCGATGTAAAAGATTCACCTCGCTTTGGTCGACCTATCATTGAAAAGTCGATGATATTTTCATTAGAAATATAAAAAAAAATAATTTTAATTATAAATACAAAAAGACTTTTTCGCCTTTTCAATATATACTATATATATAAAGTCTTGAATGAATGTTTTAAAAGCATTAACTTACAAACTTCAATTTTTAGTTTTTTGTTACAACAAGTGATAGGATAAAGAATATTCATACTATATTTGAAGTAAATGCGTTGGTTAGAACGAGATATATAATGACGATTGCTTCAAAAGAGGCAGTTTGGAAGGTAAACTTCGTCTGCAGCTGAATCCAGTCCAGTTGCCACGAAAGTAAAGCGGCTATAACTACGGAATTTGAATTTTGAAAAATCCTTCTATTTTTGGATATAAAAGAAATTATAAAAAAAATAGAATTTTTCAATTTCCATCCCCTTAACAAAACAATTTACTCAATCACGGAACAAAAATATAATACTCTAGAAGTATATAGATATGGATAAATATAGTATATCGATCCATAAATACTCTTCGCTGGAGCGGTTTATATGATAGAGTTCGAGGAATAGAGTAAAGCATTGATGTTAAATACACAAGAAGAGGTTTGCACGGCTGCTACTATTCAGGAATACTTGTATAGTATTTCTTTATTATTCTCTAAATGCCTGGCAGAACATACTTTAGTTTCGAAAACTAAGGAACCAGGAGATTTAATTGTTGAACTTTTAAAATCTCCAAAATATTTTTGAAAAATGCAATCAATTATTATTCTAAAAGTAAAATAAAATTGAAGACCTTAACAGAACAGTTAAATATTCTGCCACATTTATTTATTTTTTACTTATACCTCTTTTAAGCCATAATTTTTGAAATTATTTAGTTCGCTAATTTTTCCTATCTGCTTTAAAAGGTTCTGCGCTACATTTAATTGCACATACTAAATAAAAAAGATATTCAATAATTTACACGAGAAGCTTCACAATACATGCGCACATTCATAATTGCATTATGCCGTTATAAATTATATTAATTTATGAATAATGCAACTGTGTTAACGTACTTTTTTTGGTCTTCCACGCTTTGTAATTATTGTACTTTATGAATTTATAAATAATATAATGTTGTAATTTAAAATTTAACTTAACTGCACAAAATTAATTTTATGGCTTTGCGAGGCAAAACACACTAACACACACATACATACCTTTGCGAATGTAAACTGGTTTTATTACAGTTTTTCGCTTAACAAAGTGGCGTTTTATAATTTGTTTTTGCGAGGTGTGGGGGCTAGATGCGTGTTTGGATTGTATGTATGTGCGCGCTATATATAATTAGCTGCATATTCATTACGCATTCACTTCAACAAGCAACGAATTAAACTAAAATTCAGGTATAACAGTTATTGCATTAACTCTTCATTTTCATAAATCCAATGTTGCCGCTTTTTTAATAAATACTTTTTACGCATATGAAATGCCTTTTGCGTTTGTCTTTATTATGTACGCCATTACTACTGACTGCAACACTTTAATTAACATTTTTTGCCAGCAGCTAGCTTTGCAATATGATTTAAAGTGGATAGAAATAAGCACAGTTAAATTTTAAGCGTGTTAAGTAAATTATGAAAACACTTTTATATAATTTTACATTAAAATATTCTTGAATTTTTTCACCCACTTTGCTGCCTTGAGCACGATATTCTTGTTTTTATTTTCATCTCTGCATAATTAATCATTTGGAAAAATAACCGGAAGTGCAGAAGGTCAGTTTGACTGCTTGACACAAACAACGACAACAGAACGGCAAACCATTCAGCGAATTACAGTCGCTGCAGGCAGCGTTTGCCCGAACACTTTGTCGCTTCGTCACTCCTGCAACCAGTTGGCCTGAGTTTGGCATTGCAACAAGGCCGCAATGTAATCGCATTAAACAGAAAAACGTAAAAACAATAACAACAATGTACTGCAATCAAATGGTCTGGAAAATTTACATAAGTGGCTTTCATTAACGCGCTGCCGCCGCATTACTGCCATTCATTCACTGGTTTCATTCATTTATTATGTCACTCAGTCATTCCTACAGTTATTCAGTCAGTTGCTGTTGTAATGCTGAGTCATGTTCAAATTGCATTCACATCGGTTCATGCAAATTGTTGGGAGTTAATGAAAACAATGCCAAGTCGCAAATATAATATGATTGTGAATTCTGTTGGTCACTCATACGCAGTGGTGTTCATAAGTTGTAAACCGCTTGTACGCTTGTATTTGTATAAACGTGTTTTCCATTTATCTGTTTATATTTCTGTTAATTGTTGGCAAAACTAAGCTGCATAATATATTTAATAGCAATTTTATATTTATAACTTTAAGCTTTTCTTTATAAGTGAGTTAACTGAAAGTACTAAACAAATCCGCGAGGCAAGTGCTCATATTTATTTGATTCGATATTTCTCAAACTCACTTTATAAAATTACGTTTACTATAATTTTCGCATTTAATATAATTTTATATATTTTTTGTGTTAAATTGAAACTTGAGTTAGTTATTTTGAAATTTTCTTTTCACACAATATTTTTTTTTTTTTAATTTCAAGTCCTTTGCTGGTACCAAATAATATCTTAAAATTCTCTGCTCACTTTTATTTTCTTCTTGTTGTCGCATAATTTCTTAAATCAATGACTCCCTGCTGCTTTGTTGCTGTGCGCAAATAAGACCTCTTATTGATAAGAACGAAATTGCAAAAGCGATAATTGCACATAATGACAGCGAAATGACAATAAAAGTAATCATAACGATTAACATTGCTATTAACGGTCATATTCGACATTTCTGAACGTGCAAACAGACCTGCCGGAAATTGGGTAGAATTCAAGATTTAGCATCAAAACTTATCACTATAATTTAATATATAAAGCAGCTCAACTCTTTTCCTTGTTTTTTCAAGGAAAATACCCTAAAATCAAACGAGCTTCGAGAGTATCTCAAACGACTTTAACAATTTTTTTTACTTTTTGCTTATGAACGACCATCCCGTAGTGTCTGATAATATGAATTTGAGTCCAAAAATAGATTAATCATGAATCACCATAAATGTTTCTAGAACTAATTTGAACCGTTTCCGCGTTAGTCTTCTATAAGTAAGAGTTCTGGATTTGGGGCCGGCCAAGTACTATCACCTCAGCAGCATTCTCCAAAGAAATGCGAAGAATATTCACGGCAACAAGCACCACAATATTCGTTTGAGCGCAGTCATGCTGCTGCGGTACGCGATATTTACGAAAATAATTAATCGAACAAACATATGTTTGCCTCTACGTATATAGCAACTCATTTAATGAAAATGAGCGACGAAAAAAGCACAATTTTTTATCGAACTTTTGTGACACTTCCAGCGCAACCCCTATGTGATCCAATCAGCAGTTGAGCAACAATCAGCGCACAACAGCCAAGCGGTAGCAATAATAAGAACAACACTGCCATTGATATATCTGAAATAAAAAAAAAAAATGACTACAACAAAAAATAATATTGCAAATGTGACGGAAGTGTAATGACATCCTGCTTCGTATGTAGGTATATGTACACACACACACACACACACATGAACAGTAACGAACAAGCATACATTTGGCCATTTAATAACCAAACAATTTCGCTGTGCCTGCAACGTCTGCCAGTGATAGCGCTGCATTTATTTTATTCTTTATTGCAACGGATGTTGATGCGGTTCGCGTATGAAACGGATGCGCGACTGTAATCTATACATTTTTGTCAGAGTTATTGGAACGACGCGTGGCAGAAAACTGCAAACTTGTGAATAAACGATACAAAAGTACAGTCACAAAACAACAAAAAAAAACAACAGCAGCAGAAAACAAAGTTAAAAAAGCAATTGCAACTCAATTACTATGCAATGCGGCAATGGGATGGCAATAAAAAATTGTTTAACTGTGGTAAGAAATGAAATGTGGCTGTGTTGCAAGTTGCTGAGATTGCTACTTTTAATGCAATTGTTGAAAGTATCCCACTGCATATGCATCTGCACGTATGTAGAGCGGTATGTGGCGCGCAAACAATAGCAATTGTGGTGGCAAACGATAATCCAAACTGTTGCTGAATAAAATGAAACTTCAGTGAAATGCATTGCCAATGGTAATAAAATATATTGCAACATTGTATTGGTGATTCGCTGCCACATGTGCTGCAAAATGGAGTTTCACCAATGTTGCAACGTACATAACGTATACATACAAGTGAGAAGAATACGCACTTCTTCTTATACACTTATATGTATGCCGACTTGCAAAGGGTACAGTGGAATTGCTTTTGACAAATAACTGGCTTTTATTTAAAGATTTATGATGACTTATTACATTTTAATCCAAAAAAGCTTCTTAAGAGTTATTGTTGAGAATCTATAGTTTTGATGTTCCAAATCACATCATAAAATAGACAAACTACGAAACAACCGAAGTAAAAAAAGTCATGTAAAAGAATAAAAAATGAATGCAAATGCCTGCATTCTTCGAAAAGTTTGTCTATTCTTTTATAATATTCTAAAAAAATTGCTTAAGTATTATTTAGGATTTCATCTGTTTAATATGTACTGAAAATGATCGGTTAGTATGCACTTTCTATATTTCCACCTCCTTTGACTGGTATGATGCTTAAAAAGTTAGCTCATTTTATAGCTATTCAGCAACTTCAGAGGAAAAACAGTAGATGTGCGGTGGAAATGTCTCTGATAAGCTATGAAGCCGAATAATTTTTGAAACTTCATTGATATTTTCTCTGTAAAACGTTAGTTGAAGGCTTAAAGAAGAAGTCGCTCCGAAAACAGACCCTTCTTTCCAGAGGGAATGGTGAGTTGGACAGACATTAATTAATTGCCTAAGAACTCACGTTATATTTTGAATGATATATGTATAGTATTTGTAAGCATCTCAAATTTAAAAGGAAATACTGAACCGCTGATGAATCCACACGATGAGCGGCAACTGTCATTTCGTTATGAAATTGGACCGGAAATCGAACCAACAAATTAACATGTCGTAATTACGCAGAGCAATTAAGCGCCTACATACAAGTCTTCGACAATCGAATGTATCACCAAGTCTTATGCTGGAATATTTAGTTCATCCTCTGACAATAGTTTTTGCCGACAATTTCGATCGAAGCATTTATTAAATTTTTCGGTTAAATCAATGTCACCATGCACTGTTTTCCAGCCATACGTATCTTGCAACCTGCAATCAATAGCTTTATGCAAGCATTTGTGGCGGCTTTTAGTTACTGGTTGCCAACGGCCAGTATTACCCATGAACGGCGCTCCAAACGAATTGGTGGCTGTGGAGTCGGGACATGAACAATCGTTATATTGCAACTGCTAGCGGTAAAAATATCACAGTTTCCAGGAACAAACGAATATGCAAATCGCTGGGCTGCTGGCACTGACAGAAGCGTTGACGCTGCAACTGGCCGTCGGCAACTGCCATTGGTCATCGGCATGGGCATCAGCATCAGCATCAGCACGGATGCTTTTAATAGTGCAATCGATGCGCAGTGTAATGCAACACATATATACTTTTATATGTGAGCATGTGTGCGTGTATTTGTATGACTATAAATATATTTTTTTAAAGCGACTGTTGGTACAGCAATCAACCACACTTGCCGCACGACGGGCAACGAAAGCAACAAATTTTACTTGATAAATCATATGTAAGCATTTGTAAATATATAATATGTATCCATATATTAGGGTTGTTCTAAAAAATATAAAATTTATTTTAATCTTTCTTATTTTATTACTTGAGTTAGAAATGTTGGAGCTGTTTGGAGGCGGTTTAAAACCCGTTAGGGATTCAAATAATTATTTTCTTCCCTCTATGAATGCAGAAACGCTAATATAACACAATCGATTTTTAAGTTAAGTGATTCAGTTGGTTTAAACATTATTTTGTTGCTTTTTTTCGTTTAAAACAAGATTTTAACACTTCTCAAGGGTACCAAAACTACTTTCATGTTGAAAACAACAAAAAAAAAAAATATTTAATCCCTCAAAAAGATGAATTTATATAGCAATATAGGTTAGTACCTGAGCATTAGGGTTGTCCATAAACTTGAAAATAATAATTAATACTATTTCAGTACTTCAGTAAAAATTTAGAAGCTACCAAGAGGCGATAAAAGTGAGAAAAAAATCTCTGAGGGCAAATTTTATTATTTTCTTCTATCTGCTTCCATTAAAATCATGTTTAAAAATCCTGCATTATAGCGTAAATATAATATGGGATTTTTTCAACTGTACTCATATAGGAAAATCTGTTGAAAATTATTTTTTGTGTAAATTAGGCACACCCTAATACAAGAATTTATTTTATGTATTTAATATATGTGCATACACACTTGAATTTTCTGCATAAATCAACGCCTTTTTAATATCAAGCAAAAATCTGACTTTTTTATGTAGAAGTACATATATACCATTTAAACATGTATACCCTTGCACATTTCTATTTAGCGAAAAATTTCATTTTTAAGTCCCCTCCTTGCCACTCATACATAATATGATCAGCAAGCATTTTCGCACTACTATATTTAGCTGTTGCTTACACTGTGATGTCGCGTGAAACGGCTCAGCCGCGTTTAACTGCGCTTTTTAATTTTTGTTGCACCCTCCTTTTTTGCCCTCCGTGCCACACTGTTGTGGGTTTTTGTTCACAACTGCCATTGTTGGCCTGCTCTGCTATGCGTTGTCCAATTTCCAATTCCATTTGCATGCTCAGCACGTTGCGGTCAACAAATTTTAAAATTTAATTACACATTTTTTCCTTTCTTCGCTGCGTTGGCGCGCTTTCAAATGGCCAGACATGGTCGCCGAAACCGTTGTTACACATAATATTCGTATTTGCCTGACACGCTTTGGTGTCATGTCGTTGGCGTTTCGCTTAGTTAACAATTTCTTTAAAAATTCTGCGCTATTTGGTCGTCAGTTTTGTTTGTGTTTTTCATTTCGCGCTCCGTTTATCGCCAGCGAAGAGGTTAATGGGTGTTAATGTGTAGGCTCTCAGCGAAATTTCGGTTGGCTTTTCGCTTAGTTGTTTGATCTTTGCTTCGCTACTTTTCATTTCCTTTTTATTCAATCTTTTACTTTTCATTTTATTGCATACATTTTAATGTAATAATATTTTAATTATTTTAATAAATGCAATGCCACTAAAAGTTATTTGCTTTATGTTTTTGACCGCCGCCTGCGGGACCCTTAAAGTTGCTTTTTTATGTCTCTTGGCGAAGCGGTTCAAAATTATGTTAATATGCAAATAAAAAGTCGTTTCCGGGGCTTCTTGCGTTGGGCTATAATCGCTATGTCAATGAAGGATATTGCGCTTTAATGAGCAGTCAAAATTTAAGAGTCAATTGTGTGATTTATAATACTTTGGAAAATTTAATTAAAATGTTGGAAATTCCTAACCTTTGAAGCAAAATAACTTTTAGGCGCTGAAGTTGCTTTTATATCATTATTTTGTTATGCCATTGAGGCCTCAACGCAATAGCATGTGAAATTATGTGCTCAAATAAAAAGACGTTGTAGAAGAAACCCATTTTGCTGAACATAATCACGTTTATCAATCAGTAAACATTTATATAATATTTTAACAAAATTTGGCTCATGACTGTACACGCTGAGACTAAATCTGCAAGTTTTCACTTTACATTAAACTGGCTTAATATTTTCACTTTAAACCAAAGAATTGCTTTAGACAATATTGCTAATAATAAATAAGAAATTCACATTCCACCAGAGCTCCCATATACATAACTCATACGCCTAGGCGTATCCACTATAATAACGCAACAAAAATATTTTGAGAATTCGCGACTTTGGAAGTTGGGTAAGATGTTTAGTTGCAGCGCGTCAGTGAAGAGATTTAGTTTTCACGCGAGTTGCTCGCAAGAGTTGCCAGAGAGTTTTACAAAATTCAATAAATTTGCAAAAATTATATTTGCATTCTAAATAGATAGTAATGTACACATTGTATAAAATTATGATTTCATACTTTAATATTCACTTATCTGTTTTTCTCTTGTACGAAATTCAAGTAATTTTTCCAACATATATATATCTAGTGACTATACTCGTATTGATATGAAATCATTGAATGCTATGAAGAAATATTCATATCTTATTGCTTCAATGATCCCGTCCTTGAAGTGAGAATCCGGAAGCTCTACAAAATACGTTCCAACAGCCGTTATGACCTTTTTATTTGATGAAAAGCGCCTGCCACGCATAAATTTTTTGAGTTCTGAAAACAACTGGAAATCGCTGGTGGCCAAACCTGGTGAATACGGTAGAAGTTCCAGCAATTCGAACTTTACTTCATGGATTATTGCCAAAATGCTCTTGTGACACGGTGCATTGTCCTGATGAACAACGATTTTTTTCTTCTGCAAAGCGGGTTTTTTTCACGAATTTTTCCTTCAACTGGTCCAAAGGATTGCAATTCAGAATTACTTGTTTTTCCAGTTTGCAAGTAATTTACAAAAAAAAAATTCCTCTTGCATCCCAAAAAAAACTCATGCCATAACCTTCTTGGCCGATTTCCGTACACGAACTCGTTTCGAAGCCGAACAATCAGGTTCACACCTTTTTTGGCCTCTTATTTTGACTCAGGATCATGATAATAGACCCAAGTCTCATCCATAGTGATGAATCGACGCACAAAATCGACTTTATCATTTTTAAAACGCTCCAAATGTTGCTTAGAGAGTCGCATTCGAATGTGTTTTTGTTCCATTGTTAGCAAATGTGGCAGCCATTGTGCACACAGCTTTCTAAAACCCAAAATTTCACTTAAAATATGGTTTACACCGCCTAATGAGATGTGTAGAGCGTATCCAGCATCCTCCTAAGTAAATTGATCTTTCAAAACCATATCCTGTATTTTGGCTATGATATCTGGGGTTGAAACGATTTTTGGACGCCCTTCACGTGGATCTTTCTACTGTCCTAATTGTAGGTGAACCATCATTATACACTTTTAACATTCGTTCGTGAATTTCTTTTGGTGCTACACCTTCAAAAAATAAGAATTTTATCACTGACCGTTATTAAAATTTTCCATTGTAAAAAAATACTGTGACACGGCGCCATTAAATGGCTTATAAGCAAGGAATGAATGAAGAGTGTCCTTATCGAACGACAAAACTTATTGAACAACCTAGTATGTTAGTTGTTTGAGCTTTAAGCTTGGCCAAATCATATGTTTCATCGTTTATTGCACCACTTATGGTATAGCTACTCTACCAGTTCGATATCAATACGCAACCACTGAAAATTGTAGTTATTTTTCAGGTTTTTCCAAGTAGTGAAGATGGCCTTGTTATAAAATCCAAAGATCATTTCCTCGACCTGAAGTCGATTCAAACTTTCTTATGCTCTTATACTCAGTTTTAAGAGGAAGGCAAGAAGCGTAGATTTTCGAAAGAATGCTGGTGTAACTCAAAAATTGTCGCAAAAAAGGGTTTAACTTTGAGTTTTAAAATTGCGTCACCTTTGAATCTGGTATACTCGGAGTGAAGTCCTGATTTATTTTATGGAAATTTTAACTGCCACAGCTTCTGTATAACAATAGACATTGTTACTGCAATCTGCTGATTTGCGAAACTCAAAGTACATCGGAAACACTACAATCCCTTTCGCAATTTAGCGATTTAATTCGCACTCCAACGAATAATTTCAACTAAAGCTTTGATTTAGAAGAAGTGTATTGCACTTCAATTTGAATGGAATGCTTTTGCTGAAGATTTTCCAACTTTTTGGATTCGCTTTTCGTAATTATTTTCAACATTTTCTTAGAAGTGTAGGGCCTTTGTTGCCTTGCGATTCCTTTTACAAAGCTGCCAAAAATGTAAATGCAATTCAAGTGCATGCAGCCTTTACCAGAATAAAACAGCAAGAAAATTACTTTCGTGTAAATACATACAAACAGAAAAGTGCAAAACCGCAAGGCAGCAGCAGCAGCAGAACCAAAACCAGTCTAGGGTACTCGTTGTAGTTGTTGTTTACATTTTAGAAGCGCTGCCAACACTTTAAGCCCGAAAATAATTTGTTTTCCTTTAATATTTACACGAAGGCGCCGTTGTTGCCGCGTTGGATGGTCGTCGTGAACACGGTTGGAGACGTGTCGTCCGTGTTCGCTGCCGACTTGGCCACTTGGCTACTACTTAACGCCCTTACTTGCACAATAGTCTCCAAAAACTGAAAACAGAAAACAACAACAAAGTATACAACAACTACGAAATCATCATTACTACAGTAATAAAAGTGCATAAAACTCAGAATAGTACATCCTGTCGAAACTCGCCCTCAGTTCCGCTTTGCGCGCGGCTTGTTTGCGTTTGCCCAGTGAACAAGGGGAAACTTGAAATTCAAGTCGTGCGACAGCGGTAGAGCGCGGTATAACGAGGGAGGGTGCTAAAGACAAGCAAAAAATTGCGAGAAATTGCAAGCAAAAGAGTAATACAAAAAGCGTTGCATAATAACGGAGAAGGCAGTGATGTTGCTACTTGTTTTGCATATCAAAGCCGAGACGGACGCGGCGTGCGCGCGGAGCGTGTTGTGGGCTGTAAGTACTAAGCAGGCGGTTGGCAGGCGCAAAAAGACTAACCATAAACAAACGAACCACCCGAAAACCACATGAATGAGACGAAACTTAGCTCATAGCATAAGGTATGCAATCTATCCACACACACACACACACACACATGCCTGAAACCGCTTGCTGAACTCTTTTAGCGGTAAAACAAGCAGTACTCAACTTTAGTTTCGTTTACTTCCGTTTGTGCTATGCTTAAGTACTTCCGCTTGCGCGTATGCCAACAACACAAACAACCAGCTGCTGCTCTATTGTTGCGCTGTTAAGCGTTATAGTAAAGGACAAGCTGTGCAAGGCAACATAATCAAGCAAAGAAACTTGTGTAGGCCAACGTTACGAGATGCGAGGTCATGTATATACATATATATTAAAACCTAAAAATATTTTTCATTTAATGGAACAATTTTCTTTGGAAGAAAATCTATTAAAATCAATAACTATTGGAGAGTGAAAAGTTGCTAAGTACCAGTAAGTTGATCCACCCGAGACAACAAACGCTTCCGGCCGCTGCGTGCATAATTAAAATGCGGAAGTTTATAAGGATTCATGATCTCGTTTATGCATAGCGGTCTCTTGTAGGTTGCAATTAATCCAAAGGGTTCATAAATTTAATAGAAAAATGTGACCATTCGCTTATCTTATATGAGTGATTTTGTTATACAATAATATATGTATATTTTGATTGAACTATTATATTCTCAATGTAGACTGTTCTATTAGCTTCTCTCTATTATTAAGAAAGATAAAAATAGTAGAATAACACTTCCATTATTCAAAAGATACTTGTGATATGTTTCTGTTTGTTGGAGTTTGTAAAGTTCTACATAAAAGTTTACAGAGTAATTGGCGCTTCTGCTCAAGGCTGTAAACAATTAATAATTTTTAAATATTTATATTAATGTTAATTGAAGAGTACCTTCATCCCCACATCAATCTCATACAATCAACTTTGGTGAAGACGTCACTAGCCATTAACTGAATGTAATATTATATATAGTAATGTGTATATCCTTTCTAGTGAAACTCAATTTGCAATTTTAAAAATACTTTTAATATTTCCAGTGAAGTATAGTATTGGCAGAATGCCCACAGGTTCGCTATTTTTGACAGAAAAGTGAAGGCAACAGCTTAACTCATTTCCTTTTGACATTTTATATGATTTTCGCAAGTTAATGTAAATTGACTTCAGTTTCAGCGTGTTTATTTCTCAGAATAATTTCATTACTGGAGTTCGACTTTTTTTTCATTTTTCCAGAAAGTTTTCAGTTTGTGGTCATGTTTTCGAATTGAAAAAGTGAAATAAATATGATTGATAATTGGTTTCCTTCGGCCTTTAATTGTACTGTTTGTTGAGCTATCACGAAGTCTTTTCTATTTACTAGGTAAAATATAACATGTCGTTAAAGTTAGTTTCCTAACCGTTTATCAGCACTCTGCCAATGCGGCCTTATCTGGAAATGTTGGAGGATAACAAAATTGAATCATATCATATTTCCTCCTAGACTTTCCGGCTTTTACGAGACTAAGTCGAAAGCACCAAGCATTTGCCTATCCATAATAATTCGGGGATTATTTTATCATATTTGTGTTTATCCCTTAACTTTTCGTTGTTAAACGAGGACCTGATTTTCTTCAGATATTTTAGCCTCAAAGCTTCATATCAGATATTTTCAAAATTCAAAACTAATCAAACCAGTTCTGTACTATATTCTGAAAATTTATTGTATAATTGAAATAAAAGTGGAAGGCATAAATTCTTGTTGTGGAACTGAATTACCGCGCACATGACCAGTAATAGTGGGTCGAAAACTAGAACTCTACTAATTGTGACCTGACGAATTTCTCCACGGTGTGTCTTCATATAATCCTACGTGCCTACGCAATAATGCAATTGTTAGTGTTGGCGTTCTGCTTGGCACACATTGAATCGCATTCAAAGCTAGTTGAGAATGTCCAATGGATTGTGATATTCGTTGGTTTGCCGACAATTGCTTACATTCATGGTGAGCGGCGAGAACAAAGCGACCAATAACGCAGTGAAGCCAGTAGTATTACTCCCACATATGATTTGAATAAGACAACAACAACAATAACACTATAACACTATAGTTGTGCCTTCGCACTAAGCCAACAACATCGAATTCTCCGAAGGCGCATAATCAGAGCCTGGCGTGTTTGGGAAATGGTTTAATGGGAAAGCGGAAATCCTTAAGACGCATTTGTATGTATACATACATATATGTATGTTAGTATGCATATAAATACTTCTTGAAGCTGAAAAGCATGGTCCCTTTTGTATTTACTCCAAATTTTTAACTATTATCAGCAATTGCTGGATTACAATTTAAAGACGTGCTTTTCACGATACTTTTTGTCATATCTTCAGATTTTTCGGTAAGGTTTAAGAGTAAGCATTACAATCATTTTCAAAATCACTGGGTAATTATAATTTCAAAAGCCAACAGAATTGTTCCTGGGTACCCTCAATTAGACCAAATTTTACTCGCAGGGTTTAAAAGTACGTCCATTTCTACACATGGGTACATATGTAAATACACAACTTCGCATACATATTGCGTAAATACGTCCAAATGTTTAAGTTAATTTACGCACGTTGCTGTCAGCTTTGTTTGCTGTGACATTGGGGTTCGCGTGCATTTGTCCACATTACTAAATTCAATATGTGCCAAAATGTCATGGGTAAATATTCACAATACCCACACACATTTGTGACAGTTTTGGATTAATGGAACTCAACGTAGGAGCATGCAAGGGGGTAGCTGGTAGAATCCATAATTTAGGGCTGCATTTTTATTTAGTTTATAGTTTTACATAATTTCTATATTTAAGGTTGAAAATTCGAAAATTGGATTAAGTGGGCTATGAATTTTTAGGAGGTGGAAAGAAAAGGTTTAAAAAAACTGAAAAAAACTGATGAAACTTGTCAGTGTTGAATATGACATGAGGCAAAGCTGCAACATTGCTACGAGGAATTTTAAAATCCCACTGGTTTATCAAATGCGTCCCGTGTTTGTGGCTAAAATGCGGTTACTGGAGCTAAAACACCGAACATTATGCGTAAAACGTCGCATGAAAATGCATCCGAGTCAAGTATAAATTGTCGCGCTTGAACCGCTTTCAAATTGGCGAATTTATTTCATTTCGTTTCGGTTACCGCCTCCCCATAAGCTAGCATGAATGTGTTTTCGAATTCTGTTAACATAGATATGAGTATATAGTGCTATGTATGTACTATATATGTATTTTGTTGACACTGCGCCATAATTTTGGATTAAATATGAATGAAAAGTGTCATGATGTATTGTTTGAAATTTTGATCTTTTGTGGCAAAAAATTTTATTAATTTACACATAAATCATTAAACAATGATATCAGAGTAAAAGTATCATAGCATTCAAAAACAATTATTGAATACTTTCTATATCTTAAAACTTCCAAAAGAGCTCCTCTTATCTATTTAAAGATCACTTGACTTGCTGACATATATTTGTACTTACGTACACACATACATATATACATTTCTCTATGGAAACCTCTTTCTGAGTAATTTCTGTGCCTTATCTTGAATGTGTCAATGTGACTGCAAGCGGGTTGAATGCCGTTCATCTGACGTTATCAAGCGCAATAAGTGGTCAATTAAGCTTGACACTTGTACGCACATATACATGTTTGCGTTGCTAATTGTGATTTGTGAGTGCTTTCTTGCCGTTTAGGCTTTTCTATTTTTCAATGTCAGTTCACACATAAACGCATTAGCATAGACAAATGTATTAATTAGTGCAGATATTTGTGCTTTGAAAGCTTTTAGTAATGTGATCCTCTATCCACAATGATTTCTAAGTCAAAATAATAAATTTTTATACTCTTGCAACCAGTTGCTACGGAATATAATAGTGTTTTTCACCACACGGTTGTATGTATTACCTAAAACAAATGGAGATAGATATAGGGGTATGTATATATAAATGATTAGGATGACGAAAAAAGTTGAAAATCAGGTCTGTCTGCTCGTCTGTTCATACGTGTAAGCAGTAACTTGAGTAAAAGAAGATATCTTGTTGAAACTTGGTACACAAGTTTCTTGGAAAAAAGGAAGGTGGAGTTCGTAGATGCGCGTAATCGGATCACTGCCACGCCCACAAAGCGCCTTCAACCGAAAAAGCATAAAGTGCCATAAATAAGCACTAAAAAGGTTAAAGAACTCTTATTGGCAAAGCGGATCGCAGCGGACAGGGGTGGACTTTAAAAATGGATGAAATCACAAGATAACCGCGTCCATCCCCCAAATAACGGTACTGTTGAAAACCACTAAAAAATACGACAGAATCGTAAAAGACCTACACCTGAGATGGTATGAAAGGGCATTGTGAAAGCCGGGGTAAAAATTAGACTGTTAGGTAAAACCACATCTACCGAGAGCTGTACAACCGATTTCGACTAAATTCAGTAAATTACGTTCTTCTCATACTTTTATGTAACAGTGTGACAATGAACAAAATCAGTAGTCCGACGCCTACTTCACATACAGCACAATTTTTTTTTTCAACTTAAATAATAAGATGTTTCACTTTCCAGACTTTAATGGAGTAAATGATTGATGATTGTATGTAAGGTAACTTGATGAAACCCAGGTGATATTTTTATAGTATGTGGCATGCTAATGGTGGCTGTTACTGGCAAAAATAGATGAAATCGGGTCAATACAACCACCTACTCCCACATTTTCCTGAAGAAAGTTTTCGGACTTTGTTCCTACTGTCATGCTTAAATCTCGTTTTGCTTCGAAATAAATCGAAGTCTCTGCGATTAGCTTCACTTCATTTGTAGAGTTATTATGATTTATGGACATGCTTTTATAATTGTCTTCCGGAAATGAATGCTTTCTTTTCCAGATTTAATCCTTCAAAACAATATGTTTTTGTTTTTTTTTTGTTTTTTTGTTTTTTTTTTTTTAAATATGTGATGAAGATTTTTCCAAAATCATTCTAAAATATAAACATTTGCACGCTTTGGATACGGTGTATTCCGTACGATCCACCCGGGTGAGCGTCAATCGATTTTCAGAGTAAAATGTTTAAAACGAATTTCATGCATTGATTGTGAAAGCACATATATAACGGGTGATTTTTTTGAGGTTAGGATTTTCATGCATTAGTATTTGACAGATCACGTGGGATTTCAGACATGGTGTCAAAGAGAAAGATGCTCAGTATGCTTTGACATTTCATCATGAATAGACTTACTAACGAGCAACGCTTGCAAATCATTGAATTTTATTACCAAAATCAGTGTTCGGTTCGAAATGTGTTTCGCGCTTTTTTTATCGACAAATTTTGTTCAGCGATGAGGCTCATTTCTGGTTGAATGGCTACGTAAATAAGCAAAATTGCCGCATTTGGGGTGAAGAGCAACCAGAAGCCGTTCAAGAACTGCCCATGCATCCCGAAAAATGCACTGTTTGGTGTGGTTTGTACGCTGGTGGAATCATTGGACCGTATTTTTTCAAAGATGCTGTTGGACGCAACGTTACGGTGAATGGCGATCGCTATCGTTCGATGCTAACAAACTTTTTGTTGCCAAAAATGGAAGAACTGAACTTGGTTGACATGTGGTTTCAACAAGATGGCGCTACATGCCACACAGCTCGCGATTCTATGGCCATTTTGAGGGAAAAACTTCGGACAACAATTCATCTCAAGAAATGGACCCGTAAGTTGGCCACCAAGATCATGCGATTTAACGCCTTTAGACTATTTTTTTGTGGGGCTACGTCAAGTCTAAAGTCTACAGAAATAAGCCAGCAACTATTCCAGCTTTGGAAGACAACATTTCCGAAGAAATTCGGGCTATTCCGGCCGAAATGCTCGAAAAAGTTGCCCAAAATTGAACTTTCCGAATGGACCACCTAAGACGCAGCCGCGGTCAACATTTAAATGAAATTATCTTCAAAAAGTAAATGTCATGAACCAATCTAACGTTTCAAATAAAGAACCGATGAGATTTTGCAAATTTTATGCGTTTTTTTTTTTTAAAAAGTTATCAAGCTCTTAAAAAATCACCCTATACATATATTTATTAAAAGCCGCAATAAATGAGCTTTAAGTGTGCCTTTCGCAAATTCTCAAAATCGAGTTAAGCTGTACTTCCAACTGGGTGCATATACACATATCGCTAATGTAATGCCTTTCCTGTTGCTTATTTACGCCTGCTTCTTGGTATTAAGTATAAGCTATCATACAGTTTACGCTCTCAAACAGCAATGCTCGTGCAACTTAAGCTTTATATGTCAGTAGATATATACAGTTACATACATACATGTTTAATACATCTATTTACCACGTTTAGGCAGTTCAAGTATTCTCCTAGCTTTTTAAGCGTGAAATAAATCGGAATATTTATACGTACATACATACATATATGTACATACATACCTACATACATTAGTCCAGTAGTGTAAACGATTATGTGTAGAGATCCTCATGTAAGTCTCAAATCCTGCATGAGATAATATATTCTAGGATTTCTTATTGCCAGAGAATGTTTCATGCTGTTGTCGCTCTAAATTGGTTATTATTGACTTAGCCGTGATTTGAACCAATAGGTCTCAGGTGGATGGTAGTGAACTTAACAGAAACTTATCATAATAAAATAACTCCACTTCTGTCAAAAACTAGAGTTTGAGTTTCTGAGCTTTTGAATATCTTTGGGTGGTTTCCATTTTTGTTTAAAATAATGTCTCTGTTTAATTCGACATTTTTTAGTATATGGTGTATATATCATATTTTGCGGTGGTTAATAAGAAAAGTAACAGTTCTACACATATGCATATAAATATATATAAATACGAATATGGGAACATAATACAGGTAGAATAAATCTATAAAACTTTATCTTTACTAACTTTGGTCATAACGAAATCGTAATTAGGTCTTACTTCACAAAAAATAGCTTTATCAATTTGAAGATTGAGTACTTAAGATTCCACACATACCCTTCTAGCGCATTGGCGATGCGAATAAAAAATGATATGAGACATAACTATAGGAAAATTACCAGTATTAGTTATATTGCGTGTAAAAGCTCATGGTGGGAGGGACTTTCTTTCTAAAGATACCTTGGTTTAAAGTACCAAGCGAAAAAAAAATGTTTGTTTTTGTTTTTGTTTTGATCCACCCCAATATATATATAAATATATATCGATATACTCACTCAGAAGGCGATCACAAATAAGTGCTGCTGAGATCGATGCCTCTACTCTCCCGCATTCCTAATATACTTAATCAACTGATTTCTATGAGTCTTCACTGAATTGTTTACTAGAAAAACAGCAAGATTATTTTGCGTTGTTGAAAAAATAATGGGTATGGCAGCTTCTGTTAATAATAATAATAAATATTATCATTATTTTTCCATCATTTAATTAAATTTATGGCATGACTTGCTGTTTTTTTTTACAACACTAATTAGTAGTTATTCATAACTCATTTCATTATCTCCGAAAATACATATATATGAATGACAGTTGTAGGCTTGATCAAAGGCAATCAGCATGCGATAATTTGGTATGAAGCTATAATAATTATACACTTGCAATTGTGTGTACCTGTACATTATACTAGTAAGCAGTGTAGTGTTTCTTTTTTCCAATTGCGCTTTTCTTATCTTTTCTTATAGCAGTTGTCTCGCGATATAACTTTTTTAAGCATCAATCTAATATGAACTTCCTTTCATAAAGTTCTTAAATTTAATAGAAAGCAATTTAAATAACCATAGGAATCATGTCATATTCGGCTGAGCTCAAGCTCAGATGATTAATTATTTATTTCGCCGAAGTTCAAACAGCAGTATATATATAATAAATCTCACTTTTACACAGCGATGAAATGTAATCTCAGAACATTATCAATTTAAGTGTGTTATACTTGAACGCACTGCTCACCTCACTCCACCCATTTTACAATATGTAATCAATTATTTTTTTATTTGATAGCTGTGGGATTATCAGTCTCTCTGTTCACAAAGAAAATGTTTTATAACACTTAAAACAAGGGAGGAAGGGTTAAGTTCGATTAAAACCGAATATTTTATGCCCATGCAACTTGCTAGAATCGAAGTCCGAGAAATTCCTTTAGGGGCAGAATTTATATATATATGTATACATGTATATATGTGTATATATGTATAACCCACACACTGATCGATATATTCAGCATAAGCTTTGTTTCTATGAGAGTTGCGGGTAGTATCGACCCGATGTTATTTACTAATGAAATGTTCACTGAGATTCATTACGGCACCTCATATACCATAACCAACCATATGGAGTAAAATCACCTCCATGATATATGATTGTTTTTATGGGTACTCGGTTAAGTTTTCGTTCAATTTTATTCACTTTAAGCTCAAAGATACACTGTTAACAGAAAAACTCGGTCTCTATGCGATATAAAATCTCCTGGAAGTCCGAAAATCTTAATATGATGTGTACGAGGTGTGTTCAAAAAGTATCGCGAATTTTGTGTTTTTTCAAAAATTATTTATTTATTCATGAATATCTATTTTGCTCCCTTCAAAGTAATCTCCATGAGATATTATACACTTGTGCCAACGGTTTTTCCAATCTTCGAAGCACTTCAAAAAATCATTTTTTTTATCTTCTTCCGCTCCTTCTTCAATGCCGTCTTTATCTCGTCAAGAGAAGCGTAACGTCGTCCTTTCATGGGCCTCTACAGTTTAGGGGACAAGAAAAAGTCACAGGGGGCCAAATCTGGGGAATACGGTGGCTGCGGCATCATTAGTGTGTTGTTTTTGGCCAAAAAGTCGCACACAAGCAACGACGTGTGTGAGCAGGGGCGTTATCGTGGTGCTAAAGCCAATTTTTGTTCTTCCACAAATCCGGGCGTTTCTAGCGGATTGTTTCGCGCAAATTGCGCATAATTTGCAGGTAATATTCCTTATTGACCGTTCTTCTCTGTGGCAAGAACTCATGATGCACCCGCCCCTGCAATCGAAGAAAACTGTCAGTTACGATTCGCGATACTTTTTGAACACACCTCGTATGAGGCCTTCTCTCAAGGTTTGACACAATTTCTTTAAATTTTTTTGAATAAATTTTCTTGGATATCATAGTTTCCCAAGTTTTTACATACCAACCTATTCTGACTCCGTGCATGAAATGACTGCCGAACGGTTGGGAAACATTCATAGATAAATTAATTTATAGATAAATTAATTCATAGATAAATTAATTCATAGATAAATTAATTATTTTGCTCAGTCTGATAATATCCATAATACCTGTTATCGATGTAGATTTGTACTTTTAGTTGTTATGGCAACCCATTCGATCACAGAGCGGTTACAATCGTAGCAATATGTTGCCATGTACAAAATGCATTCGTTATCTGATATTTGCAAATTCTATTAGTAAATTTTGCATCGGCGCTAAACAAGCAAATAGACATACATACAAATATAAATACTCGTAGTAGCACAAGGTAGTACAAAGCGAGATAATCGCCGAGAGAAAGAGCCTACTGACACTCACTTTATCACATTTTGCTCACTGTCCGCACATATATAAATAGTGATTAACCTGTGTTGCAAACATACAAACGCATATATGTATGTACTATGTATATACACTGTATAAGCTATCGCATGAATATAATATCTGAATTTAATAGCTTATAAAACAAATATAACGCATGAGGTCATTACCCAGAGCACAAAAGATTTTTTCTTATCTGTTTAAAGTGTTTGTATTTATGTATGTGCGTGATAACTTGGTAGCATTTTATTGTATTGAGTTTTAATTAATACACATTTTTTTTTGCTAAGTACTTACATATGTACTTGATGATTGCACTGCTGCGGCTTTCCACTGAGATGATAATGGAAATACAATTCAGTTGAATGAAGCAATTCGCCTGGCTCGGCGAGAAATATTTGCAACCATTTCTGAAGAAGAAGAAATTCTGATTTTTTTAAAAGTGCGAGTTTTTCTGATCTATCGGTTGACATGCATTCTAATGTCGGGTTTTTAGATAAACTACGTTGGCGCTTAAAGTGAGTTGTGATTAAATGAAAAATTAAGTCTATCATTTTCTAAGGGCTTAGTTACATATAATATATAAACTTTTTGGTCAGAAATACCGGTGAAATAGCATTTTTAAGCATAAGTCACTAAGTCCCCGTGGTTGTAGTATGTGACCTTGAGAAAAAGATCAACAAAGCTTTCATTAACTTGATCAAGTATTTGTGTGACCACTCTACCACTTAATTACGCAGTAGTAAGCGTCTACCGCGTTCTAAAAAAATGCTTCCGAAATTACGATGCTTATATTGGAAGCCTTTGCTTAAATCACAAATTATTTTGATTGCAACAGTTCTTCTGGTCGAAGGTGAACTTAAATCACGAGTCAATATTCAATTAGCGCTGTGTTCGTGTATTTAAGCTATACTCTTAGTTGAGTGCATACTCATTAAAAGTTCTATATTTCAGCGTACTTGGAAATAGATATGCTCAATACCGTTTAACCACCAACGAGACCGCTGTGGTTGACACCGAGTATGGCAAAGTGAAAGGCGTCAAGCGAAGAACAATCTACGAAGTGCCATATTATAGCTTCGAGGGGATCCCCTACGCTAAGCCACCTGTGAATGAGTTACGTTTCAAAGCGCCTGAGCGACCTGAGCCATGGGATGGTGTACTAGATTGTCTGAGCCCAAAAGACAGAGCCGTGCAATTGCATTTAATAACAAATAATGCGGAGGGTTCGGAGGATTGTCTCTACTTGAATGTGTATGCGAAGAATGTGAGTTGTAACAAGCAAGTTTGATGGAAAGCAGTCTTATAACTTTGAATTTGCCATTTTCATAAAAATATAAATTCCAGTTAAAACCAGATAAACCACAGCCCGTTTTGGTTTGGATACACGGTGGTGGCTTCGTAGTGGGTGAAGCGAATCGTGATTGGTTTGGACCAGATTATTTCATGGAGAAAGATGTGGTTTTGGTGACAGTGCAATATCGGTTGGGTGTTTTCGGTTTGTACAATATATTTTTCGTATTTTTAATTAAAAAAAAAACTTAAATCAACATTTTAAGGTTTTCTTACACTCACCTCACCGGAATTGAATATACCTGGTAATGCCGGTTTGAAAGATCAAGTGTTGGCACTAAAGTGGGTTAAAAATAATATAGCCAACTTTGGTGGCGATCCAAATTGCATAACTGTATTCGGTGAAAGTGCTGGCGCTGCCTCGACGCATTATCTCAGCATTACCGAACAAACCAGAGGTCTATTTCATCGCGCAATTTTAATGTCTGGCGCTGCCATTGCTTCTTGGGCGCACAATGGTCAGGAGCGGCACGCTTATCCACTTGCCAAACTAGCCGGATTTAAGGGGGAACATGATGAACAACATGTGCTAGAATATCTGAAAAAATGCAAAGCGACTGATCTGGCACAGCTGGAGCAGAAAGTGCTGACCACAGTTGAGTTACAACGTAAAATAATGTTTCCTTTTGCACCCTGTATAGAGCCATATGATACGCCGGACTGTGTAATTTCAAAAAGTCCGCGTGATCTTATGAGAACAGCATGGAGTAACTCAATGCCTATATTGGCCGGTCATACTTCAGCCGAGGGTTTAGTAATGCTGCCATGTGAGTGATGAAAAACTTTAATTTTTTAAAAGCCATAATATAATGCAATTACTAAACTTACAGTTATTAAGGCAATGCCAATTTGTCTTAATGAATTGGAAACCTGTCGTAGCTTCGTACCCTATGAAGTGGATGATGTGGATATCGAGGAAAATGCTGCGAAGCTGAAAAAAATGCATGCCGACAGTGCTGAGCTTACAGCTGACGAATATATGGATGTACGTATTACGTTACAAAGCGCCCACCTCATACTTTCATTCGCTTCATCATATACAATTTACGACTTTTCAAAATTCAAATGCTCAGAATATTTATTTAAGTGAATATTCTGATAATGACTACCAGAGGGAAAGTATCTTGAGAGAGGGTTTATATGCATAATATCCCTTCGGCATAAAACAAGTCGCCTTATGTTTAATTAGGTTGTGTGAGGGTAATCTTAAATATCCGGTCTTCTGGACTTTAGTGATCTGACTTTATATCTTCGACCGGTTTCTTTTTGAATAAGTTTCAGTCCATAAATATTTTAATCGACTTCTTTTTCTTCTTCGTTAAGCTAAAAATTTCTGTCGAGGTCTTATAGAGGAACCTCGAAGTTTCGTGAAGGTTTTACAGAGATCACATCATTAGTCAACTTTCCTTCTGCCAGAAACGCTGAAATTTGAAAGCGTTACTCGTAATTTGAACGATCAATGGTTTCAAAAGAAAAATTCACCATTATTCTAGTACACATCGAGAGTTTGGATATAGAGTTCGATACCGAGTGTTGTCAGCAATTTCATTGTTGTTAATTTTTCAGAGATTATGATTTCGATTAGACATCTATAGTTTTTTTTGATATAAGTCAGATTTTTAAGATTTTCATAGTTGTTTATGAAATAAAAAAACTTTACTTTTTCCGACAAATCACTCAATTTGATTACATACTCCGTTTTCATTGGTCCCCATATGATTTTCGTTTCAACTGTAATTTCGCTAATAATTATTTCAATATTTATATTATTTCAGATCAACGCTTATTGGCTTTTCCACTTCCCTCTCCATCGAGTTCTGCTCTCGCGTTTGACTAATGCCACGTCTGCTCCCACATATCTGTACCGCTTCGACTACGACTCGGAAATATTACCATACCCCTATCGCATTTGGCGGTTTGGTCGTGGCGTGAAAGGTGTATCTCATGCCGATGAGCTAGCTTATCTCTTCTCACATGCAATGACGAATGCGCTCTCTAAGGAGAGCCCTGAATATCGCACAATACAACGCATGATTGGAATTTGGACGCACTTTGCGGCAACTGGTAACCCAAATGACAAACACGTCCCAGGTATGGAATCACTGTCATGGGAGCCCATCCGTACTCCTGAGCCCGCTTACAAATGTTTGAATATTGGTGAGGAGCTAAAAGTGATAAACTGGCCAGAAATGGAAAAGGTTAAGGTGTGGGCGTCTACTTTCGATAGAAAGAAGAACTTATTGTTCTAAGCATAGTATGTATGGGGGCAATAAAATGTATAGTTATGGTAAACACATTTTTATAATTTCCCATTGGCGTGATATTGCGTCTTTATTATTGCAAAGTGTGCGAACGAATTGTCTGACTGACTTATCAGCGTGTGCGAGCAAATAACAAATTCAGAGAAATGTGTGAAAAAACTACCGAAAATATGCTTGAAGATGTGTGATCTTTTCTCTAAGGAGAAGATTTTACTTCAAAAGTACATATGTAGACAACAGATGTGGTGAAAGTATATGGTGCCGGTACTTTAAATATACAAGAGTGGTTCAGTAGGAACCTGATGGCACAATAATTCTAAGTTAGAATAGTGTTGTTCATTTAGATAGATGAAAAAAGGAAAAGAGCAATATCTTTTCGTGGGCGATGGTAACTATTGGTTAATTGAGTATCAGCGATAACATTTCAAACGTTCACAATCTAGCTTTAAGAGGCTACCTCTAAAATTTCGTACTTTCTTCTTGGACTAATATACGGTATCCTTATAAGGAAAACTCCCATGTTCATAGAAAATGAAAGATTTTATCTCCAAAACCATCAATTAATAAAGAATTAAGTATAAGAAAGGATCTATATAAACTTAAATGCTCAGGTCTGGAGTATGATGATAGTAGACTAGAAATAGCGTACACAATAGCCAAGACATCCACGCTTATACACACACAACTAAATAATGCATATGAGTATTTGCGTTAACAAGCCCCATCATCTGAATGTAAAGCAGCTATACTGTTTTATGCACCTTTCCATGTAGAACTGAACGCTGCTCATATAATTATATGCAAAAGATAAGCACGAATAGCTGTAGAATAGCTGCGCATTAAAGAAAATTGCATTGCTGTCATGCAATTGCGTGCACATATGCATGACTCTCCCCTTACATATAGACATATCTAAGTATCAGAATGACTCAACAATTGCTAGGGTAACGATGCAGCGCACGCTTACGCAATGTCACTGAACAGATGGCTACTGGCAAGCGATGATAGTTTTGCGTGTTCTTATTTGAGCCAAGCGCAACTTGTTTCAGCTGTGTATAATAAGTCTGTTCATCCAGTGGGTATCACTATGTACCGCCCGCAACTTGAAGACTTAGAATATTGTTGAAAACCGGATATTTATTTACCTGCATCTCCAACTTCCTCCGCAGCATGACCAAGTCCTTGCAGTAGACGAAACATTTATAACTAATATTAACACTCGCCACTCATGTGAAAATGAACTAGATCAATGTTGTTAGGTTGCAGCCTCATCGTGTGCCGCCTTACTTGTTTTTCTCGTGCTCTTACAGTTCTATTAACAGCTGATGATGCGCGCGACAATAGCGAATTACAGTCAGCGATTGGTGTAATAACATGAAATTGATAGCTATGCATATACATTTATGGTATGTATGTGTATGTGTACCTTCATATTTAAAGCAGATAACAGTACATGAGTAGCGATTCACACATAAATATCTTTAATAAGAATAAACGAGTCATGGTTTTTTTTATTTATTTTTTTTCATTTATATAAAGAATTTTTGTGTTGAAATATCGGACGACTATTTTAACCACTGCCTATATGGTATAAAGACATTTTGCTTCCATTATAATATTAAATTTCAAATAATTTTCAAAGAGTAATTTAAGATATGGTATTTGCAAAAACATGGTTTGACTTCTATAGGGAAATATGCCTTCTTAAGAAAGCAAAACTGTGTTGTTTTGAGTTTTTTAGAATATTTGAACAAAAATCCTTTGGTTATCTTTACAATAAGAAACGTATATTACAATGAAACTTGCAGAGAAATCCAGATCTTGTAATGCAAAATAATATGATATAGAATGATAGCTTTGAAATTTTTGATAAGACAATGGAATTTTGCTGGAAGTGATCTTATGTTCATATGTGGTACCGCGAATTTGGCTAACATATTTGAATTGTGGTGCAGTTTAAGATTGATGAGATGTTGGTTGAAGGCTTTGGTTGCTAGGTTTAATATCAAGATCGCATAACGCTTGACCGTAAGCAACCGCACTGTTGCCATGGTTAGGCCAATGTGCTCCCAAGGTAACCCAATTAAGCACCATTTAATCAATCATCGTAATCAATGGGCCTACATAAAACTATATAGCCGTATGTGCAGAGCACACACCAATTCATGTGTGTGTGTGTAAATTCTGAAATCAAATCTCAATCAAAGGCGGCAATTGTCGGGTTGATGTATACAAGAGCATTAATTTGAATCCATTCATTCACAACAGCCTTTCGTAGCATACGTGTACGTGTGGGAGATGCTAACACCTCTGGTGCAACACATATTTTATTGGCGCTTCTATGAGTTGGTTTAGCAGCTCAGCTGCAATATCTAATACGATTTATGGCAAAATAGGTCAATAATAGCAGTCAATTGGATTTGATTGATTTTTCAATCTCTTCATCAACCCATACATAGGCACAGAAAATGCTTGTGAGATATTAGTTTTCAATTCCACAGTTGACCTGGACGGATCGCAAGTAGCCAAGTAGTAATTTAAATGTGTAAGTCTGTATAATATTTTATATGTACTAGATTATGCCATATAGGAGTCTACTTACCGATTAATACCGATTAAATGTTGAACAGTTGTATTCAATCCCACTAATGCGAGGTGTGTTCAAAAAGTATCGCGAATTTTGAATTTTCGCGGGTTACGTATATTCGAATTTCGAATTTTTTGTGGCGTTATGTTGGTACTCATGTCTCTCACTTATGCCGACAAGCCCGGCTATTTTGAATGTTCATTTAATTGTTGACAGCTGCTTTGCTTTCACGTGTTTTGGATCGTCTTCGATTTTTACCTATCAAAAAAATTGCACCACGATAACGCCCCTGCTCACACATAGTTGCTTGTGCGCGACTTTTTGGCCAAAAACAACACACTAAAGATGCCGCAGCCACCGTATTCCCCAGATCTGGCCTCCTGTGACTTTTTCTTGTTCCCTAAACTGAAGAGGCCCATGAAAGGACGACGTTACGCTTCTCTTGACGAGATAAAGACGGCATCGAAGGAGGAGCTGAAGAAGATAAAAAAAATGATTTTTTGAAGTGCTTCGCAGATTGAAAAAACCGTTGGCACTGGGGATTACTTTGAAGGGGACAAAATAGATATTCATGAATAAATAAATAATTTTTGAAAAAACACAAAATTCGCGATACTTTTTGAACACACCTCCTTGCAGTCAAGTGTAAATTTGTGTATTAGCGGGTTAAAAAAAGACCGTTGCTAAGGCTCTTGACTGCCTGCGGCTACGCATTAACACTCTACTAGAAGCTTTGTGGTCCTTAATGAAAACCAATTAAGTCTAATTTCGTAATACGCTAAAATATATGTATATACAAAATTTTAAATTGAGTTTCCTGAATACAATGAAAATTTTTGAAAGCGTTAAAGCATGTAAGTATTTTTTCCGCACGTTATCGTAAGGCATCATAACTGTAAACAACATACATAACAAATCGAACATAACGCGTTCGAATTACAGATACACATACTCGTATATAGAGCTTATCTTTCATTTGGAGTGCATTGAAGTCAATCAACTCCTAACCCATACCAAATGATAACTGCCGCTAAAGCTCTAAGCCTCTACGAGTGCAAATGCATCGAGTTGTGAAATGTCTAAACATGTCGACTTGTCGACTGCGCCAGCGGCAAATGCAAATGGCAGCGAAATTCTAACAATAATGTGAGTATTCCTAAGAGCAGGCACTGTCAGCTGTCACTTGGCTGTTGTACGAACTCTCCGCCTGTCATTGCAGTGTAAAAGTTAATGAGCACAGCGAATTGACTGCAAAGCGCGCCGCGTCGGAGCCTCATCGCCTATATTACAAATGTCAACTGCCAGACATTTCCCATGGATACTTCTATGCAACTCTTATTAACAAAGGAGCTTATGGGCTGTCTTCGGTGAAGTGCACTTTTTCTAAGCGATTGATTGACATCACTTAGCTGAACTAGTTGCAGTTCGGTGTTGCTCCCTTCAGCTCGCATGTATTGCAGCAGGCGGCGCTATTGACTAAATGCTTCGAACTGCAACATATTTTCCGCTGCTAACCAAGTTTAATGAGTGGGTTTAGATTTGTTGATTTTCTACTTGCTGCGCTGTATCAATGCGCTTAATGATTTCTATTCGCAGAATATAATGCATGCTGATTCGGAGTAGTGATAAAGTAATGTGCCATGAAATATTGGCAGAGGGAGAAAAGTTGCAATATTCGTGCTTTTGATTGAAGCTTTTCAATGCTCATCGCTGGTAGAGTGTAATCTAGATTAAAATGTTTCAAGTGACTCGGAAAATTTGCAAAAGAGTTCTGTAGACATTTAGTAATTCCAAGTAAATCGCTTGGATACACTTCGACTTCTGCCACGATTTAGTATTATGCGTTGGTTTAGCAATAGCAAACTAACATAGATGAGGGAACCGTGCATGGCTTTCAAGTGGCAAGCCATAAACAATCTGCGCAACGTAGGAGAATATATATAAACACAACGTAGGATCATACAAACTTCTTATTGCTAACTGAAGCCTAATGTTGACTGCCAGTTTTAGCATAAGCTCATTGATGAGCTGAGCAGACTAGTCACCAAAATTAGAAACAAAACATACAGGGTTTGTCCGGAAAGTAATAGGACTGATTTTCTTCCGCCGCAACTGTACTTCGGAGTACCGCATGAGGGCGTTCATAGCTAACTAACGAGCGGTTGTCTCCGAGCAAATGGAGAGTCAGGACAAACATTTTCGTGGGACATGTTTCTGTGAGCAATGTGAAAGCCGAAAATGCAGCGTTCGTTAGAGCAGCATGCAGGAAAGTGACCCCCAATTTTTGAATAACGTAACCACATGAGTCATGGATATTTGAGCATGATCCCGAGATAAAGAAGTAATCTCCCGAGTGGCTCACGCCGGCGTCTCATAGCCCAAAAAGGAAAGAATGAGTAAATCCAAAGTGAAAACGATGGAAACCTGCAAGAGACTCAAACAAAGGGTCAATCGGGTCCGACAAGACATCGCAGCCGATTGGATGTTGCACCACGACTACGCCCCGGCCTACATCGCCTTTCTTGTGAACAGGTACCTCACCAAGGCGGGCATCCCAACGCTTGCGTAGTCGCCCTACATACAGTCCAGATGTGGCTCTACGGACTTTTTGTTTCTTTTTCTGAAAAGACCGATGAAAAGGGATCTAAAGAGCATGCATCTCGGCTATCAAGGCTATTCTGGAGAATGTCATACGGAACGCCTTCAAAATATACAATGTGATCTATGCAGATGACAATGCCTTGATGCCGACTTCTGAAGCCTGAAGAAGGGGTAACATGTTCAAAATCAACTTTTTCCAATGGAACAAATAAAATTATTAATGTTATTTTTTACACTTAACTGTTCTGCAATAATGGAAGTAAGTCTCGCTAATGCTTGTACTTTAAAGTTTTACTCTCGTCAGCAATGTATTAAATTATGAGACCTTCTCCACAGTAAAAAACTCTTTACCATCTTTTTATTTTTTACGAAGCCTTCGACTTTTCATTGCTCGCCACACGAGCATAAATATATCGTATTTACATTGCCATATTTCGCAGAAATTTATAGTATTTGCGTTTGGGGAATATAATTTTAAGTCACCATAATACAACTATGTATTTTGTTGCAATAAAATTGTAACACTGCGGCAAACAGTGCCGCTGGGCATGTTGGCTGTTGAGTACACAGTTTGTTGGAGTTGCCATGAATATTTGATTACGCAGAAACCGATTGGCGTAATCCAAACAGATTCAATCAAACTTAAGCGTCATTTGAAAATATCGGGGCACACAAACTGTGCGTATTTTATTATTTCGAGTTGTATATTTTTTCCCACTTGTTTTTGTTGTTTTTCGTTTTACCAACCCAATTACACTAATAAAATTTTACAATCTCGCTTGCATGTTAATGCCGACGATCGATGCTGTACAAGTATTCTCATACAGTAGTCATTCAATTTATTTTTTATGCGAGTGGCGTATTGTGTCAGGTCTTGTTGCACGCCATCGCCATGAAGTGCGACCACAATGATGCCGAAAATTATGCAATACATTGCTTGTTTTCGGTTAGGGTGGTTCTAAATTCGTATTGCTAATGGAAATTGTCGCCATGGCGACTACTATGTTTGATTTATTGAAGGTCGAAGGTTTGATTAGGAGTTCGAAATTTAAATAGATTATAAAATTACATTTATGCCAATCGATTCTTTATCAATAAATCGCTGATATGTGTGCCAATAATATTTGCAACATATTTCAAATAAGTTTTAGCACCGATTGATATACATAGCTGGTTATTGACTAATCCAGTATTCAGAAACAGAAAAACTTACTTTTGTAGTAAATATAGATGCGTCCTCCAAGGCATTTCAACTGTAATCAAAATTCTAATTTCAGTTTTTTTAAGTATTACAAAATTAAAATTAAAATTTTGAATGCAAGTGTATATAAGACCACCCTAATGTTGAAGCACAAATATTGGTATTAGCATTGTTGAGCATTTTTGAGCGTCTACACATACGTACGCACATATAACAGCGCCACAGCATTATGCACAATTTGGCATGTGAGCAAATTTCAATTATTTTTCAATAATTTATTAGGGTTTGTATTACGCGCCCGCCGTCGCCTGCATTGGCCAGCCGCAGCCGATGACACCAGCCAAGTGAGTGAAATATTATGCTACCAAAAATCATACATACGAAATGTGTGACGCATAATTGAACGCGCACACATACATATATACATTTGTATGAGCACGTGACTTCTTTTATCCATTTTATCGGCTGACTGGTCCGACTCAACTGACACGAGGTTGCCATTTTTATTTATTTATCCGCCATGTGACCCTAAATATACATACAAATATACAATACAAATTCATGTATTTAAAAATCGTGTATGCTTATTCTCTTCTAATTGCATATTTGTATATGTAGATGTCTCTTCTGAGTTATGAATATGTCAAATTCAGTAAAATGAACTAATGCCATTATCACAAATTTGTTTTCAAATTTCATGCTAAATGAAGCTTAAATCGAGACTATATTGTGAAGAGAGTAAGGAAGTCCAAAGTTGAATGGGTAGTTAGACAATATTGCGCTCGTACGCAGAGCTCGTCTTTCAGATCAGTATGTATTTTTGCTTAAAATTTGAGTCTGATAATATTATTTTCTCAAGAGTAATGCTTGTAATGTGATTTATTAGGGTTACTTGGAGCACTTTTTGAAATTGTATACAGGGTTTGTGCGGAAAATAATAGGACTGAGTCGATTAAAAAAAAAGTGCATGCTGCTTGGATCTCCTTTCATCAGCCTTTTCAGGCAAGGAAACAAAAAAAGGTCCGGGATGCCACATCTGGATTGTAGGTCGCCTGCGGAAGCATTGGGACGCCTGCATTGGTTAGGTGCTGTTCAAAAGAAAGGCAGTGTGAGCCGGGGTGTTGCGATGTCTTGTCGTATCCGATTGATCCTTCATTTGAGTCTTTTGAGGAGTTCCACGTCAAACAGGAGGAACAAATTCATGGTGGACAATGTTTTTGATGTCAAAAAGGACAATGAGTTTCATTCCAACTTTGGATTTGCCCATTCTTTCGGTCCTCATCAGCGCTCCAAAAAAGCTTGGTGCCACCGAAACACACCACCTCTTGCTTAAGCAACATCTGGGTATTCATATTAAACGACTCTGTTGCAGATTTACCGACTTAAAATTTAATCGCGTACCTCTGCTCTAACGAACGTTGCATTTTCGGCTTGAACCACTCACAGAAACACGTCGCGCAAAAATGTTTGTCTGACTCTCCAGGTGCTCGGAGACAACTACAGTCGGTGCGCGCACGCTCCGAAGAAAAGTCGCGGTGGAAGAAAATCGGTCCTTTTACTTTTCGGATAAACCCTGTACCACATAATATTATAATATACCATTAATATTGTAGTATATTACCTCGATTTATATTATCATCTTTAGAAATATTGAGATCTAGATTCTATTTTGTATCCTGCAAAACCTAACAACACTTTGATGGACGATTTCCAAGTTGTCAGGAATCGCTTAAGTCAGCTATTTAATGTTAATCATCTTGTTTTGTGACCAGTGATCTTTCAGGGTTAATATAAACTCTAAAGTTTTTCCTAAGAAATACTATATCTTCTAGGTAAGCAGTCACAGTTGTATTCACAGTTGTAGGATATTTCCAATTCCTACTCTTGCGTACTCGCCGCGTACTCTGGAAGCGTGAGTAACATTTGTATAAGATGCGGCAGCCAACTCGTGTGGAGCCTGGGGTCACGGCTAGGTTAGGTTAGGTTTACCTGGTAGGCCAATAAGCCACCCCTAGACCAGTTTGCTGCTTTGCGAAACAAGATGGAGTTCACTTGCTAAGTACATAGAAGTAGTCATCCTTTAGGAAGCCTGTGCTTGACGAGAATTTTAATAGAATCTGCGGCTTCACCGTCGATACCTCCTCCAGTGTATCATACTATGCGGTCCCCAGATGCTTACAGCGTAGTTCATTGTTTCCCTGGTGTCCTGCTTTAGACCTTTCCCGCAGTCTTCTCGATCTGTGAGCCGCATCTTGCGGGCGTGTGTCGCCATCAGACGGTGACTAGTTAGTATTCCCATCATGCTGCTTTAGTCTCTTCTATCGGCTGCCAGTAGGAATGCTGTGTACTTCCGATCTACCGTTTTGCACATGACGTTGTCACGGCTGAAACACAAGAAGCTTCAGCAGAACCACTCCCATATATTCGGTTTAAGGTTCTGCTTTCTTGTGTCAGTTTAATGCATTTATATCGACTCGCAACGCACTAATATATATATGCTGAACTGGAAAAGTACCGAACAACATTTGTTAAAAATAAAATTATAGATTTTTTTTATTTCATTAAAGTGTTTTCAAATATTTTAATATTATTTGCGTAATTTCAAATACAATACTATGAAAAGTCTAATTTATTAACAACGAAACTCCAAATGCAATGTTTTTGTTTTTGATTTGCCATATATGCTGTTACAGTTATTTGTCAATGATTAATGACAATGAATGTAAATTACGCGAGAGCGACCAAAAATCCACAGACTAATGGTGTTACTTACAAATAAGAAATATGGTGTGAAATATTCGCATATTTAATGGGAAACTAGTAAGCGCATATGAGCGCACACCAATACAACTATACATGACATATATACGTACTATACACTACATACAATGTATATAATGTAATAATATAGTTTGCACCCCTGGCAGTTTATCATGTCGGAAGCGCTCTAATTTTAGCAACTAGAAAACAGAGAGGCCTCATTAGCATGCTACGCGCACGTTATTCAACACACTCACACACACACATGGACATACACATATAGCGGTTAAATGCATATGTAGCCGTGGATATTGGCGATATCATAATTTATCAAAATTTATTTACATAAATGACACTGAAAAACTATTGAAGCAAAACTAACAGCATATGAATATTAAGTCAGCAGCACAGCATGGGAGCGTGGCTGCGCTGGTGTGGGTGTAAGGCGGCGTTTTCGAGCCAATTAGTAGAACATGTGACAGCGCAAACAAAAAAACCAATGAGAAATGGCTTTCTGATGTTACCTACTACACATATATAACACATGGGTAGGTGTATGTGTGTGTGCGGCAGCAAATAATATGCATCAGTGAAAAACTAGTGAACTGTAAACTGAGCGCACGTACGCACGCATACACATACAGATACATATACATGTGTATTATGTAGCATATTTATATCGTTTCTGCTTAGATTATAAACGGTTTTTTTTTACAAATCATCCAAGTAACTTTATTACCCTTCGGCAGAAATTTATTCCCTTAACTGAAAGCCATTTTACTCCGCTACAAAAAATGTAATCATCCACTTAAAAACGTGTTCATATCTTTGATTGGTGGTTATTGCTTAAGAAAAAAGGATTGACGGGTCCAGTTCAATAAAATTGTTTCCCATGCGGACTTCAAAACCGTAAAATTGAAAAAAAAAAAAAAATGAAAAAGGACAAGAAAGCTGAAAAGCTGAAGCGGTAAAAATAAAAAATAAATCATCCATTATCTCTACAAGACGTGAGCCCAAATTCCCTTTTTATATATAAGTAATGAGTGCCTTGATGTTGCGTCGATTATGGAGAGACCAACAGATTTGTAAAGAACCTTCAGAAAACAAACGATGAAGAAGAGATCTTTTTTGAAACTGAATATTTTGGAGCACAGACCGATCGTAGAACCTATCTCGATACAGTGCGCCATTTTAACCATTTTATTAAGATGAGTGAATAGAAGTGATTACATTTCGGAGGGCATTTCAAGTTTTAAATATTTATTTTGCCTTGCTCGTAAATCACTTCAATACAGCATTTTCATATAAGATCTTGTCTACACAGTGGTTAAGCAAAGCATACCTTCTTCTTCTTCATCAATAATTCGAAAACCTTAAAACTGGTCTAGCTCTATATTGACTGAATTGTGTCTGTAGATATTTGGCATGTTGCTTCAGCATTCTTAGCTTATTTCCCTATCCACTAAGACAGAAATTGTGCTCAGAATTGTAGTAAGTCAGATTTCAGTTAAGAAACCGAGTTTTGAAACGAAAACTACAAGATTTTTTAAATTTTTCTCGCTGAAAGCTATCTCTCTCAGAAATTCGATATCATAAAAATACCCAGTATGAAAAACATACCACTGTAAGCAAAAAAATAATAAGACTTTGTTCACAATTTTAAAATAATCCTTTTTAATCCTTTTTGGTCCCAATACACTTGTGCCAACGTATTTTCCAATCCTCGAAACAGATGTCAGTCAATTTCCAGAATTGTCTTCGAATCGCTTAGTGATTCAGGTTCAATGCCTTCAATTGACTGAAAACGGTTTCCTCGGAGAGCTCGTTGGAACTTGCTGAACAGCCAGAAGTCACACGTAGCTAAATCAGGCAAATACGGTGGTTGCGGCACGATATTGGTTTAAAATTTGGCGAAAAACTCACGAAGGAACAGTTCAGGATGCCACGGTGCATTATCATGGCGCATAATTCCGACCTCTTTTCACTAATAGCTTGACGCATAACACTCAAATAGAATTCCTTGTGGTTGAAAGTTTGGGCAGTCGGAAAAAACTCGAAGTACACCGTGCTTCGATAATCGAAGAAAACTGTCAACATGACCTTGATTTTTTACTTGTTTTGCGTAATTTTCGGCTTTGTCTCACCTTTGCTATGATATTCGGCCGATTGATGGTCTGTTTCCGGGTCCTAAGCATAGCTTCAAGACTCATCGCCAATAATAATACGTTTCATGATAATCTGATGGTCAAAAAGCATTGTTTCACAGACATTAACGCGACGCTGGTTTACGAAAAAAATTGAGTTTTTTTGGAACCAGTCATAGTTTAAATTTTTTTAGCCCCAAATAATCTTTAAAAGTGGTTTTCGCTCTTCCTTCTGATATTCTAACGATACCAGTAAGATTCTGACCGTTTATCGTCTATTTTTAAGCACCAATTCTTTGATGTTATACACATGTTGATCATCAGTTGAAGTGGATGGCTGTCCTGGAGGCTGTTCGTCGTCAAGGCGTTCTCGACGCTCTTTGAATTATTTTTACCAATAAAAAAAAGCTCTTGCTCGCAACAAACAGTTATCACACAAGGCCTTTTGAAACATTCTGAACCTTTCATAAAATTCAAAGAAACTTCTTTTTTGAATAATTTCACTTATCGTAAGAATCGCCGAATGCATTTTATGTACTTTTAAATTACAAGACTAACAGATGTCATTGATAGTCATACCACATTCGAAAGAAAAAATATTTCGACGAATGTGCTTCGCGCGAAATTTAAATTAAAAAGTCTTACTATTTTTAGTCCATTGTGTTATATATTATTCTTACTCTTGTCATTAGCTGTGAGCTGTAAGACTTTTGAAAAAACTTAATCTATTAAGAAGTGAAATACGGCGGTCGACAACTCAGCCTTTATTAAATCTGCTAGCCACATTTTTCGTGAATTGGCAGAACTCTGCTTGCTTAGACGACACCACACACAAGGAGGAGTGGCAACTGCAGAAGCAGCATTTAATTTTACACCCCGCTGAGCAAAGAAATAGTTCTTTGTAGAATATTCTTCACTGGCAAATACAGCGCTGTGAACACCTCCCCAGCACGCGAACGGACGGACTACAATTGGCCACCATTGCCACTAATGCCGTGCTAGTAAAAAGGTAGCACCGTCTATGTGCCTCACAACAGTGCATTCTTATCTGCGCAAATTGACTTGTACGACTATGTCGTTAAGCGTTCTTGAAAGCTTGAGCGCCGGCTAAGTTGCTCTTCGGGGAGCCATATGTATTGCCTCTGTATATACAAATATGTGTATATATATATTATACATGATATGTTTGTTAGTGTAAGTGTATACAAATAGTTTTTAATATGAAATTTTATGCGTCCTTTGCTTGTACGCATCTTCTTAAGTTTTTGCTTTGATGATTGGACTACCAGCGATTGCTTGGATGCGCAAGTAAACCTCTCGATTAGGGTTACTTCTGAAGTGGTTGTTAAAAACTATGTATGTAGTTACACAAACAACACAATAACTAATAATAATGTCATGTATCTATGTAATATGGCTATATCTCTCATATGTGGCACTATTATTGAACCTAAGGGAATTCTGTTGGCTTAAAACAGCTTAGTTGCATGGTAAGGGCTAACGTTATGTTCTTGCCGCTGCATGAAGTCCATTGAAGCTGAAATTTTGTATTAACTTTAACATTCATGCTACAAACACAGATATATTGCGGGTTCTGTTTGCTCACACATGAAAGTCGAGAATATGGGAAAACGCATTGATGTATATGTGTATGTATAGATACATGTTTATAGCGGTAAAAAATTATAAATTGTGTGTATGCACTTCTTAGCTAACAACGTAAGCCGTGAGTATGTAAAAAACGCCACACTCGTCTTATCATATGTTATACTGAGAAAACTAAGCTTGCAAAGCTGCAACAACAAAATATGATCTATGTCTATATGTCATTCTCTGTGGCGCGTTCACAGTTTGTTCTTCAATCATGCGTAATTACCTCTTTTCGTTTTTTAGTTAGCTTTTTTACAACGGTTTCCTTTTCTTCAAATACAAAACTAATTTCAGTGATTTTCGGAAATTTCGCGAACGCTTGAAAAGCAGTTGCGTTCAGCTTAGCGTCTCAGTGGACCTCTTTTAATCATACGCTGCTGCACCTAATGTCTTCTGGGCCCCTAGCTGCCTTACTGATGGCAATATTTTACTCTCTAGCGCACTTTACAAATTCAACATTGTATTCAAAGATATTTCTGTGGTAATAATTCTGATTGCAATTTTATGCGTGTTATTATTTAGGTCCGTACAGCGATTGGCATCCTTTTTAGCATTTCCTATTTCGGAAGTTGAGATAAAAAATAAGCATTTCATCGGCGAGAGCGGAAACGAGTCGTTTAATAGTTGCAAGATCAAAGCTGGTGGTATAAAGACAGATGCCCTCACTATAGTCTCATAAAATTGTCTATCTCTGTAAGTTTATAGCAGTGTATAGTATGTGATTTATAGTTCTGTTTTCCGTTCAGAACTCCTACAGCTTCCGGTGTATTTTACAAGTTCCAAATTGAACAGGCACATTATGCCACATTAATTAACAAACAAGGAGGGGGTATGGTAACATAATTTTCATTTTTAAATGGAAGAGGTTAGATGAGAATACATCAGGCAATTACAACTGCTGAACTTGAAAGAACGGCGGAAGACTAACCTAAAGAATCCAATATTTTATAAAACTATATTTTATGTATACTCAGAACTCTGCGGAATTTTGCTGCGTAACGCAATTTCGTCATCATTAATCGAATTTTTAATACGCCTAATCGATTTTCACTTTACTTTTTATTTATGTAAGGCTTTTAAGTTTTTTAACTTAATAAAATTTACTGGTTTTTGATATTTCAAGTTGCATTTCTTTAGCTAAAATTCTGTATAAAATTAAAGCAAAGCCAACAATTATTCTCCAAAGCAAATTTAAGCATTGCATTCTGACTACACTACACTTCTCTTGCCTATCTTAGCATTGCACTTTCACTGCAAGCTTCAAGTTTCTTCACACACACACACACACACACACGAGCGCACTCACAGATATACATTGTGTATTACTTGCTGCGTGTCTGAAAAGCTTATTTGTTAAATGCAACCATTGTAGAAGTGCTGCCAAGCCGAGACTAATGCAAAGCAACAGAAACGCACACAAAATAGCTTATAACAGTGTGTGCCATAAGATGTGTGTGTCGTAGAAGGCGCTGAGTCAGGGTATTACTAACAAGGAGCGATAAGTAACTACAAGGAATTTGTAAATCTAAAATTTGGAGGCACTTCTGAACAAATACTCGTACATACGTATGTTTAGGTATAACTAAGCTCTAGAGTACTTACATATGTATGTATCAAGGCAAGGTGGGTAGGGAAGGAAGCCGCGCTGTAGCGTCGAAGTTGGCGCATATGGCGAGATAATTTCATTGCTTTACTTAAAACGCCACAGAAGCTGCAATGTCTTTCGAATTTCGCTATAAAATTATATACGTGCGTATGTATGCTTTTGCAGTTTCACTTTTGTGTTGCGATTGCTTTCAGTGCCAAGCAATTTTCCATCTCCACCGAATTTCCAATGCAATGTTGTTTGTTGTTATTGTTATTTCTAAAGTAATGCCAACACACGTACCGGATTGTCGGCAGCAGAATATTTCGACGCGAATGCACCTACTTACATAACTATATTGTCTACTATATGCATGTGTTGTATGTATGTGTGTATGTATATTAGGGTGAGCAAAAAAAAAAATAGTAATAAAGATTTATGGGTTAAAATGAGCCGCATACATACAAGTATATACAGAGAAAAAAAAATTGTGAAAAAAATCTTAAATATACGTACTTTCAAAACATTTCATCGAGGTAAACTCTTTAGAAAATTTTTTGCTCTCCAAAATTTAAAGATGAAAAGATTTCATTTTATACTTTAAAAATATTTTTTGTTATTTTTAATGGTAGAACCAGAAAACAAATTAAGCGGAACTTCGAACTATTTTAAATTATGTTAAAAATTTTGCTTCGCCTTATGCCCTATGCCTGTGCCTTAAGTGCATATGAAGTAAAGTACCGTTCAGTAACTGAAGTTAACAGGGGCTTCCAACAAAATAGCACAGAATTACAAAAAATTATGGAATATTATAAAGAAATATGGGAATGTCCCTATTTTTCCAACACTGTATATGTTATATACTTATGTATATTATGATATAGGTTATTTTTCAACCGTAAATTCGATATTCGGTTTTTTGGCTCATCATAAATGTATATAATATTAACATATTAAGGTGTCCGTTATTTCCGAAGTTGGCTTTTCTTGCCAACGCCCCCTGCTGTTTCAGTTATTGCCCTACAAATCGGTCGATTTGGTCAATTTCTTAAAAATTCAGTTGGCTGTTTTCTATAAAAAAAGTTTGTATATTTATAATCTCAAAATCCGAAAATTTTGTTCTTATCATGGTCTCATTGAAACCCACAAATTTGATATTGTGTTTTTTTTGGGTCACCCTAATGTATGTATACTTGTATGTATCAGATGCTTTTAGTTGTGTAATATAATGTATTTATGTGTGTATGTATATATAAATATATGTATATATGAATCTATCTGCAGCTACTAAGGTTTAATTAAACTAAAAGTGTGTGTACAACAACAACAACTAGTAATGTGCCACTAACAGCGGCGATAATATCAGCTGGCAGCCGCCAAACTTTGCAGTCAACAACGATTTGCTTGCTGTTTTATCCGGCATTAATTCTGAGTAAAGCGTATTTTCATTAGCATTGCAGAGATATTGGCTAAAATGCATACATATTTACGCTAAAATATACACAACGCAATACATTCATGCTACTTCGCATTAGCAGAGCTTTATGGCACAAATTTCAAAAGCTGCACTTGACTGGTGTCGCTTTTACCTACAAATAAATGCGTTTAAAATACTAAAATATAAAACGAATTAATTGAATTTGTGAGATTATATTTATGCTCTCAAGCAATAAATTGCATTCATATCACAAATGGGAGCGATTTTTTATGATATTTCGTAGCCTACTCGCAGATGTTACGTGAATAAGTAACCAGTTTTTGAATAATTTTTAACAAATTTCGAATGCTTTTTGACCTAGAGTGAGTAGTAGGCATAAATTAATGCCACGTTCTACCCGCAGGGCTTGAATTCTTATCAAAGTTCGCTTAATGTCATTAAATTTCTTTCAAAATGTTGAGGTTGTGTTATCTGTTAAAATTAATTTATATATATCAGTGGTTATTCGGATGCGATTGAAACGTTTTGGGATTTTTTATGAGTTGAATAATGTACATTCAAAAAGTATGTGAGTAATTAGTTTTAGGTGTACCTCTTTCGGCGTGAAGAACTCAGTAACATGAAAACAATTTCTATACTGGCATAACTGGCGAAACGAACAATCAACTGGTCATCTTGTATACTTGCATAATCAAGTAGAGAAAATATTTATACCAATTTAAGTGCACACCAAATGTGACAGCCGAAAAAAAATGTCGATTTTTTGGAATTGAAAATTAAAAACTACTGTAACGATCTTAAGAGTACTTGTTTCATGACAGTAGAGAGAAAATTTTGAATAAAAAAACAATGAAATATATTTTTTAGTTATACGACACACAGTGGCATTTCGGCGGAAAAAATAGGATTTTTCCACTTTCCAATTTCAAAACTTTAATGTTTTTGGTTTGTAAAGAAATATTTGGATAAGAAAAATTCAACAAGGTTTTTTATAAAAAGTGAAATTTTATAGTTAAAAAAACTAACAGAAATCGACGGAAAGTTATTCAATAAAATCAGATTAAAATTATTGTCCAAATAAAGAATTTTTTTTTGTGTGTAAGTTTATAGCTATGTGTTTTCTTTTATTTTTTAGTGAAAATATAGCACCTACTTGTTTATAAAAAAAAAGATTTATTGAAATTGGCAAAGGAAGCTAATTTTTATAATTTTTCAAAAATTATACTAAAAAATATCAACTTTTCATTTTTTGATGGAAAAAAACTTTATGTGCTTTGCCTTGCTTAGCCCTCTTACTATAAAGAAATGAAAGTTCCAAGTCTGTACTTTCAATTAAAAAAAAAAGCAACCGCCAATTACCGTCCCTTTTAGTAACATCGATTTTAATTTCAAAAGTCGCTTCCAATATTTCATACAAATGGTCAAAAAGCCAAAAAAATGTAGTATACTTTCAGGCGCTCATGTAAAGGGCAAGGAAATTAATGTATTACACAAGCTCCTTTTTACAATGCTGGATGGTAAAACCGCTCAGATAGTGACACATACTACTGCAGCAGCAGTATGCTACATTTGTATAGCGAAACCTACTGAAATGAACAACTTAGAGTTAGTTTCCATGAAAACAATTAAACCTGAGGCATGTGAATTGGGAATTTCATCCTTACATGCTAGAATCAAGTTTATGGAATGTATTAAATTAAAATACAAAATAAATTAAAAATACAAGCGGCCTTTAAAGATAAAATGCGGTTGCGAGTTGATTTTGTTCAACAAGGTACAGGAACTTCTAACGACGGGAACACGTCAAGGCTTTTTTTTTTTAAACCCACAAATGGTTGCGGATATTACTGGCGTCAATGAAGAACTTATCAATCTATTCAGGATAGTTCTTCAAATAATTACATGTGGCGAAAAAATTGATAGTGACAAATTTAAATTATATACGTCGGAAACTGCGAAACTGTTCGTACAAATTTATAGTTGGTTTTATATGCCTGTTACTGTGCACACAGTACTAATGCATGGTAAGGATATAATGGATGCTGCCGTATTACCAATAGGAATGCTTTCAGAGGAAGCCGAGGAAGCCAGAAACAAAGACTACAGGAAGTATCGATTGATGTTTTCGAGAAAGTGTGATCGAATTTCCACAAATACTGATGTCTTCAACAGACTTCTCATAACTTCGGATCCTTAAATAAGTAGCTTAAGGCGTCATTCGAACATTCCTTAGAACTAGATCCCATTGTTAAAGATATGGTGCTTGCATAATATTACAAATAAAAACTAACACAATTTTTCCCCTGTTACATATTCAATTAAAACATTGCATATTATATTGGATTTTTATCAAGGTAAAGGTATAAATAACGTCACTTTGCGTTTAAGTTTAATTTTTTTTCATCAGGAGAACTCTATTAAGAAGTGTCCCGAATTTCAAGTCCCTAGGTCCAAAAATAAAAATTTTGGCAATTGCAGTTATATGGGAGGTGGGTGTGGCAGTGGGCGGTTTTCCAAGATTTTTTCAAATAATTTTGTCCAGAGAAGTGTTTCTGCAAAGTTTCATTGTTGTACGACCACTCCTTCTATTTTTTTCCAAGAAATGTATGGAGCGGTGCCACTGTGCGACATCTGCGACGGCGCTCCTCCACTTTTGCAATGATTCCGGGGCATACTCCGTAGATGAAACCTAAAAATAAAAAAAAATTATACAGACTGGAAGATATGCTCCATACTTACGATAAGAAAAAAGCGAAATCGCTTTAAAAAAAATTGGAAAAAATTTAGTTGATTGGTTATTTATCTTTGAGTTATCACTGCAGCAAACTCGAAAAATGTTTGAAGATAAACGCTTTTCAAAATAAATTGGACCGGATTGAACAGAGCACCTGTGGCTCTTGAAATGGCTATAACTCGAAAACTATTTCAGATATCGATTTGAACATTTTGTATGAGATTTTCAAAATTTCGCAAGCCGTGTACCCCTTAAATGACGCATCAGTCGCATGTGTTCAATTTCATTGCATAACTTTATTTTACAAGCTTTTTTATAAGCGGAAAGATAACATTTTCTTTCTTATAAATTTGAAAATACAATTCACGAGTACCAGTTTTCAAAACAGCATTAATATTACACCAATAAGCTTATCACCTAACTTGGGACAAAAATAACTGCAACAAACAATGAACAAAGCCACAGCAAGCAAAAACAGCAGAACTCCATAGAACTGAGTTTTCATTTTCTTGCTGCGCAAACCACCGCAAGCGTTGTCGTCCTGCTTAAAACTGCGCTTCATAAGATTCGGATCCATGATAAAGCTAAAAAGGGAAGACATACAGAACCGTGTTAAAATAATTGTCAGGCATAAGACAATTCGCTATTGCAACTGTACGTATATATTTTAACATTTATAATCATACCTGTTATCGAATTATTAATCACTTTTGAAAATAATATGTACTGAAAAAGTTATTCAGCAAGATTTATATTAGACATTTTATACAAAATACACATACACACTATTCATATTCTACGCAAACATTGCTCTTTACGATTATAATTTTTTTAGCCCTATGATTGAATACTCACTGACACAAGATAACTACATTTTTTTCTCAAAACAGCAAAGTGTCAGAATTTGTAAAATTCACACAAAAAATATGTGTTCATATGGAAAATGCACATAAGTCGGGTGTGCAAGTTTAAAGGTGAAGACAATTTAGTAAATATTTTAAGGCAATAACAACTTTTAAGCTGAATCTATGAGATATAATGCGAATAATACAGATACTGGTGACTTACGGTACCCAGCTCTTCGATTGAAAATTAAACTTAAAGCTTTAGAAACCCTTTCGCATCAATTCAAATATTTTTCGTCAGACTTTTGATACAATTTCGGCTCGAAGCAAGACCGCGCTTATTTCGTTCCAAACAAAATTCATATAAAAGAGCATTGCCGTGAGTGGCTAATATTAAATTAGGTGCATGTTTTTCGGTTCGCTGCTGTTAATTGAGTTTTATAAAATAATCACAATTTCGCGCAAATTCCGCAAATATATTTTCTATTGTCTGCAATTCAAAGGCACATTCCCCTTCACTCCCAGTATGCAAATGTAAGCACTTTAATCTATTGTTTAGACGCCTATTAATTGCCAATTTGACCACAATTAAATTTGTTTGCATTGCTGGCATAAAAATAAATTAAAATTTTAACAGTTATTTAATTGAAAATTAAATATTTAGTAATCAACAGGCTTATATGCCACAAATTAGCGCATTGACTGAGCGTGTGTTTAGATGGAGTAGTGCACTTATTTTCATGTAAAGAGTTCTTTTTCAATTTTGTCATGAGATAGTAAACATATTTTAATGTTTTACGACATGTATTATCTTATATCCCGATCTGCGGCTTCGAAAGGATATTATCATCTCTTTTAGCGAAAACCTATCCTCAGACATCTCCGCAGAACCAATTCTGATATGGATAAGATGGAGACACAATACTAATAAAACGAACGTTATGATGTCACAAACTAATATTATGTACTGTGGTGAAAATGTCTCGTAAAATAAAAAAGTTTTTCGTACGAGCACTTGGCTCAGATCGCTTGGTTTGTAAGTCAGCTTTTTGATATGTTCATCAGATTTGAACAATTTCTTCGGAGTTCGCATCATTGTCTGAGGCAATAACCCACGCCAAATTTCGTGAAAATGACGAGATATCAGCTTTCCAAACAAGCACTTTATTCTGATCGTACAATTTGTATTTGACAGACGGAGATGGCTTATTCGACTCAGCTCATCACGCTGATCATTTACATATATACATACTTTAGAGGACTCTGGTGTTTCCTTTTGGGTGTTATAGAAAAGCTTGTTACTTCAAGATAAGAGTTTTAATCATTCATGAAATTTTCTGGCAACCTTAGTAACAGAAATGCCGGACTAGCAAATATTTAGAGTAATATTATTTTGTTTAACACCTAATATATGCATAGAAACTTTTTGGACCTTTTGGACTTTTTTCTAATATATTTTTATATTTATCGAAAAAGGCCAGCCAGTACTACAATTTATATAAGATAACATGACACGAACAAATGAATAAAACCTACTAATCCTCGCATATTGTTATATGGGCTTCCTCGGGTAAAAAAGACCATTTTTCAAAAAATTTTTCTCAAAAAAAAATTAAATATTTTATAGAAATTCTGTAATTTATGAAAAAAAAAATATTTTAAGCTCGGCCATTGCGATGCCTTTTCCGGTAACCCCTCAGAAAAAAGATGCGCCAGCGTTAGCGTTCCTTACAGAATCATATAAAGTGAGAAAATAGGTATTTTAATTAAAACCTTAACTCAGAGCATGCATGAATGAAACTGATATTTGGATTTTCGGCAGACATTTTTGCAAAAAAATGAAATATATTTTTCAAATACATAGTTGTAACCAAAAAAAAAAAGCTTCGTCTAAGTCTTTAAGAATTGTATCTCACAGTCCTGAGTAAAATTTCATGAAGATCGGTTGAGTAGTTCTCGAGAAATCTTGCCAACCGACTTCAAAAACACAGTTTTGAGAAGAACTCATTTAAAGACTACGCACTTAGCCTAGCTAACCTCAAGCGCACAAGTTCTCAAGGCTGTATCTCCGAAACTTTTACTCGAAATGACTTGGAAATTTAGAACAATATTCTAGAAGTAGAAGAATGTAGTAGAATTTATTAAGATAAAAAATAGATTTTTTGAAACCCGCAAACCCATGTAAATCCCTCAATCATTTTACGGCGGATTTATAAAACTTTAATGACAGCCATTGTAGTAAAGAGTATTATATAATCTATTAATTTTCAAACCAATTGGCGTCTACCCGAACATTTACAGTTTTTTTGTAAGATGTATTGTATATAATCATTTTTTATATTCTCTAAGGACCTCCGTAATAGTCGACTTTTTTGACACGTACGCGAGTGGTTTGAAACACAACTGATATCATATCATCAAAAAATGTACGAAACTGACTTTCGCGTTAATAAAATAAATTTGCAAATTTTCAACAATTTGCCCGAACAAGTTGATAAAAAAAAAATTCGAAATCGGAAACCAAAAACGCTTTGCGGTTTACCACACTTTACATGATTGCATATGTCAATTTAAATTGAAATCCAAACATTTTCGATGCGCATTTTTTGTGCAAATGACCACTATTGATTTTTGGTTATTAGGATTTAGTTAGAGCAGCGAACACGAAACTCATACATATGTTTTACTTATTTATTTTAAGTATGCCAGCAAAAAAATATGGAGTTTGGAAGGGATAATTTGTGGATTGAGGTGGAACAAAAAAAAATGTCAACCTTTGCTGCAACGAAGCTGTAATACGAGTATTTTTCACCTTTGAACTTTGATCACATTCTTATAGCATATATAGAATAAAGAATAACTAGATCTGAAAAGTTTACCGAATAACGGAAAATGTTTTATAGTTCTTTCTAGCCATATTTGATATCTTTTGTTTTATCGGTTGGTTTCCATACAAGGACTTGATATGCCAAAAGAGCTGAGAATATCTTTCGCGTATATGCAGCCCAACTTCGTCACAAAGTTATAAAATGTAGCAGCGGACGCATTTCATTGTTGAAAATAGTTTTTATGCTATTTACATAATATATCTATATATAACTAATGTAGATTTTAATTTATTTCAATATAGTTCTCCATCACTTTTCTAGTTACCATAAATCTCCCTATTAATCGTTTTGGCGAAAAGCTAATGTAGCTTGCTATTTTATAACTACTCATTTCATGCTTGTTTGTAAACAGTTAGCCTTTCATAAAAATAATTTATTTGCACGAAAATGTAAACTTTCCGCCCTAATTTATATGCGCACCAAATAAATTGTTAAAAAAGTTCTTTAAATAATTTGCGAAAATAAGCGATTTCAACACATAATTGTGCTGACACAATATAATTTTTATTACATGCTATTAAAATTTTAGCTATTGCAATTGACATGCTAATTAAATCAATTATCTATTTCCTATGTGAACGAATATATTAAATTAATTGCTATTTTGTAGTACTTCAAATAGTGTACGCTTGCAATTTATAAAATAGTTCAAATAGTTACACAGCAATGTTCGTTTTAGAATATTAAAACTTTTATGTATACAAAACATTTACAATTTTTTTTAATTTTTTTTAGAAATTTTAAATTTCCCAACAAATCTGAGTGGTCTCATATAAAGGCCTTTCAGCTTGTTGCTGGAGTTTCGAGCGATGCTGCCAGCGTTTATTTGGTAGTTTTCCTCGTGTTTAGGATAATAAAGGTGGAGAAAATATAGTCAAAAAAAGGTCACTCCTTCACACATGGTGAAACTCAGCATATTTTTCAGATGTGAAGTAATCATGCGCTGTCTTTAGGTTAATCACTTGAAATCTCGTAATTAACATATCAATTAAATAGAGCTTGCTTACCATAGTAAAAACAAATTTTTCTGACAAAATTCGTTTTGTTTTTATTCAAAATATTTCCTTTCAAGGTTGATACCCTGTTTATTGTTACCCTTCTGATACAATTTTTGTAGGACGATTTGTACTTTGCTTCAAATTAGGCTTCAATTTCGGCTATTACATCTCCATGCGACGAAAATTTTTTTCCAGCGAGCATTTTTTTGAGATTCGAGTACAGGAAATAGACGCTGGGGCTAGATCTGGAGAATGCGGTGATTGCAGAGGGAATTTGAAGCCCAACTCATAGATTTTTTTTTACTGTTTTCGCTGACGGACTTGGTGAAAAAACACCATCTTTTTCTTCCGACGATTTCGGCCTTCAAATTGTCCAATAAGGCTAAGTAATAGTCGCTTTTGATGTTCCTTTCTTTTAGCAAGGCAGTCAGTAAAAATTATTCCATGCGCATCTTCACATACAAACACCATAACCTTGCCAACCGATTGTTGCGCTTTTCAGAGTCCACTTGAGTGATTGTCGGTTGAACTTCGAGGTAAAATGATGAAGCCATCCATTGTCAAATATCGACACAAAAACTCTATAGATTGGCTGCTAACACAAGCAACTTTACTTTACGATCATCCAAACATTTTTATAGACGTTTTGATGTTTTTGTTGATAACAGCTTTTTTAGATTGGTTTTCCAAGAGCACTGTCTGGGAAGTCGTCATCGAACCACGCTTTTGCTTCAACTGTATATTTTTCTTCAAAACAACAATATTTTATCATCACAACATAAAATATTATCCATATTTTTCACAATAACGAAAGTTGCTTCTCTCAAAAGGATATTATTCCAAAACTTATAATAGCTAATAATTTATACTCGCACCTTTTGAAGGTTAGGACTAACGGAAAATCATATATATTTCATTTTTTTCTTACGAGAAAATTCGCTTCGAGGCTGAACTGTGTCTATATAGTCTTTCAATAGTATAAACTCAAGGACTTTTTTTTAAATAATGTTAAACAAATTTATATTTGTCTTATACCATAAACACATCATTACTAATACATATAGTCATTAGTTTTTTGCAGTGAAATTATTCGATATATCATCCACAATTTTATAAGAATTAGAAAATGCAGGAGATGAACTATTCACAAGGCAAATTGCTCTTCTAATTGATTTTAATTTAGTTATGTAAATATTAACATTCAAAGCGAACCAAATTCCTCAAGTGCTTTAACACCATTAAGCTTTCATTCGGGGAAGCACTAACAATTAAACACTCATAAAGTGTGCCAGTGTATGCGTTGTTGCATTCAAAATAATTTCACACTAAATGCCCGAGGCAATTAAATGCTTAGACTTTGAGTAGTAAGCACATAATTCTTATAATGACCATTCAACAGCCAAGCATTGCCGGGTCAACCGTTTAACATGCCACACACACATATACGTAAATATGTATGTATGTATGCATGCACAAGCGCACAGCGAACACCAAACCCACGTACGAGGCGTTGCAAGCAATGCACTACCACCGCACATACACACACACACATATACATTGAATGCCAGTAACACTCATGCACACGCCGGGAAAGTGCTACGTGCTGGCTAAATTGTGCCAGCGAAAATAATTTTCTTCAAGTTGTAAAATTAAATGATTAAAAGCGAGTTGGAAAATTGCGGTCGGAAAATGTGTGCTGGCAGCAACACAATTGCACAATTTTCGCACTGGTGTGGCCACGCCAATTGCTGTTGTTGCTTGCGGCGCGTTGCTTTTGTGCGCACTTTTCGCGCGTAATTTCAGCACTTTATCTAACTGCAACATGGCCATCAACAACAATGGCAGCTGTCAACAGAGCACAACAATAGAAATAAAGTAAGGTGTTAGATGTGCGGCAAAGAGTTATTTAGTGGCTGGCGCAAAACTGTGCGAATGCTTAATGAACTTTTAAAAGCACATGCATGACTACATACATACATACATGCATACATACATGCATACATATATACTAGCTTGCAACATGTGTGGCATGTAGCACAGGATTTCACGGATAATTGCCTCTCCGGATGGCATGCAAGTTGGCGGTATAGCAGGACACAAGTTTTGGCAAAGGGCTGAGCCCTCAATCACCTGTCATAGCTTTACTTAAATTTCATTGAATGAAATTCCTAGCGGGGGTTGGAAGAAATGATTTCGCTCTGTCCATCTGTTGTTTTATAGAAGTACATCACATTATTACCTGTGTCATTGATGAAGAGGGACACCTACTTTGCTTCGTGGAGACTAAGTTCAGAAAGGTCTATTGGTCTCTACAATTTTTGTCAACTGTGAAGAAACTTGGCCCAAGAATGAAGTGGAATCCAGTATATACGTATACTAGTATAGCTTTTTGTAGTGCTTTTCACCATTATCACCTTTTCGTCGTTCATAAGGGCAAATCTTAGAAATATACAAAATATTCATGAAATTTTTTTCGTTTACTAACTGTCACAACAAAAGATTAAATAAGAACCATTTCTTAAAAAGCTGCAGTTATATCTTTATTTCTCAAAGCAACCCCTTTCCATTATTTTATGTTTAATAAGTAAAGTTCAAAAGCACACAGTTCGAAATTACTTTGCTGAAAAGCTCATATTTTCTTTCAATTACTACAAACAAAGCAGTTTTGTTGTTAACCATTTGCGAGCATCTATACAATTCCATTCTATTCTTCAACTTCATTTTGGCCAGATTCGTCTGAAGATTTGTATTTCCAATACACTGTTTTTTAGTTTTACTCAAATATATATCATATATGTATGTATGTAATATATACAGTCACATAAAGTAAATTTAAAAGTCGCTTAACAAATTTGATATTCATTCGAAGATATCCAAAATATTTCAGAACATGTGCATACGCATGCACATACACACATATCTACGCATGATTTACCACATGTGCTGGAGCAATCTCCATTAAAATTTCTTCCATAAAATACTTGCAAAAGCCACTTGAGAAAACAAACGGAACTCAGAATGCACTCTGAATCGTATTATATACTAATGGCATATGTATATGTGTGTATCTAAGATAGCTAATTCAACCCTTCAAGGAATAAATTGGAATGTGGTATGAAAGGACTCTTTCTTCAGAGGAAAGTCTGAAGAGGTTTTGTTTTTTAAAGAAAACTCAAAACAAAAGTTGTGATTAACTTAATAACTCCTGCAGTCTCTGTAACTATGTCATATTTATTGTAAAGAATTCTGATCCCGACCAGTTTCCTATTTACTTACAACAGGAATTAAACGCATAACACTTGTTTGTATAGGTCGCCAAAATGATACAATATCTAGTTTTGCGTTTTTCAGAAAATTTTTCACAGTTCATCTCTTAAGCATGTAGTTCAATAGTCAGGCTCGGTGAGTAACTATTGACCAAAAAAAAAGCCAAAACAACCTATTTACACACATTGAATCTACTGTCGGAATATGCATATTTACAGTGAGCCAAGAAAACGGGATTATGTTCTACGGATCATTCTAAAAACTTTGTCAAAGAGAATATAAACGATTTTTAAGGCTAAGTGCCTAAGGTACCATAAAACTTTTTTCGTCAGTTTTTGAGATATTTTTTTGAGATGAAATTTAACATATTGATATTCTATTGCTCTTGAGCCTATAACAAAAATCTCTCATACAACCGATTATTTAGATTTTTTAAACCTCACCTTAAAACTCGCTGAACGAAACCGGTTTTCGACCGATCCCTGATGTCTTATTCAAAGTTGTTCAGAATGAACTGTAGAACTTTTCCTGCATACGCGACATTATAGAAGAAAAAATCGAACCGCTCTAATAAATACATCGATTAATAATAATAACACAGGCGTTAACTACGCCTTCGTTAATACTTCGGAAAAATTATACAGTTCGTTTTCTGACTCACATGCTTAGTAGTGTAAAGTATATATTTTATACCTGGCTTTAATTTCTGACTGGGTAATTTTTATAAAACTATGCAAATTGAAAGCAAGATTATAAAGCACATGAATATACTCGTACATATGTATTGTTTATACATATATCTAAACATGTTCGTGAATATTAAATCGAAAATTTGTAACATAGAAAATAGAAGACAATACATGGAATGTTTTATGTAGAGAAGTCATTCATGTTTTGAGTTAAAATTGCAATCAGTAGAGAAATAAGTCGAAATCATATAAAAATATACAAGCGTGTATGTACTTCGCAAGTTCATATGTGTGTATACGAGTATGTACAACAACAAAAATATACTTCTAGCTATGTGATAAACAGCTCACAAAATGAGAACGAAGAAAGTGGATTAAATATACGGAAATATATAATATAGTATATGAAATTGCATATAAATAGGGTGCTGTTTTGGAGGTATACTACTGACTACATTTAAAGCTATCAGCTTGCTCTTAAGGTGAACTCAAGTATATACAGTAAAATGTACAGATCACGACAAATTTACAAATCGCCTCGCACAGTTCAGGAATGAAGCATATTTCATGTGTATAATTAAGAGAAAGTGATCCATTTGTAGTGCGCATACTACTGAGGAGGCTCTCCCTGCCGTCTGCTGCCATTATTTCTGTATATTTTTTAAAAACTAAAGCTAAAGCTTGCCAGCAGGTTGGTGCAACATTCCATATATACCGTGCGAAACTAGCGCTTTGTTGGGAAGAACTGCTGACCTAACTAATCCTATCAACTAAGGAGTCACTCACATTGACCACTTAAATATTTTCGTGTCGTTATACGCAGCTTTGTTGGTATAGTAGATCAACTACACCAGAAAAAATAACGCACCATTTCACTTCGGATTTATTTTCATAAAGGACGGTCACTGTGTTTATATGCCTCAAAATCTAGTCAAGTTTTAAACGATCTAAGATCTGACATAAAGCAAAATGCTTACCATGCATGTTTTGGGTTTTCTTTTGAACTAAAGTTTTAACCTTCAAACGAGCACCCTTTTAATACATATTTTTATGTATGTAAACAAAAATCTATATACATGCTTTCAAATACATCTAATAAGTTCTCTGAAATCAAACATGCTGCAGTGTTGCTCATTTTATGCACAAATATGTACATATATTTACTCATATTGCAGCATGCGAAGACAAGATGGGCAAATGTCTTACTAGTATAAGAATAATGTGACGTTCATGCATACAAATTTATGTGAGTATATAAGAGTACACGAATATATGCAAATAAACAAGCAAAAAAGAAGAAGTGAATGAAAGTATTGAAGATAAAATGCAGCAAGACATCAACAAAGGCTACATTTTCGAATATATTGTTCATTATAAATATGTTTACTATAAAAAATATTAGATTTACTCAGAGCATAACGCAATTTAATATGCATTTTACGCAAGAGAATTGAATTGACTCAGAAAAAAGAAAAACAGAAAGTTCGCAGCTTTTTTATTTACGGCAGAGATATGAAACTGAGTTTATTGAGACTCTCTAATTGAGAACATTTCAAATCTGAAAATGAATAGATGTTTAATATTTACGCTACAAAAAACAATTATAATCCATTAATATACTCGTATAAAATTGTAAATGAATATACAGCATGAATCATACTCTATGTTGGTTGTTACGATCTTGAGGATGCACCACGTCCTGGAAGGCCTCTTGAAGCCGCTATGTATGAAATAAAGTCGATGGTCGATGTAAATGGCCGAATATCAACTCGACAGATTGCTGAAGGATTAAATATGTCTAACGCCACCATATGCAATAAAAAATCGTGTTTAAATTGCACTAGGAAAATAATATTACTTGCCGTTGTATTTCTTTGTGTTATTCAACGTTTTCGTACCGACACAAATTATGGATCACCCTCTATATAGTCGTAAATGTACGTGATTTACACTTACAGCTTTGGAAGTTGTTTGACCACACTTCCCTTTCATTACATTTATTATTGATGTTTTGTAAAAAGTTTCGTAACTCCAAAAACCCTAATAAATAAGCTAAAGCAAAATAGAATCAAAATAAATGAAAATTTGAACTTTGCTGAAAGCTTTTACTTGTGACGAAGTGAAACTTTAAACGTGCTTTTAGCATTAAACTTTAAATTGGCGATAATACCTTCAACCTTTTTGTCAAATGTGTAATTTTTTTTCTTAACTAAAATCCAAAAATAGAGACTTTTCCACTTCTTAAAAATTTATCAAAAATTTTTAAAATGCATTTAGCCTTTTAATGTATTATACAAGTTACGTGGAACACGCTACTAAAGAAGTTATAATTTCAAATTCAATTAACTATTAGTTATCCAATTTCGTTGTATTAAAGCTAATTTAAGAAATTGAAATTCTATATTCCGAAGTCTAACTTCCAAAAGTGAAATATTTGAGTACAGTTTTCGTAAAACACAATTTATAAGAAGTATATACGGCAAAAGTATGCTCGCCCAAAAGTAAAACGCTGATGGAGAAGTGTAATCTGAATAGTGACTGTTGAGTTTCTTGAAGACCTCCATCAGAAAGCGGTGTTATGGCTTCCCGTACCACAGCCACCTTGCTTCTGAGCCTATTGACTTGTTTTCGTGTAGAATCCTATACAAAAACTTCCTTTCAAGAGTATTAAGAAAACACTCCTTGAATATATGAACGGCGTACTCTCTGTTACGAACAATACCATTCAAAGGGAGGTAGTTAAATTCTTTCAAACCTCGCAAGTGCCCACTCAGACCAAATAATCTAACTTCCTCTTTGTTTCGACATTATTGTCATGCTTACAGGGTATCTCAGCTTGTACGATAACACCCGGACAAAGCAGCAATGAAAACGATCACAATGTACTTAAGTGAACCTCAGCCGATCTGTTACGTCACAACTTGCTTTCCAAAGAGGAGAACTTGAATGATTGCTTATTCACATTTGGCCCAGTAATTGAACCGTATTTATCAGAGACATGTATACCGAAAAAACCGATTGCTCTGTTTGCCGATGCTTGGGGCAACGATATACCCGTTATAATTAGTGGTACATCTTTTGAGGGTCTTCAAGACCAAAATTGGAATATGTTTGGATATACTGACTCCTCATCAAAATATGTTAGCTCTGTACCCTTCCGAAATAGCTTTACTTGTATCACAATAGTGGCTGTGAAGTGTCTCCAGCGTTATTTTTATTTCCAACCTTTGGCTGCTCGATCCATCAGAAAGAGATAACATTTATATTAAGTCTAAAAATTTAAGGTGGTAAATGTTGTTCCTATATTGTGAACGAAAGTAATTTACCATCTAATCTCCACAACGAGATAGCATTTTCGGCATGCGTTATATAGCAAATAGCTTATATTCTTAATAGACAACATGAAGATTCTACTTTGAGCAAACAATAGCACGTTACTCGTATATATGATAATTTAACATATCACGGAATTGATAAAGTCGAGTACGGAAGAAGCAAAGAATGACACAGGTGCAACCGCAGTTTCAGTTACTTCATCGTAGAACACAGTTGCCAAAATTATGGGATCGCAGTAAGTCACACGACGACCGGGAGAAAATTCTAACAGATCACATACCGGCCATCAATTAAATTAATTTTTTTGAATTCTAGAGCCGACAGTGTCCACCCCAAGTGGCAAGGTGAGAGGTCAACTGCGTGAAGGCATCTACGGTAACACCTATTACAGTTTCGATGGCATACCTTATGCGAAGCCACCACTTGGTAAATTACGCTTCAAATCACCACAGCCAGTCGAGTCTTGGCTTGGCGTACGGGACTGTACCATATGTCCGCCGAAATGTGTGCACGCCAATATTTATACCGGCGTGATAGACGGCATTGAGGATTGCCTCTATTTAAATGTATTTACGAAGAAGGTGAGCTTAACAATGTTTTAAATATAATAAAATATTGCATAATAATATTTATTTTAATGTCACATAAACCTAGCTACATTCTGCAAAGCCCTTACCGGTCTTAGTTTATTTATATGGTGGACGTTTTACAGCTGGAGATGCCACGCGTAATAGTTGGGGTCCGGATTACTTTATGATGAAAGATGTAATACTTATAACAATTGGATATCGCTTAGGTGCTTTAGGTAAGTGACGAATTATACGAAAGCTCAAAATAAGAACGGATTAGAAAAAGTCTTGAAGGAAAAAGTATTTAATCACTAATTCAGAAGAACCGAATAAGATAACTAGTTTCTCACCTCAAACCACTTAGGCTTCCTCAGTTTTCCGGAACCCGAACTTCAAGTGCCCGGCAATGCGGGCCTCAAAGACATCGTCATGGCATTGCAGTGGATAAAGAAAAATTGTCAGTACTTCAACGGCGATCCCGATAATATAACATTATTCGGACACAGCTCGGGCAGCCAGGCAGCACAACTGCTCATGTATTTGCCGCAATGTGAAAATCTCTTCCACAAAGTTATACTAATCTCCGGCATGCAAATGCACTTACGTCGCATTCCCCAACTGGAATATCGCTTCGCCAAACACTTGGGGTATAAGGGCAAAGAGGATAACCACGACATACTTGCCTATCTCAGCGCATTGCCAGCAGAGCGCCTTTGTGATCTTAAAATTTGGACGCCAGAAGAACTGAAACAATGCCCTCTTTTCGTATTCTCTCTTACGCTCGAAAATGAGTCTGCGCCAGATGCTTTATTGACCAAAGACCCACTTGATATGTATGCCAATAAGCAATCTTGGTGTCACAGTATACCGATAGTGTTAGGTGGTAACTCTTTCGAGTCTCTTATGCATTACAACTATTTCACCAAGCAACCTGAACTATATGAAACTCTCAGAAAGCATCCTGAATACTTGCTCTCACACGAAGTGAGAGAGAAATGTGATGTGCACACACAACAACAACTCGCAAAGAAGCTTGTCCGCTTGCATTTGGGTGCGGAGGAATTGGATATTGAACAATCGTTTGATGTTATGCGTGTAAGTATGTAAATTTATTTATAATTCTCTATAAACTCCAACTTATGTATAAACAAATGATGTTATAATATATAGTATGTTCATTCATGCAAACCGTTACAGTTATCGTCATATGATTTTATGTACCATCCGATATATCGCTATCTCAAAACACGAATACCTAATGCGAAAGCACCTACCTATCTTTATCGCTTCGACTTTGACTCACCTTACTTCAACTTATATCGAATAAAGCATTTTGGTAGTGAAGTGCGTGGTGTGTCTCATGTAGACGAGCTTTCCTATATTTTCTTAATGCCAAACTCATTCAAGTTGCAGCGTAACTCGAAGGAGTTTAAGATGATTGAATGCATGATAGATTGGATTACAGCCTTCGCTCGCAATTCGGATCCTAATTGTGAAAAACTAAGCAGTTTAGTTTGGAAACCACTGACTGCAGATGCCCGCTATTGTCTTAATATTAGTGATGAATTGAGCTTTGTCAAATGGCCAGAGGAAGAGATGTGTGTGTTGTGGGATCAATATTATAAGGAGACGGGTATAAGAACTTTTTAGTTGACACCACTGTGTGTGCAATGTTTGGCCACTGAACTGAAATGATTATGAAAATTTACAATTTGGTTAAGTATGTGAAAAATAAATGAAGAAGTAAGTTAATTTTTTTTTATTTCGACTTAAATGTAAAGAGTTTTTAATAGGACACTACAGAAGTAGACCCCTAGGGACAGCAAACGACGGCATATGTTGCACGCTATTTTGACATTTCTTTTGAAGATCCAAGAATGAAGTGAAGTCGAAGAAGTACGGCTCAATGACGTCACCAGCCCATCAGTAGCACCAAACCGTAATTTTTTCGGGATATAATGGTGACTCATGGCTTGTACTTCAACAGTACAAAAAAATTTCAGTGATATTGACCGGTTTTGTTTTATTTAAAAAAACTCTTGTAACGCTCTTATTGTAGAACCCGCTGTATCCTTATATGCCCGGAATTGCTTCGTTGCTATAATTCTTGAATGCGCCAACTGAATGCGTAATTAAAATGTTGCACCATCGGTGAAAAATGTTGCACAACAGTTTGTTTTTTCTTTTTAAATTATCAGGCAAGTGGACGTGCCGCATTGCCAAGCGCCGGAGCGCATTTAAAGTGCATATATAAAGTGTTATATTTAACTACCAGCCGTTACATACAAATATTCACAACAAGTATGCACGAGTGAGGCACTGCACAAGGTACAAGTCGTTATCTATGGGTAGGTAGCTAAGGGCGCCTCTTGCAACAAAATAAATAACTGCCAAATAAAGGTAAATAACAACAAGTCTATCGCATGTAATCGCTTCACTGCCAGCGAAAATGCAACAAAACGAATACAATATATCAATTAATGCAATGTAAAAAGTGGCCACCGAAATGCGCGCGAACTTCATACTTACTGCACATCCTTGCAACGCCGTGCCGCGGCCGCTATGTTGCTCGCAATGCCGGCGTAAGTGCTTGCCGAAGTGGCTGCTATAAATAAGTGCCGGTTCATGTATAAATTTCGTGTAAAAACACGGTGCAGTAGCCGGAGTAGGTCACATACTTCACATACTTTCGAGGTTACCGAGCAAATGGAAAGTGAACTTTACTCTTATTTTGGATTCGTTAATATCTTTGCGCAGTCATGGTTTGCTTTTGTTTTCCAACTTGCTTAAAGTGCACAATTTTAACTGAAGAAACAGAAAGAGAGGAAGCGGAGTTGGAGCGTAAGGATAGTATAAAGCATATATGTATATAAGTGTATGTGCCCACTTTATAGACCCGTAAAGAAGAGCAAGCTTATGGCGACGAGCGTTGTCATCAATACAATTCGCCATTGGGTTAGCAACTTTGAAAGTATTAGTCGATATTATATTAATTTGGTTTTTTCAATTCAAAGGTAGCTACATATATTTCTAAATCAATATTGACATTGTAGATCCTGTAGTGTATGTGTCCTGAAATCGTGATTTATCTCAAGTTTTTGTGAAAAAAAGCTAAAACAATTGCATAGATCCCGCTGTCTTTGGTTGCACCTAAAAGCTTATAATATTAACTCGAAATAATTCTATGAATCTTGAAGCTGCATATCTCATTTAAACAGCCTTTCCACTCCGACACTATCCTTCCACATACTGAGGCAACTCATCTATGCACTCTATTGACCATGCTCGTATTTGACTGTCTAACGCCACGCCGGTTGACTTTACAATTCTTCAAGCCACATATTTCATTTTCCGCACAAATTCAAAATCCAATGAACTTATGCAAATTGCCAGACAGTGTACAATATACAAAATATCAAGAAAGTAACAAACCAACGTCGTAATCGACACAATCTGCGTCCAAATGGCCAAAAGTCAGCAAATAAAGAGCGAAAGCTGAGTACGCAGAGACAGAGAATTGTCAAATAACAAACAAATGCGTATGTATATTCATATTTGATGCTTTTACTCAGCGGCGGCGCATATTTATTGCCACTGTATTAACCGACGTCTATGAGTGCTCTTCGTCCTTGCAATGGGTCACTGATATACAGTGATTGTGGACCGAACAAGGGCGCGTGAGGGCGCGATTGCGTATAAATTGAAATTCGTAGCAGGCTTATTATTGTGCGCTGTTTTTTTTTTTTGTTTTTGTCGACCACAAATCTTTGCTGTCTGCTGTCCGCATTAAAATTGTGGGCGTTTGTCTATTTGTGTGCCAATAAAAAGTTGATTCAACTCATTGTTAAATTTTTGATTGCATTATGGTTGGCTTATGGCGGCGGCTATTATATACTCATATATGCATGCTTTAAGTGTGTACGAATAAGTTAATGCGTGTAGTGGTCAGTTGGCTTTATTGCGAGCGGACTGGATAATGAATGAACTTTGCGGCGAGAAAGTCGGCATAATTGAGCTTGAATAAATGAAATTCAGAAAGGAAGTTTTTAAAATGTGTAAATTCAAATATGTTGAGAATGAGTTGCTTTTCGGTTTCCATATAGGGGTATATTAATATTGTCTTGGATGTTGCGCATACGCACCGTCGCACATACTTTCAGTGAAAGACTGTAAAAAGTACAATATTTTTTTCAGTTAATGCTTAATAAAGTCAACATTTTGGGAAAATTATGAGAGTTTCCTCTTGTCTGTTAGCAATACTTAGATCAATAGCGCTCTGTGGGGTAAAACTAGAATTCAGCCCGTACTGGCGTCGTGAAAATTTTTACGTTCAATTGGCAACAAAATGCGGTGAAAATACGAAAAATAAAACCGAATATTCATTGAATTTTTCTTTTTACCTTGATACAGCGGGAGTAGTTTTCTTGGTTATTATGAAATAGAATAACTTACGAGGTATGACAATTAAGTAATAAGACTGATTCCATAAAAACCGTATATTTGAAAATTATTCTACAACTCCATGCTTCGTAACATTTCTGGAACGCTTCGACTGGGATATCCGTGAGTACCCTCGTCACCGCCTGGATGTCCGTAATCGACTCAAAATGGATTCCCTTGAACCACCGATTTTTTTTAGGAAACAAGAAAAAGTCACAGGGTGACATGTCGGGCGAATAAGGCGGCTGTTGCAACACGGCGATACCTTTAGAGGCCAAATACTGGGACACGCTGAGGGCGATGTGGCACGGCGCGTTATCGCGATGAAGGATCCAGTTACGAGCGATGTCTGGGCGCACCCTGTTGACTCGTTTTCGCAATATTTCGAGTATTTGGCAATAGTAAACTTGATTCACAGTTTTCTCCGGTGTAACGAATTCTTTGTGGACGATTCCACGGCTATCAAAAAACAAACAATAATCATCGTTTTCAACTTCGACTTGCTCATGCGTGCTTTTTTCGGGCGGGGGGCGACTTACACTCTTACAATTTTAGCGTACGTTTCGGAAGCGACGCGTTACTCTTGAATTCGTTTTTCCATTTCGTGACGAGCACTACAAACACACGTCTACTCAACTTGACGCAGCAGGCGAACTAAACAAGCTATAGCAACGGTACATATATCAATGGAGATGGGAGGTATACCGGTAAAAGAGAATTTCAAGGTCACATGTTTACCACAAGCGGGGCAATAAAATTAGTCTCATTACTTAATTGTCAAACCTCGTAAACCCAATCTTACAACAATTTTTAAACTAAGGTGGAAATTAAGTGAAGCAAGGTGAAATATATTATTTTATTATATTACATACATTGTACAGTTTCATGACCTTTTGCTGAGCATTATTATTAACAACTTTCCATAGATTGATGCGTCTGCAATTGCTTCTGCGAATAAATCAAGTAAATTTAGCCAGAATGACTCCCAACCCTCTTGACCTTAGTAATTGCAGTCACAATGCATTCACGCTGACAAGGCTTCAGCCAAACAGTTAACAAATTAATAGCACAAGGGCAGTAGAGGAGCAATGTTAGCGCACATTTTGCTGTTAGTATATCTGAGTACTGTCGTAAAAAAAAAGAAATTGTGCAAAAAGACTTGAGAATTGCATAACCACAGCAATTAGTAAGCATGTTGACGCTAGCAGGCATACGGCATTGCTGAAAATATGAAGGAAATAATAAGAGCATTGCAACAACTTGCACACTACTGCATGCAATTTTGTATGTGCGAGCATTAGGGAGGGTCGTTATTTGAGAAGCAGTGTTCTTTTTAGGATTATAATGATAAACATTTCGATTGCATTATTTTAGAGTAAGAAATGTTTTTTTTTCGCCTACCAACAAATAACACTACACAATCTGCATTAAAAGCTTAAATTTTTTTTTAACTCATGCCACTCTAATACTAAAAGTAAACTCAAACTTGGCGCGTATTCGCCTCAGTGTAGACAACGCTGTTGTTTGTGTGTGTGTGTGTGTGTGAGACCGCAGCTGCAGCTTAACAAATTTTTTTAATTGAATTGCTTGCAGCACATAGCGTGCCACATACGCTTTCGCACACGTGCGCTACTCATACGCCATGTTGGCCGCATGTAGTCACGCTCACTAGCACAGCTACGTGAAGCTACATGCTGCATATTAACTTTTTAAGTATATTAATTGCCACCATTTGAACTTTATTTAATTTACGAGCGACTGCAATAATCTTGGCCGCATGCACTGACTGCGCTTTTCACTTCACTTCCTTCCTAACGCTGCGAGCTAAGTGCAGCTTTATGTGAGATTTAGTAAAACGGATGGCCCTTCCTCTACGCTCTACGCTCTCATGCTCTCTGTGTGTGTTACAGCATAGGTGTAGTGGGAGCGCCACTTGTCCATACATTCGCTCGCTTAGCTCGACTTAAGTTAAGACTTAGCCGCGCCTTTCCATGCACTGTCAATTGGTTGACTCGTTAGCTAGCTGACTGCCAGCGCACCACATGCAACGACAACAAAAGCTAGCACATTACGTTGTGGCAATTTGTGTGTGGTTGGCTCTTTCTGCTTTTTTGCCGGTTTCTCTTTTGATTTTTATCATATTATTCGCTTTTTATCCAGCTCTAGCATTGCGGTGGCAAAAGCTGTTGTTTTTGTTTTTGCTTTTTATTCATAAAACACCAATGAAGTGCAATGCATGGTTGGTATTGCATGTGAGTGTGAGCGTATGTGTGTGTGGCACACACATATCTGCAGCACGCTTATTGCAGCAACTGCAAGTCGCTCACATATGCACCCACATATAACGGGTGATTTTTTTGAGGTTAGGATTTTCATGCATTAGTATTTGACAGATCACGTGGGATTTCAGACATGGTGTCAAAGAGAAAGATGCTCAGTATGCTTTGACAATTCATCATGAATAGACTTACTAACGAGCAACGCTTGCAAATCATTGAATTTTATTACCAAAATCAGTGTTCGGTTCGAAATGTGTTTCGCGATGATGTTTTGTTCAGCGATGAGGCTCATTTCTGGTTGAATGGCTACGTAAATAAGCAAAATTGCCGCATTTGGGGTGAAGAGCAACCAGAAGCCGTTCAAGAACTGCCCATGCATCCCGAAAAATGCACTGTTTGGTGTGGTTTGTACGCTGGTGGAATCATTGGACCGTATTTTTCAAAGATGCTGTTGGACGCAACGTTACGGTGAATGGCGATCGCTATCGTTCGATGCTAACAAACTTTTTGTTGCCAAAAATGGAAGAACTGAACTTGGTTGACATGTGGTTTCAACAAGATGGCGCTACATGCCACACAGCTCGCGATTCTATGGCCATTTTGAGGGAAAACTTCGGACAACAATTCATCTCAAGAAATGGACCCGTAAGTTGGCCACCAAGATCATGCGATTTAACGCCTTTAGACTATTTTTTGTGGGGCTACGTCAAGTCTAAAGTCTACAGAAATAAGCCAGCAACTATTCCAGCTTTGGAAGACAACATTTCCGAAGAAATTCGGGCTATTCCGGCCGAAATGCTCGAAAAAGTTGCCCAAAATTGGACTTTCCGAATGGACCACCTAAGACGCAGCCGTGGTCAACATTTAAATGAAATTATCTTCAAAAAGTAAATGTCATGAACCAATCTAACGTTTCAAATAAAGAACCGATGAGATTTTGCAAATTTTATGCGTTTTTTTTTTAAAAAAGTTATCAAGCTCTTAAAAAATCACCCTTTATATTGCATGTGTGGGTGCATTGGTTAGAGTACACCAGCTCGCCAGCAATATGAATTGACATTGCTCGTTGTGCGGCAACCTAACGCTGCCGGTTGCTGCCTAACGACGCCTGGTTACCGGGTCACATATGCGGCTAATAAATTGTGTTAAATTAAAAGGAGCTGTCAGAAGAACGTACTAATGCATGCCGATATAGAGGCGTATATATACATACATACATTTGCATTTGTTCATTCACATATATACTACATTCTCTTAATTGTCTGCGTGTGGTTGTGAGAGTAGTACAGATTTTTACACTTTGCGTAAAATCAAATGAAATCCAAATTTTTAGTTTGCCGGTGTTTCTTGTGAATCTTGCCGTTGCTTGATTCATAATTAAGACTACTATTTTTCTGGTATTCCGGTAAAAGGTGAAATATTCCAACTCGCTTAATGGAACACTGTCAGCTTTGTGTTCAACGAAATTACTGAAATTTGCAAAATATGCGCACAAAGAAAAATAATTTCACAGTTTTAGACTCATAGATCAATTGATAAGTCCACGGCTCATCACAGTAGAACATATTCGTTTTTTTTATAGTAGTTCTCTTGATGGGTGAGACACTATATACAGTGATCCTCCAACCCTTCGATACCATTTTTGTAATACAATTTGACCTTTGCTTCAAAATATACCTAATTTTCGGCGATAACCTCTTCATTCGATGAAAATTTCTTCTCAGCTAGCATTCGTTCGAGATCCGAGAACAGTAAATAGTCGATGGAGACCAGATCTGGACAATACGGTGAATGTGAAAGCAATTCGTAGCCCAACCCATTGATTTTTTCCATCGTTTTCACTGAATTCTGACACATAACCTTGCCAGCCGACTGTTGTGCTTTTACACGCTTTGGAGCGGATTCATTCGTGTGCAGTACACTTCGAATGAATATTGTTTGTAAGCCAATGGATGAAACATGCCTTCATCATTTTAGCGATGCATATATTCTGGCTTATTACTCTTAAACACCTCCAAACACTGTTCCGCATCTTCAGCTCGTCGTTATTTTACGTCAAAAGTGAGCTCGTGCAGCACCCACCTTAGACAGATACCCACAAAGACTCATACTCAAATATTCGTGAATTATATGTTGTACTCGTTCAATTAATATCTTTAGAGTGCCTGCTATCAAGAAGAACTTTACTTTACGCTCATACAAAAAATTTTTAAGGACGTTCTGAGATTGTTGTCTAGAGCAGTGTCTGAAAACTCGTCATCAAGCCAAGTTTTTTCTTCAACTTTATTTTTTTCTTTCAAAAATCAATATATTTTTTTATCATCGCAACAGCAGACAGCTATCAAATACATACACGAGCCTTTTGAAGGTTCAATTGACCTCGCATCTATGAACTCGGTTAAAGCAGTCACTGGATTTTGACATATCTAATAAATTAAATTTTTGCGAACCCAGCTCTGGCCTCTCACATTTAGAGTTTCCACGAAAATTAAGTTAGTAAATTGATATCAATTCTCACATGCTGTTAGATTTGGCGGCCTAAGTTCTATTGTGGCCTCCCCTCTTTTACAGCGACTCAAATAGCGCATACCATTGTATACCAGCTAAGCTTTATATGAACTCTCTTTTGATTCCGAAAAGCCATTTTGTAAGTTTTTTAAATCGATTTGTACACATTTCTTAAAGAAGAGGAAAGTTAAGTACAAAGACAAAATGCAAGAGAAAAAAAATTAATGAATGTTATTGTAAATACCATTTTCTCAAATATTTTAAAAGGCAAAGGATGCCTCAGTTTTCAGTATAATTAAGGGAAAAATATAATACTGAGTAAATTATAGGTAAAAGTTTTATTATATCCAAATTCTGATATACCGGGTTTTCCAATAGGGTTGATACGATTTCTTATTGTCACTTCAGCCACTTTTAATGTGCCATGATCTGTACTTCCTTTTCATTGTATTCAGGAATGTTAACAATACCTCATGGAAATTATATATTTATCATGGAAAGAACAACGTTTGCAAGTTTTCAATTTCATTATCTAAATAATTGTTCTTCAATTTGTGCTCGCGTACATTTTCTTCACATAATGTTCAAGTGCCAAAAAACAAAGTAATGAAAGCACTGAAAATATTGCTGCCGTTCAGGCAAGTGTTGCTGAAAACCGCAATTTGTCGATTCCAAGACTTTTTTAAGAATTGGGGCTGCCTTAAATCACAACAAGGGGGATTTTGAAAAGGGAATTGGGCTCTATCTTTATAAATTTTCTCACACAAGATTTTACCTTGGAATAATTTGAAAACGATATCGATTTTTTAAGAAAATCATCTTCTCCAATGAGCCTTACTTTCATCTAAGAGGTGACTTAAATAAACAAAACTGTCGATTCTGGTACGAAGAAAATCCACAAATTACATATTAATTACCATTAGATTCATTTAAATTCACAGTTTGGTGTGGGTTTTTATCCTGACAACATCTCGGGGCTACGTGCCACACAGCAGGTCCAACAACCGAGTTATTGCGACAAAAGCTTCGAGACTCGTAATTTCAAAACATTGTGACATTAAATGGTCTCCTAGAAGTTGTGATTTAGTATCATTACACTATTTCTTAGGTAGTTATTTGAAGTCATTGCCATATTGAAATAAACCAGACTATTTTTAAGCTTGAAAAACTAATATTGAACGTGCTATTCATGACATAGGACTTTATTTATTGGAAAAAGTACTCGAAAATTGGATTTACCGAGTTCGTTCCAAAAAAAGGGCCTTGGAGGCCATTTTAATGTTGTTATATTCAGAACTTAATTATGTATATCGATTCTACTTCGCACTCCATAATTTTCTTAACAAGATCATGTGTTTTTTTAAAGAAAGCATAACAAGCTTATTGGAAAACCCTGTATCATATAAATGTATAAATATTTCAAAAAACCCAATCTGTAAGAAAAAATAAACTTTACGGAAGCAGTTGACAATCATTATGTCAATGAACCTGAATATTATATTGTAATGAAAAGCGTTTCGGAATACTATTATCATATATAATTTATATGATAATGTACGCAATATATATTTTGTGGCTATACTGATAAAACCGCATAGCAACAGTTGCAATTGTTGTTATTGCGTTGTTGCTCTGTCACCGCATTTCCGCCTTTGTCAAGCTCATGACACGCTCTCAACTAAAAACTGATTGGCACACTTTGACAAACCGTGTAAACATGTGCTTATTCCAAAAATAGGACGCAGCCGCTTATACACATTTTAATATAGAAACTTTGAACTTCGCCGACAAATATTAGCTTTGGGTGTGCTACCCGAATCCTCCCCTGATTTCCATGCCAATAAAGTATCTAAAAAGGCAGGCATTAGTGTTATTGCTTTTCCTCATACAATATACTATTCAGTATACATATGTACATACATATACTCGTATATACATAGATTCACTTATATAATATTTGCACTATGTCACTTTGTTGTCGAACTTGAACAAGTGCATTGGTTGTGCATATTTTTTGTCAATATTTTTGAGGAACTTCTGGCATTAAAGGTATAGCGTACGTTGGTTGCCTTAAAGTATGCAACGTAATTTACGCATATTTGCTTTTGTCACATACTCTACGTTATTTGGGCGTTCTCATAAGCGGCAATGGGTTAGAGTGTCGCAAAAAAATCTTCTTCAGAAATAATGTCGTCCGCTCGGGAATGTAGCTGCCGTTTTCTGAGAGCATTTTTGAACGCGGACAGAAAAAATCCGATCGAATACTAGTCGATAATAATGAAAATAGAGAATGATTTCCTGAAAAGCTCATAGCTTTGCCATTACCAGCGATTTCACTATAACTATACGTTCATGCGAATCAAGAAAATGGCTCTTCTTAATGAATTTCAACTTTTCCTCAAACGGCTTCGTTAGAATAGAGTTGGTTAGGTTATCAACAAAGTTTCTATTTTCTCCACCCATACATTAAGCGGAACTTCCTAGCATTAAGGCCAAAAATCCTACCATTTGTTTATTTAGCAAGTTCCTTTAGAGGAGAAAGCCAAAATCATTTAGAGTTAATTTTACTTTGGATCTCAAAATTTATAAACTTAACAGAGTTTTGATGGATTCACGAGAATTGGTTCTAAACTAGTGGGACTAGTGAATTTTTTCCAACTGTCTAAGTAAGTTTTTCCGCCTTTGGACATAACTTAACTTAATGCTAAAACTGGACATCCTTGAGTTCACTCTTTTTTGCTTTCTTTGTTTGTTGTATAAATCCCACAGAGTGTTAGAAGCATTTTTTATATACATATACACACATACATATGACTTACTGTTCGCATGCTGTTGCAGAAAAACAGCAACATCCTAGACTAGTAGTTCAGACACTGTGTGCAACAGCATCAATTCGTGCGGGTGTTTGCAACAAAAGAACAACAACGCTGTAAGTCCAACAAAAAATGGCCACAAGTGGACAGTGTGCAGCAGACATACACTCACCTATTGCGAATATGTAGCAATAGATTGTAGCTGTAACAACGTCGATAGCAGCGACATCAGAATTTGTCGAAACCGCATATTTGGGGCTTTGTTAGCTGGCACATAAATAAACAGATTCGAGTGCACAAAGCGGGGTCAAACACACACAAGATGAGAGCAGGCACTCGATATCGCAGGCAGCGCTCCAGTGATGTTGGCAGAGTTCGTTACCTTTTGTTGGTTATTTTCTCAATGCATTAGCATCCCTTGTCGCGAGCGTGTCGCTTTTATCCATGCACCTCACTCGGTTCATTGGCGGTGGCTCTAATTCGCGGAGTGTGGCTTGGCTACGTGTACACAGACCGAGCACTGGCGTTGTGTCGCTAATTAATGCACGCCACGCTGGCCGATGACCCACGCACATTTACAAGCGAGTGCATTGAGAAATGCATGACAAAAATTTTATAACTGGCTTCTGAAATGGCTAACGTGGGTAAACCCACGCAGATTGAATATAAGGATGGCACTCAGTGTGAAACTAGTCGAAAATCTGAAATCTGGATTTTTATACAGTAGGACATGCTATTCGGGTGTCAGTGTTCTTTATAAGCGGTTGTGAAATATCGATGAGGGTTCTTTAAGTTCTATTGAATTTTTATATAAAAGGTATGAGGGAGTTTGTTTTTTTGATGGTCGATCATATACCATAGTGAAACAGTTTTTTGAATCAATTGAATTACAGAAGTTGGCGAGGATAATTATATACTATGAAGGCCCTTCCAAGCCATGAAACCGCGGTTTCATAAGGATGCTTACAAGAATATGAGAATCAGGCTCGATTTCTCAAAGAGTTGATCATCAACCAAACAAATTACTTTTGTGTCTATAATATCCCCAAGTATAACTTGTGGTATAGATAAAAAATTGAGCTTTCTCACAACCAGAAAATAACGCTTTGTCGAGATTGTTTGATTTGCGAAGCTATCATTCTTTATCTACCTACCTGAAATATGTACAAATATAATAACTTTTATATATAAAGATCCACCTACCTATATTTTTTTTAAATCAATTCCAATCAAAGTGATACGAATAGCGCCACTATAGAAAGGACGCCGATTTCCTTGCCACCTGCAGAAGGCAATTCACATACCTAAAGCCTTTAGGCTGCGAGACATAAAAAATCACTACGAAAGTGCCGCTAGCATTGTTTGACAAGTCGATTTCCAAAACGCACCAATACTTTGGAATTGCAAACTTTGCTCACAGCAGCGCAGACGATTATTTTCTGCTTACATTTACACGAATGCACATAAGTAGGCAGAAATGGCACAATTCTTGCTTCGAAACTTATAAAATATGAACGTTAATGAGAAAAGTTTTATTTAATTAAACTAATCGAAGTTCGGCGCATTTGCTTTGATAATAAGTACAATTATTTCAACAAGGTATGCACGCCGAAGCTGCTGCAGCCATCTTTTTGTAGTGAAAATTCAACTCGATGAAATTGCCTTCCATTAGCTATACAAATTAGAGAATTCATTGTTCGAATGTGTTGGCGGCAGGAGAGGCATAAACTTGTGCTAACAATGAAATTAAACTTCACTTTGATTTTTGCAATTAATAATAGCGCAATTTCTCATTTAGGCTTACAATCGCGTAGCCGTTGAATAAAATTGGTGTATATGTCAATAAAGTGGAATTGATGTGCGGATATTTTTGAGCAGAAGAATTTTAAGAAGCGTAATAACTTTTTAAGTATTAGCCGTTGACTTTAATAATTACTTGTACATACTGCAATGGATCAAATTATAATTTTTTTATCACAAATCTGTGTATTTCCTTTTCTTCTTCTGAATCACTTTATACAATAGTCACTCATACGCCTCGTTGGTAGGTCTGCTATCATTAGGAAGGAATATTTTTTGTCTACTTGTTTTTAACTTTATTGCACAGTAAGATCTTAAACTTGGAAGTCCAGTTAACGTTTCTGAAAGCAATCTAATATTCCAACCGATATATATATATATATATAAATGTAAATCAGAGAAAAGTATATAATTAAATCACCAATTTTGCAGTTCTCATATTGACCGCTGTGTATATACCAAAAATACAACAAAGAAGATAGTACTAAAATATTCAGTTATGGGGTCGTTAAACCTATATTATCCGGTGCTAACTTTATAAAATGATGCGTACCTTGTAATGTTCTGGCAAAATTAAATAATTTTCCTTTTTCCAACAATCACATTTACTAAGTATTTTTAGAAAAAAAATAAAATAAAATAAAAAATATCCACACTATTCCATTAAATCTCATATTTTAAAGTACAAATCTCACCATAAATTTATTTTCAGATTAACACATACGATAACTAAAAGTATATCACTATAATAAGGAATACCCTTAACTTGTCACAAACAGACCGGATCACTGTATTTAAAACTAAACTTTATAGTTACGCAGATTATACACATTTAAAATATTTACAATTGACAGCTGAAAGTAATTAGTATCTTTCTGCTTGAAATCGTTGCTTCTAAATAACCATCCCTTGTAATATGAACCGTGCACTTAAGAGAAAAATTTGAAAGCATGCTGTCTAAAAAACAATAACATTGAGGTAGACAAATGACCACACAGTCATGGTAGCCCGCTGAATTGCGGCCCGTTCACAGTTTTTCCGGCGCATAAAACTCGGTCCACACTTTGATCTGGTCCATTCCCGGCAATTCAATGAATTCTATTTTTTCGCTAATATTTAGGCATTTAATGTCGCCCACTTCACGCGTGACCGGCTCGAATATCAAGTCCTCCAACATATCACAATTCGGGTCACTATTCGCCGCAAAACTGGTCCATATGTCAACCATGGTGCGCGTAATTTCATGCTCTTTGGAATCCTTCGGGGGCTTATGTGAAAATAAGGCATAAAAGAGATAGCAGAGATCATCACCGTGGCAAGTGCCCTGCACGTCGCGACCGCAGAGAATATTACGTATGGCATTACCATCGCGCGAATCATAATCGAAGCGATACACATATGTGGGCGCTGAGCTGTGGCGTTGACGAGCGAGCACCGTGCGGTAAATGGGCACCCAGAATTCACGATGCGAATTCAGCTGTTTTTTAAAGAGTTACGATGAGAGTTAATATTCGCGGCAAGAATGAGATAATAAAAAACACACTCACCTCCAAAAACTTCATCATTGTGGCACGCGAACATTCCTCATCGCCGAAGTAAGTGCTTTTGAGTTGGAGACCGCAAGCCTCTGCCTTCTCTGAATCACGATCGAAACCGGCATCGATTGGCACAAGGTTTTTACAATTCTTCACTTCATCTAGTGTTGCGGGGCGGCGTGTTATTTCTGCGTATAAAAAATTTTAGTTTCATTGTTCAATCCGTAATATTTTTTACGCACCTGGATAAAAGATTAAACCCTCAAAACTAGTGCCACCAATAATGATCGGTATATCATTGCTCCACGTCTTTTTCAATAACTCATACGGGTGTTCACTCAACACACATTGTTCCGTCCAATAGGGCTCCACAGTAGGTACGAAGGCAAAAAGTGTACGGTTGTGTTTCTCTTCTTTTGTCAGCACCATGCCATTGCCACGCACAAGATCAGGTCCTTTTGTATTCGCTAAGTAATCGTATACATCTGCATCGATATCCTCACCCTGGTAGCCCAATGCCTTAGCTAAACGATATGCCCAACGCTTGTTTGGTACATTCGCCCAAGAGCAGAGCGCGCTGCCGGACATGACGATGCCTTTGTTTACCAATCCTTTAGACTGCTCACTAAGCAGGCAAATATGCGTGGACGCGCCACCAGCGCTTTCACCAAAGACAGTAATATTGTTTGTGTCACCACCGAAAGCTGCGATATTTTCTTTTACCCAACGTAGTGCCATTATTTGATCTTTAATGCCAGCATTTCCAGGCACTTTCACATTGGGATCATCCAAACGTAGAAACCCAAATGGTCCAAGGCGGTAGGCAATAGTTACTAGCACGATATCCTTGTGCATGAAGAAATCTGGGCTGTACATATCACGTGTGGCCTCGCCTATTTGAAAGCCACCGCCATATATCCAAACCATTACAGGTTGAGCTTTCTCTGGTTTGATCTGGAAACAATCAATAAGAAATGCAATATAAAATCGAGGTGGTCGGCAAGAAGGTGGAAAAGTAAGGAAATATTTGGAAAATGAAGTTTAATTCCAAGAGCCTTAAGTAGTCAAAATAAGACACTGGTAGGGCATTTGCTCCGCAGTAATGTCGGCTTTCACCCCTCAAGTTCAAAATTATGGCATCTATATACTTACACTCTTTGTAAACACATTCAAGTATAAGCAATCCTCTGATCCCTTGTATTTACGAAATATAACATTCGTCTGTAGGGGCTTCTCGGCGGGGCCAGTGCCATCTAGCACGCCTTGCCAAGGTTCAGCCGGCACGGGCGCCCGAAAACGCAGCTCACCCAACGGTGGCTTCGCATAAGGTATGCGCTCAAAGCTGAAATACGAATCGCCCCAAATGGTGAGACGCTTCACACCTTTTACCTCGCCTTTGTTGGTCTTGGCCACCTCATAAATTTTTGTCGTGTGTTTACTTTGTTCATATTTGAACTCGAGGACCCTGAAACGGAAATAAAAATCGTATTTAGTGAATATTATGCAAATGGCAAACGTTGCCAGATTATTTATAGCGATTTTAAGCAAATTTAAATTTTTTTATTGTGCAAGCGATGCCAAGCGGAACGTTATATATACATATAGTCTATTCAGTGCGCAAAATAAATCTTCGCGCATGCGCACTGCCCATCGAGTGCGCACATATTGCAACGCTAAATACTTTTAGTGGGCGTGTTTTACCGCTTTTATTGGTTTTTCGCTTAATGTAATATATTTGCTGTGATTATTGTTTCTGTAAGTGATCGTATGGTGTGCCGGCACGCACAGGTAGCCGACAACTTGTCATGCCAGCGGCTTTAAGTGCAAACTTGAACAAGTACGTCTAGCGGTTTCGCTACACAATTGAAAGTAAAACAAGCAATCTCAAAAATAAACAAAAGAAACGAACGAGAAGCGACGAAAAAATATTACATATTTACGAGTAGCAAACAACGACGACAAGCCGTCAGCATGACAACTTCGTAAATAGCAAAATAAAACAAAAAGCGCTAAAGCGTCTTGCTAAGAGGTGTGAATCAAAACAAAACACGTTCACTCGTAATGCTCTCCTCGCAAATCACTGAATCTTGTTGCCTTCACATGCATGAAGTTTTAACTTTTTATTCACCTTCGGAATGTATTTTACGATTTTCATTGCAAAAATGCATGCGCATTAATTTCACCGTCAATAACAAATGTCCAGCTATGTGTACTTGTATGCACTTGCGACTTAATATAATATTATGGAATTTTGGTGACCAGGTATCATACATATGTTGCAGAAACACAAATTTATGTGACCTACTTTGTAGATTTTAAGAATGACAGAGAGTAGTGCTTTGTTTCTGAAATTTGTTTTAAACCATTCAGCTTCTCACCACAATTTCTGTGGTGAGTTGAGTGCTTTGAAGATGACAGTTTTTTGCCGCTGGTTATACTAACCGAAATACAGTGTAATAATATCTGAGAAAATTGAACATAACAATTTATAAATTAATATATTCTTAGAGAGTGGGAGTTTGGTTGGTACTTCGTTGTGTCGGTATTTATATTTAATTGAAAAATTGAGGTAAATATATATTTTATAATATTTGGTATTAAAAATGTACGATATGATCATTGAACTTCCCTAATTTTAACAAAATAACGCATCATTTCTCGCAGTCTATCTCACTTTTGATGTTTTTTCAAAACGCTAATACAAGAACAGTCTATAGCACGAACAGTCATCGTATAACTCATTTCCAGCGCCACATCTATAAATTAAATTAGTGTTTCAAAGTTCACAACATCAAGCGGGTAATAACTGTTTCAATTATCTGTCAGCAATTTACATTTAAATAAAATAGTAGCAATTATAGAACTTAATACAATATTTCCAGCAGCTCCAATAATATATAATACACAAGATTTAATCACTTAATGTTACATATGGTGAAAAGTACAATATACCAATATAAGGTATGGCATATAATTCGAAATTAAATTTGATACAGTGATAACCAATCGGATTACGCATGACTGACTTCGCATGCTGTCGCTCATTTTGACCTTTAGATCAAGTTTAACAATTTTTCTAAAACGGTTTATAGAAATAACACCTGCCTTTGTCATCTCACGTAATTAGTGTATTTAGGCAAATTTAATTTATTTGCGGTAATTGTAACCGTAATTAATAACTTAGAAATTTGCATACACATTTTATATTATATTGTTGCGCTCATTGTAAGCTAGTCGTTCAAAGTGCAGTCAATCTGTCATAGTCGCTTTGACGTAATTATAAATAAGGTGTGTATTGGGTTATTTATGTACATTGAGAATTATTTATTCCCTGCAATAATGAGCTTGATGTTTATAGTTAACACTCTCAGAGTGATCCGATACTAAACCGTTAATTAATTATTTTTCATAGCCACATTTGCCAAAATCGCTTACTTATAATCCCAAAATGCATAAAATCGGTTTATAATTATAGCAATAGTTTTTCAAATATTTCCACTTTATTTAGTTATACAGTTGACAAAAAAAGTCTACTTTAGTCGGCTTGTCACAATTGCGCTTACGCTTGGTTTTTAACGCAGTGCGACAACATAAAAACACTAAACTAAAAAATTATCATTTATTGAACACTTTGAGACTAATTTATAAGTAACAATTGCATTCAAGTGACATTTATGACAAGTAATTATAAACCTATGGTTATATTGTTATAAATGTTTATAAATATAAATCGGTTTTAGTAATTAAATGACACTAAGTGGATTTTTACAATGCAGCTATAAGTGTAAATTAGAATATTAACAAGAATAATATATATATGCATATTCTTATATATAAAAATTACGTGTCACGTTGTTTGTCCGCGATAGACTCCTAAACTACTGAACCAATGAAATTTAATAGTATGAACGTATGCAAAATTAAACCTCAAGTACAATCCCTTGGAATCTTATATATTAAATATATTTCTTTATTGGCTTCGTTTCAAGCCATCGAATTACAAATTTGAGAAATAGTTGTTTGTGAAGCTGGTATAATTGAAAGCAATTGGTATAAGCAAACGTGACAGAACGGGAAGAGTTTGTACCATTTTCTTACGATATTAACTACGTGCTTTCCCTTACAGATTATCAACTAGATCTTCAACTGGTATAATTCTCACAAACTGGTATAAGAGTTTGTACCATTTTCATACGATATTAACTACGTGCTTTCCCTTACAGATTACCAACTAGATCTTCAATTGGTATAATTCTCACAAACTGGTATAACCAAATTACGTATAAAATAGAGTAGTAAGCGATTATACGAGTTTATTTCGGGTATATTTATACTCCAAAAACTCAGCTAGAAAACCTTCCTGCTGATCTTTGATGTCAATTTTGCAAGATTTGTATACTTAGCGACTCATGCTTAGCGAATAGCGAATCGAAGGTGTTTTTTACTAGTTTCCTATATTAAACAGTTATAATTGCACTGTTATATAAACATATGGCGCTAGATAATTATTCCCCCGTTATAATAATAACTCACCAAAAAAAAGTAACAAGTATTAATGCAATTTCATTCGCCACATCAACTCAGCTATATACAATATGTAATTAGAGAAAAACAATAACAACATGTGGAACCTGATATTATATTATTGTATTATATTTGCATATATTATATTTATACTTGTACATATGTGTATAGTAGATTATTTTATTACCTCCATTAAATTACCAGCAAACGCATTTATAATTCCTTTGTGCAATTGCAGGGCGACGGGTATAAAAAACTTCATAACTTAAATTACAATAATACATTTATCTAAGTTTACAGTTAAATAAGTTATTTGCTTGCAGTAAGTGATGCCCAGTGGTATCGTAGCACTTACAGTAATTGTAGGTTTATAACTTCTTTATGTCGTATGGTAGGTATATGGTATATGTACTTACATATCGCTCATTTGCTGCAAGACCGGCATAAGTCAAAAAAATCGATTCGCCAGAAAACGCGTTTAAAGTTTTCCACTTACTACAACCTTACACGGTGACTCCAACCATACACCTCTTCTCAAGCGGATATAAGAGGTATTCATATGAATTTTTCACTCAACATGAAGTATGATATAACGAACAATTCTGCAGCATTAACTCCAAAATCACGTTTTTTGAATTATGCCGGTCTTGCAGCAAATGAGCGATATGTAGACATTATATAAATGCAATACAACAAATGGAAATTTTCTGCGCTCGCTGACATCAAATATCGTACATTTCTCTTCGCGTGTAAAGTTGTGTACGTCTATTTACGAGACATGTTTATTTGTACAATAATACATACATATATGCATTGGCGTCTTTGCATGACCAAAAACGTGCATCTCATCAAAGTGGGTAAAAGCGGTGAATCATTGAATATACAACGAGTTGACTTTTGAGTTTATGTGTACTCAGAATGTACGGTGGATGCCATAGTCGCGTGCGCTGAGTGTGCGGCCATCATTTTTGGAAGACAGTGAGCTTAACCGTGGTCTGGGAAATGTGTTTGGATTCGAGTAAGTTTCGGGCATGATAAGAGCGCTCTTAATTTATTAAATTTTACGATTAATTTTAAGTCGTAGAGCCTAAAAAATAGATAGCTGAATAGGTTATTCTGCAAACTCAATCGACCGCTTCGGGATAACCATTTTGAGTCAATTGAAGACATTAAACGTAAAAAAAATCACTATGCGATTGACCGATATTCCGAAAATTGACTTTATCAACTGTTTCGAGGATTGTAGAAAACAGTTATATTCTGACCAAGAGGGATTACTGTGAGGAGTTATGAACAAAGTCTTACTAAATTCTGATCTAAGATTCCCTGGTATTCTACGCTACGCTAAACGCAATATAAGCAAGAAAAAACGTTAATTTCGGCTGCCTCGAAGATAATATACCCTTCACAGGTGCATTTCTTTTACTAACTATGTGTCTAGTTTGTATGGAAGCTATATGCTAGAGTAAGCCGATCTGAACAATTTCTTCGCTTATTACATAATTTTCGTAGAAAATAACCTCTGCCAACTTTTGTGAAGATACATTGTCAAATGTGAAAGTTTTCCATACAAAAACTTGATTCCGATTGTTCAGTTTGTATGGCAGCTATATGTTATAGTGGTCTGATATCGGTAGTTCCGTCAAACAGCTTCTTGAAGAGAAAATGACACAGAAGGACATGCCTAAATCGACTCAGCTCGACATACTGATCATTTATATATATACTTTATAGGGTCTACGACGCTTCCTTCTGGGTGTTACAAACATTGTGACAAACTTAATATGCCCTGTTCAGGGCATAACAAATATAATAGTACTTTCAAGAAAAGTGTCAAGTAAGGTTTTGCTGTAATGTCGAGGGGTAGCATCTTAAATACCGGTGTTCACTGAAGATTTGTAAGCTATTGTTTACATATATCTCTTCATTATATGCAATCTCATCATGTCAAATTCACTGACAGTTATAGTCAATTGGCAACGATTTACTGTTTAGTTTAATATTAAAAAGTTATAACTCTCGCAAAGCCAAGCTAGTCAAAGTTGTGCTTGTCAATCAAGTGAACGCGGAATATCGCCAAGTTTGATTTGAAATTTTTTTGGCATTTCAAACAATTTTCTACCAGTTTAACGTCATTAAATTTGTCTTAAATAAATGAAAGGTTTGATGTTGGAAAGCTCAAACTTGTGATAGATCCACAACAGCTGTGTAAGTAAATTTGAGTAACATTTTAGATCATTGCCATTATATATACATAGGTTTTTAACTTCCTCTGATATATCTGCTAGAAGACCTAATTCTGAAGCCTAATTTGGTAGTCGAATAACTCTTTTTTATTTTGTCAATAGATGTCATTGCAGTCGTATATCTCCAAAGCTACCAACCTAATGGAAATGTGAGACTTTCAGCTTCTTCCAAAAAATAAATTAAGTTCGGGGAATTCAATTTACACTGATGAATGTTTTACACTGATAGAGTAATGTCTCTAGCGGAAAAGTGGCAAAAAGCGGTCAACCAAAATGGTACATATTTTTTTATACATATTTATTAGAAAAAATACAAAAAAATAAGTTGCAGTTTGATTAGAAAAGACTTTTTCGACTACACAATATTTTCAAAATAAAATTCGAAACCGCACAAGACAGCTGCGAAATCAATTCCACTATCTGATTTTAATCTTATCTGACATTAAATACATTAATAGGTGCGAAGCAAAGTATTTTTTATATCGGTTAGAAGGTAGTTTATAATGTATGTTGTACATTCTAGTACTATTCACTTGTATGATTTTTTATTGGTTTTTTTATATGGAGTTGAGTTAACATTTTAACATACGGCGTGGTAAATTAAGGTCTATAGCGGCGCATAATAGGTTTTGGTTAACAAAAGTTGCAGTTTAAAATCAAGACAAGTGTGGACGCTGTTTTGGATAAGTTCCACTTCTAAAGTTATAAATATTTGGATGTTCAATGAACCTCAAATATACACGAACACTCAGCTTAAAAAAAGACGATAAAGTGACCTTTTCAAAGAAAGAAAAAAATATTTATATTTCATACATTCCTAGTATACAATTCCTTTTGTCAAAAATTGTATAGTTATCAACAAATTCTCATATGTAAATTTGATTTAATAATTTTGGACTTTGAATTGATTCCAGCATTTTTTGATTAGGATTGAATTAAATTGGCTGTAAATTTCCATTCATCCACAATAAAAGCTTACGCGAAGACAGGTTGCTTCTTTGTTTTGAAATATGCACAAAAAAGTTGAAAACAATGCCGACTTAGCACAAGCTGTGTAGTTCATTGTACGTTAATCTCAACGTTTAGGTCATAAAGCTAATTGCACCAATTTCTGTTCTAAATTTTGTTTTAATAACAATTTATTAGCGTACAGCTATCCCTACGTGGTAATGCTTTCACGAAACTGAGGTTATGTGAACCAAACAAAGAACTTGAGCGTAAAAATAAACTGAACTATTTCGATAAAAACCGGATATCACTTTCGTTTAAATAATTCAGCACCCTAGTACCAGCTATACATATATTTAGACATAAATATTTTTGGGAAAGTTTCAACTCACTAAATTAAGCAGAAACTACACAAAAAATTTCAAAATTTTAGAAACGGCACGCTAGTGTATTATTACAAAATCAAAAACATTGTAATTTGCCACCTGCCATCAGCAGCGACCGCTCCGTGTCAGCGCGCTCGCTTGCGGTCATTGTGCAAATTTTCTTGCCGCGAGCGGATGTGCGCACATACACACACAACTCTGCACGCACACTTCCATTCAGCTCCATTAGCATAACGGTAATATGTATATGTATATAATTGGATGCACAAATATATATATGTAAGTATTTAGTATATGTATATGTGAGGTAAATATGTGTTTGCTATTTTGTTGAACTCACTTAAAGGTCAGCTTCAACATATCCATAAATGAGAGTGAACTCATTTTGTGCGCGACTATTAAGCACTTTGACACAAACTATTGGAGAAAACTTTCAGCAGTTTTTTTTTTTTTTTGCAAAAAAGTATTTTTTATTTTTTTGAACTTTTCGAAACAGATGGATGTAATTTGGCTTTGCACTTTGACACTCTCCGTATTTACATACGTTATTTAGTTTTCGTTACTAATTACACTTTGATTACTAATATTTTTGATGAATTTTTAATAATGTCTATCAACACGCACACACAATATGTATTTTTTATGTATGCAAGCGGATAGCGAAAAAATACGCTCCACACGTTATGTATAAGCAACAACAAAAAGGCACAAAATGCCGAATCACTTTATTACCAAATCGACAAAGTTACCAAGAGCGTCTAACAGCCAGCGGCTTTGTCCAAAAAGTTGGTAAGTGTGCCAGCGCTTCACAATCAAATGGAAATCTACTAACAAACTGGTTGTGGTAGATATACAAAATTGTTGTTGTTGTAATTATATTCGCAATATTAGTTGCAGCAAGCGTGTTTGTTTCCGTTTCTTATTGAAAAAATTATAAACAAAAGTATTTCAAGGAAGTGGCAACTGAAGAGCAAAGCGAAAATGCAACTTCTGCGCTACGATTGACAGGTGAAAGGAAAGCACAAAATATCACTTCAAATAATAAATGTTATTAAAATCACTTTCGTTTAAGCAAAGCGCGAAACCAACTGGCGATAGTAGGGCAAAATTGTGACTGAAGCAAAGTGTTCACTAAGGCAGCGAATGAAGGCAGTGAGACCCCGAAAGTTGCATTCAAGCGGCCACCGCGTACAACGGTTAGCGATCATGCACTTCTTGCAATGAAAGAGCGAAAATCACAGCTGAGCACTAAAATCTAACAGCTGGTGTTTCTCACTTTCTCTCTCTCTATCTCTCTCTCTTTCCCACATAATTCTCGCTAGCTTATGTTATTGTTAAATTGTTGTTTATTTTTTTTTGTTGTTTTGTTCGGCTAATCAAGCCGGTTGGTATGTATTGTGGAAATATTTATCAGAGTAAACGAGCCAGGTGGCAACTTCAGTGTGGAAGTTATAAAAAAGCTTTAAAAGCTTTGTTTAAGTGGCGATCACAATTCGTGCGCTACCAAACACTTAATCACTTGTATAGTTGTCAACGTTTATATTAAACTCTATTTACCCTGGAATCTGAAAGGTCGTATCTGCAGTCCGCTGAGTACATTTATGCCGCTCTTATTTAATTGTAATCAAAACTAGTCGCAATAAAAATCCAAATTTTCAGCGTCATCGTTTAGAACCGTTATTTTATAAAAGGCATATTCGTAACCTAGTCCTACCTTCTAAGTCTGTAGCATCAAAATATTAATTTTTTTCTGGTAAAAGCATGTGATACCTCGATGGCCTTTCGAAAGTTGTTTTTCCGTCTAAGCAGTTAGAAAAGGTAGTTGTGTGTGTGGATAACCTCAAGTCCGCTCAATAAGATATACAAGTATGTATTTATGTTAATCATCTGTTTCTGGGCTGTAAGCATAGATCCAAGACTCATCACTATTACTAATACGTTTCATAATCTCCTCTTAGTCGGAAAGCAATGTTTCACAGGCGTTAACGTGACGCAGTTTTTCGAAAAAAATTTAGTGATTTTCACAGGCCCAAATGAATAGTTTTCACAGATCCGTCTGATATTCCAACGATGCCAGTAAGATCTCTGTCTATTAATCGTCGATTTTCAAGCACCAATTTCTCTATATTTTTGACGTGTTGATCATCAGTTGATGTTGACGAGGTACGTCGTCACCGCGTTCTCGATCCTTTTAGAATAACTTTTATAAATTAATAACATTATCCATCGAAAAAAATTATCATTAACCTTTAACTGGTGACAAGCGGTCTCACAGGCCGAGCGGAGTCAGTTAAACATCATTTCACCCCCTGATTTTAGTTTCTACATAGATTGTATTAGAAAGTTAGTGATTAAAAATCACATTTAGAGCCAATTGAGTAGTTTTATTTTATCATTTTATATATTCATTTAATGGATTAAAAGACTGCAGTAAGCTATCGTATATAGTTTCGATGCTATAGACCATGTAAAGCAGCGGCCTCTTAGGCCGCTCGTCACCAGTTAAGCTACACAAAAATCATGTCACCAGTTAAAGGTTAAAGACCTTTTCCAAACTTCTGAACGTTTCGGCTCAAGAAATTTGATTCCGTAAACCAAATTTTGTGGAACTTCTTTGCTGAATAATTTCACTCATCCTAAAAATCGTCGAATGCAAAAAGACATGAGTATACAAAACTCTAATGATTATTTTAATGTGACTTTTGACGCAGATGTCAAGGACAATCATAAAAAAAAATATTTCGACGAATGGGTTTTCGCGCGAAATTTAAATTAAAATGTCTTACTACTTTTTTGCCCACAGTAGTAGTTATATCACATACAATTTATATCGCTTATATACAACAAAAAACATTTAGCCCCTTCACGCATTTTGAATTCAATCGCCTTAATTAATAAACTACGCGTTGTTATATCCCAAAAACAAATTTAACTAATTGCATAATGGACACAATTTAATGATACTTTGTTAATTTAATAATTCGCTAACTTGTGTACATGAAAAACAATAATTATTAGCAAAAAATTGTATATTGCGGTTTTTAATAAATACCAGTAACAAAAGATAATTACTTATGTATTATTTTTATTAATATTTGTTCGATTTTTTTTTCGGTAAATAAAAGTGGATATTAAAATGCTTTTAATATCGAAGATAACAAGTGAATCGTATCGGTTATAAAACGCTGAATTTCGAACATTAGCTTCACTTGAGCATGCAATATTTTAATATTGTTGATCAATAATTTTTTACAACTTAGTTTGTAGAACGCTAAATGTACAAATTCATAACTATGTGTTCTATATTTTAATTTTTTATGGTTTGTGGTTACTCAGTCACCGCAAACATCAGTGATGCAAAACTTGTTAACAAAATAATGAATTATTGCAGATTGCTCGCGAGTTACCGTAACTTTTCACACAATTCTAGTAGCCTAATTTTATAAATACTAAGTTTTTATTTCAATTAAAACGTAAGTAGAGCAAAGTTTTTTTTTTCTTCTGTAACAGACTATATTTAGAAGTAAATGTACTTACTTATTATCTGATGAAAATTTTTTAACATTAATAAAACCAGTCATTAAGTGTAAATTCAATATTTTTTCTTCAATTATGTTCGTAGTTACGTGAGAAACTAGTTTTGTGCGTGGAGAGTGAATGTCGTCACATTAGCGGCATGTACGATTATTTCTACAATTCAACACAGTTCATGTTCAAGGCTATGTGCGTGGAGGTTTAGATATGCATATCTATGTTTCTATGTACAAATTTATTACAAGAAAAATAAAATTTTGAAAAATTGGGCCTCAAAAACAATATATGTACGTATACTAGCTTCTCTTGACTTCTAATCTTTGATACAAAGTATGTACTATATATCTGTATCTTATCAATGCTTATAGCACAAAAGTTTCCACGAGGGGACAGCAATTTCCAAAAATGTTTTTTGTGTTTAAACTCTACTACAGAACTTAAGTATTACTTTTCCCTCATTATAAATGCTTTGCTTTGCATTTATCACAAATGTGGCAACCTTTCTAAAACGATTTTCGATATCTACAATTAATTGATGAATGAAGGCCAAATTGCCTGGACCAATCGGTAAGGTCGCGGTGTATTTATAAGTAGATATCTCTGTAGTACTGACATATAATTTTTGTAATCATTACTTTATATTTTAACATTACATTTTGTGTTTGATTAAAAATACAACCACCATTTTGTAGTAATAAAAAGAAGGTGATTCCTTCGAGCCGGATTTGAACCAGCGACCTATGGATGTCTACTTAGCGATTATCTTTCTACAGTCCACCGCTCTACCAACTGAGCTATCGAAGGCTGTACAACATCACAGATTTATGTGGTCTATGCGTCAGTCTATATTCGTTTGTATTTGGACTTAATTGCTCTGCGGTTTGCTTATGCGTTTCTTATCGCTGGCGCAGACTTGATCATGTTGAAATTGGTGTTACTTCGCAAACTATGTGCGTTTATGCTTATACATACGAGTATATACATATAAGTATTATGTATTTAAATATTTATAAATGTTCAATCAGCAGGTTCCGTGATTGAAATAAACTTATTTGCACTGCGAAAGGCAAAAGCAAATATATATGGTCTTAGGACTGCAACCTGAATAGGGTATACTAAGTTTGCCAGCAAGTTTGTAATACCCAGAAGGCAACGTCGGGGACCCTACAAATTATATATATAGCCATGTCGGTCTGTTTTTAATATACATACATGTGTGAACTACTTCCTCAGTTTTTGAGTTATTAATCAAAAAATTTCCAAACAATCTTTTCTCCTCGAGAACTTCTAATTTGTTGGAACCACTATAGCATATAGCTGCCATACAAACTGAACGATCGGAATCAAGTGCTTGTGTGAAGATTGAACAAACCATTCCGGTGACAGAAATATTACACAAGATCAGTCTGGAGCACTTAAAAAAGCAAAATTTTGACAATTTTGACAATTTTGACAACCTATTAAAAATCGTCGAATGCAAAAAGACATGAGTATACAAAACTCTAATGATTATTTTAATGTGACTTTTGACGCAGATGTCAAGGACAATCATAAAAAAAAATATTTCGACGAATGGGTTTTCGCGCGAAATTTAAATTAAAATTCTTACTACTTTTTTGCCCACAGTAGTAGTTATATCACATAGAATTTATATCGCTTATATACAACAAAAAACATTTAGCCCCGTCACGCATTTTGAATTCAATCGCCTTAATTAATAAACTACGCGTTGTTATATCCCAAAAACAAATTTAACTAATTGCATAATGGACACAATTTAATGATATTTAGTTAATTTAATAATTCGCTAACTTGTGTACATGAAAAACAATAATTATAAGCAAAAAACTGAACTACTTCCTCAGTTTTTGAGTTATTAATCAAAAAATTTCCAAACAATCTTTTCTCCTCGAGAACTTCTAATTTGTTGGAACCACTATAGCATATAGCTGCCATACAAACTGAACGATCGGAATCAAGTGCTTGTGTGAAGATTGAACAAACCATTCCGGTGACAGAAATATTACACAAGATCAGTCTGGAGCACTTAAAAAAGCAAAATTTTGACAATTTTGACAATTTTGACAACCTATTATTTCCGGAACAAATTTTCTTGTTATCAAATATCGAAATATCGATCCACGTTTATGCGTCATCTGGTTTTGCTATTTTTTCTTTTATTTAATAGTTCTGCCTCTAAGCATTTCCCAGAAATTCTCATGAACTAAATATGCTAAGACCGTGTTCTTTTTGGAATCATTTTAAGACTGTATACAAAAAGAGTTGCCGTCTTTGCTTTGCTTTTATAACGATAATATTTTTCATGAAATAATCTCTGCTTAGTCAGAAAGTAGCCTTAAAAGTATAACTCTGACCAAAAACGACAGAAAAAGCTGCCGGAGCTTGTGGGTGCTCTGTCATCCCATCGTAGATACGCTGTTACTGTTCTTCGCCTAATGGTTTAACATATTTATGTGACGGTTTGGAAATCATTTATGCTGTCTCGCAACCTATGTATTGGAATCCTTAATTTCGGCAATCAGACATACTTACCTCAAATTTGGAAAAAATCAACAATAACTTCTTTCTTCTGACAAATATATATTTTTATTTCCTCTTTCCAACATTTATAATATTTTAATGTATTACATTCATAGCAAAATATTTTTCAATAAATATTAGCATCACAATCTTTTTAGTTAGTGGTATGCTTGTTCATAGTAATAAACTTTATAAAAATATTTCAAAATATAGAAAACTACACAGATTTCTTCTGGAGTACTTATCAAAAAATACACACTTAATATGATTTGATTTCAAAACCGTTGACACTCAAGTGTCGATATTTTTATATTTTTATATTTTTATATTTGTAACAATTGTTAATTTTATTTACTAAATTTAAATATATATTAACATACATATCTAATGAAGGAAGTTGTTTGCACATGGAATTTGTATGTTTGCTTGTATTCAATTGGCGCGGCAAGCGACACAATCTTTTCCTAAATAAAAGTTTTAGCCTTCTATTAACTAGAAACCCAGGCTTGAGGCTTAGTTATGGGAGAAGCAGATTTAAGCTAGAAGACATGCTTTAGTCTGGATGACTTGTAGTAAAACCTTTAAATTGGTTGCGTTCACAAATTTCTTTTTGTTTTTCTAGTTCTCTGTGTCCGACTTACTGTGTTGCTGCAGAGTTGCCATATTTTTTAGGTTAGTTCACTTGCTCTAAAAATCACATTTTGTTCATTATAGTGTCACATGTTTATAAAAAGGTACTTTTGTCTTGATATTCATAGGTACATATATTTATTTCTGGCGACCTTCAAGCTCATGTTTTGTTTTATCTTCACTATCTTTTTTCTCTAAGTTTTCTTCAATACAAAATTAGATCACAATCAAATTAAAGCGTTCAAATTCCTTCTTAATAGTATCTTTGTGAAACTTTACTTAACCCCTTTTATATATAATACAAAAGCTAGATTTCACAAATATTAAAAAATAACTAATTTTTATTAATGCGCGAACTTTGTTCGCGTTAATCAGCTCAAACTATGTGTCATTTGTATAAATTATTACTATTAAACAACTAAACAACATTTTCTAGCTCTCTGCTGTGTCTATAGAAAGCTTTCCAGCTTTCATAAATTTCTATGCTTTCAAAGCATAGACGAAAGCTTTGAAACTTCTTGACTTTCATATTTGGAAGACTATAAAAAATAAGTGTGCTGCATTGGCGTTACCAGAATATGAATTGTGTTTTTGAAATATGTTTGCGGTTATTAACTTTTGTGTTTAATGTAAAATTTGTACGCGCTTATAACTTCAGCTGTAAGAGCATGAAGCTATTTTTGAAAATGTTGCTGCTTTTACTGCTTCTTTTATGTGTTCGGAAAGCTCTTAAACTTTCTCTCAAATCCTTTTGCTTGCGAAAGCTTCATATATGCCGTGACTTTTGATTAACGAACTTGAAATCAAACTCGTTAGTAATTCATGCAAAAAGCGCTGAAGTTTTCGCTAAAGTGTTTTAACTTTCGGAAATTTAAAAAAAAACTTACATACACTAGAATATTTTCTTTGAGGCAATATGTATGACTTCCTTATTTTTATAAATTATTTTTAAATATATATTGTAGTTAGATTATATCAGATTTTAGTTTTTATTAATTACAGTTAAAATTGGTGGTACATTTGAAGCGTAGAGTTTTAAAATTTTTTCATTGGTTTGTACGATAAAAATTTTTATTACTACTAAGCTTCGGCAATGCTTCCAGTAGTTTAAAAAACTGCTTTAACTTTAACATATACATTTATGAGGACCTCCATGTTTTTAAACCTTTGAATTTGTGCTACCAATTTTTTTAATCCGCAGATTTTTTATTTCTAATACATTTTTTTTCAATTTTATCAAAGCTTTCTTAAAGCTCTTAATAGATAACCATTTTATGCCCCAACTTACTGTAATATATACAATTTGCTTAAATATTTCCAATACAAAATGTTTATTATTTTACTTAAGCTCTGCAAAAAGTTGTCTCGAGCCAAATTGCCTTTTACGCTTCGTCTTTGAAATTTAAATATTTGCTAACAGTACATACCTTTGATTTGACAATGCAAAATCCTTTAAAAATTTAAAAGTTAAAACAATTATATAATAAGCTGATTCGCCTCTCTTGGTATGGAAGTTCGTTGAATCTATAGATACGCTCTTGTGGTTCGCAGTATTCATATAAGCTGATCCGGACCGTAGAAGTTCTCCCAAACCAACAACTTCTTCAACTCTGGCACATCGATCTCTTTCAATTCATCGGATATATTAAGGCACTTTAATTTTCGTTTCTCCAAAGAGGCTTTCGTTACAGGCTGCCATAAATCTGTGTGCTCTGGATCATAGTTGGGATCGGAGTGCGCGGCAAAGTGTGTCCACATACCCACAAGCCGTTCGATACATTTGTACTCACGTGTATGATTTTTCAGCTTACGTGCAACAGAGTTATAAAATAAATAGGAGAGATCGTCGCCGTGACACGTGCCACGTACCTTCTTGCCACAGCTGAGTATACGCAGGTGATTGAAATGCTTTGAATCGAAATCGAAACGATACAAATAGGTGGGCGCGGTGGCGTGTGTCATACGCGACAATACTGTGCGGTAGATGGGGAACCAGAAGTATTCATGTGAAACCATCTGTGTAAAGTATTCAAGTAGTAGAAAGTAAATAATTTATTCCAGAGGAGTCATTTGATATTTGTTTAACTTACCAATAGATACTCGTGTAAAGTTTCTAAGCTGGGCTCTTTGTCGCCATAATACGCTTGTTTCAATTGCATGCCGTACTCTTTGCACAACTCGCTTTCGCGATCCAGGCCGAGTTCGAGTGGTACCACAAAGCGACAGTCGCCGAGTTCATTAAGTAGTTTGGGGTTAGATTTCGTTTCTGTAAAATATAAATAATACAGTATAATATAATTTTAAAATAATTGTAACATAAAACGTTGGATCTTACCCGAATACAACAACAGCCCTTCATTCGACACGCCACCAATAATCATTGGTATATGATTACTCCAAGCGGTGCGCATCATTTCAATTGGCTTTCGTGGCACTACGCAATGGTCTGTCACATAGGGCTCGATCACTGGGCCAAAGGAAAAGCCAATGCGTTCGCGTTTCTCTTCGTCGGAACACAAGTCTTCATTAGCCTTAACTATATCGGCACCCCTCGCTTTGTGGAGAAAAGCAAAAACCTCCTGATCACTATCTTCACCAGTATAACCAGCAGCCACTGCCAGACGATATGGCCAGTTATGTTGTGGCGTAACTGCCCATGGAGTTAATGTGTTTCCAGACATAGAAATCGCTTTATGAAAGAGACCTCGCGTTTGATCGGTGATCATCATGTAATGTACTGATGCACCGCCAGCGCTATCACCAAAAATTGTTATATTATTGCTGTCGCCACCGAAACGTTCGCAATTTGCTTTGACCCAACGTAGCGCCATCACTTGATCTTTTAGTCCGGCATTACCAGGTACGTCGAATGCGGGATCGTCCATGCACAGAAAACCTGAGAAAGTAAAAAAGAGAGTATATGTAATATCTAGTATATATAATGATAAAAAGATTTGACTGAAACAAAATCTTACCGAAGGGTCCTAGCCGATAGGTTATTGAAATAATGACGACATCTTCGCGCAACAAATAATCCGGGCTATAGAGTTCACGTGAAGCTTCACCAAACTGAAAACCTCCACCATAAATCCACACCATGACCGGCCTAAGTTTATCCGGATTTATCTAAAAAAAAAACAACTTTGCATTATCCTTATATTTTAATGTTAATTAATTTATTTGGTAATAGACTTACATGCTTTGTATAAACATTTAGGTAAAGACAATCTTCTGAGCCATCTGTCATTTGGAATACAAAATGTTTTTGTAATGGCTTCGGACCACGCGACGTACAGCTTCTCACTTCTATCCAAGGTTCCGGTGGCTGTGGTGCTTTGTAGCGCAGCTCGCCTACCGGTGGCTTGGCGAAGGGTATCTTTTCGAAACTATAATACGAATCGCCATAGATGGACTTGCGTTTAACACCCTTAACGGGTCCATATATGGTGCTGACAATAGTTTTTTCGTTGGTGCGAAAGCGACGCTGTTGCACTTTAAAGTCGACCATCCTACAGGAGTAGTGGCAAGAAATGAAGAAAGAGATGGAATATTAGTCAGTGAAATGTTGTAAGAATGTTATTTAAGTTATTAGTCGTTGCAATGAATGAGATAATAAATATATAATATAAGCTTAAATAAAAATAGCTAATATAGAAAAGAGCTTGACTACAGGATAATTCTTTGAATCATAATCAACACCCAAAACGGCTTGCCTCTTAGCATAAGTATTAAATATTTGGGTGTGCTCTGTCGCAGAGTTTTCGAACACTTGATAGAATCTTTAATATACCTAAGCAAATGTCTTCGCAAATGTTTTCACATCATAATACTGGATAATAATCTATTGTGGCACCAAAACGTTTATATAAGAGATCGTTTTAAAGGTAGCCAACACGATACTGTGACAATATTTACTTAATTATTTAGTGAAGCATGAATTTCTGGTTAATTTCGATAGACACAGTCACATCACTTGACCCTGAGTATTGGTAAGCGGTTTTTGAATTCCGTTATATATATAGTGCATTTGGTTTATTGCTTTCAAGAAGGGCACCTGGTAGTTCCCTTAAAAACATTAGTATTGGTTCACAGATTATTATGCAAAAACCCTGCGAACTATGGCACAATGTTTAATATCTAATCTTATTTAGAAAAAACAAAACAGTTGTTTATGCTTACACGAGTTTTATGTGCACATACTAAATATACCAACGTCAGGTGCAACATATCGATGTAATTTTTTGTTATCGTGGCGCACCCTTAACAAACACGTCAATGCTTTTCATTATCAATAAAAATCCCCCAAAAAGCATTTGTCATTGACTGAGTCAGGGGCAAATTATCATTCATCAAATTGGTATTAAGGATTAGTCATTGAAGGCTTCAAAACATATTTATATTACAATAACGTCTAACTTTTTGTACATTCTTTTGCAGATACCACCGAAATTATACAATTTTTGTTATCAAACTCTTTGAGGCTTTAGCAAGCACGACTGACTGCATGCCAAATTAATCTCGAAGGTAAAGCACTGATTCCACTTCAGCTGTTGTTTTGCATTAGACAAACAAGTAAAATTTACTTGCTTTGTTGTTGATAAAATGAAAGAATGAATTATGATAAATATTTGTTATCGGAATATAACACACATTTAATAAATCTCCCCAAATTGAGTGTGGAATTGTGTGAATTTTTGCACTTGAAGCACAGCGTAATCGAAAAGTAATTTCCGCGCCGAGTGGCTTATGCTCTTGTCAAGTAATTTCCATTGAAGTCGGCATGCCAGCTCGTCGAATATGTGTATATTGAGTATCTCGTATATCAATCTATAGATTGGTTTCTTTCACAAACGCAATTAAATGCTCCAACGATATCATTGTATAAAATAACAACATGATTTAATTTAAGGTTTCCTCGTCAAAAAATTTAAGTATGTAGTTATCATAAACTAGTCGTATTCATTCATCCATTGTTTCTCTACTAACAATTGTATGCAAATTTTCCAGACAATTTTGTGAAAAACTGAAACCCCGATATATAAAACAACTTTAAAGAAGAAAAAATATAAAGCGAATGCATTATGCTTAACTTAATTCTAGTTTTGATATTTAAAACGAAGATTGAAAGAGTTTTTTTTGGGAAGTTAGTTAAATGATTAATTGAACTGAAATTAAAAAATACGTTTCATAGTTAATTTTTTTAACATTCCTATTCATGTTTAATTTATTAAATGCTCAAAATACTTTATATAATACGTAATATAAACACTCGCTGATAAGCTGGTGTCTGAACAAGACTTCTACAGCAGCGCCTTTCACCTATCATTTATAAACACACATATTATTAGACGGCGTGCCAAAATTTAAAAAATATACAAGTAATATGTGTTTAAATTAAAGTAGCTTCCAGTTAAAAAGCACTTATCAGCGTACGGAAGCAGATCGGTATAACAGGAATTCAAAACAATCTGGCAACTTTCATTGGAAGTTAAATTTCATAAAAAGTTTAAATATCATTTAATGTAATTCAGGGCCTGTAAAAATCTTTTTTCTTTATTTCTATAGGGAAAGCATGTGACACACCGCTACAAATATTTTTGAAAGCTCATTAATGTTTCTTAATCGCACATAATTTCACTTTTCGCTGTGCAAAACTAGTCTTATCAAATTTAGCAGAATCAGCGCACTTTCATAAATAATCTCATTTCCTTTTTTTTTTTTAAATCAAGCTTAATTGGCTGAGCTAGCATGTTTTTTGTTGACTCAAAGTATATTACTTATCAATATTTACTGACATAATGACACCTAAATTTATAAGTAACCTAAATCTGTTTTGTTTTCAAAATTTTGCATAGCCGCAAGCGCTCACAACGGGGGATTTCAAATTGGGACGAATGAAATTAGATTATTGTTTATTTGCTTATTTAATTTTAGAAATACTATTTTATGTTTAAACTATGTGTTTTTCTATTGTTAATCGCTCCACAGAATTACACATAAATTTTGGACAAATTCACTCTTAACATATACAACAACAATTGAGCAATTAATTTAATTACCTATTGTGTATTATTAATGTAAATAATTAATAGTACAATTTGGAAGAGTCAAATAAATCGGCGCTAAATTATGCCACATTAGCAAGAAAGTGGATTTTCTGTAAACTACTTAATACAACTTAAATTTCTTCTACTTTTGATAAACATTCGTTGAAACTTAAATATTTATTCTAAACGATAAACTTAGTAAATTTCTAACTTGTTGTTTGCATTTTGATAAAAGTTAAGAATTATGGACCAACAACCGAATTCACATCTCACGCCAGAAGTTATTAAAATAAAAGACTTTCAGTATGTCAAAGAGTTCTCAAAACTGAAATATTACAATATCAGGTCATGATGAAATTGGCAAAAGAGCTACGAGAATGCTCTCTCAAAATATATTAAATTTTTAGCCCTAAATTATAAAGCAATTTTGAGGTTGCAGCACCTTCCTACAAAAAGAGAATGTGTAAATATTAAATTGATTCCAAAACCAAACAAATTTCTCTCGTTCTGCCATCCTATTAGCTTGCTGCTGACCCATTCCGAAGTATGCGAAAGAATGCTTATATATAAGTATATTTTTACCAGTTTTGGATGAATACAATAAAGTACCGAAAAAGCAGTCTTGGTCTAGGAGAAATCATGGAACTCCAGCGCATTGTCACCGCATATCGGATTTACTCGTAATTATTATGTGGATGCGAAAAAACTATATTCTGCGCCTGTATTTCTGGATATACCATATAGACGGCATTGCGATCGAATGCGCCATCCAGACATGCTTTGTAAAGTTAAGAATTTTAATTTTTTCTTTTATTAAAATCATATCTGAACAACTGACACTTTTATGTTCAAACTTCCAAACTATACAGTATACAACAAGGCAGTGTTCTTAGACCTGTCCTTACATAATATTCATTACTACATAGGCTGCTATATATATTTCTGGACTAGGCAACACTAAGTGTTGCCAGGTGCAATCTGACATTTCCATTGGAAAGTTTGACATTTTTTAGCATAACATCACTCAGAACGTTTTGTCATGTAATAGTGAATTGTTTTATTTACAGGGAATTAAAAAATTCATCTCGGCCAAAAAATCGAATTAACTCGTGAACATTTTCGTGCGATCATTTTTCACAACTTTCGACGTGGATTATCACGACAAGAGTGCATCGATGAACTAAAATCTTTGTATGGCTATGAAGCACCATCCTATAGCACTGTGAAAAACTGGTACAACGAATTCAATCGTGGCCAATGCTCGCTCAAAGACGAATTCCGTGAAGATCGTCCAAAAACAGCCGTTCTGCCAGAAAACATCGATGCCGTACGTGAAATGATAATGCAAGACCGTCATGTAACATACCTTCAGATGGAGGCATGCCTATGCATTTCTCCCACCAGCATACATTCGATATTGCATGAACACCTGGCCGTAAAAAATTAAGCTGATGATATAGCTTTAATTGCATTTGAAGATACTGCGGCAGACGTATCTCAAGTTATTCAATATGAAAAGAGTTGAAATAGAGCTATGGCTTAAGAAGTGGGAAATGATGGTTACTACCGAGAAGTCGAAACACGTAAAATTTGCTCTAAGAGAACGAGACTATTAGGTAGTATTTTTAAATAACATTAAAATTACTGATATTAGTTCCGCAAAATATTTTGGACTCGATAAGAATCGAATATTAAGTTGGAAAAGTCAGATTAAAGGCATGACAATGAATCTCAAAGTAAAAATAACCAAATGTATTGGCTGATTGGGAGAAAATCGCAGCTTAGTTTGAAGAACAAAGTTTGGTTTTACAAGGCTTTAAGCCTGTATGGGCATGTGCTATCTAATTTTGGGTAACCGTAAGCCAATCAAATACTGAAATATGATGATATGGACACAGATCAACTGGACTGGATGACTAGAGATCAATTATTTCTGTCATAATATTAAAATCTGCAAATAACTTACTCAATGTCTTACTGATAGGTTGTGAATAAACAAGTTAATAAAAAATGTACATTGCGTTAAAGGGGATTTTTTTTTACTTCCATTATTTTGATTGAGGTCATTTAGTCAAGATGAAATCGTTATTATTAAAATGCCGTGAATTAAGCAAACCTTGAAAGAGAGTAGTCCAGTGTCCTAAATGAATGCGTAATTCGTACAATACTGGTACCAAGAGTTAATGAAGGAAGCATTGAGTGGAGATGGCCAAATAAAACTTAACAAAATGAAATGCACATTCACTGCACTACAAATTTTTGTGGCTTCTTTCCTCACGCTAAACACTATATGCGGCCTTCAGAAATTAGCTCCTAAACTATTTTGGTAAAATACATATATATTCATTACAAGACCCACCGAGGGCGGAGGCTTTCACAAATATACGCAAAATTGGTTTGGTAGTGTGAGCTGCTCGTATTACATATTTCAAATTACATAGAATTTTTGGTAACGTTAAAAAAAAAGAAAGGAAAAACAGATGAAAATCCTGATTTTTAAGCATTTTTTATTGTTATATTTCCGCAGAAATTTAAATGTTTTTTTTTTTGCAGACGCTGTTGAGCATGAATTTCGCCATGTGTGTCTTGTTTTATGAGTTTAAAATAGAAATTGTTTCCTATTACCTTAATTGAAATTTTCGAAGTTTTCGCCACAACAAATTATAAAGAATATATTGCGAATAAAACTCAATCAACCTCAATTAATGAATATATTGAATGTAGTATTGACATTTCAAGGTCAATAATTGCCAATAACGCGCTACCAAATATACCGTCAATGCAGATAAATTTCATCAAACTAAGTTAGTTAAAGAAAACTTAAAGATCTTTAAGGAATTGACATAAATAATATAATAAATTAATTTTATTTCCAACTAAGGAAAACACCTCTACATATATCTATATTTCACAATGCATGAGTAAGTTTGTACAGATGCTTGTATATGTGTATGCTTGTATCATATGTGTACGAAATTTTCCGTAGGCGATTTGAATGAACTTGTCGTTTGAATTTTTACCCATATTTTGCTAGTCAAGCGCAAATTCTTTATGTCATTCTATTTAAAAGTGTGAATAAGCGTACATAGAAGTTCAATATGTATGCACTGAAGAAGGAAAATAAAGGCTGATATATTTGGAGGTTCCCCATTTTTTTTTAAGAAAAAATACAGAAACTTCAAAGTTATTGAAGAATGTTTACTATCTTTCGAAAGAACTTCATTTTGCATTTATTTTTTGAAGATTATCTCTTTCAAGTATTTGGTGTGCCTACGTCTCAGATGGTCCATCCGTTGAGCGAAATTTCGATGTTTAGTTCAAGCATTTCGACTGAGAACTGGCTAATGACACACACGATGTCTTACTACAAGTCCTGAACAGAAGCGGAATTGTCCGCATAGACTTTGGACTTTACCATCTCCACAGGAAAAAGCCTAACGGAGTGATATGACACGATTTTGGCGGCCAATCGACTAGCCCAAAACGTAAAATTATCTGCTCTTCGAAGTGTTCTCTTCAATGATTCATGCGACGTGTGGGAAGTGCCGCCGTCCTGTCGTCCGCTGAACAAAATTTGGCTCGAAAACGACGAATCTTCTTGAAACTCTTCAAGAGCTCATCGAGCGAGGCAATATCTCTGGAGAAGGTTGAGTGGCTTCAGTTCTTACAGAAGCTGCATATTAAATGCTTTCATTTTAAGATGTTGACGTAAATTGCGCCAAGTCGTTCCATGCATCAGTCCGGCGTCGAATCGACTCTCCATGGTCTAACAGCTGCGGCGGCTATATTTTCTTCACTGCCCACTGGCCGCGATCTATTCAGTCGCATATTATCGAATAATGGATACTGGCTCTCAAGATGGGGATAATGTTGCAAAGTATGCTCAGTCGACCGATTATATTGACCATAAGTTGAGAACGCGAAAAACCTTATTTACAGAACGTGAATTTTCGAAATAAAGTTGAACGATTTGTAATCGTTGTTCAGGCGTGAGTCTTTTCATAATCAAATACCAAACAATACTGAGAAAAATAATATGACAGCTTGACACAACTCATGTGTGATCTTTCAAAAAAAGGCTATTGAGGAAAGTACATCTACTTGGGTCACCCGTTGCAATGCGGCAACAATAAAGCAAATCTTTATAGAATTCAATTATTGAGCAGAACAGAAATTGTTATACAAAATATTTGGCTACTGTGTCAAATGGAATGAGCGATCGAAAAGACCTCATGGCAAAACGTTTGTCTTTGATATTTTGCATATACATATGTACAATTTAATATATTTGTTTATATACACAAATATATGGCAGACATACATCTCGAACTCACATTTCGCTCTTAATGGCATGACTGGAATTGGAATTGATGTGATTGAAAAAATTAAGGCACAGTATCATAACGTTTCATTCAATAATTCATTTTAGCAATAAAATCATTTTTATTTAATTTTTTTTTGCTCTCCCCATCTCCAGCATGCATGGTGTCGATTTCATTGTGGTCGTTCAAATACCGGTCAGCTTTTACTAGCGCAGTAATAGGGGGAAAGTGCTTAGAATATGTGGCTGTAAATGTGAATATGCTACGAGGGATATTACGAGGGAATGATTTTAAGTGTTACTGCTTTTAAAGGGTGTCACGCTGCAAAAGTCGTTTTTAAGTAGGTAATGTTGTACTAATTGTACTAATGTTTGCCTCAATTGGGCCAATCTTGACTTAGAGAGCTTAGGGTCCATTTAATAACATTAATATGTAATATCATTTATAAAATTCTTTGCGGTTTCGTAACTGTTTTCCACAGCTTGCAGAAAGTGCTATTTTATGAGTACTTGTACACTACACTTTCGCTTTGCACTTCAAGCTAGGAGTGATCGTTTTCGTTTTATACCTTCTTATGTTAACTGGAATGGCTCTGAAATTATCAGTCAGTGTGAGAGAATAGCACCTAATGGTATATCTTTCCAAATAAATAATGATCCGACATATAAAACTATGTTAGCAGAGTATTCCAGTGACGGCCCTCTTATTGCTTTTGGTTTGTTACGATAAGCTGTTAACACTTTTCCACTATCCATCTGATTCTAGACAAAGTTGAAGCATCTCGGAACTTTCTGTAAACTATACTTACGAGTTTTCGTACACAAAAATTACCGGCGTTTTTAGCTGTCCAAGTAAAATCATCCATGTCTTCACCTATAATAATCCTATGATCTAAGTTGTTAACACATTTCGAGAAATGTTGGTTTTCTGAAAATTAACTGGGAATTATAGCAAAACTAATTTCTGTGCGAACCATCATTAGACCAATAAGAGGTTTTAGTTTAGAAAGCATCTTAGACTCACTAACTCACAAACTTTGGTGTCGGTTTCTGACTGAGTACATACCACGAAGAATAGCTTCCTAGCTCTATACTCCGTGTTAGATTTTTCATGTTACTTGGGTCCTTCATAATGCCTGACAATACCAGGCCAAAAGAAACATTTTCAAAAAATCACTGCACAAAGCACCCTTTACGCACGTGCAATTCAACAAGTTAGCTTACCAACGGCACCCTTATACTCATAATATTAACTAACCCAAACTTGAAGCTGTGTTACTTTCGCGTGTCAGCCTACAATTATGTAATACACCGCGACAGGTGTGGTCAATTGTCTAAAAATAGGAAGGAGTGAAACAATGAAATGACCGAACCCCATGGTTTTATAACCCATTACTTTTAGAAGTCAGCATTGGCTGAGCGCAAAATTGACCTTGAGCCCAGGCGGCTAATAAAATGGCAGGCAAAGTAAAAATAAATGTCATCATTCGCTGCTCAAATTCCAGTTTGTGCTTTATTACAAATTATAGTGGATTCATGTACCAATATAAAAACTCGCATAGCTGTGAATTTGTTGCAAGTATGGGTGTGTGCTGCACTTGTGATTACATGCACGTGGCTGAGTCAATTATAGCTAGGCACCAGAGTCATCATTCTGTGCGGTGTTTATTTTGACACATTTTTATGGCGTTTCCACGTGTTTGTTTTTGTAATAATTTTTTATTGTTACTTTGATGGTGCTATCAATTAAATAAAGTGGCAGAAAATCGAAATTCGGGTGAAACGAGTAAGTGAAATTTTACGAGTGCTGATGAGGATTTAAGGATAGCGAAATAGGCAGTTATAAGCAAAATAAATAAAGGCAAATGCCTTGAAATAAAAACAATTGTTCAATAATATTTAATATTGCGTGTATGATGGAATTGCATCACTTGTGAAATCCCGAAAACCGTCAGTTAAGCTCAAACTATGAACAACATGTTTGTTTACTAACACAAACAAAAGTACACCCAAGCACATAAATATCTACCGATTCATATTTTTAGTGATTCAAAAATTCTATTTACGTATGCTATTGTATTCAGCATTGAAAAGAAAAATACAATGAATACACTATGTTACAAAAATATACCGACAAGCATAAAAAGAATCAACTACTTGTTGAAATCTCCCACATATGTATTATATCATAAGCAAATGAAGCTACACACTAATAAAAATATATGCATTCATATGTGCTTATACAACATACGTAGCTACATACATATAAAATGTAATATAAAGCTTGTATACATATCTATATGAATGTAAACATATGCTTTTTGTTTCGACGACAAGCTTGTAGCGTATTTTTTGTTTACAGAAGATAAAACAAAAATTGTCTGGCTCCTTGCCAGCAGTGACGCCAAAATTTCTACCAGCGGAAGAAATCATAAAAACAATTATAAACGGATTTTGTAGATACGCGAGTTTCGCTCAAGAGATTTTGGTTAGACTAGTAATTACCTTTGCGAATAAAAATAGTGGATTCTTTTTATATTGGTAGTCGAAAAAGTCTTTTCGTATTTTCTCAATAGAAAACGTTGAAGTCGTAAATCCCCAGTGTTACCAATCACATTATGTCATAACATATAGCGTTGAAAAGGTCACATTTTCAGCTTCATTTAATAAAAAAAAAAAAAACATTAATTCGGGGAAGTTGAAAAAAAGTTACAGCTATTCAAAAATGAGCGAAAATAATGAATAAATTGAGACTTAAATCGTATTTTTTCACCTTTTTGCTCATGACTCATTCTCTCCAAAATAAGGATGTGATTTTTCATAAAGTGCATTGAGAATATTTATTCTTTGGTAGAAATTCATATCAACGTGCATAATTCGAAGTGTAATTAAACCATGGTCGCGCACAAAACTAATCCAAATTACATGGATTCCTGGAAATTCGAAATATTAATTTAATTGTTTTGTTTTTGCCATAGTTTTCTGCCAATATTTACTTTGTAACGCGACATATATACATATATGCATATACGAAACTCCCACTCTCTGTCTCATGACCTTCACCTATTGTCACTTATGTATGTATGTAAGAGCTGCTGTAATTTTGCAGTACTGACAATAAAGCTTACTTACAACAACAATATTTACACATCAGTATGCACCTTTTTGCGCATCGCTAGAGCTTAAGTAGATACACGCACACGCCCTCCCGAGGCTATTGTCCTTTTTCCTAAACAAGATTTCTTATATATAAGTATTTACCATACAAACACACATACACTTCCGCTGTTACAGCATGAGAACTTTCAACCGTGGCACGTGCTGCTGAAAGCATGAGTCTGCATATTTTTCATACAGCATGACCTCCTCGTTTCACATTTTCTGTATGTATATATGTGTGTGTGTGTTTGGTGAATGAGATGAAAAGCTCTTTTCAGCGTCGCTCGAATTCCGTACATACATTTCATGTACACACAAAAAATAGATACTGCATAGAGAGCAGAGCTTTCCGACAGCAGAGGTCATTGAAAGTGGATTGTGTGAGGTTCGGGCGAATGTGTGAGAAGATGCCAAAATATATGACTGCAGTTACACAAACGTGCTTATATAACTTTAAGTTTATTTCATAGCAAATAGTTGTTTTGAAAAGCGCTGCCAATTTGCTTGTGTTTTATTGGGTGAGTTCTGAGAATACTTTCTTCCGTGGGATTCGATTAATGCAACCAAATTTAAAAATGTACTCTTGAGCAATGTTTGACTCAGCGCATTTACTTTTATTTTTAACTTACTGATAGCACGCCAATTTTGGCTACGTTTGTTTAAAATTAGGGAAATTTCTTGTTTTTTTGTTTGTACTTTCGAAAATCATCGAAACTACGCCATCTTTGTCTAGTAACAAGGGTTCAAAATCAGAAAACCGTCTTGAGTCATAGATCTTTACTCAGATACATAATAGTCAGTCTGTGATCTATATGGGCTCTTGTGAATTTAACAGCAGCGCTTGGGTCCATGTCGGAACCCGCCACGTCGAAAAACTCTCCCAATGAAAAATGAACAACAGCCTCGGATGAGAGACACCCCTTTGATACTCTCTCGACGAACAAAAACCAAACTCTATAACTCGCTCATATTTCCCGTCCTGCTATATGGTGCAGAGGCTTGGACGATGTCAACAACGGATGAGTCGACGCTGCGAGTTTTCGAGAGAAAAGTTCTGCGAAAGATTTTTGGTCTTTTGCGCGTTGGCCACGGCGAATATCGCATTCGATGGAACGATGAGCTGTACGAGATAAACAACGACATTGATAGTTCAGCGAATTAAAAGACAGCGGCTACGCTGGCTAGGTCATGTTGTCCGGATGGACGAAAACACTCCACCTCTGAAAGTATTTGACGCAGTACCCGCCGCGGGAAGCAGAGGAAGAGGAAGACCTACACTCCGTTGGAAGGACCAAGTGGAGAGGACCTGGCTTCGCTTGGAATATCCAATTGGCGCCACGTAGCGAAAAGAAGAAACTGGCGCGCGGTGGTCAACTCGGCTATAATCGCGTAAGCGGTGTCTACGCCAATTAAGAAGAAGAAGAAGATATCAGACATTGATCGATAAATTTCTGTCCAATGTCAACTAAAGGTACTGGGGTCCGCATATTATATTTGGTTCCTAGGGGCTTGAACTTGTAACTGTAGGTTACAATTAACTACAGGGTAAGCAAAACGAAACGAAATATTTAAATTTGCCGCGTTTTATGTCGTAAATTGCTTAAAGTCATTAAAACTACTAGTCTAATAATAACTGACAGTTTAGGCTTAGTCAAAATGGAGCGTAACCGTTAGAATAAGGTGTCTTCATTTTTGAACAATATTTCAAAAATTATTAAAGCGTGGCGGACGCGTTGGAAATTTTCATACAAAATATGAAACTGTTTTAGCATTTAATTTAATTACATTGTGTTACGAGTATAAGCTAGTATTCCTTCAAAGTAGCCGCCGGCTCTAATTTTTTAAGTCATCAACTTTTACGATAGTCTTGCGTGCTAAATACTAGCCCATTTGCCTTTTAATTGTTGATATTTCAATAAACATACTTTTGCAAACGTACACACCTACATTTGTGTTTTTTTACTTCACACGTTTGCGCTTTAGCCATTGTCGTTACTCACCGTTGCCCGGAGGCGGCATTATGTAATGCTCTTACTGACGCTTGCGCCAGTTAAAGTGAGATCATTCATAATTAGTGATTGTTGTCATTGCTGTTATTCTTAAAAAATAGTCATTGTGTATTTCAAATCAACATATATACCTTTCGTATATACCTACATGTTGCTATTAATAAAATTCATTCAAATATTTGTTTTCTTATTTTCGCTGGCTTCTAAATTTGCACATATGTAGGTATGTACACATACATATATAATTGAAATGACAAATAACGCGCTCACTTGGGAAAAGTCTTTTTTTGTGTGAAATTATGCAAATTTGTAAATGATAAATAAATACAAATCAGAAGGCTAATTCAACATGTTTACAGAGACTTTATTAATAAAGTAAATACTAAGTTTTAATAGTTGTTTGAAAGTGAATGACGTAAAATCAAATAAAGGTGAACCTTTGGTTATGCCAGCAAATCTCAACTGTTCCGTGCTTTTTTTTTGTTTTTGATCACCGAACTTTAACCAGAAGTTCACCAACTTATTTCATGCAGACTACTTTTCAGAAAAAAGAAGATTAAAAAATCTATGTTTCCTGTTCTGACGACATCTGCGGTCTTTCGGAGGCAGGCTTTATGACACAATAACTCCAATTCTTTGTTAAATAAACTTCATATGGGGCTTTCCTTTGAGCAATGAGTCATTGACAGTTTTGTAGAAATAAGGGACCTGAGTTATTTAATAAACAGCACCAAAATGTAGTTTATGCATAAGTAAAAATTGCAACAAATAATTTCATAGAAATGCTGAGCAATTGGGAGCTGAATGAATAACTAAATTATCCGAATCAGAAAGTGATTCAGTAGATTCACGCACATGAAGAAGGAACAAGCAAACGGTTTATAGATTTGGGATTAGTCTCATAATACTGACTATAAAATGACAATCATGTAATACTATTTTTTTTTAAGTAGTTTTTAGCCCGTTCTTAGTTATAACGGGTGGGCCATATAAAATTTTAAATTTAAAAAGTCAATAAAAAAAAACGGCTTGATATTTTTCAAAGGTCTAACATTTATTTAAAAGGTTGTTTTATGAAATTTATTTGTGGAAAACAATTTCGTACAAATGACCACCACGGCTGAGTTTACAGTAGCTTATCTGATCCACCCAATTTTGGAGTACTTTCTCGATGGTTTCAGGCCTTATGGCAGCTACAGCAGCTTGAATCTCGTACTTTAGATCTTGAATTGTTTCTGGATGGTTGGCGTAACATTTATCTTTAACAGCTCTCTACAGAAAATGGTCTAACGAAGTTAAATCGCAGCTTCTGGGAGGCCAATTCACATCACCTCTTTTGCTGATTATGCGATTTTCGAAGATAGGGCGTAAAAGATTGAGTGTATTGCACGTAGCGCCATCCTGCTGGAACTAAATGTTGTCCAAGTCTACCTCTTCAATTTGCTTGAAGAAAAATTCGGTTAGCGGCAATTCTGCTTGCTAACGTAATCATCGAGGTGGACGAGGCTCATGTCCGAAAAGATGATTTTTCGGTAAAATTGAATGGGTTGAAGACTCACCACTTTGGAAAAAAGTTTTCAATATTTCCCGGTTTTCTTCTAGTGAATAGCGACACATTTCGTAAATTTTAGATTTTTTACTGAATATCTGTCACTTTCCGAATGGATAAAGAATATACAATTAAAAAAAGAAAATCAGCTGTTCTTTTTATTAAAAAACTAGCTTTACCCTGCCTTCATTTCTACGCCATCAACTAAAATAAACTTTAATGAAAACCATTACACAAAAATTCAATTAATTTTAGGACATTGTATTGATTTTGCTCATCTATCGGAATTTGGTCGTACTAACTAAGCAATCTTCTTTGGGTCATGTGCAACAATTTTGCGGATTCCGATGAAATGCTTAGTCCGTTATTCTATAAAGGATCTTATAGACAAATATTCGTTTGTATATACTATATACATACATACTATATGAAGGTAATCTCGTAGTTTTGGCGTTAAATATTGGGGAACGTTCGTTAATAGAGAAGAAATACAAAAATATTATATTCCTTACTGTTAGAAACTTTTTTACATGAACATTTTGTTGTATAAAAATGAAAATAAAAAATATCTAAAAATCAGTAAAATTTCGAAGAAAAGAATATATAAAAAATATTTTTTTTTACACTAAATAATATTTTCAGTAAATATTTACTTAATGCAAAACATATTTTCGTAAACACTAATATTATAATTAACTGTAAAGTGTTACTTACTTAAAGCCGAGCTTAATTTGATCGATGGTTTGCACGGCTGCCATGTTGTATGCGATTATTTGGTTTCGCTTTGACTACTTTAAAGTTGCACTTAAGACGTAATTACAGTAATTACACAACGATTATGAAATGGCCAAAACAAATTTATATAAGTATTGGGTATCACTGGCGCATGTATTAAGTTATTCGGCATTCACTGCAAAT